>NC_063174.1:38667547-39301118 GCF_023159225.1 Perognathus longimembris pacificus
GCTGACTTCATTACAGTTCACGGTGGCAGTTGCCAGCAGCTGCAAAGCCTCCTGGGAGAAGCCTACAGATTTTTGGGCTCTGTGCCCTATGCTCTTTGTACCATGTCATCATCAGCACACAAGCTTGTCTTTCTGTGGACAACTCTGCACCTGTATGGAGCCCAGGTTTCTTCTGGTTCTCAGTCTAGGGCCTCCCTTTATGACACCTATTAGCCCCATCTTCTCTGAACACACTGGATTCTTTCTCAGGCCTACCCCTCCCTGAAACTTACCTTTCCTCCATCCCTCCCTATCTGGGCAGTCTGAAAAAATTAGTTCAGCCTGTATTATTAATGTCTAATAGCCAGATATGGCAGTGTTGTATGGTGAATCCAATTGGTGAGATATAGAGAAGCCACATTTTGAGAGGTGGAATTGGGAGTCTTTATTGGAAAGCTGGCATCTGCAGGCAGACTCCTGTAGCAAACTCCTACAGCCCTGCAAATACACTTAACACTGTTAGAAGACTGAGTCATGAGAGCTGGAGAGGAAAGAAAGAGCAGAAAAACAATAGCAACAACCAGTCAGATGCCATGTTGACTGGAGCAGAGCCAGAAGCCAGGACACAGCACACCAGGCCTGGTGTAATAGCATCTCCACTGGTTTGACCCTAAAATAGGGTCTGGTCAGGGGGCAGGGTCACAGGAAACTCACTGGTCTCCTAAGTTTAAGGCACAGGACTGACAGGTCCAAGTTCCCGCCCTTGCCTCTAGGAATTCAGGCACTGGGACTGCCCTGGGGCTAAACAACAGGATACACTTACACATCCTCTCCAGGTCTAAACAGCATTGTATACCTGAAGTTCAAAGGAGGGCTTGTCTCACCTCTAGGCCTTGGAAGCTGGGTGAAGAGCTCCCATCACCTGGGTAGTCTTAGGATGGCTGTGCAAACAAGGTGGCTTACATAGACCTAGTCTATCCCTTACTTCAGGTTAAGACACAGAATATCCATGTTAGGCAAAAATGTAGACTTAAATATTGCCTGGACATTCATGGGAAATGTACATTCTCCTATTCCATGTCCAATGATACAGGGATGGCAAATTCTTGGGGTCAGGAGCAGTCAGTGCTTGTACTGGGGCTTCAGCTCAGGGCCTTGCATTCTTGCTTAGCTTTTTTCCCCCCTTTAGGCTGACCTCTAACACTTGAGCCACACTTCCACTTCCGGGGACAATGTATTTGGATGCACCCTCCAGAGGAGTCAGCTACATGGGCAGAGTTCAAGAACCCTCAATCCAAGAGAATGTATCTGGGGCAGGGCAGAGCCTGTTTGTGGGAGAATGGGACACGTGGTTCAAGCTTCTGTCTGGACTCACAGACCAGGTGCACGTGTCATTGTTCTGCATGAGCCTCTGTGCTGAAGGGATTTGGGTTGTCAAAGCCCCTTTCAGCCAACTTTGCCCTTTTCCCAGACAGTTAAAGGGAGTCACTAGGAAGAAGCTAGTATGATTTATTCCTGTGTGAAAAAGGCAGAAATACCTCACCAATACAGAGCAAGTCTTGGGGGTAAAGGAACCTGTGCTTTGGAAATGAATGGACTAGCCATTGTGTTCTCTAAGAGCAGAGGAATTCCAGAAAAGGGAAAGGACATCGATGATAGTTGTTCTTCTGTGTACTTTATTCTTTCTTTTAGCAGTTCTCCCTCCACTCCTTTAACTTTAATAATGGCTCCAATCTTCCACCCAAGAACTGTCCCCCAGCCCTCAGGCAGGGGGACATTAGTCTTTTGAAAAGTTAGGCTGTAGCAAATGAGCCCAAAATATTGACCTGCAATTCTGTGAGGAAGAAAGGCACACCTGTGCTGAGGGTCCAGACACACTGACTCACTAACTTCATGACTGTGGATAGATGGAATGCTGCTGGCCAAGAGTTCCAGTTATTTACGCCTGTCGGGCCTACTATAACATCTCTGTGTTGATTAGGTAAGACTTCTGGAATGTATCCTTAATGCTAGCGTCAGCTCCCACCAACTCTAAAGCTAAGAATGTCATAACATCTGAATCCTATAGACACCGCTCAGAGTCAGGCCAGCAGCCTGTAGCTGCCTTGGTCCCTGTTTCAGGGGAAAGAATAGCTGGAAGGAGGCGAGCAGTCAGTCACCTCATTGGGCAGTTAGTCTCACAGGCCTCTTGACCTTCAAGGACCAAGATGTATATGCAAAATGAGAGAGAAATGGATATAGCTTGGATATTAAGAGACTTTGCCACATTAAGATCACTCATTTTTATTCTCATGTGGGTTTTTGTTTTTGTTGTATTTTGCAGTACTAGGGTTTGAACTCTGGGCCTCACTTTCTACCACTTGAGCCACACACCCCGCCCCCTTTCTGCTTTAGTTTGTTTTCCAAATAGTGTGTCACATTTTTGCCTAGGCTAGCTTCAGACCTTGATTCTCCTATGTCCACTTCTGAGTGGCTGGGATTACAGACATACGCCACCATACCCAGCCCTTCATTCATATTTTCTTTCCTAATACTTACAGAATGCTTACCATGAAGCAATGGGACCAGACTCTGGGGCTATGACATGGCCAGGGATTGCCTTTGTCCTACTCTAGAGAGTGGCACCAACGTTGTATTCCACATGAATAGTGCCCTCTGCCCTGCAGTTGTGCATCACAAAAGCCCTGCTGGTTTGTTTACTTTGTTTATGATTTTTGTTCTTGCTTTCTAGCCCACCAGAAAATAAACACAGATCAGGCCTGTTCCTCAAATTGCTTATTGCTTATTTATGGAATTTCACATGCTGACTACCACATTTAGTAGACATTTTGGTACATAATTGAAAATAAGTAATTATTTTCTATGTTCCTCATCAACCCTGATCTACTGAGTCAAAAGTGTATAAATAATCAGCTGAAGTGCTGAAATATATCTCATACTTGACAATAACACGCTGATCAAGGAAAAATTGGAGCCCTAAGCTGGGCTCAGTGGCTCATACCTGTAAGCCTAGTTACTCAGGAGACTGAGATCTGAAAATTGAGATTCAAAGCCAGCCCAGGCGGGAGAGTCTCTGTGAGAGTCTATCTCCAATTCACCACCAGCTCTAGATGTAGAACTGTGGCTCAAGTGGTAGAATGCTAGCCTTGAACAGAAACACTCAGGGATAGAGCCCAGACCGTGACTTCAAGTCTCATGACTGGGACAAAAAAAAAAAAAAAAAGTTTGTGCCCTAGAGAAGCAAAACAGCCTATTTCACCATTAATGGGGTCATGGAAAAGATCATTGTTTTGGAAATGAAAAACAAAGGCCCAAAGAGGCCACTGGGCCTGTCCACGGGAGGATGTGTGGTCAGCGCAGGAAGAATGCTGTCCTATCTCTGGATCTGATGAGCTCCGCTTCTCCTCACACTACAAACTACCAGATTTGCTATTGTGCAGTACTTTACAGTTTTTCTGAGTGACTTCAACTACTCTTTAAAGCTGTAAACCCCCTCCTGCCGCCCCCACCTCCCCCAGCACCCAAGCTTTAGAATGTGGTTTGCTCTTGCTGTTCTGTTCGCCTTCGGTGAGCGATGTGGGATGTGTTTTGTTGTGGAACATCCAGTTCTCCCCACCCGCCCTCACTGCCCCTCCCATGCCTGCCCCCCACCCCCGCCCTGGGATGCCTCACAGAGAGAGCGGCATCTCCCAAGCACATCTGCAGAGCCATAGGAGGCCTCCCTCTTAACAGTGGTGGACGGAGAAAGGTGGAGGATGCTGTTCCAGAACCTTCTTCTTCTGCAGGCAGGAGCAGGGCCTCATTACTTTCACTTGAATTTGCAAGTGAAAACAATTACATAAGCTTCCCATCTGGTTTCCAAGGCACTTTTGCATGGATTCTGAGGATTCCGTCACCAGTCCATTCGTTTTTATGGGGCATCCAAAGACTAGGCCAAGAGTTTCTCATCTGGAATCTCCCTTGTTTAGGCTCTGCCGTTCCATCCGTATCCTCCCCTCTCTCACCTGCCTTCCTTCCCCTCTGGTAATCCTGGCTGAGGATCCAGCTAAGGCTCCACTCTGTGCCAGGCCCTACCTGGTGCTGGGGACTCAAGAGCCAGCAGGACCAAGTCCAGCCTTCAGGGAGCTCACTGTAGCATGGGTGAGGCCAGTGGGGACACCTTCCTCAGTGGCCTGCTTTATCCTCTCCCACCTTCTCCTACTCCCTTTCTCAAAACACTCAGCTTCCTTAGATTCTCCCATGTGCTAAGCAGTGAGTTGAGGGCTTACAAGAATTCTTTCCTGTCAGTTTTTATATCTGAGCATTGCTGTTCTATCATGATATCCATTTTTGAGATTGTAGCTCTAGAGGAGGAGATTCTAGCTCAAGAGGTTATGTAAATTGCCCAAGGTGGAACAACTAGGCAAGGGCTGGGTAGGAAACTTGTGAGAACTCTCCAGATGCTCTTCTGAGGTCACCCAACCCCACCCCTAGGTCATTTTGGTGCCAACTGGATTTAAGAAAGTGACTTTGTATCTTTTACTATCTCATTGCCTTGGCAAAACCAGCTTAAAAACCTTCACCTCAAGCTTGGCCTTGTAGGAGTCTTTTAAATTCTTCTTTTTTTTTTGTCTTATTAGTATCTCTTCAGTCTGGCAGAGGCCAGGCTCCAAAAGAGCAAAAGGAAGAATTTTCCTCACCCTCCGCATTCAGGAAGCAGAGGGCCTGGTCATGAATAGGGAAGAGCACCTAGCAAGTGGATGGAGAATGGGCCTGCCCAGAGGCAGGTCTGATTGAATATGAGGAGGGTCAGGGCAACCCTTGAGCCTGCAGAGAGAACCAACACCCTGAGGGGCAGGGTAGGCCCAGGGGAACTCCAGCCTTCCTTCTTCTTGCCACATTCAGACTCCTTTCCAGAGCAGGCTAGGTCTTCAGGGAGAAATCCTCCTGTTTCCATCTTCTCTGCACCATGAGGAAAGACAGTCTACTCTCAGAGAAGCACAGCATTCTAAACATCTGGTGAGCAAGAGAGGAGACCCGAGGACCCAGGGCAGAGAAACACTGCACTGGGCATTTTCACCTTGACTGCTCTTCCAAGCTGATGACCTGGGTAAAGCACAAGTCTTCATCAAGAGGGACACATCATGTGATCCACATCCCTCTGGTTAGTGCAAAGAAAAGAGGTGCCTGACTCATGGGTGCCGCCAGAGACCTGGAGTGAGGCACTAGCAGAGAACCAAGCCCACATGGGGAAGAAAGTCAAGGGAGACAACATGCGCTTCTTTAACCAATGATATGGCCAAGAAACCCCCTGTTCTTACACCAGATTGGCATCTTAAATGAGGTTCTAGATCAACTCAACTACTAATGGTCCGTTCCAGTTAAGGGAGGGGACAAAAAGAGAGACAGCTCTGTGCCACTGAGTCATGTTACCATGGTGCTAACTTTGAAGGGCTCCTTTGTGTTCCCTTTCCTTTCACCCCTCTGACAGCATCTCTCTCTCTCTCTCTCTCTCTCTCTCTCTCTCTCTCACACACACACACACACACACACACACACACACACACACACACACCCTTCCAGAGGCTGCTTGCAAATCGCAACAGTACCAGGGCTTTCCTCTCCACCTTCTGCCCCCTGTGCTTTGCTCATTGTGTCAGCTGCTGAAGGGCTGGGTTTTCTGTGAGCATGTTTAAATACCTTTGGAGCCATTTTTAGACTTTTTATTCTATAGACCAGAAAATTGCAGAAATTAGGAGATATTTGAATGTTCCTCTTCAAGCTCAGAAACGATTTCTGCTGTTACTATATTTAAAAGCCCAGCAGCAAGTTGTTTTGGCTTTATGTCCTGCTGGTATGTAATAAACACGATGTTACGCTTTGGGGGCTCTGAGCTGGGTGCAAGGATGCAAACCGTGGCCTTGCAAGGATGTGTGACTTGGAGACACTTTGTAGAGGGCAGGAAGAAGGTTGTAAGAGAGAGAGAGAGAGAGAGAGAGAGAGAGAGAGAGATACAAAGCAAATCTGCATGGCTGTAAATTATCAAAGGAATAGTAGGGAAAGAACAGACAAAGGAGAAAGAAAGGAGGCTACATATTCATGCAAGAGAAAAATAATATCATCAACAACTGATTCATGCAAGGAGAAAAAAGTCATCAACAACTGAATAAAAACTGTTGTTTTTTTTTAAAGTAAAACAAAGAGATCTGGGAGATATGAACTGATCTACTGTAGCAGCAAGGTTTTATTAGCTTTCTATGTTATGTAATAAATGAGCATACTCCTAGCTGCTTAAAAGAACATGCATGAAGGACAAGGCACAGCGCAGCCAGTCCTCAGCACAGGGGGCCTCAAGGTTGAAACCAAGAAGTGAGCTGGGCTGCAGTCTCATCAGAAGTTCAGGGTCCTCTTCCAGCCACACTGAGTTACTGGCAGAATGGAGTTGCTTCTGGCTATAGGATTGAAGTTCCCGATTTCTTGCTGCTTGTCGCTCCCCTCTTATTCATCCAATTCCCTCCATTTCTAATACTCCACTCTGACCTCTAATTCTGCCTCTTTAAAAAAAATGTTATTTTCATTGGTATTATAACGGTGAAACACAGAGGGGTTACAGTTACGTAAGTCAGGTAATGTGTACATTTCTTTTTGGACAATGTCACCCCTCCCCTCATTCCCAAGTTTTTCTCTACTGTCCCCACCATAAGTTGTATGGCTCATTTTCAACATAGTGTCTAGTGAGTACCCCTGCTTTAATTCTGCTTCTAAAGCTCTCACCTAATCAGGTCAGGCCCACCTCACTTCAAGGGAAAGGATTTCATAGGGTCTGTATGTACGTGGGGGTGGGAGGGACTGTTAGGACCATCTTAGAACTCTATCTACCAGAATGAAAAAAAACGACAACACAAAAACCTTTTGTGCAAAAGCAGGGGCCCAACATGTATAATTTGAATATGCTACATTATGGACTGTTTGCCACTCCTCCCCAATTCTTCTGTTGAAGGCCTGACAGTGTGATGGCATTTGAAGGTGGGACTTTAGATGATAATGAAATGAACTAGGGTTGTAAGGGTGGGATTAATGTCCTTATAAGAGGAACAGAAGTTGGAGCTTTCTCTCTTTGTCTTGTGAAGACACAATTTTTTTAAGCCAAAGGGAATTACTATCAGGCACTAAGATCTGCAAGCACTCTAATCTTGGACTCCCCAGCCTCCAAAATTGTAGAAACAGGTATCTACGATGTAAATTACCTTTTCTACCTGGTGTGGATAAGAAGCAAACAACATGAAGTTCCCATGAATCTACCCTTTCAGGAGCCTTCTGTACAATGGGCATCTGCTTGGTGGTGAACCCACACAGCCTTGTACTTAAAGTTCTCCAAGGAGTGTGTGTGTTTTCCCAAAATTTCCTTCCTTTACCCCTTTCTTCATTCAGCCAATGAGCTCCTGCTGTCCTCCGAGCTGGGCGTGTCTGCAGGGCCAATGGGGCAGCCAGAACACAAAACACTCTGGTAAAGGCCTGGGATTCACAGCTACCAAGGCCCAGAAGAAGCATCCCCTAAGAATTGGGAATTGAAAATACTTTAAAAGGGAGTCTTTCTGACTAGTTAAAAGTCTGAAGTCATGAGTAGCACTAGTGAAACAAACATTGCCACTAGCATCAATTTGACACTGTGTTTCAAGGAACCAAAAACAAAACAAAACAAAAATCTGACCACCATGCCTTTGCCACCTGTTCCTCCAGGCAATCTTGTTTGTGTACTTTTCTCACATTCCCTAGAAAAGCCCTCATCCTCCTGGTCAAGTGTATCTTCATTTATCTTATACCAGGGTTTCTCTCTGTGTTTGCTTTCTTTGTGGAGCTACTGTTGAAAGAATACCAGAAATTGCCTTCTTCCAGCACCAGAGTGCCAGCTGCTCCCCAGAACCTGCCTTGCCAGTCTCAGAGGCTGTCCAGAATGGCTTGCCTGTGCTCTAGCTGACAAGTCTGTGGCTATGTTCTGAGTAGTTCTAGGGCCTTGTTGATTGTTGAGTGCAAAGGGCCTGTTGAACCCCCACACCCAGCCCTAATGCTGAGCCCAGGAAAGGAGATCAAAGGCCTCCAGCTGGGATCATTTGGGCTGTGTTCCTGTCACCAATTCACCCCTCTGAGTGGAGAAAGACCTCGTGTGAACACATTCTTGTGGTTGAAAGCCCTCCTATACTCCATGCATGCTAAATTGTCTTCAGGAACCAAGCGTGGATCTAAGTTAGATCTGGGTTGCGGCTGGGTGCTGAGGGCTTAACCAGGAAGAATGGTGTTGGAGCCATAAGCTCATTGCAGAAAGGCATGACCAATTCCTCAGCTTAGCTAAAGGAGAGACAATGTGGGTTAGATGGCTGCCAGCACCTACATCTGCATCTTCTGGAATTCTTTGCACCCTGGCATCTTTGGAAAAGCCTCCCTGCTGCCCCATCCCCACCCTCACCTCTGGCAAGTAAGGACTTTATTTCCAGTGCTGAAGAGAGGAGGCTACAGGCAGGCACGGAAGGAATGCTAACCATAGCTAACCGAAGTCAGATTTCCAGGCTGCTCCAAGAACCACCAATCTGTGCCTCACCCCCCTGGAGACCCTATAAACAAGAAGCTGGGTCTCTGTGTGCTGTTCTAAAGGTTAACACACTGACTTAAGGTTTAGTCACTCCCTGTAGGATCACACGCTTTTGTCTCCACCATGCAGGCACCCCTTTGCATGGAGATGAGGACACAAACAATGGAGGCACTTGTGATTGAAACCCCACCAAAGGACTGTCAGGACTCAAGAATGTGAACTCATTTCTCCTCACCTGTTGACTCCTGTGAAAAACAGCAGTGATTGTACTTGGCCTGAGGGTTTGTTTTTGTTTTGTGGGGGGGAAATGCTTAGAAACGTAGCCTCTTGAGAAAGGGTTCGCATTGCTGTTACCGTCACCTGTGCTTCCAGATATGTGTCACTGAACCTCTTCCTCTCCTGGGCTGTGGATTTGAGGGCTGGGGTTGTGCCTCAGGGGCTAATGGCAATCGAAGTGCCTCACAGGGAGGAGGTGTTCATTCCGTGACAAGGACGGATTCCAGTGCCTGGATTTAAGTGTAGGGAGGAAGCCACTGAGAAAGAAGGGTCTGCCTGTCCTGAATCAGAGATCCTTCTTCCAGTTCTGAACACATCTGGGGGAATCAAATATTGGTGCGACTTTTCCCACTACTGAGGAGCAATGTCTCACAGTGTCTACTGACACAAACACAATGGTCCCTCCATTTGCTGTGGTGCCCTTCGGCTCTGTCTTCCTTCTGTGCACAGGCACAGAAAGAAGGGTCACATATCCAATTAACTACCCTATTTCTTCATCACTGCCCTGACCACATACTTCCTTTCTTCCTAACATACAGGTTATAGCCATGGTAGGCTGGCCTGAGGGCAGGACTCAGACAGGCATCTTGTTCTGGCCTTCAGAATTCCAGGCTTTGTAGTTTCTATTTGTCAATAATTCCAAATGTTCTTGACAAATAGTAATCTGTAATTTTGCCAAGATGTCAATAATAATAATAACCTTCTTCTTCTTCTTCCTCCTTCCCTCCCTCCTCCTCCACTTCCTCCCACTTATCTTCCTCCTCCTCCTTCTCTTCCTTTTCCTCTCTTGTTTCTTCTTCTCATTTTTCATTTGTTGTGCCAATTGTGGGGCTTGAACTCACAGCCTAGGTGCTACCCCTGAGCTTTTTTGCTCAAGTCCCACATTACCACTTGAGCTACCGCTCTACTTGTGGCTTTTTTTTTTTTTTTCTGTGTGTGTACTTAATTGGAGATAAGTCTCACAGACTTTCCTGCCCTGGCTGGCTTGAACCATGATCCTCAGATCTCAGCCTCCTGAGTAGTAAAGATTATCAGACTTGAGCCACCAGTGCCCCCAGGATATCAATCTTTAAAAATTAGTTTATATGCAATATATAAATGTGGCAAGTACACATGTGATAGAAAAATATACAAAGGAAAACCTGTGAAGTCTTTCAGTCAGGGTAGGCCAATTGGACTACAGTAACATTCACAAAGCTCAGTGGTTTTATAACAACAAATATTTCTTTGTTTCTTATTTGCACTATTTAAAAAAACAAACAACAAGAACCATGGCTCTACTCTTGCTAAGTTCACTCAAGAATCAAACAGCCTTATCTCTAAAGTGATTGTTTCCAGTCTCATGGCAGAAGGAAAAGACAAAGCTTTTTTCTTGACTTCTAAAACTTTTAAATTGATTTATTTATTGTCAAAGTGATGTACAAGGGGGTTACAGTTTCAAACATAAGGCAGTGAGTACATTTCTCATCAAACTTGTTACCTCCTCCCTCATTTCTCTCCCACCTTCCCCCACCCCCAAGCTCCCCTCCCCCAAGTTGTACAGTTGGTTTACAACATATAGTTTTGTAAGTATTGCTGTTGCATTGGTTCACCTTTAACCCTTTGTTTCTCTGTTTTGATGGTCCCTTTCCCTTCCCTACTTCTGATAAATGTATATACAATACTCAGGGTATGAAAATCAGTTACAGTGACATCAGGGGCAAAATCATGGTTTCCCTCATTGGTAATAATTAGTACACATGTAGGATAGTCCTAGCAGACGATCACAATAGCTCATTAGCTGTGTACATATGAGCACATAAGATGATGCTAAGTGAAATGAACTCCACGTTATGGAAACAAGTGGTTTATCGTTGTTGTTAGGTTCAACATACAGTGTGAAATGATGCCATTTTCTTTTGACTTCTAAGTTTTTGTGCCTAAATAACCAGCACCGGGCATTTGGCCTGCGCGGGTGAGGAGGCCAGGCCTGAAGTCAACGTTGTGAGACCATTGCTTCTAGAAGAGAGGGAGGCACTGCAGGGCAAGAACCTGGGATGTTTAATGAATGGGAACACAGTGCCTCCTCCTCCTCCCCCTCCCCCCCTCCCCCTCCCCCCTCCTCCTCCCTCTCCCCCTCCCCCTCCCCCTCTTCCTCCTCCTCCCTCTCCTCCTCCTCCCCCTCCTCCTTCTCTGCTTTCCCACAGACAGCCGCCTTCAGCACTCAGTGTGCATCTTCTCAGGTCCTCTCTGCATACTCGCACGCCCTCCCTCCCCAGCTGCACGTGAATCTGTATGCTCTCGTCACTTGCTCGGCCTTGGATACTTTTCCAGCTCCTCTGTTCTTCCTAACAATCACATGGTATTTCACCCCATGGCATTTCAGACCATACAATAGGTTTAAATTCTGGAAATATGATGTGGTGTCCCTCTAATTTACACAATTTTACGTTGTTATGAATCAGCTTAAAGTAAATATAATTAACTAAAATATTTTATATAATTTCTAAGGCTTTTTTTTTCCACTGCCAATTTTTATTTAGTCTACTCAGTAGTCAACATGTGTTGTGGCCATTTTGACTATTATTCTTTATAGTATTTTATACCATTTCAGTGTTCTTGTTTTGTAGAATTGTCCAAAGCCTCAAAAATCAGAAGCCTTAAAAAAAATTGCATCAACAAGTAAACCATGTACAATTTAATTAAGATATTATACTTTTTGGAAAATGTCTTTTTTTTTTTTTAAGACATTGAGGTTCATAAAACTCTCATCTACCATAAACTAATCAGAAACAGCCAGAAGTGGCGCTCTGGCTCAAGTAGTAGAGCACTAGCATTGTGCACAGAGAGGTTCAGGACAGTGCCCAGGCCCTGAGTTCAAGACTGAGGACTGGCAAAAAAAAAATTTTTTTCAGTATATTCTAACTACTTCATGAAATATGTATTCCTATGAAATGAACAGAAATCAATAAGGTAATGAGTAGAAAAAAATAAGTTCTTGACAAATTAATATTTTGAAATTAATAAAATTAAAAAATTTTTTAATTAATTTTTTGATGTTGGAAGATGGTATTGAGTTGAAATGCCTATATTTAAGTGCACAATCATAACTCTCAGTATCTCAGCCTAAGTTTTATTTTTAATAATTTATAAATTTATTTTATAAATTTATAATTTATTTAATATGTTACAATTTAAATTAATTTACATTCAGTTAACTTAGATTAATAATATAATTTATAATTTTATTTTATAATTAATTATAAAATTACAATTATATAGTTATAATCTTATAAATTGTGAATTATGAAATTACATTTCACAATTTGTAAACTTGTAATTTACTTTATATAAAATAAATGAAAATGAATAAGTTTGAAACCTTTTCAATCCTCTTTTGATGACAGATAATGCCATGATAGCCATCTACACATGTGTCTTCATTCATGTGATTTCTGAATAATAGGTTCTAGAAGTAAATGGTTAAAGTGACATGTGTGTATATGCAGTTTTTGACAGACCCTGAAAAGTTGCCTTGAAAAACGTCATTATTAATTAATATACACTGCTACTAGCAATGTGGAAGAGACTTATTTCCCAAGTTTCATTCACAACCTTTTTCATTTTGGTGATAGAGGGTTTGGAATTTGGGCAGCAGCTCTACCACCAACCCATACCTCCAGCCCTGTAAGCCTCAACATCTCTTAATATCTTCCTTCTTTTTCTTCTCAACCAGTAGATTTGTTTTAAAGGTGTTTCATTGTTTCAATGTGGCAAATGAATTTCCTTTCTTACAATGAGGACAAGTATTTTTCATTGTTTCACAATTCTTCTTTTACTGATTTGTCTTGTTTCTCCATTGATTTTATAGCGATCGCCTTAACTTTCCTGTTTCACATTTTCCTTTCAAGTTTGAGTGATTTTATGTATTTTCACAATTTCGATCTTTTGTCTGTTTACAGATTGTATATGTGAATACGATTATCTTTCCCTCGTGTCAAGAAACATTCCTAACAACTAGACGCTGAGTGAAAACACTGGTCAAAATCCTTTTCCTGTCAGTCCATCACAATCAGCCATTTCCTCAAGCACAGAAAAATGTCAGTGAGACATAATATGTTTATCAGCATGTAAGATGCTTCCTAAGATGCTATTACCAGATGCTTGCCTATTCTCCTTCTGGGTGCCACCAGCTCCCAACTCATATCCTTCCGTTGACACTTGGTGCTGTTCAAAACATCTGCATGAGGTGCTGACATTCTCACTATTCTATTTGCAAAGGAACTGGAAAATTCCTTCCCTCTTTCCCCATTCCCACATACTACTTTGTTTAAAATGTTACACTGAGTTTGCTGAACATGCCATCAATTTTTTTCCATATGAATCTTGCCCCCCCCCCCACCTCAGGGAGATATCTACATTCTCTGAAGTCTAGGTGTTAAAAGGAAGAGGGTGTCTACTGAAAAGAGATTACCTGTAAGTGCCCTGTGAGATACAGTTCCATTTTTGTTTGCCTCCAGTCTGGCTGTTTGGGTTTCATTTTGTTCATGGGATCTTCTTTGATGAGAAATTTGCTATTACATGTCATCAAATCAGACATTTTGTTACAGGTTTTGAATTCGGGATCTTGCTTTAGGAGATGTTACCAATGTTGGGATTATTATTTCTTAATTCAAATATATGTGTATGTGTAAAAACAATGTGTATGTGTACAAGTTGTTGGTTTTGTTTTATGCTTAACTTCTTCCTCATAAAGACTTAATAGTTGGGTATAGTGTAGGATGGAGTAGAGAATGTAGCTTTTCTCTGTCCCCAAATGAGAAGCATAACAATACATTTATTGAGTATTTCATCCTTCCTCTAATGGCACTTACATTTCTGGAAGCTGAGAAGTCAAAGGTCAAGGTGCTAAGCTCTGACTAGCGTCTGCTTCGTGTCCACTCACTGTATCATTACATGGCAGAAGGAGGAAGAGCAAAAGCACAACAGAGAGGCCCTTTGTGAGGATAGATCCCATCGTGAGCCAAACTCTTCCCACCACTGCCCCATTAGGAATTAAGCTTCCAGGATACCAGAGTCCTGGGGGTTGCATTCAAACCATGGTATACTATAAGGTAGATTTTCAGGGTCAGAAAAACATGTGTAGGACTTTAAGGCATCAAATTTTATGGTGGAGTTTATATTTAGGAGCATACGCCTTAGGGAGCATGAGATTAATTCCCAGCCTCCACGAATCATTCCCTGCTTGTGGTAATGATTCTCACAAAGGTAAACAGTTTTTGTTGTTTTTTTTTTGTGGGAAATTATTATTCTAACAGCAAGACAACTGTTAAGGATGCACATCAAGGAATCAAGGAAAATGAAACACTTTTACAAATAACTGAAGAAGTCATAGAATTATCCATCATCTAAATTGTTCAGTTATTCTTTTTATTTATTTTTTGTCAGTCAAGGGGCTTAAACTTGATAGCCTAGGCGCTGTCCCTGAGCTCTTTTGCTCAAGGCTAGTGCTCTACCACTTTGACGCACAATTCCACTTCCAGGTTTCTGGTAGTTAATTGGAGATAAGAGTCTCAAGGGGTCATTTCTGCCTGGGCTGGCTTTGAACTATGATCCTCAGATCTCAGCCTCCTGAGTGGCTAGGATTACAAGGTGTGAACCACTAGCACCTGGCTCAGTTATTCTTTACAATGTGTACTTAGGGTTTGTTTAGGGTTAGTGCTGTTCAAGAATCCTGAGATTCAGTAGTTCTGGGAACAGAGCGGGAAGTGGTGCTATGGCTCAAGCAGTAGAGCACCACCCTCAAATGATAAAGACAAGCGAGAATGTGAGACCCTGAGTTCAAGTCCCAGTACCACCACACACACATACAAAAAAGAAATGAAGGAAGGAAGAAAAAGATGAAAGAAAAAAATGAAAGAGTGCAACAAGAAGGAGAAAGAAAGGAGGCTTTCTTCTTTGCTGGCCTCCTCTTTGAGTACATGACACACACACACACACACACACACATACATGCATTCACACATGTACACAGGCTCCTCTGTGTCCCAAGACACACCACTTCACCAGCACCTAAGGGAAGATCCAATGCAACATAAAACAGGAGGAGGAGTATGGGAAACATCATGGCCAGGGAAGTCTTGGTAGCTGCTGAGCTGAGCCAGGGGCCTCCTGCTCAGGTGCTGATCTCCAGTCATTCAACAGGCACCCTTGCTGTCGCTTCTGAGGATTTCCACCACTACAGTGCTCCACTTCACTGCTCCGCCCAGGGTTTCTCCAACTCTTCCCTTGTAACCACACTGAGGAACCAGAGACACAGTACTCCTTAGTAAATGGGCCATTTCTTCACTTTCTTCAGCCTTTTCTTCAATCCTTTTATGTTCTGTATTCTGTATCTATCCTAATTTGACATAAATTATCTTTTCAATTTCATGCCCAACTTTCCTCTTTCTCCTCTTTAGATCACTGAGTACTGCTCTGTTTCATAGCAAGTCATCAAGTCACGCTTCCTCAGTTGTTTCTCTGCTGACTGCCTCAGGAGCTGTCTGCCAGGAAGTCAGCCACCAAGCCCACAGGCCTCCTTACCACCCTAGTGCCCTGCAGTGCCATCCTGAGCTATGGCTTTCAGACTTGATGGTTAAAATCTTTCCTACACCTGAACACCTGTGGCTCATGCCTGTACTCATAATCCTAGCTACTCAGGAGGCTGAGGATCATGGTTCAAAGCCAGCGTGTGCAGTAAAGTTCACGAGACTCTTCTCTCCCATTAATTACCAAAAGGCCAGAATTGAAGCTGTGGCTCATGAGGTAGAGCAGTAGCCTCAAGCTGAAAAAGCTCAGGGACATTGGCCCTGAGTTCAATCCCAGGAAAGGCAAAAAACAAAAACAAGAAACCCCATCCTTTCTTATAAATAAGGTTTATCTGGAACTTTCAGTATCCATAGAGAAGGGTCTGGCCCACATCTTACAATGAAGTTCTTGTTCATAAAGGGCACAATTGTTCATGAGAAGCACGATTCATCACTACTGTGGACTCAGCCCTAGCGCAATTCCTTATACTTTCCCAATGACAGAGAAATGATGGCACCCCCTCAGAAGAGACACAAAGGACATCTAACTCTTCAAAGCCCTCATAGCAGAATTACTTTCTAACTCATTCCTGCCATATTAGGTGTATGTCATCATAACTCAGAGCTCAAGTTCAGTTCAAGGGCATAGTTGATTTGTACACGTTTCCTCAAGCCAAAGAAGAAATTGAAGCATGTTTTACTGAGGGTAAGGAAACAACTCAATTTTGGAAGAAGAGCTGATTTCTCTGAAGTAATGGTAAGTGATAGTGATCTCCCCCACCTTTGGGTCTAGTTTTCTCATCTCCACGTATTTTTCAGTGACAACCTTTATCCTTATCATTGTTAATATCCACAGAGCGCTAACCCTCAGATTTACTGCATGAAAAAGTGCCGATGCCTCAAAACAGCAGTGTGCTGTCTCTGGAGTTTCATGTGGAGATGGTGCTTAAACAAACTCTACTCTGAGAATTTGAAGACAATGCTAAAGAAAACTGTGGGGCAGGCAGAGGCAGGAGGGGTTGGATGGAGATTGTGAGATAGGTTTTATCCTAATGACATATATTCATTGAGAATTGATTCCATATTAGATATTAGGCTGAGCTCTTTGCTTGGATTAGTTCATTTAATCCTCAGAGCCAACATTTGAGATGGAGAGAATTATTATGTAGTCTTATTTCAGATTAATGTGGAAGACAGTACTTGAAGAGATCTATAACTCATTCCAGACCCTATGCCTCATGGGGGACAAATCCAGAGCTCTGCTTCTGGCATACATTGTTTTGGGGGCCCAGGCTCAGGCTACTGCCCAAGAACAAGCAATGAATGTTTGTATTTGAGAAACAGACATTAATTACTTCAAAGACAAGTACTGGGGGCTGGGGATATGGCCTAGTGGCAAGAGTGCTTGTCTCGTATACATGAGGCCCCGGGTTCTATTCCCCAGCACCACATATACAGAAAATGGCCAGAAGTGGCGCTGTCGCTCAAGTGGTAGAGTGCTAGCCTTGAGCAAGAAGAAGCCAGGGACAATACTCAGGCCCTGAGTCCAAGCCCCAGGACTGACCAAAAAACAAACAACAACAACAACAACAAAGACAAGTACTGGTTAGCTTGTGTTGCCCCATTTATGACCTACCATACTTGATTGAATGAACAAATTCATAAAGATTTTTTATAAGATCCTCATCTGAGCTGGGTGCCTGTGGCTCATGCCTGTAATCCTACCTACTCAGAAGGCTGAGATCTGAGGACCATGGTCAGAAGCCAACCCAGGCAGGAAAGTCCATGAGATTCTCATCTCCAGTAACTACTCAAAAAAAGCCAGAAGTGGTGCTGTGACTTAAGTGGTAGAGTGCTAGCCCAAAAAATAACAATAAAACCCTCATCGTGTGTGTGTGTGTGTGTGTGTGTGTGTGTGTGTGTGTGTGTGTTCTAGTACTTGGACTTAGGGTCTCATGCTCTTACTTGGCTTTCTTATTCATGACTGGTGCTCTAGTACTTGAGCTATACCTCCAGTCTGACATTTTGCTAGGTTAATTCGAGATGGAATCGAAGGACTTTTTTGTCCTAGCTGTCTTTGCTTTTGTTGTTGGTTGTAGACCTTGAACTCAGGGCCTAGGTGCTGTCCTTGAACTTTTTCACTCAAGGCTAGTGCTGTAGCACTTTGAGTCACAGCTCAACTTCCGGTTTTCTGGTGGTTAATTAGAGATAAGAATCTCACAAACTTTCCTGCATGGGCTGCCTTTGTATCATGATTCTCAGATCTCAGTCTCCTGAGTGCCAAGGATTGTAGTTGTGAGCTTGGCTTGTTCTGGCTATCTTTAAATCACAATTCTCCAGGTCATTTGTAGACGTTTAGATAACTAAAAATATGTTTGTGTCCTTAAAATATCAAGTGTTTTGTCTTTCACCCAATATAATTAGAATCTGCTATGGTCTGAATGTCTTCCCAAATTCATATGTTGAAATTCTAACCCCCATGGTAGGAGAAATGTGGGGCAATTTAGCCTTTGTTGATAGAATTATTGATCTTCTTATAGGGACCCACAATTTCTTCTCCCCCTCAGTCATGTGAAGAAAAGCCCCACCAGACATTAAATGTGCCAGTACCATGACCTTGAAACTGTGAGAGATAAATGCTGCTTTTCATAAAATACCTAGATTATGATATTTTGTTATAGTCAACAGACTGAAGCAGAGACTGAAGCAATAAAATTTTCCTAGGTGAGTTTGGCCTACTTTTAAATTCTGTTATGATCCATGTTTGAATGGACATCAAACAAAACGTTCGGAGTAGCACTACCCTTGAGAATGGTGCGGGGTCCTCAGTCACCTCCCTGTTCAGGCTCCTCTGCTGAGAGTAGCAGAACCAGCGGCCTCTGCAATCACTTGAGACAGCTGGAGTTCTGGCAGAGATTCACCTACTGCCACCTCATCCTACAGCCACTGGCTTTCCTGGCCTTCCACAACCATCTCCACTTTACAAAGCATTTTTGTGTGCGTACGTGGTTACTGGATTCTTACCTCATTGTGTTGAGGTCACTCAGTCTGTTTGTTTGGCTGGTGCTGTACCACTTGAGCCATGCCCCCAGATCTGCTTTTTTTGGTCAGTCGTGGGGCTTGAACTCTGTGCCTGGGTGCCGTCCCTGAGCTCTTCAGCTCAAAGCTAGCACTCTACCATTTGAGCCACAGCACCACTTCTGGTTTTCTGGTGGTTAATTGGAGATAAGAGTCTTGTGGACTTTCCTGCCTGGGCTGGCTTTGAACTCAGCCTCCTGAGTAGCTAAGATTACATGTGTGTGGCACCTATGCTCGGTCAGATCTGCTTTTTGATGATTCTTTTTTAGTGTAAATGTTAGTTTTATTCTTCTTTATAACTAAATAATTCTTCATTCATTCATCAGTCATAAGTTATCTAGGCTGTGTCCATACCTTGACTATTATAAATTGTGCTGCAATAAACATAGCTGTGTACGTGTTTCTACTCTGTTTGATGATTATTTTTTGGAGATGGAGTCTAGTGAATTTTTCTGCCTGAACTGGTTTCAAGTCACTATCCTCTAGATCTCAGCTTCCCAAGTAGCTAGGATTACAGGCTTAAACTTCCAGCAGCCAACAAGAAGTTGTAATTTCCTCGTGGTGCCTTGTGCATGCTAGGCAAGTGCAAGCTACATTCCAGCCCTAATAAAGACTTCTTAAAATTCCATTCAGTTCAGTGTAAGTGGGATGATTGGTGCACTGTCCAATTGGACTATCAATTCAATGTCGTATTGCTCCAAGCATAGGAGAGAGACTGAGAATATTAATACTAGCTAATATTACTTAATTGCTTCCAGCCAGGCACTGTGCTAGGCACTCTGATGACTTCTATTTATTTCATTCCCATTCTTCAGAGGAGAAATTGAGGCACCAAATGGACAACTAACTTTCCTTGGCTACACAGATAGCACCCTGATATTTGGGTCGATAACAGTGTGACTTCACAGTCTGTTTTCTTTTCTTCATTTATTCTTCACTATCATCCAGGAGTTGGTGATAAAGGCCAGAGAAATATGGGAAGTTTTCTTAGAGGAAGTGGGAATGAGGCAGGATATTGAGGGTTACATTCGGAGGGAGGAAAGCAGAACAATGACCAGATCAGACTCCCATGCTTTTGTTCTAAAGCCATAAAGAAGGTGAATTAGACCATTATGTGGGTGGCATTGCCAATTAATGTCAAATTCAACACCTGTCTTGCCATTCTTATGATAGAGGATCTCTCCAAATTCCTTTTATTTGTGCAGATTGCATAGGCATGGATTTAGTAGATCCAAGAGAACCTGGGCTAAGGTAAATGAATTTGGGGGCATTAAATTTTTCAATACAGGCTGGGAATGTGGCTTAGTAGTAGAGTGCTTACTTAGCATGTATGAAGCCCTGGGTTTGGTTCCTTAGTACCCCATAGGCAGAAAAAGATGGAAGTGACACTGTGGCTCAAATGCTAGACTGCTGCCCTAGAGCAAAAAGAAGTTCAGGGATAGTGCCCAGGCCCTGAGTTCAAGTCCCAGGACTGGCAAAAATAAAATATTCAGTAGTTTGTTGAATTCACTGAACCAACAAGTAAAATATATCTAAGGGTCATAAAGGTAAAGACTGACATGGTCTAAGAAGACAAACACTCAGCTAACTACTTTGATTTTATTTCCATTACTTAGTCTTATGTCCAGTGAGATGGTTTTATTCTGTTTGTTAGAAGAGCTGAGATCAGTACATCCAGCTTAAACTTAGTGCAGAGACAGTGTCCTTGCGTACTGCACAGAGGAACGTATAAAGGATTCTCGTGACACAGAGGTAACTGTGGAACAAATTTGAACTTATATTCCACACTGGACATCAAGATATACCACTCTCTTTCTTATTCTGTTTTCTGTTATCTCACTATGAAAGTACCTCTTATAAAAATATTTCTGAGATATCTGAACTTTGTTTCTAAGTCATTTAATTTTCCCCAGGCTGTTAAATCTTGTGTGCTTGTCTTTGAATCATTTATCTCATTTGCAGTCTCAATCCTCTTGTTCTTTGCAAAAAGAAATTTTTCCAAAGACATATTTCAATTTATATAAGAGGAAAATTACTTCACTTTCCCTTAGTATCTCCAAAGAACTTTTTCTATTTCAGAGAAAGCAAAGGTCAAGTGATTTTCTCCTCTGTACATCAGGGTAGTCCATCCCATCTGCCTCTATATAGAAATAACTATCATTGATGAAGGTCATATGGTTTCTGTGGGACAAAGCCTAGCTTCTGCTCTAGTCTTGATTTGTCTAGGCCACATTTGGACATACAGGCCTTGATATCACAGAGGTTGGTTCAGAGACAAGCCAATCAACACAGAGCTTTGAGCTGCCATTGGTTGGTTGTGGTAAAAGTACTTTTGTGTTGGTAGAGTGGAACAAGGAAATATATAGGCTTGATTTTAGCCAGCCCTATGACATGTAATATGTATTTCCTATTATATATAATTATGTAGGTATATATACATGTAACTAGACAATTAAACTATACCCATTGATGGTGTATGAACTAAGGAAGACTAGACTGTTAAAACAATAGAAACTTACATTTCATAAACTTACTTTCGTGTAAGTGACCATAGTCAATACATAGCTCTCTTTCATATGACTGCATTGGCTTTTCAGAAACCCAGGCTTCATCCACCTTTTGACTCCCGTTGGCCCCTTGCTCATCACCCTCATTAAGCCAAAAGAGGATGAAGAGAATGAAAGGGCAAGCCTCTTTAAAACATTAGCCCAGAAATGGTGCACACCAAATCTACTTTCCCTCAGATGACATTCAGCGACACGGTCACATCTAAGAGTAAAAGAAACCCAGGAAGGAATGGTAAATTTTTTTTTTTTTTTTGGTACTTAGTTCACAACCTTGACCACAAACAGGATGTTTTGGATTACTAAACTGCATAGGAAAGTGCTAACAGAGCAGCATGCATAGCATTTCTAGCCCATATCCATACACATGTGGGTTCTTGCTGCTTCTCTTTCAGCCCCGTGGCAAAGCTTTGTTCTGGTTCTTCTTCAGCCTGTTCTACTTCCTGGCGGGTGCGTGGCATTCTCAGCAAGCACACATTCCACCATGCACTGGTGAAGAGTAAAGATTTTACTGAAGACCTTGTGTGATTATGCAATGTAATCAAATTCTTCCATGGACATCTGTTCCCTCCAATGCTCTCTTCCCTTGCTGACAGCCATACTTCCCGTTATTCTCCTCTGGTCAAGCACTTCCTCTTCATCCTCTACAGTCCCTGCAGGTCTCATTGCCTGAGCGTCCATTGCCCACGCTGCAAAACCAGAACCTGGTAGTAAGCCCCACATGAATGACAGAGTTTCTCTGTCTGTATAAACTTGGAAAACAAGTCGCTGGACAAGAAAGGCTCCTTCTTTGGGGCCGGATTGAGTGGTAAGCTGTTCCTAAGAACTTTAATTTTTTCTAGGAAAGAATAATTATTTACACGGGGAAAAGATTGGAAAGATATCTTAGAATATTGACAGTATATATCTCTAGATAATTCAATTAATGGATTTTTTCCCAGGTATTTTTATACTTTTATTTTTTGTTGTTGTTTCTGAATTTTCCAAATGTTCCTGAGAACATGAGGTATTTCTCTAACAACTAAACCATTTGTAGTAGAGACATTTATCATTTACTCAGCATCATTGGTCATTAGGAAACACAAGTCAAAAATCACAATGCAATACCACACCACACACATTAGGATGAATATAATTTTGGGTGTGTGTGTGTGTGCGCACGCGTGCGTGTATTGATCCTGAGGCTCGAACTCAGGGTCTAAGCTTATCTGCTCAAGGTTAGCACTCTACAAGTTGAGCGAGCCACACATCTCCACTTCTGGCTTTTCAGTGGTTAATTGGAGATAAGAATTTCACAAACTTTCCTGCTCAAGATGGCTTTGAACTTCAGTCCTCAGATCTCGACCTCCTAAATGGCTAGGATTACAGGTGTGAGCTACTGGCACCTCGATGCTGGGTATGATTTTTAAAAAAAAACCACACAAATAAACAAAACAAAGAATGACAATTGTTGATGAGTACATTAGTTTCTTACTGTTGCCATGACAAAACCACCCAAGGCTAAGTATTTTAGGAAGAGACTTGTTCAGCAATAACCACCACTTGCGAGTCTGAAGTCCCAGATCAGGTGGGCCTTTGGTAAGCAACCCTTCAGCTGCAGACCCCAATGGCAGATGGCTTCATAGTGAAACCGTGTGTAACAGAAAGAGATATGCGAAGGACAGAAACCAATGAGCAGGGAGGGGTCAGTCTTGCTCTTTTATATTCTACCAACCCTCTCATAAGAACTAATGAGAGCCCAAAAGAAAGACCTTAATCTCTTCTGAGAGCAACATCCCAATGACTTTTGCCACCAATTCCCCTACCTCCAACGTCACCACACTGAGAAGCAAGTTCCCAGCATGCAAAGCCAGGGGCCGACACTCCAATCATATCCAAACCGTACAAGAGACGCTCTGGAGAAGGGAGAACACTTATGCATGGCTAGTGGGTCTGCAAAACGATAGAGTCAGCACAGAAAACAGTAGAGATAATTATAAAAATTAAATATAGTTACAACAGGATCCAGCAATTTTACTTCAGAGTATGCACCCAAAAGAACTGAAAGCAAAAACTTGAACAGATATTTATATTCCTATGTTTTTTTTTAAGCACTGGCATTCCAATCACCAAAAGATAGAAGGCACCAGTGTCTGTTGAACAGATATTTTTATATACCTATGTTTTTAAAGCATTGATATTACAATAACCAAAAGATAGAAATCACTAGTGTCTGTTGACAGATGAATGTGTAATCAAATGTAATATGCATTTACAAAGGAATGTTATTTAACCTGAAGCAGAAAGGAAGTTTGGACTTGTACTCTAGCATGGATAAACCTTGAAGACTCTATGCTAAATGAAATAAGCCCATTATAAAAGTACACATTTGAATGATTCTACTTATATGAGCTTCTTAGAGGAGAAGTCTGCAGGTAAACAGTTTTGGTAGTTGACTAGCGCTGGGGATGAGCACATAGCGAGTTATTATTTAGTGGGTACCTAGTTTCTGTATGGAAAGATGAAATCCTGTGCCAGTGATGGTGACTAGACAACAATGTAAACATGCTGAAGACCACAGAACTGTACAATTAAGTGGCAAAAGTGATCAATTTAATGCTTTTTTAAAATATACTTTATCTTATGTTGCGTATATTTTTTTAATATTTTGTGCTATTACTGGGCCTTGAACTCATGGCCTTAAGCTCCTGCTTGGCTTTTTTACTCAAGGCTGGTGCTCTACTACTTGAGCCACACCTCCACTCCCAGCTTTTTGCTGGTTAATTGGAGGTTAGAGTCTCATGGACTTCTCTGTCCAGGCTGGTATCAAACCTCGTTCCTCAGATCTCAGCCTGCTGAGTGATGGAAAATGACTTAACCTAAAGCACTAGCCTTTCCCCCGATAGCCATATCTTAGAGCTATCTTTGCCGTAGACCCCACCAAACCATCTCCCCTCCCCTTCCCCTTGAACGAATGCACTGGCAATCTTGGAAGTGAGCCTGAGACCAAGGCCCTAATGAACACAGACACTGTTGACACCTTGAAACTCTTTAGTCAAAATAACATTGCTCACGCACCCTGCCACCATCTCACCCACTTCCATCTGGCTCTCTGACTTCACTGTTTCTGTCTAATATTTTAAAAACCCTAGTTGTAGGAGGGGGAGGGGATGCCATTTCCCATCAGCCAGGCTGAAGGAGACTTGGGCGCCCTTCTCATCTTCGCTGCCAAATAAAACCTGTTGGTGTATTGATTTCACTTTCTGCCCTTTCTTTATTCTGATATCCTCATGACTCAGTTTCCTTTAAGTAGCTAGGATTACAGGCAGGAGCTACTAGGACACGGCTTCTTCTTATTATTTTTTTTAGATGTAGCCTTTCACAGGCAATTTTACTATGATCTAATTTTACTATGGCTTATGATCTCTTAAAAGCCAGATTTTTCCATAGTTCATGTTTCCCATCTGAATAATGTTTTCAGTGACATAAGGAAAAATACTTACCTGTATTTATACAAGTCCTAAGGAATTAGTAAACATAACTTCTTTTCTTTAGGGATATGCTATCTAATAAGTTTAAAAAAAGACATGTAGCCGGGTGTCAATGGTTCACACTTGTAATCCTAGCTAGTCAGGAGGCTGAGATCTGAGGATCGAAGTTTGAAGCCAGGCAGAAAAGTCCCTGTGAGACTCTTATCTCCAATTAACTATTCAAAAACCAGGAAATGGTGCTGTGGCTCAAATGGTGGAGTGCTAGCCTGAAGCACAGGCCCAGGGACAGTGCCCAGGCCCCGAGTTCAAGGCCCAGGACCAGCAGAAAGAAAAAATAAAGATATGTAAGCAACTAACTATAATCCACATGAAATAAACAGTGAGCCAAATAGAAGACTGGCAAGGACTTCTGCCTGGGTTTTGTTGAGGGTTCCTAGGTGAAGTGTGCTGGAGTTAAACCTTGAACTCATGTATATACATTAGAAAGTGAGATTTTTTTTTTTAAAGATGGAGCCACAGGCCCCATCCCTGGAGCCTCTAACTAATCTTAGGCATGGTAGCATTATTGAACATGCTGGCTGAATGCCATGTCAGGCCGTGGCGTGGCAGTGTTGTCTTTCTTGAGGAAGTGACCCAGAAAGTGAGCTGAACTTAGAAAGCCAAGCCAAAAGCAACTGGGCAAGAGGGCCAGAGTTGCAACCTCAGCTGGCTCAGTGGTGTGGTTCCTGATAAATACAGAGCACAGCAGAGCTTCCTGTGCAAACAGGGAACTGACCCCTGCCTGGTCAGGTACAGATGTTGACTTGCATACTGTGAGTGAAAGCAACAGGAGCTTTCCCCCCTCAATCCACAAGCTTATGCTTCTTGTCAGCATCTGCAACACATGGCTTCCCCCAACACCCACACATGTGGGCTCATTTGTACAAGGTGACATGCAAATGGCACCCAGCTGTACAACCATCACCCTGGCCCAGGTAGAACAGACTGTGCTTGTGAACTAGGAATCCAGAGGTGTTGTGTCCATCAATCTGGGTTTGTTGGATGAGGGGAGATCAATTTATAAAAAGATGATAGAGGCCATAGAAATGTACATTCCAAGGGCCTGGCAGAGCTCAAGGTCAACTGGTTCAGCAGCTTGCGTCAGTCAGTATGGGTCATTCTTATTACTTGGCTGTTTGGGCTCTTCAAAGCCTCATCTTATCTTGGCTCCCCTGCATATCCCTAGAGGCTCTAAAAAGACCTTTAGCCTAGCTCTGAAGGCTACAACAGCATCTGGAATCCTGAGTATTCCTGGCCATTCCTCCTCTGGCCGTGGCTGGGGTATGAAGGGTAGGGATTGACAATGTGGAGAATTTCACAAGCCACATCCAAGTGCCCAGGATCTAACTCCCTCCTTGAGTCAGGCTTTGACATGCTCTCACTCCTGTGGTAGAAACATCTACCCCTTTCCTTCCTTGGAAGCTGCTTTATTTAATTCCTCCCCGCCCCCACCTGCCACCCCAGGCCTGATTCATGAAGAACTGGAAATTCCCTGCCTGGGGTCAGAGTACCCAGGCCTGGGAACGCAAAGCGCAAAGCGCTGGCTACCTTTCCTGGAAGAGGAAGGAGGAAATGATTTGGCCTTTGTTTTTGCTAGGTCAGAGGAGAGAGAGAGAGAGAGAGAGAGAGAGAGAGAGAGAGAGAGAGAGAGAGAGAGAGAGAGAGAGAGAGAGAGAGAGAGAGAGTCTGTTTCACCTGTCAGCCTGATGCCTGGACACCTAGATGGCACTGTGATGTCAGGTGGAGCCTCTGGTCCTAACACCTTTCCATCTGTTCTTGGGTATTCTTTGGCCCCATCTGATGTAGCCAGTGGGCATTTTGGGTTGGGACATTGCTGCTTAGTTTCCTTACACTTACATCCCACACTGTTCCTGGATGGGAACTCCCACTTTACCCTTCTTCCTCCCACTCTTGGCTACTATCCCCTGTCCCTAGTCATAAAGCCTATCTGATTTTAGGTAGGGTCACAGTGACCAGCCCTAGCAAAGCAATGCCTGAAGCTTAGAAATCTGAGGCCTGCACCCTCCCTCTTTTCACATGATTTTAAACTACACTGTAAGGGTATTACTGGAGTTTGAATACCAGGCCTCACATTTGCTAGGCTGTTCCTCTACCCCTCTATCATGTTTCCAGTCCTCTTTTGTCCTGGTCATTTTCTCTTAACAGAGAGGGTCTCCCTTGCTGCCCAGGCATTCATTACCTACACCACAATCTGCCTATATCAGGCTTCCTTTCATAGTTGTTATGACAGATATGTACTACCACCCCCAGCTTCTTTGGCTGAGATAAGAGTCTCCTGGATTTTTCTGCCTTGGGCTGGCCTGGAACGTGATTCTCCTCATCTTAGCCTTCTAAGTAGCTAGGATTACAGGCTTGAGCCGCTAATGCTTAGCTCTAAACTACTTTTGAGCTAAGCATCCTGGCATGTCAGACCCAAGGGAGCATTGTAATTTGTGAAGAAGTCAGCTGCCCCCAGATGGAGGCCAGCGTAGCTGGGACCTGATGGCTTGCATTCTTCCTTGCTTTGGAAGTGATCAAGTGGCTCACTCTCTACTCACTAAAGGAAAAGCCAGGTGGTTAGCTTTTGCCAGTGTTCTTTGAGGAGGCATGCACACTGCCAGATTTGGTATATTCTGTTTCCATCGCAATCTAGTTCTTCGTGACGCTGAAGCCAACTTCTCTTTCTTAGATCATGTCTTAAACCAAGTTCTTTACATTAGAAGATTCCCCAACATTGGGGCCTCCTTTTCCCAATCCCTTCCTGAAGTCTCTGAGGCTGACCCCAGTCCAATCTCACAGCTTAAATGGCTTTCAGACCTCTCTGCATGTCACCTTCTGTCCTCCTCACCCACCTGTCCCCTGTCTGGAAGCTGTGTCCTTTAACCTTCTCTTGAATGTAGCCCCCACCATGCCCGCTGCAGCTTGTGTGCACGAATAGATATAGCATCTGATGATCTGATTTATGTTTTCCAGATTTATCGCATCACTTGCAAACCCAGGCCCGTTGATATTTTAGGCGCGTGAATCAGAGTGTCTGGCATGGCATCCTCTACAGCAGAGCTCCGGCTGCAGGCATAATGAAGTTGGGAGGGGTGGGGGAGAGACAGTTCAACTTAGCAGGGAGGAAATGTGTGTCAGTAACAAGTCTGCCTAGCAACAGCACCGAGGAAGAGATAGACAAGGCCCCAATATCAGAGTCAAAATCTGCACACTGGGAGAACAGCATCCCCTTACACAGTTTTCCTCATGATGACGGAGGACTGACTACTCTCCTTTAAATTAAAAAAGGAAGGAAGGGAGGAAGGGAGGACGGGAGGAAGGAAGGAAGGAAGGCAGGAAGGCAGGAAGGAAGGAAGGAAGGAAGGAAGGAAGGAAGGGAGGGAGGGAGGGAGGGAGGGAGGGAGGAAGGAAGGAAGGGAGGGAGGGAGGGAGGGAGGGAGGGAGGGAGGGAGGGAGAGAGAGAAAGAAAGAAAGAAAGAAAGAAAGAAAGAAAGAAAGAAAGAAAGAAAGAAAGAAAGAAAGAAAGAAAGAAAGAAAGAGATAGTGTTTCATGCCAAAGATGGCCTCCAACCTGAGGCTGTGCCTAGATGAGTTATGAATGAATAAGAAGAAATAAGCTTCTGGAAGAAATGAGGCTGAAAAAGAAACTGCAGAAGTAGTTGATGCAGGATAGGGTTGGGCTTACAGGAGAGGGCTCATGACTAAGGAGAGGGGGTGAGACGCCCTTCCTTCTCCCAGGTTCCTGAGGCACACACTGCTGAAGCAGACAGTTCCCAATGTCTCCAGGAATCTGTTCAGAATGAGGGACAAAGCAGAACAAGGACTGGTCTGGGTGTCACAGCCCCTGGGGCTACCTGGAAAGCACCCACTGTTTGTTCTTTAGCTCTAGATCTCAACACAGGATGGAACTAGTCAACATTGAAACTTGACCCTGGTGCGCTGGACAGACCCTGGCCCCAGCTCTATTTGTGTTTTGAGTGGCCTGGAGATGGGTGTTTTTATCCCTCCTGTCATCTTTTTCATGGAGAACGAACCCATCCATGATCTGGTACGATCTTCTCGGGTCTGACCCTCTAGGAGTCCAAAGCCAAAGCTTGCTTACAATCATAAGAAAGTGAGAAATTAAAAACATTTCCTGTAAGCATTTAAATTGCGACTGCATAAACTCCAGGCTCTGCTTTATCCTCACAGCCTATAGGCTCCAATGTTCCCAAGAATACATCAGGCGGTGGTATCTGGGAAACATTTACATTTTTAGCATTCATGTAATTCTACTTGGTTTTATGCCACAGGAAGTTAAAGCCTGATTTAATCAAGGAGTTTTTTTTTAAATGAATCTTTAAAAAAGAAAGACAATGCATTGCACATGTTATACCATTGTACTTTACATTGTTACCCAATCAGGGATGTTGGAAGTGGCTTGTGTTCCAGTCCAAGAATCTGTTCACAATCCACAAAGTTGAATATTTTACTGTCTTATTTGGAAGCCTGGAATTTAAAAGCTGGGAGGGACCTTTGAGGTAGGCGGGCATCTCCTACTAAAATAAGTGCAAGGGAACTTTGGGTGCGTTTTTGCATACCTCTCAGCTTCAATTTAGTCTTTAGGTTGTAGGTCTGAGAAACTGGACAGAAAAACAAAAAGATCCTAGCTGCTCAACTTGGGGATGAGAAGGTGGTCCGCAGTAACTGCAGTCTGAGAGTGCTTCTCTTTCCATTAAAACCTCCTGTGTGACAGAGCAGGGGCAGAGCAGCTATGCAAAGAGCTCTTCCCCGGAAATAGCTGCAGCTGGCTTTCTCCATGAAGTTCACACAGCAGAGAGGTCACCCTCCTCAAAAGGGAGTTGACAGTAACTCAGAACTAAAAGGAAGAGAACTTTGAACCACTGTGAATAGAGAAACGATGGAGTATCCACTATTGGCTAAACCTCTGGGTCTGGGCAAACAGGTATGGTGGCAGAAGAGCCCAGAAGAAAAACTCAAATGAGCAAGATAAGAAACTAAGCTTGGGGCTGGGAATATGCTTAGTGGTAAAGTGCTCGCCTTGTATACATGAAGCCCTGGGTTCGATTCCTCAGCACCACATATATAGAAAAAGCTGGAAGTGGTGCTGTGGCTCAAGTGGTAGAGTGCTAGCCTTGAGCAAAAAGAAACCAGGGACAGTGCTTGGTCCCTGAGTTCAAGCCCCAGGACTGGAAAAAAACAAAACAAAAACAAAAAAGAAACTAAGCTTGTGAGATGACTCAATTTTGAGTCAAGGGGATAGCACTGAGCTACAAAACAACAGGGGAACTTTCCCAGGACAATTACCAAAGTCATGTGAAGGGAATACAGCATAGTAGAAACACTGAATTTTGATTCATGTCAAGTCAAAGCTATATGAGAGAAGGCAATACTCAGGTCCATCTTGAGAAAGAGTAGAAGGTGAACGCTGGGGGACACTAGATACAGCAGCTGAAAACTGGGGGAAGGGGAGGTTGGAGGCATCATGACTATGTGTACTAGTCCTGGAGCCTGAACTCAGGGTCTGGACACTGTCCCTGAGCTTTTGTGCTCTATCACTTTGAGCTCCAATACCGTCTATGCATTTTTGGGGGGAGGGGTAGTTAATTGGTGATGAGTCTCACAGACTTTCCTGTCCAGGCTGGCTTCGAATTTGGATCTTCAGACCTCAGCCTCCCAAGGAGCTAGGATTACAGGTGTGAGCCCCCAATGCCCAGCAACTGTTTTTATAAGGCAAGTGGCCATAGCTGGATGACCATTTAAACTACATAGTGGTTTAGACAGACTAATAGGATCCAAATGACAAGTACAAAACCATCCCCTTTAGACAATGTCCCAGGATATTAGAAGTGAACACAAGACCCACCATATATTGTCACTGTGCTTTTGGGTCAAAGTAGTTGATCACTCAACAGAAAGGAGTTCAATTCATAGGAGTCTGCATAAATTATCCAAATATTATAGGAATACTTGTCATCTCATAAAGCATGACATCAAGTGAAATAGGGCAAGGCAGGTTATTTAAATCAGGACCCCAGTGCTATAAGCAAATCCTCCATTCTTCACGTCCATTCCCTTTCTCATCCTTTGAGCAGTATGCTCTCAGAATAGCTCCTCAAGGATTCTGCAGCTTTAGGCATCAATGCAGACAACAATATTTAAGAAAGAAAAAATGCAAAGCTCCTCACGTGTGTATCTTCTTAGGAGTAAGGAATCCCTTCCCAGGAGTGCCTTCTTCAACTTCCCTTCCCATCTTGTCAGTCAGAATTATATGCTGCATTCCCATGCCTAAAGCAATATCTCAGTGAGGCAAATGGAATCAGCAGACAATGGGGTCTTCCCCTGCAGCACATGAAGCCACATGACCACTCAGAGGTAAGCAAACATAGCTAGGATACATGTCACCAAGGAGAAGGAACAGGACACAACCCACACATGGATTGGCCCTGGTTAATGGGGTGGAGGGTGGGGAAGGTTGCAATCAGTTCAGCCTTTCTCTCAGCTCTCTACACAGGCCTTTGAGAACAAATATAACAGAGAATTCATAGGTTCTCTGTGGGAAGAACTCTCCCTCCTTGCTGTCTCAACTTGGCGCCATGCCTTTCTACCCCAGCATGGTGTCCCCTCCTGGTAGCATTTTAATCACCATAGCTAAATAAGGCTCAATACAGGGCAGACATTCCCTCCATGACCCTAGAAGACATGGACAATGTAGAGACATTTTGGTAGAAACAGTAAGGGCTTCAGAATCAGAGCAAGCTGACTCCAGCCACTGACTCCCTAAGAGACCATAGTGGCTACTTCATTTCTGTAGTTCCATCTCTATCACACACCCCTTGCCCTGTGAGTTCCTTCAGAGGGGGTGGGCCTGTGAGAGGTAGGTACCATAGCAATCAATAGGGCACTCAGAAAGCCCAAGACAAATAACACTGGCTTCAAGTTGGTAGGAACAGATGTGGTAGCAAAGACTCCAGTTTTCTCTCCTCTCATCCTCTCTTCTTAACCTCCAAAACTCCACAGGAAGCTAAACAGGAAAAAAAAAAAAGATGTGGAGAATGGATGGGGGAGGAGTCGGACATGCAAAGAATAAGGACACTGTTGTACATGCCTGGTATATCCTACCTGAATGCATATACATAGTCTTTTTATTTTTTTATTGTCAGAATCTTCAAGTCAAGTTCTGGAGGAAAAGGAGGTCAAATTCTCCATAGTTAAGAGTTTGTGTGAGGGGCAGAGGCCCTTGGTCTTCCAGTTCCTCTTCTCTGTCATCTGTAAATGCATTCCAGCCCCTTAGCCTGTCCCTACAGGCCCAACAAGTTCCTCCACTCCACCAAAGCTGGGCTGTCAGTGCAGCTCCACGCTGAGCCGACACACCCAGCAGAAGCTGTGGCACCGATGTCAAAGGCCATCTGTCTTCTGTTATGATGGCAACAACCAAGTGCCAGTCCTGGGTGGTTTTTCTTTGAGTGACAGTGAATCCAGCTGAATGGCTAATAGGGTTACCCACCCTTCCCTGTTCTCATCAATGGCTAACAAGCGATGAAGGCCACAGTTTGCCTCTAAAGCCAGAAGCAGAATGTCTGTGGTCCGGTAAAGCTTTGATTAGCTCACAGAGGAGTCTGGGTCAAATAAGAGTAAACAAATTACCAAAATGATCTCAGAAGTAGAGACCTGTACCAGCACACCTCTCCTGCCATTGCTTCTCACTTCTGCCTGTCTCTTCCCACCAGTAAGTACCCCAAGGCCTCAGATAATTACCCTCCCCAGTTTCCCCCCTCTGCAGAGCCAGTGGACTCACAATCCCCACCAACGGATTTAGGTAGAAAAAAACCAGCACTTTGCACCAGATACCCCGGCCCCACAAGGTAGGGCCCATTGCAGAAGAAATGGCCCCAGTGCTTGAAGCAAGTCAGTGTCCCTCACTCCTTATTTATGTAGAGACAAGAATTGTACATGACCTCTAGTTTGGATGAGGCACATGGTTTTCAGACCATGTGGGCCTGTTTGTCAGGCTTGACCTGCTTCCTCTTTTGGCCTGGCCCATTTTGCATCTTTGGCTCACCTGGATTCCAGCTTGGTCTTCATCTGTCAGCCATGTCTCCCTAAATGTTGACTAATCTGGGTGAGAGGAAACTAGTGTTTACAAATTTTATCCCTCATGTAGCTGTTGAATGAACCATAAATACTGTTTGTGTGTGTGTGTGTGTGTGTGTGTGTGTGTGTGTGTGTGTGTGTGTGTTACTAGAGATTGAACTCAGGGCCTTGTGCTTGCTAGGCAAGTGCTGTACCATTTGAGCCACATGCCAAACACTCCCTACTCTTTTTGGCTAACATAATTTTAACAGGGTTTTGAGCTTTTGTCCAGGCCAGTCCCAGACTGCCATTCTCCTACCTGTGCTTTCTAAGTACCTGGGATTGCAGGTGTGTGCCTAGTTTTAATTTGATTGATTTCCTGATTTGATAAGACTTCACAGGATTCTTTTTAAACACACCAATGACTTTCTCCCTTGCTCTCACAACTTGTAGCAAAAATATTTTTAAAGCTGAGGGGGAAAAAAAAAACATGTGAGGGGCTAGAAATATGACCTAGCGGTAGAGTACTTGCCTAGCATACATGAAGCCCTGGATTTGATTCCTCAGCACCACATATATAGAAAAGGCCAGAAGTGGCACTGTGGCTCAAGTGGTAGAGAGCTAGCCTTGAGCAAAAAGATACCAGGGACAGTGCTCAGGCCCTGAGTTCAAGCCCTAGGACTGGCAAAAAAACCCCAAAAAACCCCCAAAACCCAAAAAACAAAAAACAGACATGAGAGAAAAGAAAGAAAGGAGAGACTGGTCTCCATGCTAAGAAATACTTCAACAACTACAAGTTAATTTAGGAATTTATAGATAATTCCAAGGAGGGGAAGATGTAGTACAAACTGTATTTCTTCCTAAAGGAGCACTTAAGGGATATGGGAAAGAACTCCTCGTCAACTGTGCCTACCATTATTTACTTCAATTATCTTGGTGAATCTCAATTCTGCCTCCTCCTCCCTTGAAAGAGAGAACATTGTTTATTAAAAAGGCAATCTGGAGCTCTTCTGGTGTATCAGGTGCCTTAATGTTATAGACGAAAATGACTATAAACAGCTTCCTCTGTAGGAGTGTGTGTAGGATCCATTCTGAGATAAGATTATTAGGTGCTAGCATCACACCTGAAGAGGGAGAAGGCTGAGTAGCACATTCTTAGAGAAGTACTTTTCAGCCCAAATTGCAGATTAAATCACCTTAGTGATTGTGCATGGCCTGGGCCCCCACACCAGATAATTTAGCTTAATTGGTGTGAGGCAGAACCCAGATTCTGGAAGGTTTTCAAAGATTTCTGATAATTTTTATGTGCATCAGAGTTGGAAACTGCTGCCTCAGAGTGTTGGGAAATTTGCTCATGCCTGGCTTAGTTGCCTCATGAGCTAGACAACTTTCTTCTGGAATTCTACAGAAGCTGGGGGATTATCTATAGCCAATAACAGCCAGCTCTGAAGGGGGAAGGAAATTTAATACCCAAAGCCTCTAAGAGTCACGATTCTTAGAAGAAGTCTGAATATTGGGTGAAGTGCAACCATGCTTTCTTCCTCTCCCTCCCTCTCACATACACATGAACTAATGCCTGTACATACACATGCACTAGTTTAAGCTTTCCACACGCACTTCTGCTTCAGCCCACATAGGGATCCAAAAAGCCTGCAACCCCTGGATCAGATCCTTTGTCTCTACAGCCATGAAGAGTGAGTCCACAGACATAGAGGTAAAGTAAAATGACAAAGATTCACTGCATAGGTAAGCGGAGCTCCTGTTAGACGGAAGGGGTCTCAAGAAGAGTATTGCCTGGGGAGTGTTGTACAATGGTTAATATATATCTAGGAGAAAGACAGTGTAACTCAAGGGATCGTTGAATAGCCCTTGGGCCATAGCAGTCCCCATACCCAATCAGAGTGTCCATGCAGCTTGTTCAAACTCTTCATGCTCATTTTGCCTCTCTGACTGGGTGCCCTTCCTGGGGGCATACCTGTGGGATCTAATCAGTCCACTGTTCATATGCAGGTCTTCCCAAGCAATGTCATGATGTCCAGGGACCCGCACACGTGACCACTCAAGGCCATGGTCATATGATATGATGGCTAGGGGCCTGCTCAAGGCCATGGTAAGGGATGCAGAACCTCTATGGGAGAGTCTTTGCCTTGATTGCCTAGCTGGGCTCTTTTACTGCTCTTGCTAGTACAAGGCACTAAATGTTCTTCCTGTCCTTGTTGTGTTATAGGTGGCTTCAGTTTAACACACAGGATTGTGTGTTAGTTTCTTGCTGCTGTGACAAATACTTGAGAAGAATAACTGAGAAAGAAGAGGATTTATTTGCATGTGAAAATAATGGGCCTGAAGTGAGGCAGAACATCTGCTAAGAAGGAGGATGTTTACCTCATAGGAGCCAGGAAGCCAGAGAGAAAGAGAGAGAGAGAGAGAGAAAGAGAGAGAGAGAGAGAGAGAGAGAGAGAGAGAGAGACCAGTGAGATGATGCATCTTTCCTCCGGTGACTAGGGCCCTCCTACTTTCTACCACCTCCCAATGCTACAACATTAATGAACCCATGGGCTAGTGGTAGAGTGTTTACCTCCTATACATGAAGGCCTGGGTTCAATTCCTCTGCACCACATATATAGAAAAAGCCAGAAGTGGTGCTGTGGCTTAAGTGGTAGAGTGCTAGCCTTGAGCACAAAGAAGCCAGGAACAGTGCTCAGGCCCTGAGTTCAAATCCCAGGACTGGTTTTAAAAAAAGAAAGAAAAAGAAAAAAGAAAGGGTAAATCTATTAATGAAGAAGGATCCCTCATGATCCAAACACTTCCCCCAAGCCTTACCACCCAACACTGATTTCATCAAGGACAATGAAATGCATGAGCCTTTGGAGTGGGGGTGGGGAGGCACTGCATATCTGAAATATAAGAGGTTAAATCCCATCTTAAGTTTTTTTATTTTGTATTCGAGCATGTATTCCCATAGAAATGGCATGATCATGGTGATCAGAACTTTATATTGTAGCCCATAGTATGATTGTACTGAGGTACCGAAATATTCTAGAAGTACCACTGTGGTTTTAGAGAATTAACAATGTTCCACTCCACCAGATTTCTATGCTGCTCAGGTATTCAATGTGAGAGTAATGGCAGAGGCAGAAAGAATGGTGTTTTTTCTTTTTTTAAGCTAACCATTGACTTATATAATGCAGCAAGCAAAAGCTAGATATTTCTCTAAAGTGAAGTAAAAAAAATGTCTAGGGGCTGGGGATATAGCCTAGTGGCAAGAGTGCCTGCCTCAGATACACGAGGCCCTAGGTTCGATTCCCCAGCACCACATATACAGAAAACGGCCAGAAGCGGTGCTGTGGCTCAAGTGGCAGAGTGCTAGCCTTGAGCGGGAAGAAGCCAGGGACAGTGCTCAGGCCCTGAGTCCAAGGCCCAGGACTGGCCAAAAAAAAAAAAAAAAAAATGTCTAGGCAAATTTCTGCACATAAATGTTTACAGTAGCTTTATCTTTATTTGCAATTTTATGGAAAATGCAAAATTATAGGACAGTAAAAAAGATCAGTGAGCTGGGGGTGCTCAAGTGGTAGGGTGCCTGCCTGGCAAGCTGAGGTCCTGAGTTCAAATTCCACTGCAGAAAAGAAAGGGGGAGAGGAGGCTGGGAATATGGCCTAGTGGTAGAGTGCTTGCCTTGCATACTTGGAGCCCTGGGTTCGATTCCTCAGCACCACATGTACAGAAAATGCCAGAAGTGGTGCTGTGGCTCAAGTGGTAGAGTGCTAGCCTTGAGCAAAAAGAAGCCAGGAACAGTGCACAGGCCCTGAGTCCAAGGCCCAGGACTGGCAAAAAAGAAAAGAAAGGGGGAAAGAAGAGAAAGGAGAAATTAAGAGAAGAGGAGGGGAAGAAAAGAGGAGTAGGAGGAAAACAGAGACAAAGGAGGAAGGAAGGAGAAGAGAGAAAAGGAAAAACCAGTAGTTTCTAGGCGTCCTGAGGGAGGCAGGAAGAAATGAATAGTCAGAGCACAAAAGATGTTTAGGACAGTAGTACTATTCTATCTGGTACCCTAGTGGTGGATACATGATCTTATGCATTTTTCAAAGCTCATATTGTATAGAAGATCAAGAGTAAAACTCAAGGTAAAGTATGGCAGCAGCCTGCTGTGTTTACTCCTTGTGATACACAGGTTTAAGGGGAGCTCTGAGCTCTCTGCAGTGGGAGACAGAGAAGAATCTTTCTGCGAGACTGAGATGCACAGAGAAAGCAAACTGATTTCCTCCTGATAGAGAATATCTTCGAAGAAGTTTTGTTTTCTTTTTCTTGTTTTTGTTTTGTTTTGTTTTGTTTTGCCAGTCCTGGGGCTTGAACTCAGGGCCTGAGTACTATCCTTGGCTTCTTTTTGCTCAAGGCTAGCACTCTACCACTTGAGGCACAGTGCCACTTTTGGCATTTTCTGTATATGTGGTGCTGAGGAATCGAATCTGGGGCCTCATGCATACAAGGTGAGCACTTTACCACTAGGCCACCGTTGTTTTTTTTTTTAATATGCTGTTCCTGGGACTTGAACTCAGGGCCTGGGTGCTATCCCTGAGCTTTTTCCTCAAGGCCAGCACTCTACCACTTAAGCTACAGCACCACTTACAACTTTCTGGGTGCTTAATTGGAAATTAGAGTCAGTCTCACAGACTTTTCTACCTGGGCTGGCTTCGAACCCTGATCCTCAGATCTCAGATCTCAGCCTCCTGAGTAGCTAGGATTATATGTGTGAGCCACCAGCACCCAGCTGAGAAGTAACTTTTTTTTTTTAAGGAGGAAATCCTTCCAGTAAACTACAAATCAGTTTCAATGCTAATTTAATCAACTAAGTGGTTTTCACCTATCATGTCCAATAAGTATCATGTACATTGACCTTCATTATGGGGGGACTCTACTCCAGGAAGTTGGGGAAAGTTAATGGCATTTGCATTTGAGAAGAGACAAGTACACAAAGATCCATAATTGATTAAAGTGACAAAGAGAGATTGCTACAGAAAGAGAGAGTTGTCTATCTACTAGAAGAAACAGAAGTCTTGTACGAAGATGACCTTTTGGAAGCACCCTTGAAGGACTGGTGGTTTTTCCAGGCGAAAGTCAAGGTGACCATATTAATCAAAGGAGCATTTTAAACAATGATCAAGATCAGCATGGACAACTTTAAGTAATGTTATTTGGTGGCATGAGGCCCACACAGACATAATAAGAAGGGTGGCTGCTGGGTGAATTCAGAAATCACATGGAGAGTTTTCAATGTTAGCCTACTGTATCTGTATTTAATTTAGTCGGTACTTAACAGACACTGAGTACTTGTTGGAACTCTCAAATTTTCCTTCTCTTTCCTGTCTGTGGGGCGTGATGCTCCTGGGGGAATTTTCTTTCTTCCTACAGACATTTTCTGTACTCTGTTTTCCATACTTGTCCCTCTCTGTCTCTATTTATCACTTTCCTTCTGTAATAGATTTCAGATTTTGATCCATCCCACTTTTATCTTCTATGCAATGAGCCATGCCTAATATAATTTCATTCTCCTTGACCCTATTTTTTAAAAAGATTTTCTGGGATGCTTCCAACAAATAAATAGCTCTATGATTTCTGATTTAAAGGGGAAAAAAAACAACAACATTCTTAATCACCATGCTAAGAGTTGCAACAAGAAATGGAACAGATTTTGCTGCGTGTTGAAATGAGCCGTGGTACTGGGAGACAGTGGGTTCCTTTGTTCCTGGGGGCTGAGAGTTAGTGCAAACCTAGCCACGAAGCCCTGCAAGTGGGCCTCAGGCACAGCCCTCTCCCCAAGCAAACAATGTCTGCTTAGAAAAGGCGCCCAAATTTTTCACACTGCAAGCATTTATTGAATGTCAACTCTGTACTGATCGTTAGGTAGTTTTAGGGGATGGAGTTCTAAAAGACAAGAGCAAGACAGAGAAAATAGCACCATAGCATCATAAGTATATGGCAAGGTCAGGAACTGGGTGTCTCAAACTTAATGTGCTTGTAAAATAACCCAGGTATCTTCCTAAATGTCTGTTCTCATCTAGTAGGTCTGGTTCTAGGCCACTCTGTGTCCTAACCTGAGTCATTTAAGGATGCCTGTGCTGCTGGCTAAGGAGCAAGAATCTGGAGTAGAGAAGTTGCATGCATACTGTTCTAAATAGAAAGGGGAGTGAGGAATGTGACCCACCTATCAGGAGCAGAAGAATATTCAGGATGAGTAATTCTCCCACACAGGCTGTTTCCCTTCGGAGCCCACCACAGCCATTCTCCTGTCTACTCTTCTAACGTATCACTTTCTAGCATACACATATCCTCTCAAAAAAATGGGCAGGCCTACACTTTGTTGATACAGACCTGATCAGTTAAAAAATCTGTTTATAAATAATACATTCCCATACATGCACAGTAGGACAAATGCTTTCAGCATGTTTTCAGACTGTGGAATATTTGCATATGCATAATGGGATTTCTGGGGAATGGGACCCAGACAGAAAGATGAAATTCTTCATGTCTCACATGCGCCGCATGCCCATGGCCTGGAGGTCATTTCTTGCTATGGTTTTAATGAACCTGCATTTTGATATGTGACCCGTCCATATGAGATCAGCGTGGAGCTTTCTGTTTGGGGCCATCATGTCAGTGAGTACAAAGTTTTAGATTTGGGAGCACTTTCGATTTTTTGAATTAGGCCTGCTCAATTAATACAAATGGATTTCTGTTTCTGTTCTCTTGAAAGGAAAAGCAAATATCAATTCTGCTATTTTCTTTCCTACTTTAATCTACAGTCTCACACGCTGCCCATTCTGGGGACCACTTGTGCATGCTGCTTCTTTCACTGAACAGCAAATTTTGCAGTTCTTCCCTAGAAGTGTGTTACTCCAATCACATTAATGACTGCATAATATTCCACTACATAGATGCACTCCATCAATAAATAAAATATGCAGAGCCAGACAAAAAAGGAAAAGCAGAATGAAAATTGATTCAATCTAGCTAAAGACTAGAGTTCGAGGGGGAGAAGAGCAAGAGAAGTCTGAAGAGATGAGCAGGGTGGCCTGGAAACCAAGAGGAGCCAACAGGAGACCTTTTTTTTCTTTTTTGCCAGTACTAGGTTTTGAAATCAGAGCTTGTGCTTGCTGGTTCAACTAGTGCTCTATCATTTGGGCCAAACCTTCAGCCCTGCTTTTTGCTGGAGTTATTGTGGAAATGAAGTCTCATGGATTTTTTCGGTCCAGGCTGGCTTTGAACTGTAGTCCTCTAGATCTCAGCCTCCTTGAGTTACAAGGATTATAGACATAAGCCACCAGCACTTGGAAAGAATTTTTTTTTGTGCCAATCCTGATGCTTAAACTCAGGGCCTGGGCACTGTCCCTGAGTCTCTCTGTGCTCAAGGCTAGTACTCTACCACTTGAGTCACAGCACCACTTCCGGCCTTTTCTGTTTATGTGGCACTGAGGAATGGAGCCCAGGGCTTCATGCATGCTAGGCAAGCACTCCACCACTAAGCCACGTTCCCAGCCCTTGGCACGAATTTTCTTAATGGGAAGGAGAAGTGGCATGCTCAGGTTTGGGTTTTAGAATTTTTTTTCCTGGATGTCATTTGAAAACTAGATTGGAATGGAGCAAAGCTGAAAGCTGCAGGGCCTTTGTAAGTGAGAGCTGGCAGATGGTGAGGCTCACCTGCCGGCATTGCTGGCCTATCAACTGGTTGTACTGGGCCTGAAACCAAATATCCTGTTGTTAATTATTTCTCCATAGTTTACATGAAAACAGCTGAGAAATGCTCCAGGAAAGGACCAAATCTGCCAAGGCTTGGTTTTGAGTGATTACTTAAGAAGTCAAATATACTTTCTCAGCTGAAGATCTCCATCTGAGTTTATGGCAGGCTCTAAGTCAGCTCAACTGTAGGATCTAGGGTCTCCTAGTTGGAAGCAAGCCCAGAGGTCACATTCCCACCCAGATCAGGAATCCCTTCCCAAACACGCCCAACAGGTGGCCCCAGGCTCCTCCTGGCCACTCTACCACCTTCAAAGCCAGCTGAGGGCCTCCTGTCCCTCTTGGTCAGATCTAAACATAGAATGTTCTTTCTCATGTTGAGCCAAATTCTTCCTTCCTGAGACCTTATCAGCTGACCAATGTCTTCTCCTGGAAGAGAAGATGTTTTCTCAAGGAAAATCCATTAGACTTAGAGATAACAAGCACTAGGAAATTGACCACAGGATCCCCAAGAAAGTCATATGGAACTCCCCCCAGAATTACATGACACCATGAATGTACTTAGTGGCTCATGTGGTCGAGCAACTGCTTGGGAAGCGCAAGGCCCCAACTTCAAACCCTGGTGTCACCAAAAAAAATTATGATGACCAATTTTGTGATGGACATTTATCATCATTACAATGTGTGAAAGCTTTTTAAAAATGTGTAAGTGCTAGTACACTGTTAAAATGACAGGTCCTGGTGCTTTGAACTTTAAATGTCAGTGTCTCTTAGAATGACACTGAATTACTTAGCTTTCCTCTGTCTACTGTCAACTGCACCTCACATTCCGGAGCTATCTCCTTCCTTCTTATCTTCTGGTCATCAGAGACTCTGTTTATCTTGGTTTTCCTCTCTTATGCTCCCTTTAAACATGGATTCATTGGGTCATCTGACCTTGTAATTTTTAAAATCTAAACTAAGGTCATTAAATCAGTGATTTCAGGGCAAAAATTATGGTGCTTAAAACCCAATAATCCCTATAACATGGTAGAGAAAGAATAATTTTAGAAGACATTTTCTTTACAAAGGGTTAAGATACTAGTGTTTATGGGAGGATCTTCATTGTTTCTTCTTGTTGTTGTTTCTGTTCTTCTTCCTCCTCCTTCTTCTTCCTCTTCCTCCTCCTCCTCTTTCTTTTTCTCTTCCTCTTCTTCTTCCTCCTCCTCTTCTTCCTCTCTCCCTAACCCATCCTCCTTTGTGCCAGTCCTGGGGCTTGAACTCAGGGCTTGGGTACTGTCCCTAAGCTTATTTTGCACAAGGCTAGCACTCTACCACTTGAGCCACAGCTTCCCTTCTTGCTTTTTTTTTTTTTTTAGTTTATTCAAGATAAAAGTCTCATAAATTTTCCAGACTAGTTTTAAACCTTGATCCTCAAATCTTCAGCTTCTTGAATAGCTAGGATTACATACGTGAGCCACAGGTGCCTAGCTATAACTTCATTTCTTTTCTTTTTCTTTTTTTAATTTTTTGTCAGTCATGGGGCTTGAACTCTGAGCCTGTGTGCCGTCCCTGAGTTCTTCAGCTCAAGACTAGCACTGCACCACTTGAGCCACAGTGCCACTTCCAGTTTTCTGGTGGTTAATTGGAGTCTTGTGGACTTCCCTGCCTGGACTGGCTTTGAACCTTAATCCTCAAATCTCAGCCTCCTAAGTAGCTAGGATTACATGCTTGAGCCATGGGTGCCCAGCTGTAATTTCATTTCTAAAAGACAAATCTTAGAGAACACTCAGCACCGAAAGGAATAGATGATGGTGATAATGTTTGAACTGGCTCATCTTGTTAACTTATTAATCAGCCACCTGGTTGTAGGAGTAGCTTGAGTTACATGACTTGATGGATTTTAGGACTGAGGATGAACCTGCTGGTAGACCACTGGTGTAGCATGTGAGGCCCTGTGTTTAATACCCAGCCCCATAAAAAATAAAGTTAACTCACATGAGATATTTACTACAGAAGACTCTAGCCAAAGAAGGACTGAGTTTTTCTTGGGGGTAAAATTACTCATGATCTTTGGCTTTGAAGCTGGACTGGCCATGCTGGACTGCCACTCCTTCTGGTGGTTGGGACCCGGAGTCTGAGAACCTCTTTGTGCCCTGGCCACCCTCAGGGTCACAAGCTCTGGCCATTGCAGTTGCTTTAACCACTGCCTCCAGGACTTGTGCTTGTCATTTATAGCTACAGGCCATTTGAGGGCCACGGCATTGGTTAGCAGACACTTCACACAGCAACTGGCAAAGCATGCTGAAAATGTGCAACTTGGAATTGCATGCAGAAATACAATCGTCTCTTCAATGTTAAGTGAAACTTTGTGAAAAATATAGGATTTCAAAATCTGGCATAACAGTTTTGTTGTTTTTTTTCTCTATGTGTAAGTGTGTGTTTATGTGTGTGTGTGCGTACACACACGCGCACATATGCACACATGTTCTGAGGATCAACCCCAGAGCCTTGTCCAGACTAAAAAAGTGCTCCACCACTGTGCTGTTATCCACAGGCCCATTTTCAACTTCAGGTAATGGTTAAGCTAGTATATTCACGCTAACAATTTCTTTTCTTTTCTTTTTTGCCAGTCCTGGGGTTTGAACTCAGGGCCTGACTTCTGTCCCTGAGATTCTTTTGCTCAAGGCTTCTTGAATTCTAACATTTTCAGAAAACAACAGTCAAAACCTAGACAGAATATAAAATAGAGAAAAAGAGAAATGGCGGGTGGGCAGGCAAGCAGGCAGGCATTTAGATCCACTGGAGAAGTCCACTCTTGCAGGCCAAATACATATATTGTGAGTATTTCAAATTTGCAATTTTCTAAACTGAGCAAGCTCATGTATCTTTTGTCTAATCTGCTAGGGGATCAGACTGGCAGATGCACACAATTAAAAGGAGATATACTAGAAAGAAATCTGTTTCTATGTTTTTTATTTCTTCTTTATGCAATTTGAGGCCCCAAATCTACCCAAATAACCTATAGGACTTGACTGATCCAAAAATAGAGAAATAGGAAGATAAATAAAAATAAAATAGAGAAAAAGGAATTGTAGCAACTATAAACTGAAAAAAAAAAAAACTAAGCAGAGTTCAATTGCTGCTGAGTGCTGAGAGACAAGTTTGGAATTTGTCCAAAAACAGATTGCTCTTCAAAGGAGCACAGTGGAATCTGGAGTGTCTACATTGTAACTTTCAATATAGCCAGCATTCAACTAAAAATCACATGACAAACTTAACTGGTGGCTGGCTCCTATAATCCTAGCTATTCAGGAGGCCAAGATCTGAGGGTCATGGTTCAAAAACAGTTCAAGTAACAAAGTCTATGAGACACTTATCTCCAACTAACCACCAAAAAAGCTGTAAATAAGGGCTGGGGATATGGCCTAGTGGCTAGAGTGCCTGCCTCGTATTCATGAGGCCCTGGGTTCAATTCCCCAGCACCACATATACAGAAAATGGCCGGAAGTGGCGCTGTGGCTCAAGTGGCAGAGTGCTAGCCTTGAGCAAAGAGAAGCCAGGGACAGTGCTCAGGCCCTGAGTCCAAGGCCCAGGACTGGCAAAAAAAAAACAAAACCAAAAACAAAAATGCTGGAAATAGAGCTGTAGTTCAAATAGTAGAATGGAGTGAAATAGCTAAGAGGCAGTGCCTAGGCCAGCCTAGAGTGAAATAGCCAAATAGCGAATAGCACTTAGACCCTGAGTACAAGCTCCAGCACGCCCCCACACATACACACAATCACAGGACATGCTAACTAACAGGAAAATGTATGCCCAGTCAAGTGAAGAAGCAGAACCCTTAAGTCATATATATATATATATATTATATATTATATATATTATATATATATATAATTGCAATAGACAAGACCGTAGGATAATCATTACAGATATACTCAAGGATTTGTGAAAAATAAACTCATAGCAAATCAATATGATGGAGGAATCACAATAAAGAAATCAAAAATATTCAAAAAAGAAACTAAGGCCAGAGGTGTAGCTGATCAGTATTGTGGCAGCCTAGCAAGCACAAGGCTCTGATTTCAAACCCAGGGCATTTTGACATCAGCTGATGTGTTAATTTCAGGATAGGTCAGTAGCTATTATTCAAGCTGCAGGACATGGGCAACAGCCCCCAAAGTTTGGACATCAGTCAATGCATTTATTAATTTTTTTAAACCATGGCTTATTTGACAAAGGAAATTAGAAAATATATGTATGGAGTTACAATAAAAATCTAAGATACCAAGGTTTGTATGATGCCATGATAATGAAAATGCAAGGTATCAAAGAAGTATTCAGAAAGTGTTTTATATTTTTAAATATTTACACCTATCTGACAACCAATGAATAGACACACTATATGTGGTGTAGAGATCTGGAGACTCTCGCAGACTTTCTTGACTTAGCTGGCTTTGAACTGTGATCTTTAGATCTCAGCCTCCTGAATAGCTAGGATTCTAGGTATGCATGAGAAGTCAGAGCCTGGCCATAGGTAAAACTTTTTTGTGGTATTAGGAGTTGAATTCCAGTCCTTGCACTTGAGAGACAGGCGCTATAACTCCTGAGCCTTGCAGCCCTTCTCACTTCAGTAGCTTTTCAGGCAGGGCTTTACATTTCTTCAGCTTGTGACCCCTGTACCTTTTCCCCCCTCATAGTTGAGATGATTGGCACATGCCACTATTACCATCTTGTTTGTTGAGAGGCTCACACTAACTTTTTGCTCAGGTTGACTTTGAACCACAATCCTTCTGATCTCTACCTCCAACGTAGCTGACCTTATAGGTGTGTGCCACTGTGATTGGCCCTAGGAAAAGCCCAAGTGCTCAGTATTTTGTTAAATCAAGATTCTATGAACAAGTTCGTGGTCAATTACTACTATAGTTTGTTGGCTTTGTTCCCATAAAGCCTTTCCTGTGAGCAGAGGTGGTTTTGGTTCCCTCCTGCTGTGATCATGTGTGAGAACAGAAGGAAGCTTGGTTCTATGTGTGGCTGGGTACACCTCCAGTCAAGATCAAGTAGGTATAAATGGGGACCTGTGAGAATCTCATCCTGGTCCATGGCAAAGAGCAAGGAAAGCCTGGACTTTTCTTCAGTAATGACACCACAAACCCATATTTTTAGCTCTTACTAAAGGAAAGAAAAGTGAAGCAACTTCCCTTTGCTCCTGTGTTGTTCTCATGGCTGAAAGCCACTAAAAGGAACCCTCTTTATGATTCCTAATTATTGTGTTAGCAGGAGACACTACTTTATGACTCTGTAGTGCCCCAAAGCTTAGTCTAAAACAACTGATACTTCCTAATTCTGGCATTTGCAATGTTAGAATCTCAAGGCAGAACAGAGTGGCTGTCCCTGTCTCTTCGTGCAGCTAAGGCTGCCTAGGAACACCTTAGAAAGTGTTTGGTTGGAGAGAATGAACTCATTAGACAAGTTAGGGTTTCACTCTCAATTTTGCCAGTGACTAAGCACATGCCTTGGGCATGCCAGCGAAGTTTTCCAAGCCTTAGTTTCTTCATCTCTAAGATGGGCACAAGCATACCTCATTGGGAACAAGAGGATTGCATGAGATGAAGTCTCTGATAAGGAGTAAAAGGACTCACACAACTATGTATTTCTTTATGTTTCTTGCTTTGGAAATCAGCAATCTGCTGTTGCAGGTACAGTGTTTTGGGAGCAGTCTGAACAAACCAACATTATCTTGTTCCCTTTGGCAGTGGTGAATTTTGGAACGGACCTGTGAGCCCATCATGAGAATTAAAGCAAGGAGGGTACATCTGCAGAGGAACTTTGAGAACTGTTTACTTTCTTCTAGGGAGCACAGAAAGGACTGGTCCTGTTTCTTCCTGTGGATATTGTGATGTCTGGTGTGATTGGAGCTGCCACCACCACCATATCAACTCTAACCTAGATTGGGTGTCAAGACACATGGAGGAGAAAAGATTCATGACACAGGACAGATTTCTATTACCCAGAAGAAAATATGGAATGTCATTAATATGCATGACACCTGTCCTCCCTCTGGACTATTTTGACACGAGATTAATTGTGACTCAAGCCATTTTGAGTTAGGTGACAGAAATGTCACCTACCACAGGAAACTGGCATTGGAGTTATTTGTGAGACTCATTTCCAGATGAGGCTGAGAACCTGAAATGACTTCAGTTTTATCTCCTTAGTACATTGCATATACCAGCGACTCAGCAACTATTTGTGGGATGGGTAGATCATTTCCTGGCATCTTGCCTGTTGTGCTTTCCAGTATCTGCCTCCTTCTCAAATATCCTGCAATCTGAGTATTAGATAAGAGATCAAAGGAGGCAAGATGTCCAGGCAAGAAGTCCAGAAGGCCATAAAATATCACAACATCCAAGAACTTTATCCTGGGAGTGTTTGAAGGTCTCAAGGGAATGAACATGAACCTTTCCTAGGACCTTTGGTGCAGGAGTGGGGAGTGTTTCTATAGGTCACCCACCCTCCTCCTTCAACTTCAGCTTCCCCATTCACTAGACCTTTAAAAGCCCCATGGTCTGGCTTTGTATACCTCTCCTCATGTGTCATGTAGTGTGAGCTGTGAGCTGTGTCCCTGAAATGTGATGGTGACGGTAAATGGATTTGGCTGTACTGAAGGCCTCATCACCAGGGCTGCTTGTAAGTCCAGCAAAATGGCTCTCACTGGTAATGACCATGATGGTTAATCTTGATTGTCAACTTGATTCAATCAAGAAATGCCTAGGAGATTAAGCACCTCTGGATATGGCTGTGGTGTGTTTCCAGAGACAATTAAATCAGGAGGGCTCTGACCTAATGAATTATCTAACCCACAGATAGATTCAAAATTTCAGTAGACTATTGGCAGATAGAGGAACTGTAGGATCTAGAGCTTGATTTGAGGAAGTAGGCCACAGGGGCGGGTCCTTGAGAGCTCCCATATTGTGCCCTGATCTCTTCCTGTTATATGGCAGCTGCTTCCTGTCTGCCATGAAGTGAGTAGTCTCTGCCTCATGCTCTTGCCACAATGTTCTGTCTCATTATGAACCTAGAATCTACAGAGCCAAGGAATATGGACTGAAACCTCTGGATCCATAAGCTGAAATAAATAATTCCTTCCCTTAAGTTATGGTAGGTATTTTGTGCCAACAACACAAAAGTCTAATACAATGACCCTTGGTTGACCTCAACTATATAGTGTTGGGGTCCATCTTTCCCCTTGATGGAAGGGGCTTGATGCACCTCCCCCAGCCCTGGGGAATGCGGCCCTTCTACCCCCTCTGGATTGGAATCCAGAGGAACCGGTTGGGCAAACAGCCCCCAACCTTCTAGCCAGCCTGGCGCGCTCGAGTGACGTTAGCCCTTGGGGGTCAGGTGATACCTTTCAGCCTATCGACATCCTGGCCAAACCCCTCCCTCGAAATCATCTCCCCTTGTCCTTCTCTCAATAAAGTTAGTTCGCTCTAAAAAGCTAGCCCCGTAGCATATGTATGCCAGCGTCCAGGGAAAGGAGGCGGACACAACTACGGCAGGTCACGTGCTCGTCAGGTCAGAGCGACCCCCACTCTAACTTACCTGCAGGCCGAGGGTTAGGGGAGAGGACGAAAGGAGGGTGGAAAGAAAGAAGGAAGAGTCCGAGCCGGGAGGGGCAGAGAAAAACCCCCAACAATATAGTATACAACATCAGCCATGGCAAGTTCAATAGCCCATAAAGGTTGAAAACAAGAAGCCTGTTACCAACAGGAAGCTCATCTCTGTCTTCCACGAGTGAGAACCTGCAACATCACCTGGAGTGAGATGAATGCTAAATGTGTTGGCATCTTTACTCCCATCCTGGGCCTTCCATGAAAAATGCAGCCAAAAGGGTTGTCATCTCTGTCCCTTCTGCCAATGCTGCATGTTTGTGAAGGACACAGACCATGAGATATAAAACTCAGTCAGTATCATCAGCAATGCCTCTTGTATTACCAGCCTCTTGACTCTTGGCCAAGGTCATCCATGAAAACTTTGGCATCTTGGAGGGACTTGCGACCACAGTACATACCAACAGTGCCACCCAGAAGGGCATAGGTGGCCCCTCTGGGAAATTGGCATGAGCCATAAGGCTGCCCAGTAAATCTCCCAGCAGTCTGTTGATACTGCCAAGGCTGTAAGCAAGGTCATACTGTTGCAGAGTGGGAGGTTCAATGGCATAACCTTATGTGTGCCCATTTCCAACATGGCATCAGAAAAAAATCTACCAGCTATGATGTCATCAGAAAGGTTGTAAATCAGGTATCCAAGAGCACCTTAAAGAGCATCTGGGTGCTGGTGACTCATGCTTGTAATCCTACCTACTCAGGAGGATGAGATATGAGGATTATAGTTCAAAGCCAGCCCAACAAGGAAGCCCAGGAGACTTTTATCTCCAATTAACCAGTGAAAAGCCAGAAGTAGAGTTGTGGCTCAAGTGGTAAAGCATCAGCTTTGAGCAGAAAAAGCTGAGGGACAGTGTCTAGGCCCTGAGTTTCAAAGAACTAAAAGAACAGTTCATGAATGCAATGCATCTTGCTCAATGTTACCCCTTTCAATGTTCTAACCCATCCTTCCCCTACCCCTAATTCTTCTTTTCTTTTTTAATTTAATTTTATCTTTATTGAAAAGGTAATGAGCAGGGGGTTACAGTTACATAAGTAATGAGTGCATTTGTTTTTAAACACTCTTACCTTATCCCTCATTTTCTCCCACTTATCCCTTCCTACTCCCCTCACCCCCAGTTGTAAATTTCATTTCTAACATAGTGTCAAGTGAGTATCAATGTTGCATTAGTTCATCCTTTGTCCTGCTCTTTCTGTGATTCCCTTTCCTTCCACAGATCTAATAAACATACGTACAAGATACAAGGTGCAGAATACTAAGAGGAAAAAAAGAGAAATAACTACATACAGGACATAATAAGAACCTCTTCTTTCTAATTCTTGGAGTTTATGTTGATATGATTTATTATGTATGGTCCTATGCACTTAGCAATTGGGATATTGAGATCCCCTGTTAAGAATATCATAAACATATTCTAGTTTTTACAAATGCCCCTCACTCCTCTTAATTTTGTAGTATATACATTGAATTCTTGACTTCATTCTCCCCCTCTTCTCCTCTTCGTTCTTCTACCCCTTCCCCCTTGACTCCACCTTACCCCATTCAAGTGCCCACTTCCTGGTGTTTATTTTGTTGAACTTTGACTTTGCCTTTCTAAGGGATTACAGTATTTTCCAGAAGAATCTTGAAATAACTCTGGCCATGGCTTTTTGTTTTCAGTCATATTACTCCTGGGTAATACATTTACAAATATTTTCTGGTAACATCTACCTGGCATTGGTCATTCTGCTCTGAGATCTAGTCCCAGCAGTTATGATGGAAAGTGGCAGCAGCTTTTGAGAAGGAGAAATGCAGAGTTTGGAGAGCTTGGGAAATCTACCTGTGCTTTGCCACATGCTGAGGAAATGTAAAGATATTTTAAGACCAAAGGTCAATGGCAGTTACGTTAATCTTCTTTCTGAAGAAGAAATTACTTTTAATTTAAAGAACAAGCCCAGGTAATTTCCATCAGTAAACAAATGGAATTTGAAAGTGAACCCATTACCATACTCGTATTTGCTTAGCACAAGCCAATAAAAGTTTCCTTTGTGCTTTCTGACTTCAGCTAAGGAGAGGGGCTGTGGTAGCTTTCTGAGATTTCTGGCACTTTGAAATGAATCTTAAGGATGTAGATCAAGCTGTGGGGTGGGTACAAGAGATGGAGGAGACAGTTAACATCCAAGTAAAGGAGAAGAAGAAGGAAACAGGCAGAGAGGAAGGACAGGGCACAACTGATTCTAACATTCTAACAAGGAGGAGGGCCTCCTTGTTGGAACAGAACAAATTGTGGTGGGCTGGGAATTTCAGTGGCCCAAGTCTTCTTAGTGCTTATGGCTTGCTGCTACATAGGGAAGTTCTTTTTTTTTTGGCCAGTCCTGGGCCTTGGACTCAGGGCCTGAGCACTGTCCCTGGCTTCCTTTTGCTCAAGGCTAGCACTCTGCCACTTGAGCCACAGCGCCACTTCTGGCATTTTCTGTACATGTGGTGCTGAGGAATCAAACCCAGGGCTTCATGTATACGAGGCAAGCTCTCTTGCCACTAAGCCATATCCCCAGCCAGGGAAGTTCTTTTATTACCTCCAACTCCTTATTAGAAAATGAAGCCCGGTGACCTTGTGTAACCTGGTCACTGCAGTATTTCTCAAGTCTTGCAAGGTAGGGCTAGAATTCCAGAACATTGTCCCCTGTGGCAGATCCTGTTTCCAAGGCACTGTTTACATGGCAAGTTTCTCCCTGTCAGGAAATCTCTAAAGCTCACGAAAGGATTTTTACTTTTTATTTCAAAAAGCATTTTGTAGCCATTTGAACTATTTTGGAGGACAATATAAAAAAAGTTAAAATACAAGTCCTAATGCCTTTTACCACCAAAGAGGCCTTATTTTGTGTATGCTCCATTTTAGAGACCAGAAGTTTCAACAAATTGATTTTGCTAGAATGTTGGAAGTTTTTTTTTTTTTTTCCTTTTTTAGTTTGTTGTGTTGCTGACATGTAGTAAGTAGAGGCCATGGACATTGGGAAATATCCCAGGGCAGTCCTCCTCCCCCAATCAAGAATTATCCAGTTAATAGCATCAAGGTAGAAAGACCCTACTTTCCTAATAAGGAAAGGCTTGTGTCTCCAATGATGTAATCTCTGACACAAGGCACCCTGAGCTTGTGAATTCAAAGGCTCATTGATCTGGCACTTTCTTCTCTACCATTCCATGCAACGGTCTTGTCCTTGGATTGTCCCATCATGCAGGAGCTATAAGCATCACAAGTTACTTGCCCAAGAGACTACCTAAAGTTAAGATGGGAGAACTTCCTATGCAACTCTTGGTAACAGCCAGGAAAATGCCCAGATCTCCTCAGTCAGCCTCTACGTCCATCCCACACAGGTCAAGGCTGGGAGTGAGCGCAATCATGGCTAAATGCCTGGAAGAGGCTCTGCTCTGTAGAAGCAAGTGTGCTTTTATAATGGAAAGGCCAGAGCTTTGTGAGTGAAGAGAAAAGGAGAGAATAAATTCTCTGATGCAGCCCACATGCTGGCTTTGGATCCCTTCTCATTTCTCTGAGAGGTTTATTCATATTAAGGATGGAATATCTATTTGAAGGTGCCTGGCCTAGAGTGAGAGGCCAGACTGCCAGGGTTCAATTTCAGCATTGCTACTCATTACTGGGTGGCTTTGGCCCAATTCCTTGGCACCTCTGTGTCTCGGTTCCCTCATATACCAAATGGGGATAATATTAAACCTCAACTCCTGGGTTGGGATGAAGGTTACAAGAGTTATTACAAGTATAATTTAGAACAGTCGCTGGTACCTATGAAATACTAGGTGGTTGATACTTGAGTAAAGGTGAGGATACAGGGTGGTACTTCCAGATTCCCAGGGCAGATGTGAGATGGGCAATAAGATCAGGACAGACAGAGTCAGAATCCTGGAGGCCATTTATCTGGTTCTGGTTCTTTTTTTTTTTTTTTTTTTTTTTTTGTCAGTGGTGGGGCTTGAACTCTGGGCGTGGGCTCTTCAGCTCAAGGCTAGCACTCTACCACTGGAGCCACAGCACCACTTCTGGTTTTCTGGTGGTTAATTGGAAATAAAGAGTCTCATGAACTTTCCTGCCCAGGCTGGCTTTGAACTGTGATCCTCAGATCTCAGCCTCTTAAGTAGCTAGGATTATAGGCATGAACTATCGGTACCTGGCATTTATCTGGTTCTTGTTACCATTCCATGTGCCTCTGAGCTGGTTTCTTACCCAGAACCTTGACTTTCTTTGCTGCCATTGTCCATACACTTGCTCAGACATTTATCAGTACTGAGATAAGTCAGGAGAGTGGAAGGCACTTAACTGACAGGTGTGGGGAATAACAAAGGAGCCTGGCATGGCTCCCATGCATGCCCATTGAGCCTTTGTTTCCCTGCATTGACTGTTTAGTCCAGGCTCAGGGACTACAGCAGTGCTGCCACACAATGGCTCCAGGAACTATCAACATGTGTGCAAGACAAATGTCACACTCTCCAGAGGCACAAGAAGAAGAAAACAGCCAACGCCCATGCCATTCTGCATTCAGACCCATACTATATCCGACGACTGCCTGGAATGATGGCAAGGAAAACTGTGGCTTTGCTCATTGCACAACATCTGGAAGATGCAGACATTATAAAAAAAGTAGAGAGGGAAAAAAGTGAATGGGCTTCTTTAGGAAAATGCCATATGTCTTATGAATAAAACAGCTGTTCTTGCTGCTGGGAAATGGTAGGCACTGATCACAGAGCAGGAAAGGAGAGATTAAGAGGATTGGTTAAGGCTAACCTGGGCAAAAAGTTAGTGAGACATCTATCTCAACAAACAAGCCAGGCATGTTAGTATGTACCTGTAATCCCAACTATGTAAGAGGCAGAGGTAGGAAGACTGGAACCAGGGCAAAAACACAAGACCATATCTGAAAAGTTACCTAAAGCAAAAAGAGCTAGATTCGTGGCTAAAGTCGACAGAGTGCCTGTCTAACAAGTGCAAGATCCGGAGTCAATCTCTAGTACCACAAAACAAAACATAACTATTAAGAAGGTAATGTAGGGGCTGGGGATATGGCCTAGTGGCAAGAGAGCTTGCCTCGTATACATGAGGCCCTGGGTTCGATTCCCCAGCACCACATATACAGAAAATGGCCAGAGGCTCAAGTGGCAGAGTGCTAGCCTTGAGCAAGAAGAAGCCAGGGACAGTGCTCAGGCCCTGAGTCCGAGGCCCAGGACTGGCCAAAAAAAAAAAAAAAAGAAGGTAATGTAGGTAAGCTACAACTTCAACCTGGGCAGTTTCAATGATGAAACCATTGCTATTATCCAGGTAAGCACTGTTATGTATGAAAAGCTCTCAGCGACAGTTAATGCATTTGACAAAATCATTATCCAAAACATTAACAGTGCAAGACTGATAGAGCAAATTTAAAATAATGAATGTAAAAAAGATATATAACGGAAGGTCTAAAATAGAATGCATCACAGTGGAAAATAGCAGCTACACCAATACCGGCTGGGAGACAGACAGTCTAACAGCAACACAAGCACAAAGGTCTTGTTGGTTTGGGTTAGAGAGTCTAATGAGTAAATACTGAAATATGGCTGCCAAAAATATTAGCATATTAATGGACTTAGCAGGTCCAAAGCAAAGAAGATCCGGGCCCTACTTTACTGAGTTCCTACCTGTTGTGCTGTGTACTGGGCATCATCATTTCAGGGGGAAAGTGACAAAGAAAAACTCAGGATGGAGAAGATGTGGAAGGCTCAGGAATCCTTGGCTGGGAATAAGAAGACAGTGTGAAGATACCCATTTTCAACTGGATATGAGTGCCATGTCCCAAGATGCTCCTTGCAACTGGAAAGTGTCCTGCCTGGAGGGACCGTGGCTTTGCATGTCTTCAACATTTGTGACCAATTAGGACTTGAGGACTTGGCTACCAAATGGACCTTCAACATACATATCTTCCAAAGCAGTCCTTGGAGAATTTCAGGTAAAGATGGCAGGAAGAGCTGCTTCCCAGATTAATAGGCAATAATAAAACTTGCCCTCTCCAAAACAAAAATACCAAAATTTCAGGGAAAACAGGTGGGAGGGCAGGGGGAACTAGACTGGAGCTATAACTCAAGTAGTAGAGCACTAGTACAAAGTCCTAAGTTTAAACTCCAATGCCTCCAAACAAACAAAACAAAAAACCAACACACAGGCAAGCTTAGAGGGAATAAGAGGGCAAGCCACAACTAGACCAAAACCCAAGCAAAACTGTCTCAAAAATAACATTTTAAATGTACATTTACATTTAAAAACACATACAATTAACTAGTCTTAGGAGGAAAGTTGTGAGCAAAGTACAAATGTATCCTAAGCAGTCAAAATATCTTGTCTAAAATTGAATCTATTGTTTTAAAACATTCCAACCTATTAAGTTTTTCTAAAAAAATAATTTTTTTCTTTAAATACAAAGGACTCTTTTAGAATGTATTATCATTAGGTGGTAGAGATATATTTATGTGAGGTTGGAGTTCCCCTCTTATCTCTTCAACTTCTTTCTAAGAGTGGTATTAAATTTAGAAGTTTACTAAAAATAACACACCTAGCTTCGTAGTTACAATAGACTTGCTCTTCAGGGGCTGGGATGGCAAAGTCTATTTTCAGCGCCTCTTGAGGCTCATATTCTAAGGGTTTAGTGCTCCCAGTCAGGTGCACTTGTGTGGGGTTTGAGGTTAATGAGACAGTGATCGCGGTAGAACATGCATGGAACCTGTGTTGAAGTGCCAGCATTTACACTATGACTTTGTGGCCCAGAGTTTTGTGGGACTGCTTGACCTCTGGATCTCATGGCTTCTGAGGCCACCACTGAGATGGTGGCCTCCCCCAGGTCACACATGGCTTGATGCTATTAATTTCCTGTGGCTATTGACATAAATCACCATATATAATGGTTTCAAACAGTATATTCCCTTTCTTGGCTGGGTGCTGGTGTCTCGCACCTGTAATCCTAGCTGTTCAGGAGGCTGAGAGATCTGAGGATTGTGGTTTGAAGCCAGTCTGGGCAAAAAAGTCCCCATGAGACTCTTATCTCCAATTAACCATTCAAAAACCAGAAGTGGAGCTGTGGCTAAAAGTGAGGAGCACTAGTCTTGAGCAAAAGCGCTCAGGGACAGTGACCAGGCCCTGAGTTCAAGCCCCCCCCCCTCCGCAACAACAGTATATTCTCTTTCTGTTCTAGACACCAAATGTTTAAAGTGATTATCATTGGGATGAAATCAAACTATCGGCAGGGCAGCATCCCTATGGGGACTTATGGGATGTCTATTCCTTTCATCTTTCACCATTGCTTGTCTTCTTCCCTCTTCCGTCACTACCTGTGTTAAATCCCTTTTAATGATACTTACATTTTTTATTTAGGGTCAACTCAAATAATCCAGAATAGTTCTACCTCAAGCTCATCATCTTATTCACATCTACAAATTCTGTTTCTGTACAAGATAATCTTCCCAGATTCTGGATATTAGAATGTGAATATCTTTTGGGGAATTATATCCAGTCTACCATAAGGGGCTTAATTCTGGGGCTTGAATGTGGGTCACCTTGGTTCTCCAGATTCCTGACTGTTCAAGGGTAAATGCCACCATCAATACTAGATCTGAAGTGCCATTCTGGACATCAGTCCTGAAAACCTGAACCTGACGTCTTCTCATTATCTGTTCAATCATCTCATTTGTGCCCAAACCCCTGCCTGCTTAAAGTGTAAGAATATTTGTGCTATGTACAATTGGATCTTGGATTCATCCTGTCCATTAGCATTGACTTGTATTGACTATACTTGTTTCTGAGTATCTGTATAACTAGGCTGCAAATTTACTATAGTAATAGATTCAAACAAACAAAATCACTCCACTGTCTTTAAAGTTATTTCTTTTTTTTTTTTAAGCAGATAGATTTTATTTGAAAGTGAAAGGGAAGTCACAAAGGGAAGTAGGAAGATTCTCCAAAGAGAAGGCTTCCAAGAGGAATATAATGGAATTGTAGGAGGCTCCTCCTCCATCTCCTCTCCTGGGCTTTTTCCTGATTGCTTGATGGTTTGTGCATGCCTCACCCAGGCACTTTTCATTGGTTGAGCACACAACCAGGAATTATGGGAAGAAGCAGCATTTGAACAGGAGCCTAAGCACTATGGGAGCAAGTAGCACTATGGGCCATGTATTATCTGCCTTTATTGGCAAACTAGCAGTTCTACTTTCTCTCCCTCATTCTTCCTTGGGGATGGAAACCCTAACTGCTACTATGGGAGAAGGGGTGATGACTATTCTAGGCTGCTTCCTGCTGAAAAAGAGCAGAGTGAGGTACAGCAGCCTGGGATCCTCTGGGACAGATATTTTAGGGTTAAGAGAGGTGGTTTGTGCTGCTACAGTGGGCCACAATAAAAACCCCTGCAGACAGTTAATATGCAGCTAGCTCCTTTGTAATGACCTTGTAGTTTGATAGAGTCCATTGTAGAAGAAATAAGCTTAGCTGGCAGGTTGAGAATACAGGGCCAAATACAGTACTAGCAGAGTTATCATACCAGATGGAGGTCCCAGAAAAGGTAGCAGTTAAGGCAGCCATACAAATGCTTCCCTATGAAAGCCATAAAAGGTAGCTGGTAGCGGAGAATCCTTGTGGATTAATCAAATTGTTTTCTCAAGAAGAGGAAATACTGACCTGGGCACTGGTGGCTCAGGGCTGTAATCCTAGCTGCTCAGGAGGCTGAGATCTGAGGATTGTGGTTCAAAGCCAGTCCATCAAGAAAATCTATGCGACCTTTATCTCCAATTAACTACCAGAAAACTGAAAGTAGAGTTCTGGCTCAAAGTGGTAGGGTACTAGCCTTGAGCAAAAGAGCCCAAGGACAGTGCCTAAGCCCTTAGTTCAAGCCCCACAACCCACAATGAATGAATGAATAAATAAAGAAACAAATAAATAAATGCTCTAATCTTTCTCATAAGCTTTTTCAGCTTATATGGTAATTGTTGTTGAGGTGGGTAGAATACAAAGGAGGAAGGATTTCAATTTTCTTTGAATTTGTTGAAGTGAATACAATGAAGTGATATAAGGAATTCATTCAGGGAAATTCTCTGTGCTCTGGCTTTCCTTTCCTTTTCCCAACTGCTCTCCCAGGAGTAGTAAAGCAGAGGAAACCATGGTGGCTTCAGCTGGGGAGGGGAAGATGAAGTTCTCAAATGCCTGATCCTTCCTCATCTTTGATCTCTGCTGTAAACAGGCTTCTCTAGGCTGATTCCTGGAAAGGTGGCTTTCCAGCCACTGGCCACTAGAATTTATGGCCACCTGTCTCTGGTTTGAAGCCCCACCTACCCAGGCTTCCATCCACCAGCAGCTTTGCCTTCCTGCTCCAGGTAGGCTGGAAAATCAAAGTCCCCACTAGCCCTGGAGGATAAGGATCAATCCTCCTGATCTTAAGTCTCCCTTGCAGCTGGGATGACAGGTGTGTGTCACCTCATGCAGCTCTTGAGAAAGGATCGCATGAACATTTTGTTCAGGCTGGCTTCCAACTGCAATCCTCTCCACCTTTGCCTATCAAGTTGGGATTACAGGAGTGAACCACTGGTGCTAGCCTAGTTTTAAACTTTTATCTTTTGCATATCCTTCTTCTGACATGCAATTCCTAAAGTAGCCAGCTTTGCAGCATGACCACACCCAGGAGGAAGGTCTATTTTGTACTAGGGAAGAAGCTATAGGTCAATGCCCTCCAGGTCTAGTCTGGATGTTGAAAGGGAAAATAACATAGCTTGGGAATTGTTTTCTCTCTTGATGTTGTCTGGCTCTCATAAATATTACCTTGTTTGGCCGGGTGCCAGTGGCTCACACCTGTAATGTTAGCTATTCAGGAGGCTGAGATCTCAGGATCGTGGTTTAAAGCCAGCCCTGGCAGGAAAGTAGGCAAGACTCGTATCTCCAATTAGCCACCAGAAAACCAGAAGTGGTGCTGTGGCTTAAGTGGTAGAGCACTAGCCTTGAGCTGAAGAGCTCAGGAACAGAGCCCAGGCCCAGAGTTCAAGCCCCATGATGGATAAAAATAATATTGCCTTGTTTGAAATCAAGAGGTGGAAGAATTCAACTCTGACCAATATTCCCTGTTTTTGGCAATACCTGTCCTTCCCCAGGAACAATCAGCTTTGTAACTCAGTAACTCAATAATAAAGAAGGCTGCTGGGAAACTAATTAAGAAGGAAATGACAATGGATTTGTTAAATATTTCACAATATTACCTGTTAATCTTTTAGAGGTGACTGCAATAATGTTAACTTAATGTTAATCATAGTTTCTATTGGATTTAGATAAATTATCCTCTGTACTTCTGGTTACAATGGGAATTTTTTTTAAAGCCTAATTAAATGTCCTTAATGATCTGTGTTGTTTTTTTTTAATTTTTGCACCCATCTATTTTCTTCTTCATAATTCTGTATTCAAGAAATTATGAACTGGTTATCTACTATACTCCTTATTAAGGATGCAGAAACAAATAAATGTCACATTTGCTTTTAGAAGTCACAATTCATAATACTAAGCATACAACCTCATGATTTCACACATTATAAAGTATCTCACTTTTACCACACACTTTTCTGTGTTGTGTGGTACTTGTACTTGCTGGGCAGGTATTCTACCACTTGACCCAGGACCCTAGCCCTCTTTGTTTTAATTTCTTTTCAAATAGAGCCTTACATTTTTTGCTCAGGCCAATATGAAACATGATTCTCCTCCTTACATAACCACAATAGCTAGGATTACAAGTATATACCACTACATTCAGTTTTCTGGAATGAAATGTAGTCTTGCTAATTTTAGCCTAGGCTAGCCTTAAACTGTGATCTTCCTGTATTCTGCCTCTCAAGTAGCTGTGATTATAGATATGAACCACTTTGCATAACTGCAACCCACTTTTTTTGAGCAATCCAACTAAGCCAGACCCTTAGATGGTACAGTTGGGAAATATATGATGTTCCCTGGAGTTGGGGCTCGTGGGACTTTCAAGTCAGTAAGACAAATTTCCCCTGAAAGACTTCAGGACAGACTTCACGAGTAAGGACTCCACCTTCAGCCTCTACCCAGTTGGTCTACCTTGTAGGAGATGTTCTAAGAAGTCAGAAGTGGCATTGACCTGTGTATAGATGAAGTAAAATACAAGTGGTAGGATGGGCAGCTGACTAAAGCTGGGTCAAGGCCGTCCAGCCACCAGGGAGGAAGTGACTAAGACACCAAGTCCCTTCTTCAGTAACATTCCACACAGGAAGGCTCTCTTGAAATCTGATCTCCACTCCGAGCTGACTCACTGGCTTACTCCTCCCCTTGTGTCAAGAGTTGTCTTTCTTCCTGCTGCACTGCTAAGCAAGTACAGAGATTGCTGGTTTCAAGGTAGACTGTCGAAAATGCCTCTCCTTTCTCATTTCTATTTTTAGCATGTCACTGACTTGCTGAGTCATATTTGGCAAGCTCAGAGTCTCTCTTCTCCTCCTGTTTTTTTTCTGTCCAGAACAATATGGTTTATGATAAGCTCTAAGACATTTTATTTGGAAAAAAGGTATAACAATAGCTATATAAACAATACTGTTATTCACCAAAAGGCTTTTATGTGTACATAGATCAACTAAAACATACTTCTCTTGCACTAAAAATATTTTGATCTAACTTCTTTTGTTTTAATTTTTATTTTTATATCAGTCCTGGGCCTTGACCTCAGGGCCTAGGCTCTGTCCTTTAGCTTTTCACTCAAGGCTGGGTCTCTGTCAGTTGAGCCACAGCTCCAGTTCTGGCTTCTTGGTGGTTAATTGGAGATAAAGAGTCTCACAAACTTTCTGGCTCATCCTAGCTTCTTACCATGATCCTAAGAGCTAGGATTGTAGCCATGAGCCACCTCCACCTGGCTAAGCTCACTTCTTTACTAGGATGAGCATTATTGGAAAATATAGACAGTTTCTACATTTGTTTCCCCCTCAACACTCAGCAGGACATGGTATAATGAAGCCAGGTATCTTCCACCTGGTCCTTGAGCCAATGAAAATCCACACGTGGGCTTAGAAGTGTCATGAAGTTTTGTGGGTGCATTTGGGCTCCTGTCGAGGTACAAGTCGGTGTCACTCACCTGTTTTTCAATGATGTGATTCAATAAAAGGGTTTTAAAAAAAACCATAGCATGCATTTATTGAATGAGTAATTAAAGGACTGCTACTCTTCTAGCTCCAAGTTAAACCACTAATTCTGATCTCTCCTCAAGGTTCCAGGTACCAGGCTTCTGGAGGAACCTAGGGCAGTTTTACAGTATGTGTCTGGACTACTTTAATACTAATTCAAGGGACAGAAATGAAAAGGAAAAGTTGAGCACTACAATCATTTTGCTGGCACTGATACAAGAGGCAGGCTGTCATTGAATAATTACACCCTTCCTCTAGCCAAGGTGATACACCTAGGTTATTGACTTTAATAACAATCAAACTATTGTAAAGCTCTTGATAGTGTATCTTGAAAAGAAACTAAATAAATATTTGATGGTGCTAAGAAGGAAACAGGATGAGGTTAAAATGAAACAGTATAAAGATGTGGTCACAAAAGCTTTGCAAAAGATTAATTTTGTCAACTGTTTTTCTTTTGATCATGCTGGGGTTTAACTCAGGGCATTGCAGTGGATTCCCCACATCCCCAGTAATTTTGTCAAATAATATAACAATAAGGACAAACTGATCACTTTGTAAATTTAAAAAAATCAAATGTATTAAAGAGACTAATTAAAAAGTATTTTTCTCTAATTTTATTTTGCTTTATCTATTTTTAAAATTATTTATCCTTGATAAACCAAAGTGGCTGAAGGTTAGGACCATGGTATGTTTTGATTTCTCTTTCTAGTGTCTGGTGTGTAATATTGAGTACAAGGCCTTATTTTAATTGGTGCTATTTTTATACTGGGTACCAGTGGCTCACACCTGTAATCCTAACTGCTTAAAGGGCTAAGATCTGAGTGAGGATTATGATTCAAAGCCAACCTGGGCAGTAAGGTTTATGAGACTCTTATCTCCAATTAGCCATCAAAAAGCCAGAAATAGAGCTGTGGCTCAAGTGGTAGAGCACCAACTTTGATTGAAAAAGCTAAGGGACAATGCCTAGGCTCTGAGTTCAACCCCCCCAGTACCAGAGCAAAAGCAAGGAAAGGAGGGAAGGAGAGAGGGAGGGAGGGAGAAAAATAAAGAAATACTATTACTAATAAAGATGAATGAGAAGTGTGAAGAACAACTTGTCAGACTATGTGAGATGTCTATTTCTCAGTGACTTATCTAATTTTTACAGGAGTGTACATGATAGCTATATCAAGTCCGGAACTAGAATGCAGGTTATTATGTAATATGGAGACTTGTTTGACATACCTCATTCTTGGTTTTGCAACATGAAGAAGTGGCTCTACTGGAGTGTAAAACTTCAAAATCTAGCTGGGTGCTGGTGGCTCATGCCTGTAATCCTAGCTACTCAGGAGGCTGAGATCTAAGGATTGCAGTTTGAAGCCAGCCTGGGCAGGAAAATTCATGAGATTCTTATCTCCAATTAACCACCAAAATGTTGCTAGTAGAGCTGTGGCTCAAGTGGTAGAGCACTAGCCTTGAGCAAAAATAATCATGGATAGTGCCTAGGCCCTGCATTCAAGCCTGGCACAAAACAAAACAAAAACAAAACCCCAAGCTTAAAAGTCTAGGGCTGGGAGTGTAGCTCAGATCACCAGCACCTACAAGTAGAAATAGTGATGATGATGATAATAAAGATTTGTATCTGTTTTATCTTATAGAATTTTAATTTTTCATTTTAATATTTTAAAATGGATTCAGAAAATCCATGAGACAAGTGTATAGCTTCAATAGATTATTATGTGGGAACACTGTTATAACCAGTACCAAAGTCAAGAAATAGAATTTGGCCAACCACCCCAGAAACTCCTTCATGTTCCCTGTCTTCATTACAATCATCCTTCCTTTCTTACCCTTTCATGCCAAGAAAGTATTATCCTGACTTTTTACAGCACTGGTTCTCAAGTGTAGTCTCTGAGCCGGAAATTTCACCATTCTCTGGGATTATGATGCCAATGCAAATTCTGGGCATGATCTGAGGAAATCAGAAGCTCTAGGTGTGAAGCTAAGCAACTTATCTTTTAAGAAACCTTCCAGGTGATTCTCACATGTGTTTACAGCTTGAGAATCATTATTTATCATTGCATTTATAACGATTGCTTCCTTATGTTTCTTTGTTGTGTTCTCATCAAAGTATGCACCTCTACACACTAGTTTGTTCTTGCTTATTTTTAAAATTGGATACATCTTGAAGTCTCTTTGTTAATTCAGCTATTGCTTCTTTCCTTACTTTCCTTCCTTCCTAATCCTACCTTTTTTTTCATTTATTAGCCAAAATATATTCATAAAGAGATGTTCCCCTCATTGACTAATCCAGCGGTAGGAGTTATAAAGCAAGGCTAATAAGCTCTTGATTCTTTCCTAATTTTTAATCACTTTTCAACTAACAAATTACTTCCCTGTCGTCTCCAATGATGGCCAATTATTTTCTGTTTAATTATGGACTTGAAAAGTTAAGAATATTTGCTAGGGTTTCAAATCCATTATAATTGTCCCTTCCTGGGCTAGTGAGAGACACTTCAAGTTGGCTCTTGAGTCCTTTTGTTTTGTTTTGCTTTGTTTTTGTGCTGTTCCAGGGGGATGAACTCAGGGCCTGGGAACTTTTGTATTCAAGGCCAGTGCTCTACCACTTGAACCCACAGTAGTATTTCCAGCTTTTTGGTAGTTAGTTGGAGATAAGAATCTCATGGACTTACCCGTCTGAGTTGGCTTTGAACCATGAACCTCAGATCTCAGCCTTCAGACTAGCTAGGATGACAGGTGTGAGCCACCAATGCCCAGCTCCTGAGTCCTTTTGAGAGAACTATCTAGAAGGGGAATATACTCCAGGCATATCTGGTCCATTTCCTACCCTAATTCACTTCTTTAAGAAGCTTAGCTTCTTTTAGAGTGAAACATTTCAAGAGCTCATTTTGACTGAGGAAATGTTGTTTTGAAGCTTTTTCAATGGACAAAGTGAAAATCCCATGTGTATGTATGTTCCGTGCTGTGTAGCAAATCATCTCCTAGCATAGCAACTTAAAACAATAAATCTTTATGCTATCAGACAGCTTCTACAGGTCAGGAATCCCAGAGTAGTTGACATGCTGGTTGGATTTAGCTTAGGGTTATTTTATGAGGTTGTAGACAAGATGTCAGCCAGGCTGGTCTGGCCTCGGAGATTCCCTTCCAAGGTGGCTTCTCTAAGCCTGGCAAATGGTTGATGCTGGCTTCTGGCAAGACGCCTCAGTTGCTCACCACAGGATCTCTCCCACAGGACTTCTCAAATGCCTGAATGGCAGCTGGCTTTCCCTAAACAGGATGAGGCAAGAGAACATGGCACAAGCCACAGTGGTTTTATGATGTATTCTTGGAAGTAAGTTATAGCCTGTTAATCCTGTGATATACATGGGTCCAGAGAGGAGGTAAGATTACAAAACAGCACAAATATCTGAAGGAAAGGACTCTTGGTGACCAACAGTCTGGTTGGTATTTAAACATAAAAATTGGCCAGGCATCAGGTGCTCACACCTTTAATCATAGCTACTCAGATGGCTGAGATCTGATGATCGCAGTTGGAAGCCAGCCTGGGCAGGAAAGTCCATGAGACTCTTATCTCTAATCAACCACCAAAGAGTCACAAGTGGGACTGTGTCAAGCAATAAAGCACCAGCCTTGAGTGAAAAAGCTCAGGGACAGCACCCAGACCCTAAGTTCAAGCCCTAGGACTAGCACAAAAGAAAAAATTAATTGCTCATAATTCATATTGATATTTCCACAAAACTCAGAGTTTTCTTTAGCTTCTTCTATACTATGACTAAACTTTCTTTCATAGCAAGCATTGGAGTAATTAGAATATTTCGTAATTGTTTTTGTTTTTATGTTAGTTTAGGTCTTCAAAGAGTGGAACGCCAAGTTGAAATTAAACATGAGAGATATTTTGGTGGGGAAGCACCTGGGAAGTATAAATAGGAAGAGAAACAAGAGTATTGGAAAACTAAAGCAGGAGGATAGCAAATTCCAGGCCAGCCTGGCTACAGCACTAGACCCCGTCTCAAAAAAAAAAAGAAGAAGAAGAAGAAGAAAAAAATGTGGAAGGAACAGGTCTGCGTTAAAGTCTGTCTGTGCTCACTCATTGGCTGGAAGCAGCCTTGGGGGCGTGGCCTCAGTGCGGATCCAAAAGGCAGAAGCTAGTGTTGGTTGTTTATGCTACTCAAGCAGTACCTAAAATGTGTGTGAACTGTTCATGTTTCTGGTTTCTACAGCTTCATCTTACATGACATATTGCAGACTCAAGGTTAAAAGTACTAATATTGCCATCATCAATATGGACACTGAAGATGTAATAGACAGAGTGCTTTGGCTAAAAAGAACTGACTACTTACATGGGCCCAGGAATGAACTAGTAGTAGTAAAAATTAAAAAAAACAACCACAAAACAACTTGGCATTTTCAGCCTCCATATTGTATCTGTTTTTGCCCTAAGTCCTTCCTTGAGTTTGTCGCTTTGCAAAAACCTTGGAATCCAGGAGATATAGGATGGATTGATAACATTTTTACAAGGAGGAGTGGAGGAAACTATCCACAAGAAGAGTGATGACAGAGCTTTCACAGGACAGACCACCTATCAGGCAGCAATGACTTACTGATCCTGACCAGATTGATCCCAACAAGTGATGACAGCAATAACAATTCCTCCAGGAACCCTCTCAGAACTAGTACTGAGAAACTAGCACTGGACTACTTTGACCAGGACTGTTTAATCATTATGCATGCTTACCCAGTCCTCCCCCCAGCAGCCCTAATTAATAGCCTCTTTCTCTCTCATTGTCTCTCTCTCTGTCTCTCTCTCTCAGACGAACCCAAGGCTTTGCATTTGCTAAGCAGACACCCCTGAGCTACTCTCTCTCTCTTTCTCTCTCTCTGATGAACCCAAGGCTTTGCATTTGCTAAGCAGACACCCCTGAGCTACCCTGCCAGCCGTTTAGCATTGGTTATTTTTGAGATGTTTCATGCTTTATGCCTGTGCCAGTCTGGAACGTGATCATCAAAAATCAAAAAAGAGCAGCAGTCATGACTCAATGATAGAGTGCCTGTCTAGCAAGTGCAAGACCCTAAGTTCAAATCCTAGTACTGAAAACAAACAACAAGCTGCATCCAAAAAAAGAGGATGGTTTTATATGGGCTCTCCTATAAACACCTCTTCTAAATTTATAGAGTATAGTAATTTGATTGTATACTGTACTGTACCCCATTTAAGATATTCGTATTCACTCCCTTGTCTGTTAAAAATTAAGTGGATTCAATGTGTCCTTTCATATTTAAGAATCTGAAATTTGGAAATGCAGTCTGGTTACTTATCCTGCTATAAGTAAAATGTAATCCATCTATGACCCTGAGTTTACAACTTTGAATCTATCTGGCCTTACATGCGGACTCGAAGTCCAAACTAATGAATCCAGAATTCAGTAGGTGTATGACACAGCCATCCATCTTCCTATGTGCTGGTAATTCATAGGTGGTGCAAAACCTTTGTGAAATTTTTAGCTAAACTAAACTACTTTGAGGGAGTTTAGAAGACTTTGGAGCAGGCTCTTTGTATGACCCATTGACATCAGTAGACAGTAGGGACCTAGGACAAAGTATGGTTTGACCCTTTCGCTGTTAGAGATACTTCAGTGGCAATGTTTGAGAGGCACTAATCTATATTTAGTTCAGGTATGAAGGTGGAAAATTTTCAGCTTTCTAAACATAATTTAAATAACAATGTGTGAAGATTCATAAAGGAGCTAGTGCAGCAGAGCAATTATTCCAGAGCCGCAGGCTTTAGTCTGGAATTCGTGTCTTCCCTCCCATTCCCTATTCATTACCTCAGAGTTTTTACAATACCAAATGGCTCCTGTAAATCAGTTAAGTATACAGACACAAATCCAGGCAAACTCAAAATCATGACAAGAATTCCATTAGGATTCCCAAGATGAGGTCTCTCTGTGAGAAAATACCACTGGAATTTTTTCATAATTCCCCCTTGGATGGCTAGATGAACATTATAATGGATTTCTTTGACTTCCTATGTGAGAACTTCTGATTATGTTTTCTCTCACTTCCTTGATCTGTACCAGAACATGAGTGGTGCTGGTCTGTGGATGCAGGTGCCCTGACTCCATGTGTTTGCCAGGAAGCCATGGAAATGACTCTGGGGAATCTTGGTGGGTGAGGCAACTCCTCCTTGGCATAGGACAATAATTTCTCCTTGCAAAGAAATCTACATTCAGTATCCCCTCCTATCCTCAATCCTATCTTGTCCCTTAGATTTAAGAAGAATCAAAAAGCAAATGGGCTTCTGACTTTGACTCTGGATTTCTCCTCTGGGCGATGCTCTTCCCACTCAAACCAAACACTTCCCACCTGCTAAGGGAAAAAAAATCTGGTGTTAAAATATAATCAGACTTGTAAAACAGAATATGGAGTGATTATTTTAATTATAAGAAAGAAGAATTTTCATTTTCCAAAAGGAGCATTTGCCAATAGATTTCCTTGCCAATAATTTTCCTTTCCTTGGCATACTTGAAAGGAGATCTGATTGACAGCGGCATGACGCATATGGAGCTTTTATGGAAGCATGTCCCCACCTATGTCTTTTGGGCAGCCTTACTGGATAAAGACAGTGGTGATTCAAGTACACTGCTGTTGCATTAAAATAGCCTCTCTAGAGTCAAAGCAGGGAGAAACCATCTCTGAATACCCCGTGGCTGGCTCAAATGTTATGAAACTAGGCAATGTCCTTGTCCCCCTCCTGTTCAACCAATGCTTGTTTAATTAGCTTTGACTTCCAGCTACAATCACAGAAGTAAACATTTAATCCTGAAAGTCAATAGACTATATTGAATTCCCAGTTAGACCACTTATGACTTTGGGGGAAGTTGTTTAAGCACTCTGTTTTTTTTTTTTTTTCCTCATTTGGGAAATGGATAAGAGCATTGAATGTGATGATATATGAAATACATCATCTTCCTGCCACAGACTAAGTTAGTAACTGCTGTTAATAACTGTTAGATGAGCAGGGTGCTATCACAAAGGCCCAGGAAATAGGAGAACAGATGTCTTGTTCTATTCCGATTACATGATCCATGAACCAGGAGAGAGCTCAATATGCATCTTTTCCTGGTTATCTAATTAGCACCGAGAGAACCATCTATAGTAGACTAAACTTCAGACTGCTACTTTCAGCTCTTCTACCCTTAAATTGTAAACAATACATTTCCAACAACTCATCCAACACATCATTTGCTGCAGAGAACAAAGCACAATTAATTTTTCCAAGTGACTCCATGGAGGTGTTTGTTAATCAACATCAGAAAATATTTCAGCAATAAATTACAAGTTTTTAAAAAGTGATTAGAGGGGCTGGAATATGGCTTCATGGTAGAGTGCTTGTCTTGCATGCATGAAACCCTGGGTTCGATTCCTCAGCAGCACATAAACAGAAAAGGTTGGAAGTGGAGATGTGGCTCAAGTGGTAGATTGCTAGCCTTGAGAGAAAAGAAGCCAGGGACAGGGCTAGGGGTATGGCCTAGTGGCAAGAGTGCTTGTCTTGTATACATGAGGGCCTGGGTTCGATTCCCCAGCACCACATATACAGAAAATGGCCAGAAGTGGTGCTGTGGCTCACGTGGCAGAGTGCTAGCCTCGAGCAAAAAGAAGCCAGGGACAGTGCTCAGGCCCTGAGTCCAAGCCCCAGGACTGGCCAAAAAAAAAAAAAAAAAAGAAGCCAGGGACAGTGCGTAGGCTCTGAGTCCAAGCTCCAGGACTGGCAAATAAATAAATAAATAAATATAAAAATAGGGCTGGGGATATGGCCTAGTGGCAAGAGTGCCTGCTTCATATACATGAGTCCCTGGGTTCGATTCCCCAGCACCACATATACAGAAAATGGCCAGAAGTGGCGCTGGGGCTCAAGTGGCAGAGTGCTAGCCTTGAGAAAAAAAAAAAAAAAAAAAAAAAAAGCCAGGGACAGTGCTCAGGCCCTGAGTCCAAGATTGGCCAAAAAAAAAAAAACTAAAAAAAAAAAAAAAACTAAAACTAAAAATAAAAAGTGGTCAGAACAATTGAAACCATTGTTCAATACTGTATTTTTTAAAAGGTATCTTGGTTATTATTTCTGTTCTAACAGCGCAGTGGCTCTCAAAGTAAGTTCCCCAGATCAACAGCATTAGCAGCTTCAATTGGGAACTTGTTAGAAATGCAGATTCTTAGGTCTCACCCCAGACCCATCAGTACACAGCAATCTGTGATTTAATAAGCCCATGTATATTTGTGCTTTCCACTGCATGCAACACCCTCCATTTGTGACAGACATGTTTAATGAAGCTGGGCATCTCTCCTATTGAGACTCCTATTGAGTCTGGATAAGATCACAGAGCCCTTTCCAACACAGTGGCCAATATCACTCCAAATCAGTCAGGGTTGGCATGACTGCCTAAGGTTCAGTGCTGGAAGGGCTCAAGCAAATATTTATTCAGATATTTACTTTCCCCTGGAGGAATATTAGAGCTGAAGGAGGAAGTTTTGACTCTATAGACAATAAGAAAATAAGTTGAGTTTCTGAACTTGTAAAAATCTTCTTTGACATAGGCATGCTCGATCGCCATTGCACATGGAATTTCATTGTAGCAGTATATGCTCAGCCTCCATGTACTTGCCAAACCTTGTCAAAGTGTGTTAATAGACCAACTTAGAAAGTATGTAGTGTTCATGCCGTCTACCTAGTTCTAGTTGGTACAGGGACATCCATACACCAGGGCTCTAGGAAAGTGTGGTGAACCATTTTTCTTAGCTTAGAGCTATACAGAAATACAGTAGGTTAGATGATTCTCATTACCTAAATAAAAGAAAGTACTCCCACTCTTTCACACAAGACTCTGCCCTAGAACATAGACACCAAGATTCATAATGACCTTACCATACTGGAGTCCTCGTTATCCAATAACTATTCTACATGTCTCTTTTTACTTCCTTTATATAAAACATTAGTCATCAGGATTCAGTGTAAGTTGTCCATAGAGCATAAGATCAACCCATATTCAGATCTGTCCTATTTTATCACTGTCCACTTGTTTTAGTGGTTCATCATTCAGTGTATGAACATTTCTGAAGTTTCTTATTTAACAAATGAAACTTCATTTATCTTTGACCATATTGCTTAATCCATTGATGTTAACTTGCTACAAATCTTCTTTGAGTGAGGTTACTTCCTTAATAGCATTTCTGACAGATGGCTAGTGCTGTTAATAACAGAAGTTGATATCCTAGGATATAAATATTCAAAGAAATTCACCAAGAATTTATTGTTATCTATTAGATGTCAAGAACAATGTGGCTTGTGCTTCAATAAATGCTGGGAGTTATAAGCCGAGAAGAAGACTTGAGCTGAAACTAGCCAGAACCTTTACCCAATACAGTCCAAACACCAAACCAAAAAGTCTGATCAAAAAAGTTAGAATGGGACATGATTCAGTGTTTCTGAGCAACAAATAGTACTAGTTCTTCGAGGTTAAGTCTCAGTCCAAAATCAAGGACATCTGTTTGAGATTCCTGAGAGTTATAACTAGGAGCATTGTCTAAAGAAAGTGACTGGCACAAACTAGATGAATTCACAGCCTCTATTGGACTTCAGTTCTGGTGGAAATCCAGTAGGAATGGATTCCAGTTGTTTAGGTATAGTAGGATATATATGTTTCTACTCAAAGATTAACTTTACCTCCAAGAAAACCAGATATTAGGCATAGGGCTGCAGAGTTTCATGTTTCATGATAGCAGATATAATACTATGTTCCCCTAGCACCTAGCCCCAGGCAATGAACCACGAAAAGAATAAGCAAGTCTTAGCAGTCTTGTTACTGTTCTTGGCCAGGTGACATGTGACACAGTGGAAACCAATGATGCAGAGAAGTTTGCTGGAGATGGTTTAGGAGAATCTTGCATTGTTGAAAGGAGCAAAACTGGCATAGTCAGTCCTTCATCCTCACAAAATTTAGTCAACGGACACAAAGCCAAGAAAACCACAAAGATACCAACTCTGCCCTTATGGAGCCACTAAATTAATGTTAAAAGCCTCATATGTCCTGACTGCTAGGTAAGAATGATAATGCTTTTTTTTAAACTATTGATAATCTAGTATTCATAATGAATATAATTCCAAGTTAATACCCTGCTCTTTGTGGAAGTGGATCCTAACCACTGTCACATTCAGAGCCTGCAGCTGAACATATGTGTGGCAGAAGAAGCAACAGACGTGGCACACTGTAATGACATGCAGGAGAGCAGACTGACCACATGGTCTGATCAGACCCCATCTGAGACATTAGCTGTTGTGCAGAAAACAGTGTTTGAAGATGGCCATTGACTAAAATTAGTCTAGAATAGGTATTATAAAACTGTTGAGGAAGAAAGGGTTGAAGTGAGAGAATTCTAGCACCTGAAATATTGGCACATGGACAAAATAACATTCATATCTTGGGTGAAGGTGTCTATGTACATTGATGGACTAGATTGAGTCGAAGCTGGTGTTCATCTATGCTAAACACTACAAACTATATGATCCGGACAGAGCTATCAAGCCTCACTGCTTCTCAATTTTCTTATCCTTTGAATGAGGATAATAATATAGCACTGACCCCAATGATATTTGTACCGACCACATGAAATAATCCATGTAATGAATTTAACTCAATATAAGACACATAGTAAATATTTAATAAAGGATATTTGTTTTATTTGGTAGTTAAATATATGGACTCAAGAGTCAGAAGGAATGAGTTCAAATTTTGCACTCCTTTCCTGCCCATATAATCTTAAGTCTCAGTTGCCTTATCTGTAAACTGGGAATTAATAATAGCACCATCCTTAAAGGATGGTTGTGAGAAATCATCCAAATGATGCATGTAAAACATTTGGCAAAATTAATTGCTAAATGAATATGAAATATTGTTATTACTAGCTACATCCTGAACAACATAAAAGATGTTTGTGACTTCTTGTTCTCAAAATGCTTACTATTTTAGTTGCTAAAAACTAAGTCATGTGCAGTAGTATGCACCTATTGTTCCAGCTTCTGGAGAGACTAAGGCAAGAAGAGTACTTGAGTCCTTGAGTTTGAAACTAGTCTGGGAATTATAGTGAGAAAAGAATAAAACCAAACCAAAACAAAAGGAAGAGCTGGCCATGCTCAAGCCTGTAATCCTATCAACTTGGGAGCAGAGACTTGGTGTCATGGTATGAGGGTAGACTGGGTGTAAAAGTTTATAAGACTTCACCTCATCCACTGACTGGTCACAGTGGTATATGCCTGTCATCCTTGAAACATGGGAAAGCACAACTAGGCAAATCGTAGCCCAAGCCAGAATGGGCACAGACTGAGACGCTGCTTTAGAAATAATCAATGCAACCAGGTCCTGGTGGCTCACACCTGGAATCCTAGCTACTCAGGAGGCTGAGATCTGAGGATCACAGTTCAAAGCCAGCTCAGGCAGGAAAGTCCATGAGACTCTTATCTCCAATTAACCACCAGAAAACCGGAAGTGGTGCTGTGGCTCAAGTGGTAGAGCACTAGCCTTGAGCTGAAGAGCTCAGGGACAACACCCAGGCCCAGAGTTCAAGCCCCATGACCAACAAAAAAAAAAAAAAAGAAAAGAAAAGAAAAGAAAGAACCAAATGCCAAAAGAGGCTGGAAGCATGGCTCAGGTGAAGAGTTCCTGCCTAGCAAGCAAACTTGAAATCAATATCCACACCACTAAAACAAGGGGGAATGGAGGAGGGAAGGAGAGGGGGACAGAGTGAAGGGGGAGAGTGAGGGAGGGAGGAAAGGAGGGAAGGAAGATTGTAGAGAAATGACTATGTAAGTGCAAGAGGAACACTGGGGATAGAAAGATGGGAAAGAACATCATAGAGTTAGATTGAAGCTGGGCCTTATGTGATGGAATGGAGAAAGGATAGAGATTCCTAGAGGAGATTGCTTTTCACATACTATTTATATTTCCTTCTCACATCATCATCTTGATACAGGAATATGGAATATTTTAGCTTTTCTCATAATTGCTAATCCAAATAAATCTAATAACATTCAAAAGATAATTTATACAATGCACAGTTTAGGTCATATCCAAACCAAAGAATATATAAGAATCAGAATTAAAGTTTACAAAGACTGGGTCAAAAAAAACTTGATATTTGATTCTGTCTATAAATTATGCATAACAATAATGACAACAGATATGTATGGGTTTTTTCTATGAAATATTGACTCTGCTTTTGGAAAAAAAATCCATCAAGAATTTCTTAGTGCATACAAGGAAATTTTTGTTTCTAGGATAAAGAATTCTGCCTTCAAAGACTTTAGTGGAGGACTCAAGGTTTTTCTTAACACGGCCATCCCTATGGTGCTACCCTTCTTTCCCAACATTCTCCAACCAACATAAGCATTGGGTCAGGCTTCTAGAGGTCTTTTAAATGTGTCCTGTGTACATACCAGGCTCATTACCAGCCAATGATGACCACAGAGTTAGTGCTCACAAACCATTGGCCAGAACTGTATTCATGTTTTACATGTACTATGTTACCTCTTTGGCATCCTTCCCTTTGATATCTCTAATTCATCAAAGACCTATCTTGCATGAGACCTTCCATACTACATTGGTTCTCACTGATTTCTTCCTTCTCTAAACCAAGGCCTTTGTCACCTGCAACACTAGCACAAACATGGTTCTTCCAGCTGTTGGACTCCCAAGGCTACTTCTCGAGTCCCAACTTTTTTCTCTCCCTTTCCAGTGCCACCCAGGTGTTCCAGGGGAAAGAAAAAAGCTACAGATGCAAAGCCCAGAGACACACCAGCACAGGGCTTGTATGTCAGTGATCTTGATGACAATTGTCCATCAGGGGAAAAAGCCTAAAAAGCAGAATCTAAACCAATTTCCCCAGAGTCAAAACATTTACATTTTTTTGCTTCATGAATATAGTTGTCTATTATAATATGACTATGTTCTCTCAGACTCTTACTAGAAATCTCAAACCTTAAACAATCATGACATACCAGTGTATTAAGCTATATGAGTGGCCACTTATATAGATTAGAAACATCTAGAAACCTGCTAGATCGGAAATGTCCTCCCTTTTCTTCCAAAAATCTGAAGTGTGATGGTTCTTCCCTTCCTCTGTAATTTAACAATGTTATAAGGCACAGCCTTCTCTGACTGGTGATTGACAAGTTTTCCAAGGTCAGTTATCACTGACCTTAGCCACTTGCCTTACAAATGAGAGCTCAAGTCATTTGGAATTCATCTCACTGTCACTAAGCTCTCACTACAACTTCCTCTTAACATGCACAAGAGCAATTCCTCAAAGAGGTTCTCTCTGCCATTTATCTTCCCCTCTAGCCCTTCAAGCTTCACCTCCACTCTGCAATTTAGTTACATGCTGGGTATTGTTAGAGAAACAGAGATTTGAATTATGGGTAACTGGGGATAATTAGACTGTAAATTTTTCTCTTTTTTATTTAAATTATTTTCCTACATGTTATTCTGGGATTCACTGATGTCTTGCGAGTATTACTAAAAGGTGATGAATAAGCCAATATAACATATTGGCTTCTCCTTTATACTTATAAATGCCCAGGGGTGTTTGTTAACTTCCTCCACATTCCCAGTGTCTCACACTCAGGCTGATCCTTATTAAATGCTGTGACCATTTGGTGAATAAGTTCCATGATAGATTAAAGATGACCACGTAGTCTTTTCTATATAAGCAGGTGATATCATTGCTTGATTGATAGAAGATAATAGAAGTGATGTGCCCATTACTTGGCTCAGGTCTGAAGCGATGAGAAGCTTCAGCTTCTGTCCCTCAGAACACTTCATCTGGAAGCCCTGCCTTAAAAGTCTGACCACCCCACGGCTGTTTTGCTGGAGAAGTGGTTCAGCAGAGTTCAACCTCCTACCCACTGCTGACAGTGTGCAGATATGTGAGTGAAGCCTCCAGACTACCAGGGAGATATTCCTTAGAATGAGACAATTGTCTGGCTGGGTCTCACCAGAATTCTCTGACCCATAATAATCATAGGATCTAATCAATGGTTGTTACATGATGTAAACAGAGGAAAATCCTGTGGAATCAGCTTCTGTACTCACAAGTATTGCTCACCTGACTAGTGCAGGAAGGCATGCCTGTGCTCAGGTAAGATGTCTGTGATCAGGTAAGATGCCTGTGATCAGGCAAGGTGCATATGAGATTACCATAGGTCATGGTAGCCTAAAATGCCGTTTCTCTTTCTTTGTGCTCCTGGGCAGTGCAGGCTAGGAACCAGAGCACCTTCAGTACAAAGAGATTTTATTTAGCACTTGGAACCCAAGGTCACTGAATCCTTGAAGTTATTTCTTGTGACTATTGGGAGAGCACCAATATTCTTTCCAACCAATATTCTATCAACCACTGGACAGAAGTAACATTTCTAATAGAATAGGCTTAGATGGAAATTGAAGATTCAAAGACTTCATGGAGATGATATAGTGTGAACAACGAGACTAAATGAACATCATGGAAGGCAGATACAATTTTTTACTAAACCTAATGGAAGATCCAGAAAAATATGTTAAAAATAGAACTATGGATGAGGCAAAGTATAAGAGACACCTGAGCAGACAGAAGAGGGCCAATGAAAACTCGTTTATCTTATATGTACTTAGAACTTATGATTTAGAGATCTGGGAAACATATTAACTAGCATTTAAATTAAAAAAACAACTTAAGAGAACAACTCAAGAATAAAATAATGACAAGATAATGGCTTAATGTGAAATCCTTGGGCAGGTATTTTTCAAATATGAAGAAACCTCAATATCAGCTCACCACCTGGCAAGTGATTTGACTCATTTCTAAACTGTTTACTTGCTGCAAAATGATACCTCTCGGCTCCCTTCATGAAATTATGTGGGCTGAACTTCTGAGGAGATGAGAAGGAGGTTTTTAAAAAAAGAAAAATAATATCCAATTACTAAGTAGCACAAAAATTTGAGAAATGTAGAATAGCAAATCATCCATTTCAAAGGTATAATCCTCTCTGTAAAAATTAAATCATTCTTTCAGTTATCCAAATGCTGATGATTAAGTTTTTGTAAAAAAAAATTAATGGTGAAATGTAATGAAAGGTAAGTAAATAAAACCAGCAAGTCATGCAAACAACAACACTAAGAATTCAGTATCTAGGCTGATTCTGTTGCTTCTTTAGCTGAGCATAATTCCATCAAACGATGCTAGCTGTGAGAGATGGGCAGACTGGCTGGTGATCAAATGGCACCTTTGGCCATCAGAGGGATAATGGAGCCTGAAGAAGTAGCAGAGATCAGTGACAGATCAGTGGCTCCAATGGTAATAGTTTAGACAGCTCTCCTGAGCTATCACAAAGGACATCATATTGGTTAGCTACTGTTACCTAGAACACCAAGGAAAAGCCATTCTTTCGCCTAATTTAGTGGGCAAAGCCCAGGATGACAACCAATGTTTCTCAAAGTTGGCTTTGTGGACCCCTGGTAGCACCCTCTAGAAGAGTCCAGACCTGGGAGTCAGCCCAGCTTACGAATCCAAATTTTACCAGGCACCCCGGAGGGTTCTACTGCAGATCCCATAGCTATGGATTGCTGCACTCCCTTGCACTCCCTTCCCTGTCCATAAACATGCTATGTTCACTCCACCCTCAGTTCCTTTGTTGACTGTTTTCTTTCTCCAGAAACACTCCACCTGTTTTTCATGGCAGAGGTCAAGATACACAGGCTTCTCTGGGCTTCTTGATCTCTTCTGTGAACTCTAATTATACGAAGTAATCCTGTCTTATCCTATTTTGCAGCTTCTTTCATGTGTGTAGTAAATCCCCCTTTATGGCTCAATTCCATTAATTCCTGCCCCAGGCAGAAAGAAGCCACTGAAATTTCAAAGGTTTCTTTCTCTGGCAAGTCCTTTCTCCTAGCTATTTTTCAAAGTGTTTTCACATCTTGCTTTCCAAGAAAAGATGGGTCCTAGACCTTTGGCAGAAAGTCCTGAGGTGCAGGGGACTGGCTGACAGCACTGTCAAGTCATAATGCCACCTCTATTGTTGCACTGGGCTTCAAACTTGGAATCTGAGGTGACATAAGACTTCTCCCCCTCCCCCTTATTTATTGTTTTGATTTTTCCCCCCTACATCATCCCTCCTGGTATGAAAATTAATATAAACTGAAGACAATGGTTCTGTCTTTCCCCAATTATCTTATAATATTAAGGATTGAAACCCACTCATGCTTCTTATGTAACTCCTGCACCTTACTCCTTTCTTCTTGTTTTCTCTCTGTCTTTTCATGGGAAATTGCCAGCACTCCAGTCTTCTCATTGTTCTTCCATGCATTGTAGGCAGCTTATCCCTAGACTCCTGGTTATATAGCTCATGGAGCCAGCGGTGAGCCCAGTTTTAAGCTGGGTCAGTCAGATCCTTTTCTCCACAGATACTTTGAAAACTTTCAAGCTTGGAATCAATCCAGGAGCTATTTTCCTTCTGTGAACTGGAAAAATGGAGGAAATTGATCTGTAGAAAGTGAGCAAGATGCTGTAGCAGCAGATACAGAGAGAGAGAGAGAGAGGCAAAATCGTGGTAGAATTTGATGGTACTGTTACTACCCAGGGTATATTTTGGAACATAGAATAAGATTATTCTCTTTATTTGTTTATCAGATGCCTTTGTGTTAAGCAAGTTATGGAAAGAAATCTGGAAAGACAAAGAGAACAAGGGAAAAGAGATTTTAGATGACCTCTAGGTAGTTAGTCCACAGCGTTTAATAAAGCATGTATTGTCTCACTATTAAGAATCAATGTGTCTTTAAAATGCAATCATTGCTATTATTATTTTAAAAGTTAAAAACCTTAGATGAGAAGTTAAGTAACTTTTCCCAACGCTATGCTACTACTAAGCCTAGAGGTGGATGTGGGGCATGTGACTGGGTCCATCTGGCTCCATCCTTCTGAATTACATGGGTGTTGAGGAGCCTATTAATTTTTGTTCCTATACTATCAAGCCAGGGTGCAGGGATGGGAATGAATCCTATAGGCCAGTCAGGACTTAGTAGCGACAGTGATTTGTGCTGCCCTCTAGAGGCAGTATGCAACAAGCAAAGCACAAGTGACCAGCAGCCCAGAGAGACCTAGAAGCTGGCTATTCTAAAAGATTCTAAAAGGGAGCAGCAGGGTGTGGCAATCCTTCCACTCCCACCTCTAACAAGAGCAACTGGTATGGGTTGGCCATGCCAAAAGCAATGATTGGCATCCACTTTAGCAATGCCAGCCACCATAAAAGAGCAACAGGAGGAGTCTGTAGGACCTGCTCACAGGGCTTCATCCCTTTGCATTCTGTGATGTTAAGTTATGGTTATCTGATGTCTCAGGTGGGTTGTGGAATGGAGGTGATGGTGGGGGGAGGGGGGGGACAAGAGAGGTGAGGGGAAATCCTAACTGAGAAGGTGGAAATGGATGATAAGGAAGAGAGGTTCAAAACTCTGGGCAAAAAGTCCAGACTTAAGTTTCTGGACCAGAAGTGAACAGACTTCTAAGGAGGTTAACATGGCAGTATACATTTAGTCTGAAGGAACAGGCTCTTTGCTCCTTTTTTTTTTTTTTTTAAAAAGTTGTTTAACTGAAATTAATTAAATAAGATAGAATTAATTAATTATAGAATCTCAGTTAGAGGACAGAATTCAAGTTGGCCTTGAGGTCTTGAGATTTTCTTGTGCTCCATGGAGTGATATTGTCTTTGTGTGGGGAAAAAAAAAGATAAATTGAAGAATTGCTCAGATCTTGTCTTTACCCTATGTAAGGCCCGGACTTGACCCCCTGCATGGAGAATAAATGAAAGAGGAAAGAGAAGAGAAGAGAAAGGAAAGAAAAGGAAAGAAAAATCATATGTAGTACTTTGGCTATTTCTTATGTCAGGGTAGTTGTATTCATCACTATCCTCCAAATGAACAAGTAAAATTAAAAATGACTTTTAAAAGCTCCATATTAGATCAAAGATGTTGAGCTGTTTTATTGCAAGGTCTTAAGTGTATTCAAACTATTAGCATATTCATTCTTGCTTCTTTTCCCTTAAATACAGGTGATGATGGCTTTGGTATTTCAGTTGAGCTGCTTGGTATGCCACTAACAGATCTCTCATTACACATGTTTCCCCATACAGGAACATGCAAAGTGTGATTTCTCCTGTAGATTTTCACCATGTTCTCCCTGGGTGCCCCCAGGCAACTATAACTCTACTGTCCCATCAGCTCCTAGGAATGAGTTTTGCCTTCATTGTATAGCAGTAGAATAAGCCAGATGGGCTCAAGAGGCCTCAGCCCACCACTTACAAATCCCAAACAAGTCTCTTTTCATTTTTAGACATTAAAAAAAGGGAAAGGAGTAGAGAAAGGCCTTTATTTCTGTCATTTTTTTTCTCCTCACACCTTCTCTACCATAAAATTTTGATTAGAGGAATAAGGGGTAAGGGTCAGCTGAAAGAGGATTCCCAAACTCCAAGAGAATATTCAAGTTCTACAACAGAACAAAGAGTTCTCTGAGAGGAGATATTATGGGAGCAATGAATTTTTTAAAAAAGTTGTGAAATGACTCAGGGATTTCTTTTAAACATTTTAACTGGAATAGCATGTGCTAATGCCTATGTAGAACCAGGTGGAAGGACTGGCGGGCCAGTAGCTTGAGTCCTTCTGGGATTTTTAATGATTTCATGATTATAAGAAAAGAACCTGAAAACTTAGTAGTGAATTTATAGAGCAGCTTGTTAGAAGATGTTTTAAAAGAAAGATGTTTTAAAAGAAGATGCCTATGAGAAGGCAAGAAAAATTTCTGAGGGTGCTTTTAATTAAAATGTCATCTAAACATAATCTATTAGCAATTATTTGTGACTATAAATATGTATGACTAGTCCTGAGCTCTTCTCTATCCCATTCATTTCTAAATCTCATGCTTTTTAGCATTCTGTAAATCCTTCAATGATTCCCTACTGATTACAGAATAAATCCCATGGTCCTTAACATATTGCACAAGGCCCTTGTATCTTGTCCTTGTTCTCTGTAGCTGACAATGATGTCTACGACCTGGATTGCCTTCTCATCTTTTTCATCATTCAGAAAGTTGAAGAAGCGAGGTGCTTTCTTCTCTCTTTGCGAAGGTGAAGACAAATAAGGGATTTTGCCGCTCCATAGAGATGAGAGCTGTGATTCTGCTTTGCAGTTAAACTTCATTCACTCCACAAGCAGTTCTTCAGGACTTCTCTTGTGTCAGGAAGTGTGTGAGACTGTGGGGATTGAAGAGTGAACAATGTCTATGTCCTGGCGTGGTATGGTAGTGCGTACATGTAATTCCAACAGGAGGACTGTGAGTTCCAGGCCAACCCCAGCTACACAACAACCTCAAAGCTAGCCTGAGCTGCATCCTGAGCCTCTACCCCATAAAACAAAAACAAAACCAAGCCAAGAGCTGGGAGGTAGCTCATTGGTAGAGTTTTTGCCTGGGATGAAAAAAGGGAAAAATTTTAGTTATTTAGTATTTACTCTGACACTTATTTGATGCGTTACAGGAATACATCTACTCTGTCATGCTTTTCTATGTTGCATTATTATTTCTTTCTTATGTGCTTTTATTCGCAACTTGAATTTAATTCCTAAACTGGGACTTGTGAGCATGACGAGGCAGGAAGCAAGTAGAATGGGAAAAAGTGCTGACTACAAATACAGACTTATTAGTTAACATTTCTGGATGACAGAACTCTGAAATAGGCTTCTTTTGGCTCCAATCAAGTCATTGGCAGAGCTGCATTTCTGAAATCTCTAGGAGATAATCCTCTCCCCTGCCTTCTTTACACATCTTGGAGGTCGTGCCTACGTTCCTTGGCTCATGGTCTCTTCCTCCATTATCAGAGCTAGCTCTCTCTCTCTTTTTTTTTTTTTTTTTTTTTTTTTGCCAGTCCTGGGGCTTGAACTCAGAATCTAGGCACTGTCCCTGAGCTTCTTTTGCTCAAGGCTAGCGCTCTACCATTTGAGCCACAGTGCCACTTCCAACCTTTTCTGTTTATGTGTCACTGAGGAATTGAGCCCAGGGCTTCATGCATGCTAGGCAAGCACTCTATCACTAAGCCATATTCTCAGCTCCAGAGCTAGCTCTTTAATATAGTCAGATCTCTGACTTTGTTCTTAATTCTGACCCTCCAACCTCCCCTTATGAAAATACTGTGATTATATTTGATCCACTCAGATGATCTAGAATAATCATCAAGATTTTTTTTTTTTTTTTTTTTTTTTTTTTTTGGCCAGTCCTGGGCCTTGGACTCAGGGCCTGAGCACTGTCCCTGGCTTCTTCCCGCTCAAGGCTAGCACTCTGCCACTTGAGCCACAGCGCCACTTCTGGCCGTTTTCTGTATATGTGGTGCTGGGGAATCGAACCTAGGGCCTCGTGTATCCGAGGCAGGCACTCTTGCCACTAGGCTATATCCCCAGCCCCTCATCAAGATTCTTAACCAAGGGACACCTTTATAGTCTCTTTTGCCATGTCAGATAACATATTTACCATGCTGTAGTGTCCTTTATACTTTGTTGTTAAAACAGAAGAGCTGTAGTTCCAGCTACTTGGGAATTTGAAACAAGCTTGGGCAACACAAGACCTTGTCTCAAAACAACTACAGCAAAAAAGAAACAACAAAAACCCCAAAACCCACTCTCCCACCTCACCAACCAACCAAACCAACAGGACTGTTTATTCAATAAGTAACTACTGTGTACCAACAATGTGCCAGACGTCATGCTAATTCTAGGTGTTGGTAATACAGTAGTGAACAGAGCAGACATGTATTTCCTGTCCTTGGGCATCTTATATTCTAGATGGGAGATAGGTGGAACACCAATCAACAATGAAACAGTGTGTCTGAAAGTGATGGGGCTCTAGAGAAAAATAAAGCTAGGTGGAACCCTGGTGAGTATAAGATCCAGCCAACTGCTGTTTCATAAGGTTGAGTATAACAAAGTCATGTAGGAGGAAGGAAGCTTGTCTTGGTAATTCAAAACAAAGAAATTGTCACATGGCTGGTGAAAGGGCTAGGAAGTCAATCACAATCACTGACAACCCATAGGAGTTTGTTTTCTGGTGCTGGGGATGAGCCCTGTTCCATATGCTGGGCTAACAACATTCTACCATTGAGGACCACCAGCAGCCCACCTCAGAGAAGGTATTGACACACGGAAGATATTACCACCCTCAGCCTGAAGGTGTTACCAGTGCCAGAAATGCTTCTCCTCCAGTAGAACCTGAAGCTATGGAGGAGCTGCACCTGCTAAGATAGTCCTGAGACAGAGAGGTGAGAGGAGAAGAAAAGCTTTGGTTTGCCTCTTCCATCTGTTCAACTTCTTATTGTGCCTTCAGGTGGCTGAACCCAGCTGCAAGCCCCTGACAAGGGAGCCTAAGGACCATGGTCCACAAGACTCAGGTCCCCTGCAACACAGAGCTGGAGAAGAGAGCACTGGAGAGTAAGAAGGCAAAGAACAAACACAATTACTCTGTACAGAGCAGCTAAAGGAGCTTGGAGAATGAGTCATACAGCTACTGGGGAAGAGCTTTCCTGGCAGAGGGAGCAGAAAATGCAAAAAGCCAAGAGGCAGGAGAGGATCTTTGGGGAGCAGCAGGGATACCACTGTGGTTGGGTAGAAAGAAGGAAAAAGGACACAAGAGTCAGAGAACAGGGCAGCTGACCTTCCATAGCTGCAGGTTCTACATCCAACAGGTTTGTCCAACTGTGGATCAAAAAAATTCAGATATGTACATATACAAATATGCCTTTGGCTGGGTGCTGGTGGCTCACACTTGTAATAATACTAGCTATTCAGGGGGCTGAGATCTGAGGATCACAATTTGAAGGCAGTCCTTGAGACTTACCTCCGGTTAACCACAAAAAGCCAGAAGTTGAGCTGTGGCTCAAGTGGTAGAGCTAGTGCTTTTGTGCCTTGAGCAGAAAAGCTTGGGGACAGTGCCTAAACCCAGAGTTCAAGCTCTAGGATTGGCAAAAAATTAAATTTAATATTTTGCATATATAATATTATATATATATAAATACTTTTGAACTCAGGGCCTCACACTTGTTAGACAGGTGCTCTACCCTTTGAACCATGCCCCCAATCCTTTTTGTTTTAGTTATTTGGGGGCACCGTCTTGTGCTTTGTTCCTTCAGGCTTGCTCTATGATCCTCCTACTTAAGCTTCCCACATAGTTGGGATGACAGACACGCTTTTTCATTATGATGAGGATCTCCCGAACTTTTCACCCAGTCTGGCCTCAAACCTTGATCCTCCCAATCTCTACATCACAAGTAGCTGGGATTATTGGCATGAGTCCCTAACCTGGAAAATCAGAATTTTTTTTTTTTTTGTAAAAGACTGTCTTTATTAGATCTAGGGACACAGCTCAGTGGCAGAGCATAGCACAATATACAGAAGGCCTTGGGTTTGAACCTCAGCATCGCAAAGTAAATAATCATAAATCTCTCTGAAACATCTACAAAATCTTACTAAACAGTACTATTTAACATTTATTTATGTAGTATTTAGCAACATACTCAATATTATAAGTATTGTAATGTGAAGATGAGTTAAGTATACCTGAGGGTATGCCGAGGTTCTATGCAAATTCTGTGCCATACTATATAAGGGACTTAAGCACTAGGGAGTTGAGTATCCATAGCAGAGGGTGAGGATTGTGAGCAGGTTGTGGAACCGATTCCTCTTGGATACCAAAGGACAACTTTATGCAGTTCTCTGGGCCAGAAGTATATACATTTGGGCTTTTTCCTCTGAGTGACATGAGAAGGCCTGGAAGGCTTTTGAGCAGTGAAGTTGCATGGTCTGATTTATGCTCACATTCTGGATCCTCTATGTGGAATAACTAGGGGCAGAAGGCAAAAATAGGTAAACCAGCCATGGAGACCAACAAGGAGATTATTGACAGGGGGGAAACACCTGAACCAGGATGTAGAGTTGTAACAGGTGGGAAATGATTGGATTCTGCACATACTTTGAAGAAAGGGCCAAGAGTACTTGCTGAAGGTTTGGCTATGGGGTTTGAGAAAAGTAAGAGAGTTAAGGATGAATTAGGTGTTTGCTCTGAGAAGAAAAACAACAACAAACAAGACCAAAACCTTTGAACCTCTGGGAGAGCACTCTTGGCGGACCAGGAAGACTGTCAAAAGGCACTTGTTTGGGGGGGATAATTGGAGCTCATGATGTTTGAAATTCCGGGTGTGTAACCATCTGGAGACAATGATAGGGAATGGGTGTAGTTTGCAGGGATGCCTGGGGAAAACCTGGGAGCAATGTGTATCTAGATGCTGGCCAGTCATTAGGCTGCTGAGTCCACCAGAGAGGAAGAAAACACAAAGAGAAGATGTCTGAGGAGTTGCCTCCTGTGTTTGCATGCTGGAGAGTTCTAGAACTCTTTACCTAGAAGCCATGGCAGAAAAGTGTTTCAAGAGTGAGCTTGCTCAGCCCCCTCCAGCTGCTAAGGGATCCACGCAGCTGAGCACTGGAGTTAGCCATGAAGCATCATTGATGTTTCTGGAGATTCCTGTGTCAGTGGCCTAGAGGGACTAAAAGGGAGTTCAGAGTAGAGTAGAAGGAGAGAAACTAAAGACAGCAAAGGTAAAGAGAAGCTGGAACATATAGAGAATATAGAACATGTTTTATTATTATTGATCATGGCCGACATTACAGCATTCCTGCAGCTTTAGAATTAATTCTACAGAAATGGAAAATGTGCTGAGTCTATGTCCTTGGGTTAGTGGAGATGAGACTAGTATACAGAACAAAAGGTCAGCACTGATAGATAGTTCACCAGGAATGACAAGAGGATGAAGAGAGTGTGTGCAGACAGATGCAGGTTGTTTTCTAGGTGCAGTAGGTGGGTGTGCTCAGTCCTCTTTTGATGGCTCGTCTTACCAAGGAAAGCAGCATTGCAAGACCATTGGTGGTGAGTAACAAGCAGAGATTTGATGAAGAAGAAGAAGAAACAAAATAGACGTATATGTAGTAGGAGAGTGACAGGAAAGTGTAGTAGCTTCCTTCCTTGTAATTGCTTAACATGGAAAGTTACTTTATTATGAAGCCATTGGTGTCTTAGACTTGTAATAAATACAATTACCTAGATGAGGAAATGAGCAAAAAAAGATTTTTTAATTCAGGTAGAGTTACATAAGGCTAAGCTAATAAAATTTAACCAACAGTCTTGGATGGGTTGGGAGGCATTTTTGGACCTTTTTAATGGTGTAGAGTCATCTTTTAGGATATTAGTAAGAACTTCCGTTCTGAACTGAATGATAAAAAGATAAGCCAGAATAAATCTGCAAAATACTCAAATACAAATCTGTGATATTAAAGATACATATATATGGACATATGTATGTATATATAAAATTTCCTTGCTTGGCCTACCTCTGCTTCAAAAGTTTCTTCTGTTCCATGTGTTGAGGTGGTTTGTTGAGCAGAAGTGAACAGCCAGAGGGAAATGAAGCTTTAACAAACTAGCAAATAGGGAGGTGGTAATGTAATACAGGATGAGCTGTTCTTCTTATCAGTAGGAAGTTGCTGATCCTGTGTCTGGTAGAAAGGGTTGAGTCCTAGAGTAGTAGAGGAGCCAAGAGAGGGAGTGGATAGGCAGTAGGCTGAGATCTGCTCTGTGGTTGGCCCTCTACTTCCCCTTTTCCCTCTGGTGCCCCTTCTCTGCTACTTTGAAACACCAGGGAGGCCAAAAAGGATACAGCAGGAGTGCTTGACCCAGAGTATGTGTGGTTGGATGCTCAGCTTTGCTGGAGTTCAGTTTTTATATTCCTTCAGAAAAACCACTGAGCAGGTAAGTAGTTCAAAGTTTGGGACCTGGCAAAATTTCTACTATTTGACTATGTCTAAAGATTAGGGAAAGTATTTTTGTAATTCTATATTGTTGGACTTTGAAATTCAACAACTATCTCCCAAACTCCACAAGAAGCACTGAGAAGCACTGAGGAAAATTAACAGATTTGGCTAGCACTTAGGTCAATTGTTTCAAATGGCTATCTGGGAGTCATAGAAGGCCTTGAAATTGCACAGTGCTGGCAGATCGGCAGTGATCATTTAAGGGCAAAACTATATTTACAGTAAAATGAGCAACAACTGATATATAATATTGAGCTACCTTATGAAGGGTTGAACCATAAAACAGATCCACAAGATTGATGGTAATGTTCCATTGTGTTTCTTTGTAATAATGTCATTTTAAACACATGCATCTGTGAATCTAAGCCTTCCTTTCTTATCACTTTCTTTTCTTCTTATCGTTATCTAAGAGGTAGTGGGAGTGTAGTTAGTCTAGATCTTTGGTTTGAATTGGCACATTTATTAAATAACAAGGAGTCTGTTTTGAGTTAGTGTAAAAACAAATCACCATCAACAGAATACCTTTGAAATGGTTGTAAAAGGATAGACATTTTTGTTGGTTTTGTAGCTGAGACAAGAGGGAACATAAAAAAATTGCCAACATGTAGGAAGCACTCATTTTTGCTATTGTTTGATGTAACCGGAAAATATCTGTAATTGATCGGAACTTTTATAAGTCTAAGTGCTATAGATTTTTAAAGCTGTAATAACCTAACATGTGGGTTACCCCCTAATTTTAGATATAGAGTGAGAGGTAAAATGCTTCTGAAGGAGGATTCAACCCCTCATTTCTTGACTTTACCTACTGCTTAAAAAATTGTTAGGTTCTTAGCTCTATGGGGTTGAGTTAAATGATGGTGTCCCATATTAATGTATATGGATGGGTCCTATTTTAAAAATCGACACATACTTCACATGCCATTGAATCAATTTTTACTTATCCATTTTTTAAAATATCAAGTTTAACGTCTAAGAACAGTACCCATTTTACTTAGGCAATAAATATATACCCTCCCCTCACACAGGGAGTTTCTACAACTAAACAAAGTAACAGGATGAGAAGATTTCATTTTCCACCTCAATAGCATCCTGTAGCGGTTACAGAGGTATCTGAGGGGGAGTGAAAATATGGCTCAGGCAGTAGAGCACCCACCCCTGAGTGAAAAAGACAAGAGAGCGTGGGAGGCCCTGAGTTCAGTACTGGTGCTTGCTCACAGGTGCATTCACACTCTCTCTCACACACACACACACACACACTGCATCTTGAGGATGCTTAATGATCTTTTTAAGTGCTTTCTCACCGGACCCTCCCTCCACCATCCATGATTACAAAAACCAAGATGGAGAAAGGAGGGATTGTAACCCCTGAAGAAAATCCGGGAATGAAAAAAAAAAAATCGGAGTGTTGTTTAAAGGATTCAAAAACGCCACTGCAGTGCAGAAAATTACATATGAAACCTAAGTACTCTAAGGACAAAGGAAAGTACTGAGGATACATATGGGCCGTTGAATTTGAAAAAGCAGACAGTAATATCTACTATTAGAGAGAGGGTGGAAGGCGTGGCTTGTAGGAATGGGATGAGATCGGACGGGAGGGTTGATAAATTGAATACCTAAAAAGAATTTGGAAGTAGAGATAAGCTGGCTTCTAGGGTCCCAGAGCCTTCTTTGCTAAATTTGGTCAGGGACCATGAAGCTGGCCTGCAGTTGGTCCTCCTCCCTCGGGTTCCAGCTTCCCTTCCCTCCTGGTAGGGAGCTGGGCCAGGGAGGGGGTGGTGGGGCAGGTAAAAACTGCACCAGTTCTCCGCTACACGCTGGAATCCAGGGCTTTGCCGTCGTCATGGCAACCAGGAGTTCCGCGGTCCCCTCCCCCCGCTCCCTCCACACCCCCTCCCCCCCACCTGCCTATTCTCTCGCGAGATTTGTGCGCAGCTCTGAGCCAGCGGGCGGTGATCTCACCCGAGACTTGGCGGGGAGGGGGCGGGGGAGGAGGGAGCGCAGGAGGGGAAGGAATGGGGCGGGGATGCTGCGAGGGGAGGGGAAGGGCGCGAGCCGCGCCGCCACCGCCGGCAACTTTGTGAACGAGTTCAGTGCAAGCGTGAGCGAGTGAGCGAAAAGTCAGTGCGACGCCGAGTCCCCGGGAAGAGGGGCCCCAGGGAGGGCCAGGTCTGGGTTCCCGAGGCCGCCCCCCATCACCTCAGCCCTTCCCGCCCCTCCGGCTCCCTCTCCACTTTCTCTCCACCCCCCCCCAACCCCCCGAGTCCTCCGGGCCTCAGCGCCCCGGCCGGTGGCTACCTGTCCCCTCCCCCGCTCAGCACGCACCTCCGGCCCCGCGCCCGCCATCGGCCCCGCGCCCGCCTCCGACCCCGGCACCCGGACGCCCCTGCGCTCCGCCCGCGCTCTCTGCGCCCGCCGCCGCTCGGCGCGTTCTCTGTGGGGAGCCGGGAGGCAGGATGAGGGGCACCGAGCCTCGGGGGGCGGCGCGAGCCCGGGCGCCCAGACAATAGTTGATGCTCAGGGGGACGGGGCACCTCCGCCCCCGACGCGTCCTGGAGCCCCGGCCCCTGCAGACGGCTTGGCCACAGCAGGCTGTTCGCCGCGGCGTCCCGGGTCCCCCGCGGAGCCGGGCTGGTTCCGCCTCCGCCTCCCCCAGACTCCGCTTGGCCAGGCACTCGGTGCCCCGGGTCCTCCTCAGTCGGGGCGGCGAGCGCGCCCGGACCGTCCGCGCCTCACCCCGGCCGTTTGAGTCTCGGCTCGGGTCCCGGGCCCCGGCCCCGGCCCCGGCCCCGGCCCCGACCGTCTGCACGGTTTCTCTTCCTCCCCAGGGACAGCGCCCCGGGACGCGCTCCGGACGCGGCGGCCCCCGGGAAGCCGGGCCCAGCGGTAAGTGGCTCCCCGCGCCTTCTCAAGGTCGGGGCTGGGAGTGGGGGTGCGGGACTGCCGGCAGCCCACCGGCCCTGACTCTGTCTCTGGCTGCGGTTCGAGTCCGGGGCTCGGAGTCGGGCACCTGGAGGCCGTTGAAAGTTTGGTTTCCGATGTTGATGGCGTGTTGGCCGCGCAGCCCGGCGGGGGCGAGTCTCGGCTTCACCGCGGCCGGGGCGCGCGCGCACTCACCCCGGGACCCGAATCTGCACAACTACGCGGCGGGCTGGCGCCTTCGAGAGGCCGGGAGCCCCGCGTCCTCCCCCTCACCCCGGCGGGCGTCCTCCAGCGCAGCGCCCCGCGGAGCGACCCTTGCTCATTCGGTCTCCCGGGTGAGCTGGTTGCAGGTTGTGTTGGAGGGGGCCAGGCCGAGTGGGTTAACCGTGGGGCCCGTGGTGGTTCGTGTCCCTCTCGGGGCTCCCCGGGGGAGTAAAATCCGTGGATGCTTTAACGTGCTTTCCTTGGAGGAAGTAAATGCAGCGAGGGGCCGTCAGGGTGCTGCTGCATAAAGAACTTTCTTCCTTCGCCCTGGTTTCCCAACTTCTCTCCTGACCTCAGAGGCAGTCCCCAAGGATCTAAAATCGCTCCACAGCATGTCTTCGTGGAGAAGTTACTGCACTGGGCAGGTTGAAATTTCACCGGGGCTCGCGGTGTGGAAGGCAGACAAGGGCAACAGCTCACTCGCAAGGAAGATGATGTCTAACTGAAATGACGGAATTGTAGTCGTTCATCTTTGAAAGGAAGCTTTTGGGCATGGATGGTTCCTGGGTTGCATTTGCCGTATATACATTTCATTTTTCATGCCGGGTAGTTTAGAGGCAGCACTCACCGAAATTCAAACTACCTACCACACGATTGTATTTCTAAATTGGAGCCAGTGATGCACTGCAAATTTCAGAGTGAGAGGTGTCTACTTTCATCCACTTCCAGGTCTATCTGGATGAACCGGGGTGGCTGTTTCCTCTATAAAGCAAGCCTTTCATGTTGAAACTCTGACTCAATCTTAAAGCCATTGTTTTTATACTGGTACTCTGTGGGAGTTAAGTGTCAACTTTCTCCTGTTTTCTCCTATAGAAAGAGTATCTTCCAAGGCGAAGATTTCCTATCTGATTTTTTTCTTTTTTGAAAAGTACAAGATTAAATCCTCCCAAATGGCTTCTATACAGTTTCTATATAGTCTGCACAAGATTCTATGTAATTTTGGTTTAATGACTTTCACCTTCATTCCCCTTTTGCATTTTTTGAAAGCTGCAATTAAGCTTCCTTTACTAGGATGAAACAAAAGCTTGATGAGATAATACAAAGTACTGGTAATAGAAGTAAATCTCAGTTAAAAGGTTTAAGTAAAAGCAGGTTATGGTCACTTAGGTGTCCAACTGAGACGGCATCCTAGTTATTAACTAGGATATCGCTACTAAGGCAATTTTGTAGAATACTTTATTCTAAGGCATTAGTTATTAACAGGGCATCTAAAATGACTTGGCTGATAGTTTGCACATAAAAAATGGTTAGGAGAAAATTAAGACTTTTTTGGGGGGGAGATGAATGCTTTTGTGTCGCTGAGGACATACTCTCTTCTCATTAAAGGACTCATGAAATTGACTGTCATCAGATTTCTTCATTTGACTTCAAGAACAAGTTTAGCAAGTGGCTGGAGACAGTCAGTAGGTGTAGCTGTTGTTAGCTTCTCTGCAGTTCCTGGTCCTGCTCCTTGAGTTTGAAATCAGAGCATTCTTACTTTTTAGATTTCAAGTGTTAGGTAGTGATTTCATTTCAAAATTCTATGGCAGGATTGGCTTGAATTCTTGCTAGTAATTTCAAAGTAAGTCACTAAAATTACATATTGAAATCTGCTTTACTCTTCAACTGTGGTTTTTTTTTTGTATCCTCTGGTTTTTGTATTTATTTAGACTTGGCTTGGGATTATGTGTGCAATTTTAGTTATAATCTCATCTTGATCTTTTTTTAACAGCTGAAAAAAATCTACAGTTTCAGTGAAGGTTATAGATTGAGAATTGAGACTAGCAGTTGTATGAACTGGGGAGTCTTCCTTGGCACAGATGAGATGTGTGCTGTAATGTAATGCAATTGTGAGACAGTAGTATGAAGAGAACTGAATTTCTATAAGGGTAAAGATTCTCACACTCCACTTTAGTGCAAAGTTTGTACTGATGAATGATAACATCATGATGTGCTTCTTGCCAGCTTTCTTTGATCGTTTATGTTGGCCTAGCCAGTGTCCAAATGATATATGAAAATCCTGAAGGTTTTCAGGTGACAGCTCAGATTTGATTCTTTTGGATCACTGACCAAACTGGACTCTGGTGTACATGCTTCTTCCATTTTCTTTTGCTCAAATCATAGTAACTGAATCTTAAGAAAGAGAATTTTTTTAACCTCTCCTATAATATTACTTATTTCTTATCCTTTTGAGATTTGTGGTGAGTCAAGCAGTATTTATTGCGTGCTGCTGCCTGGGAGATGTGCTGCTGGCTTCTGTGATTCAGATGGAAAGCAGTAGTGTTCTTTGACTTGTGGAACTGTTGGGGCAGTGGGGCCACTTGTTAGTAACCTTTTCTGGTTTCCTGTGATGATACTCTGATATTTCCAAAATAGTTTTTCATTGCAGGCAATTATGTCTGATTTTCAATTTATTTAAAAAGTTAGCCCAGTACTTACCTTCAGAAGAAGATAGGGTTTCAGATACCTACCATTTTCTGGAGGGTTTCTGGCAGTGGTGATTATTTATTTTGTGCTGATTCTGGGGCTTGAACTCAGGGCCTTGGCATTGTCCCTGAGCTTTTGTGCTCAAGGCTAGTGATCTACTATGTGAGCCACAGCTCTAGTTCTGGCCTTTCTGGTGCTTAATTGGAGATTAGAGTCTGAGGGACTTTTCTGCCTGGGGCTGGCTTTGAATGGTGATTCTCATATCTTAGCTTTCTGAGTAGCTGGGATTTAAAGTGTGTATCCTTCTTAAACTTCTACTTGTAAAGGAAAGTAGTTTTACTTTGCTTGTTTCCAAAGCAATGGCAGCTACTGGGAAGTGTTTGTTGGGTAGGTGCAGAGTGGTGAGTGAGAGACAATCAGTTGTGCATTACACAGGGACATGTCATAGGCGCTTCCATTGAAAACCATGGCTGATTTCTATAGCATCTCTGTGTCATCCACTGGAGTAGTCTGAGCCAGGAGAGAATTATTCTCGACAGTTGCATGATTGCCCCTTTGGAGAGGGTCTCTCTTTCTTCCTAGGGTGAAAGCATAGCTTTGCCAAGCAATACTCTGTGTGTGTGTGTGTGTGTGTGTGTGTGTGTGTGTGTGTGTGTATACCTATTTTTTTGGCTGGTCTTGGGAACTCTGTGCCTGGGTGCCGTCCCTGACCTTCTACCCCTTGAGCCATAGAGGCTCCACTTCTGGCTTTTTTTGTGTGTGTGTGGTTAATTGGAGATAAAAGTCTTACAGACTTTTCTGCATGGGCTAGCTTCACACCAGGATCCTTAAGTCTTAGTGTCCTGAGTACCTAGGATTACAGACAGGAGCCACCAGCACCCCAGCTGCATTACTGTATTCTTACAGGGCTCACTGAGGGATCTGTGTCATGTGTTTTAAGATTGACAATCCAACTGTTTACTGTACTTCTGATTTTTAGGGGACTGGAGATAAATTGGTTTCATTGCAGCTTTACTTTTGGTTGGTTTTCTATGCCTAATTAAAAACAAACCCCATATACTTAATGGCATTTTTTGTCTTAAAAGATAAACAAGTTACTTATTATTAGATGATATCTCATTCTTTTGGTCCTAGGGTGAATCATAGAAACATGAGAATTTTCTTGGCTCTTCTGATGTCTTCAACACAAATAATTTGAGTGAGAGAAGAGTGTAATTTGATTTTACAATCAGTAGAATAAGAAAAAGCATCTGGGTAGATTTTTTTTTCTTTGTGTGCATGTGTGTGTGCGCGTGCATGCCAGTCCTGGGGCTTGAACTCAGGGCCTGGGTCCTGTCCTTGTGCTTTTTTGCTCAAGGTTAGCATACTACCAGTTGAGCACTTCTGGCTTTTTTGGTGGTTAATTGGAGATGAGAATTTCATGGGCTTACTGCCTGGGCTGGCTTTGAACTGTGAGCCTCAGATCTCAGGCTCCTCAGATTTTATATGCATGAGCCACAGGCTCCTCCTAGCTTGTTGGGTAGACCTTTTGACAGTTGGGAGAGCTTTGTCTGTTTTCATCTATTTTCTTCTTTTATTTTGGCCTTAGTAGAATAATCTGAGGTGGAAGTGTTTTCTTAAAGATCTTGAGAGATGGGGGAATGTAAAGGGCTGCAATGGCAGGAGCTTTACAAGTGGTAGTGCTTTGGTTGATAATGCTATGAAATAGTATGGCAAAGTTGTTTCTCTTTTCCTCTGGAAGTCTAAGGTGAGAATTTCTAGTCTGTAGATTTCTAATTTGTTACTTGTCATGTTGCACTAAATTCTCCCTCTAATTAGGATTGTAGTATGCCTAACTTTAAATTGTGGGAAACATGCAATTATATAATGTTATATTTCCTTTTACTCAGTTCAGGAGAGGCAGGAGGAATGTATGTATACTTTGGGGAATGCCAGCTTGGAGAGGGAATTGCTGATTTGCACAAACACAGGGGTCACTTAGAGGCAACAGGACATTCCGCTACAGCTGACATTGAATTCCTTTCTGTCTCTTTTACCCCAGGGCAGGTCTCAGTTAAGTGCCTTTCCCAGACACAAAATTGAATTTTGGGGGGCTGGGAATGTGGCTTAGTGGTAGAGTGCTTGTCTAGCATGTATGAAGCCTTAGGTTTGATTCCTCAGTACCTTATAAATAGAAAAAGCCAGAAGTGACTATGTGGCTCAAGTGGTAGCTAGCTAGCCTTGAGCAAAAAGCAGCTCATGGAGATTGCCCAGGCCCTGAGTTCAAGCCCCAGGACTGGCTAAAAAAAAAAAAAAAAAAAAGAATTTTGGGTATTCTTATTGTAAGGTCCACCTCCAGGAGGGCTCCATGCAGATGCCTTCCCCCCATCTGTTTAAGTCTCCACCCAGTACCTGAGTTACCTAGGTAACTGGCACACTTGGAGGCAGTTACTTCCTTCTCTGAGGTCACATCCAATCCACCTGGCCATATCTCCCACCTTTTCCTATATAATCTGGTTCAACACAGTCCCCACTCTCCTTTTCTTTCTTACTCTCTTTTGCCATTTTCTCTTTTTCCCCTTTCTTCCTTCCCCTGTTTCCTCTTGCCTCCATCTTGTGTAGGCTGGCAGTTTGCTTTCCCCCAATAAACTCCTTTTTGCCTGAACCATGTGGTGGTTTTCCTTTCTGGCCAGCCTTACACTTATCTCTCTTACTTTTTCCATAAAGCTTTTACCAGAGCTTAGTGTAGTCATTATTTATTATTTTTGTAGTTCATTGTCTTCTTTCTTTTATGATGAATTTTGATCTACTCAGAAGGCTTATCAAGAAACAGAAGGCATAGGAACCTGACAAGTGGCTTGTGCCTGATGTTTTAGCTAGGAGGCTGAGATTTGGAGGTTCACAGTTCAAGGCCAGCCAGGGCAGAAAAGTTTGCTAAACTCTCTCTTCAGCTAAAAGTAGGACTGGAGATATGGCTCAGGATGTAGAGTGACATCCCATAACCTTGTGTGCAGACCCCAGCAGTTCCCCCTTCCCTCATACACCCCAGTAAATAACAAGAAAAATAACTCCCAAAGCATAGGGTTATATGCTGAATGATTACATTTGTACAGTCAGGACTTGACTATGATCAGTATTTTTTGTGTGTGTGTGAGGATTGTGCTGGGGATGTAGCCAAGGCAAATGTCTTATCACTGATTGATCAGTATCTTTTTATTTAAGCCCTATGTTTATCTTTTTGTAATTTGTTTTCTAAATGATTTGTCTAGATGGGAATTCTAGTTGGATATATTGTGAGCATCTTACAGTTCCTTTGATAGTCTCTAATTCCCAGAAATGACTATTTGTTTTTACAAGTTCATGGTGCTAGCAGCGAAGCAGCTGATAAGAAGAGCATTTGAACCAGATGCTGGTGGCTTGCACCTGTGATCCTGACTACTCAGGAAGCTGATCTGAGGACAGTGGCTCAGAGCCAGCCTAGACAAGAAAGTTGGTCAAGTCTTCTCTTTCCCTCAGCCATTCTTCTGGTTGCCCCACTTAGAAGATTCTGCCAGTGTGCATTGTCAGAATCTAACCTCTTAGTAACTGATGTTGGAAGAGTTACGAGTACTTGTATGTGTGTGTTTGTGTGCGGATGTGTGTGGATGGGCTTTATCTCCTAGCTCAGGTTGTGCTTTTAGATGCTCAAATACGTTTCCTAACCCTTATCTCTTTTCCAGTTTGAAAAAAATACCCGTGAGTTTCATTGTTATCTCATTTTCAGTATTAGGATCTTGTTCTGATCTTTCATAATAAGAAAGAGCATAATAATTGCATAACAAAATAATGTTCTCATAGATAAGTGATGGTTATGGGGTGCTCTACCATTCACAGAAAGGCTTTTTAGAGTTTAAGAACCATAGCCTAATCCTTTTGGTGGGATTGTTTTAAAAGCCCTGTCTTTGGTGGATTGGGTCGATAGGTGTTGGAGAGGCAGTGAGCAAGTAGGTAGAGAGCGCAGAGAATCACAGTGAAGTGTCCTGGGCAACACCCTGTATAAGGGAGTGGATGAGTAGCTTGAAGAAACTTAGTGGGTGGTTCTGCTTTTCTTTACTTTCACCCAGGTGAAAACATAGTAGCTTTTGCAGCAGTTTTAGGACTATATTTGATAATCAGATATGTAAAGAGTAGGATTAAATGGAGTGCCAGTGGCTCATGCTATACTCCTAGCTACTTAGGAGGCTGAGATCTGAGGATTGCAGTTCAAAACCAGCCTGGGCAGAAAAATCCATGAGACTCTTACCTCAGTTAACTAAAACACTTGAAGTGAAGCTGTGGCTCAAGTGGTAGAATATTATCCTTGAGCACAAAAGCTTAGGGACAGCACCTAGGCCCTGAGTTCAAGCCCCAGAAGTGAGGTGTGGAGGGGTGGGATGTGGGAGGGTGGAAGGAAAAAAAAAAGCAGGCTCAGGAAGTATCTACTTGAGATGGCTGGCACTTCATTTTGTATAGGTGAAAAGGAGAGCCCTTGAATCTCCTACAAAGTTCCACTGATGAAAAAGACAGCCCTGGAAGAAATCTGGAAGCGACTATCAACAGTGGGAAGGTTAGTCTCCTTAGGTTTTGCAGTGGGAGAAGGAATGGTAAATTTAATTTGATTTGTTGACAATCTAAGTGTGCTAAAAACACAATGTTTCATTTTTACTATTAAAAATGTGCAAAGGGGGCTGGGGGTATGGCCTAGTGGCAAGAGTGCTTGTCTCATATACATGAGGCCCTGGGTTCAATTCCCCAGCACCACATATACAGAAAACGTCTAGAAGTGGCGCTGTGGCTCAAGTGGCAGAATGTTAGCTTTGAGCAAAAAGAAGCCAGGGACAGTGCTCAGCTCCTGAGTCCAAGCCCCAGGACTGGCCAAAAAAAAAAAAAAGAAAAGATATCTAAAAATGTGCAAAGGACTTGAATAGATACTTCTCAAAAAATGGCATAAACAGACAAATATATGAAAAGATACTCAGTATAATCATAATCATCATAGAAAAAGCACTATAAGATATTATTACATAGACAGATGATCACTTAGTAAAAAAATTAAAATAAAAAATAAGTGTCGAATAGGTTGTGGAAAACTTGGAAACCTTGTGGGATTGGGAAAATTGTGCAACCACTGTTGAAAACTGGAGGTTCCTCAAAGATAGGGTAAACCATATTGCCTATCTAGCCTTAAGTAGGTAGGGCCTAGCTGAAATATTTTGCACACCCATGTTTATAACAACAACAACAACAAAAGTCATAAGAGCCAAGAGGTAAACACAATCTACATATTCACTTGTGGTTAAATGGATAAACAAAATGTGATAGATGTATACAATGGAATGTTATTTCCTTTAAAAGGAAGGCCATTCTGTAACATGCTACCACATGGATTATCCTTGAGGACATTATGACCAGTGCAATAGGCTAGTTGCAAAAAGACATACTGTATGGTTCTACTTATGAGGTACTTATAAAGTAAGCATAGCATAGCAACAGTAAGTTGGTGGTGGTTGTCAGGGGCTAGGGGAAAGGATTTAGAGATAGGAAGTTGTTTGATGTGTACAGAGTTTTAGATTTGCAGTGTTAAAAAACACAGGACATCCCTGTCACAATAGTGTCTCTGTGTTTAATACTATTGAACTTTTTATTCTGTTGATTTTTTGTGATGCACAGTTTTAAGTTTTAAAGTTTTCTTTGGCCCATTGTCCAAGATTGCTTTTGTTGCTTATTCTTTTGGTGGTGTGTTCAAGAATCATCACCATGTTCAGTATCATGAACCTTTTCCTTATTTTTTTTCCTTAGGAGTTTTGTACTTGTAAATCGTTAAGGCTTTTTTTTTTTTGAGTTAATATGTGTATATTGTTTATGATAAGGATCCATCTTCCTTCTTTTGCATGTGGACAACCCCCTTTGCCAGCACTGGTTGTTGGAAAGAAATACTTTGTCTGTGGCCTTGATACTTTTGTTGAACATGATTTGACCATATATGTACAGATTTATATCTGGACTCCAGTCCATTGACCTATTTGTCTGTTAATGTCAATGCCACACTGTTTGCACACTGTTTGCAAAACTTTTAGTTTTATAATGGGTTTTTGAAATCAAGTGTGAAACTTAAAAATTACGTTAATATAGATGAGTGATGAAGTCACAGAAAGCTTGTCATGTATTTTAAAGAAAGCAGAAAAGTCTGCAGTATAGTAAGAATTGTGTCTACCACTAATTGTTTGCAAGGTACAATTGCAGGTAGTGCATTCAGTGGCTTGGGGATGCTTCAAAAAGGACTTTGATTGTAAGATTACATGTGTACTAATGGGCTGGAGTGCTCGACACCATCTTCTGTCACTTTTGTCTCAGTGACACAGAGAGATCTTTTAAAAAAAAAAGCCCCTAGGGGTAATCTGAAGATTTTTCAGTTGGATTAGTTGTAATAAATGCCACTTCTGTGATATTGTTTCCCTTGACACAGTGCTGCCATTCCTACTTCACTTAAGTCATTTCTCATTTCTTGTATCTGTAGTTTAAATTGTAGTGGGCCATCAACATGTAAGCAGAATACTTAGCCACAGTACTATTTCATTTTCTGGATGTATAAACTGCAGTTAGTCTTGCTGGGATGTATAGGATGAATTGGAGGAGAGATTGGACTAAGAACAGCAAATTGAGTGGCCGCTTTTCTAAGTGATTCTGGCTCCTTAAAATATACTGTCTCACTTTTTTTTGAAACATGGTCTCACGATCTCACTATGTTATCCAATTGAGCTTTGCATTTCTGATCCTCTGGCTTCAGCTTCCTGTGAGTAGCTGGGACTACAGCTACCATGATATCTGGCTTTTCTACTTTCTTAATATTAACTATGGAGAACATTTTGGATGGGCATATTACTTGAATAGTCATTTGGAAGAATTTCTATGGAGGAAATATATAGTATACTTGCTATAAAATTTGTTTTATATTGACCAAAACAATTTGTGTCTGCCTGGGCTGATCTCCACTCATTTCCTACATGTTAATTGAATTCTACTATATGCTAGTACTGGTGGCCACTCTGGTGGATAGAAGATAAATGCTTTCTGTTCTCAAGCAGCTAATGTTTTTCTAGTGATTTATAAGGTCTTTTTAATGTTCTCTTCTCATTACCTATTTGGGGTTTTTCTTTTAGACAAGGCCTACCTGTTTTAGTTTGGATGCCAAACAATTGTAGTTGTTTAATATAAGAATGGTCCTATATTAAATATTATTGTCATAGATGAAGAAAGAAGCACTACACAATTCTGCTTCCTGGTTTCCAAGGAGATAAGTCTTGGCACAATTTATTTTATCAAATGCTTTTCTAAGTAAGAGAACTAAAGGAAATTGCCATTAATGTATTTTGACTAATGTTTTCCTAAGGACCCTGAGGTTTTTTTTTATTTAATTAAATTTTGTTGACAAGGGGACCCTGAGGTTTTTAAACTTTGCTTTCTTCTCCTTCTCCTTCAAGAGAATCTAGAAATCTAGTCCTGGAGAATCCTGGATTTTCTTGTCAGATGTTGAAAGTCATGACGTTTTTATCAGGACATTTTTGCATCTTTATTCACTCACTTATTTGTTCATCTACCTGAATCTTCATTGTTCATCTATAACATGCCAAGTAATTTCTTCTTAAAACAGAAAAAAGGTAAAGGACTGAACTAAGTTTCTTTTTAAGACCTACCATTAAAATTCGGTGCATTTATTATTGTGGTGATGTGATTTGTAGGGCTTTAATGATAGAACTGTTTTTAAAAGAACCAAGGAAAGAGAAATTTAAGGCTTTTGTTTTTACTCCTAAAATGTGTAAGTAAGACAATTCTGTAGTGTTAGTACTTTTCGCATTACTTTCATTCTAATCCAAAAACAACTAACATTTGAACTTGGCTCTCATATCTTTCTCTCAAGTCATATTGGAAGTAGATAATCCTGAGTCCAACCTATATGCTGATGTTATACTGGTGTTGACTCTAGAAACTTAAGTCCTATGTCAGATGATTGGTATAGTGTGGGAGCAGTCTTTTAGAGTCCTGGCTATTGATGCCTGTTGTAATTTTCAGCTCTGGTGATATCCTCTCACTGAGTGAACTAAGTGAGTCACATTGAAGAGCTGAGTGTTAGTGCTTTGATAATTAACCTGACATTTGCCTGGACTGCCAGGTATGTAAATATTTCGAGCACCTACTATGAGGTTTCATGTCTTTATAAAGGAACATTATCATTTTAATTTTTTATTAGAAACCCAACATTATTATCCATTAAAAGATCCAGTTAGGTAAAAGTGTTAGAATTTCTTCCTATGTGGATTGCTGGCTGCTTTAAATCTTATTGTTGCCAAAGAACACTGGAAAATTTGTTCTGATTGTGGCTCTGCTACATACTATTTGTGTGATTTTGGCTTGTTTTTCTTTCATTTATTATATTCATTGAGCACCTTCTAGATGGCAGATACTCTCTCCATCCTAGAGATACATTAGTGAATAGCTCTGAAAGAAACATGAATCCACTGGAGGGTTTTGTATAAAGGCTGAGATGGGATGTACTTGGAGAAGACACACTTTATTTATAGAGAATAGAACGGAGATAAGGTGTAAGTGGGGATATTAGATATTAGATATAGAATAGCCATAGTAGAGGTGGTGGGAAGTGACTCGATTCTGGAGTATCTCTAGGAGCTGCTATGGTTCATTGATGGGTAAGGTGGTGTACAGTGGGTGAGAGGAATGCAGTCAGGGATGACCCTAGGTTTTTGGCCAGGGCATTTGGAATAATGGAGGTGTCACTTCTTGGGATGGAAATGACTGGAAGAGCAGGTTTGGGTGGGGAATTCAAGGTTGATTTGTACATCTGAGGTATGAGATGCAAGTTGACTTACAAGTGACAAGGTCTAGTGGGCAGGGAGGCAGATCTGTCAGTCTGGATGAGCTTCTCACCTGTGAAATGGAGAAAGTATCTACCCTTCTCAGAATGTAAAGATCGAATGAGGGTGTGGAGAGTAAAGCATTTAAAGCTGTGTTCTATTGTTGTAGTTTTATTTCTGGGAACAAGACTAATTGCCATGTTATGTACTTTGTGGTCTCTTGAATGAACTATTTCACTCATAGGCTTGAAAGTACTGTGGAAAGTTTAGAGGGCATTTGCCCACCAAAAGCGCGTCTTGTCTGGTAGATGGGAAATGTCCCTTTTGACCCATCTTGTGATTTCTGTACAGCTTCTGGCAGAACTTGGTATTATGGTTCCCTCCTGGTTGTCAAGAGCCTCAGTTTTGTGTAGAGTCACTGGGTCCAGTGTGTGGGGGTGGGGCAGCAGACCTGCCTTTTTGTAAACATAGTTTTGATCAAAGAAATTTTAAGTGGGAGGATATTATAGTAGGGAAACTGACTTTGAAATTATTTATCATTTTAAGTTGATAGTTTATGATTTAGCAGGCCATATTTATTAGTGACACCATTCTGCATATTCCTCAATTAAAAAAAAACCTATTGATATAGTGCTAGTTTTTTTTGTCAGTTTAAAATTTTCATATGCATATGAGCTATGCAAAATGTCTTGAACCTGTTGACTTAAAATTTTAAGTCGAGTAAAGATGTTGAAAGCATTGAACTTAAATTTTGATTGGTAATATTTTGAATTTATTAAATCTTTCCTTAGCTAGACCTATCAGAGGATCACAATAGCTCAAAGCTATGTATATATGATTATATAAGATGAGGCTAGGGGCTGGGGATATGGCCTAGTGGCGAGAGAGCTTGCCTCGTATACATGAGGCCCTGGGTTCGATTCCCCAGCACCACATATACAGAAAACAGCCAGAAGTGGTGCTGTGGTGGCTCAAGTGGCAGAGTGCTAGCCTTGAGCAAAAAGGAAGCCAGGGACAGTGCTCAGGCCCTGAGTCCAAGGCCCAGGACTGGCCAAAAAAAAAAAAAAGATGAGGCTAAGCAAAATGAATTCCAAGAGAAGGAAACAGGAGGATTTTATTGTTGTTGTTATGTTTAATGTACTAGGTGAACTTCCTTTGGCATACCCCATGTGGTTACTTTATATGATTTTGGTATGCTGGATAATTGTATATATGCTTACCTGAACTAGGGAAGGGAAAGGAAAATGAGGGAGGGCATATTAAATATGACAAGAAATGTACTCACTACCTTGTTATCTAACTGTACCCCCTCTGTACATCACCTTGTCAATAAAATTTAATTAAAAAATAAATATTCTTAGAGGTTGTAGTACAATTGTATCCTAGAAATACAGTATTTTCTCATACCTTCCCAGTAGTTAGATATTTCTATCTCTTCAGACAAGACACAGGCGGTAGCCCTTGGTTCATCTGATCTGTATGAAGTTTTGAATGGAAATTGGTGTTCTCATTGCCCCATCATTAAGTTACATAATCTACTTTTCCTGGAATTGTCTTACTGTACATAGTTTACTTCCTGCTGGCTTTGAATTATGATCTTCATATCTCAACTTCCTAAGTAGCCAGGATTATAATTGTGAGCCACCACTACCAGGCAAAACAAAACTAAGTGCTTTATTTTGATAGTTTTTGTTGTTGGTTGGTTTGTTTATGTCCTGGTCCTGTTTTCTAAGAAACTGAGCTATAGATGCACAGTGTCAAATTATCTGGCATAATTATTGAAAACTGTGAAACCCTTGGCTTTCATTTTGAAGTGTAAGAGTAGTATTAAAAGATCTTCATGTTTAAAAATTTTGTCTTTTCTATGCTTTTCCCCCATTATAAAGGGTTGGCTTAATCTTCATATATTTCAGTTTTTCAAACCAATAGATGACATGTGGAATAGTAGGATCTTGAAGACATACTCTCTAAGTATTTGCAATGGTACTTATTTAATTATTCCTGAAGTTTATTTATTTAGTTAGTTAGTGAGTGCTGGTCCTGGGGCTTGAATTCAGGGCCTGGGTGCTGTTCATGAAGCACTCTACCACTTGAGCCACAGTTCTAGTTCTGGCTTTTGGGGTAGGTAATTGGAGAAAAGAGTCTCAGGGACTTTTCCTAGCCAGGATGGCTTCAAATCAGGATCCTCAGATTTTGCCCCCTGAGTAGTTAGGAGTATGGGCATGAGCCACAGGCTTTTTTGAACTTTAATTTTTTTATAACCTCATTAAGTTATAACTTACTGTACAGTGTACACATTACTTTTTTTTTCTTTAGTACATGCATAGAGTTGTGCAACTATCTCTGTAAGCAATGTTAGAACATTGTTTTTTTTTTTTTTTGGCCAGTCCTGGGCCTTGGACTCAGGGCCTGAGCACTGTCCCTGGCTTCTTCCCGCTCAAGGCTAGCACTCTGCCACCTGAGCCACAGCGCCCCTTCTGGCCGTTTTCCATATATGTGGTGCTGGGGAATCGAACCGAGAGCTTCATGTGTAGGAGGCAAGTGCTCTTGCCACTAGGCCAGATTCCCAGCCCTAGAACATTTTTTTTAATCACTTCCAGAAAAACCTTCACACCCATTGGTGGTTACTTCTTTTTTTTTTTTTTTCCAGTCCTGGGGCTTGAACTCAGGGCCTGAGCACTGTCCCTGGCTTCTTTTTGCTCAAGGCTAGCACTCTGCCACTTGAGCCACAGCGCCACCTCTGACCATTTTCTATATATGTGGTGCTTAGGAATTGAAACCAGGGCTTCATGTATACGAGGCAAGCACTCTTGCCACTAGGCTATATTCCCACCCCCTTGTGGTTACTTATTATTTCTTCCTACTCTACCCTCTGTGTTCCAGCTCTAGGCCATCAAAAATCTGCTTTCTCTGTTCTAAGAGTTTCATGTAAGTGGGATCGTACAATATACAGTATTTTGTGTCTGGATTTTTTGTAGTTCTCAAAATAAATTTTATTTTTTGCAAATATTATTGTAGAAATGTCACAAATTTTGGATAGAGAGAATGCATTCTTTATGTTGGATATACACATGTGAAACCAGAACAAGGAAAGGTGAGGAGATGGGGCAGGGTTGAGATAGATGGGAGACAGGAAAATGATGGAAGAGGTGACACTGATCAAAATAAGTTTTACACATAAATTAACATGTTGATTTGAAACATTAAGGTTCACTGGAAAGGAAACCTGCCACATGGTTCAGGCAGAAAGGAGTTTATTGGTGGGAGGAACTCCATGAGATGGAGGCAGGCAGAGACAGGGAAGGAAGAAGAGAAAGAGAGAGAAAAAAGAAAGGAGAGCAAGAGAGAAAAGGAGGGGACTTGTGGAATTATATAGGGAAAGGTGGGAGGTGTGGCCAGGTGGATTGGATGTGACTTTAGAGAAGGGGGAGATAACTGTGTGCCAGTTACCTAGATAACACAGGTACTGGGTGCAGACTTAAACTGGTGGGGGTATCTGCATGGAGCCCTCTCTGGGGGTGGACCTTACAGAAACCCCTCTGTAAATCAGTTGGAAGTTAATAAAGACTGAAAACCAACTAACCAACCAGATATGCCTTGTTTGTTGACACAGAAATTGCAGCCTGTACTTGGACCTGCAAAAAACTACCAGTATGTCCAGAAAGGAGTGAACTTTGAAGCTTTGTAAACAAAGTAAAGCCACCCTCTTAGAAGCCATGTGTGCAATCAGTATGTAATTGCTTCTCCTGGCCTGAGTTTGGATGTGCTTCTCCCTGAGACTTTTCAGATATTTCTGCTTTTTTCCTTTGTTTTACCTTTGATCTGGTCTGTGACCAGGCCTTGCCCTTATTTTTCCTTTGAATTCCATTTTTCAACCTTTTTACTTGTTATTGCCACCATCTCAGTGCAGCAGACCCTTACTCTTAATATCTTAAGTGGCCGAAGTAGTTACCTTCCTGAATACCCCGACTCTTGCTGTCCCTTTAGGCCTTCTCATCTGATTTGTGTTTTTCTAATGTGTTCCTCTTCAGGAACCAGTGTGGCTCCTGTCTTTGCCCCACCAAACTCACACTCTCTAGTGCTTATGACCATTCTCATGGGCCTTTTTTTTTTTGTCAGTTGTAGGGCTTGAACTTAGGGCCTGGGCACTATCCCTGAGCTTTTCTGCTTTTCTGCTTAAGACTATTGCTCTGCCACTTGACCCACAGCACCACTTCCAGTTTTCTGTGGTTAATTGGAGATAAGAGTCTCACATATTTTTCCTTTGTACCACAATCCTTAGATCTCAGCTTTCTGAGTAGCTAATATTATGGGTATGAACCACTAGCCCCTGGTATGTGTCTCTCCTATTTTGCTGCTCTGAATTCTTTGGCCTATTCAGGACTATCTCTGACTTCATATGCTGGGCTTCTGCTTTACTGTGCCATGCAACACAGGAACTCAATAAAGATTTGGTAAATGAATGAGACATTCATAGGAACTCTAGTTTTAACTCTGTTTTTCCTTATCCTTCAAGACCCATCTCCTTCATTGAGGTTTTTCTGAGTACAGTGACTCAGTCTGATCTCTCCCTTCTGAAATTCTGTTGTATGATATGCTTAAAGAACCTTGTATTTAATAATTGATGTATGTGGCTCATCAGAGAGGTCTAGCTTAAAGAAGACTCAGAGGTGGTGTTATCCTTTGCCAAAGTCTGTCATATAGCAGAAGTGAATGTCTTTGTTTTCTCAATATCCATAGGGTGGAATAACACAATGAGTAGATTAAATTGTAGATACTTGACTGAATATCAGAACTTTTACTTGAAGGTGTGATAAGCTACATTGCTCATTATTGAAGCTGCTCATTTATAAGGCAGGGTCAGGGTAATTCCTGGACCAAGGTCATGGTAAAGGACATTCAGACAGTTCATGGAGGCCCAGGTAAGTTAGAGGTTCACAATGCCCAGGGAGTATTAGAATTGTCTGGGAAGCATTTTAAGTACACATTTCTCAATTTCTACCTTGGAAGTTTATACTGAGCAGTCTGTGAAGCCTGGCTTAGGAACTTTTGCATCAAATGATACTTTCAACCCTTAGATCTTTGTGTACCTCATTTACTTACCACACTTTTATTGAGTGCTCTGTTGTATAGCAATGTAAAGTTTTGGTTTTGCCCTCATAGAATTTACAGGAGAATACGGATAGAGGGGTGAAAGCCTATGATTTTTCTTCAAGTAGGATAAGAGGATAGATTCTTGAGGATATGGAACGTTTCTCATTTTGCATTTTTCTTTACTGCAGAGGAGTGAGCTCTTTGGCATGCCTTCTTTTCTGATAAGCCAGTTAACCAGCTGTTTTGACTTTGCAAGGCTTGTTTCTGTGCAGTTCATCCAATTATTATCTTTAATTTCTTGGTTACAGAGAAGTTACTCATTCTCCCTTGGTTTCCTGGCAGGTTCAGCCTTTTGATATTGTTGCTTCCTAATAATAAAATGAATGTTGACTACCATTATTGAGGATCCATTGTGCCTGCCTTTCATGCTCCATTATTGCTAATCTTTGTAACAGGCCTGCAATATAGACATTCACATTCAGAGCCAGACTGTTTAGCTTGTCTCAGAATTTCTTCTTGCATTAGCATACATTGCAGTGGTATACCATTTCTTGGGAGTAGAGTAGCTCCAGTCATGTTTTGGCTATGTGAGTAGAGTGAATTTTATTGTTGGTAATGCCAGAAAGTCTGCCTACTTATAATAAGGTGGTTATGACCACCACCCTGTTAGCTAAACTGGTAATTTATTTTAAACACCATGCTAAATGATGACACAAGCTCTCCACCCATTTCTCCAATGAAAGGCTGGTTTTGCTGGTATCATTTTTAAACTTGGTATATATTAATCATTTCACTGTGTTGTGCCATAGAAGAGATCTTTAGTGAAGGGCTGGCTTTTCCAGACCTGTCCTGTGACTGATTTGTTGCTCTTCCCCCATCTCCTTCCAACTGTCTTTTGTAGGACTTTGGCATGTCAGGGTGATATCTTTAGTGCCCAATTGATAACTTTCACCAAGTTGACAAGCATCCTGTATTATATTCTTGACTCATTCCATCTCATTTTATCCTTGTGAAATTCTTTGAATATAGATACTGCCAACATTTAGCAGACGAGGATTCTGACGATTAGCAAAGTTAGTTAACTTCCTAGCTTCCATTTGCTCATCTGTTTGCTTTTTTCCCAAGAGACTCAGGAATAGTTTTTCTCTTGTTTCCTGTTTTCTCCTTGTTTCCAAGAAAGATATTAGGTTGTTGGCTGTAGCAAGTGTGCAACTGGGAGTTTAAAATATTCCTTCCTCCCTTGCCAAACAAGGTAGTAGATGAATTAGATGAATGAACTTTTAGGAGGTAAAGATAGTATATTTATCTTCTTGGAGTAGTGTCAAGGTCATTGTTGCTATTGAATGCCCTCTCTGGCCAACTGAATTTATTAGAATTTGGAAGCAGTCATACACTGTGATCATACCTGATAGAGAAGTAGAAGACTTGTGAAGTTTTTAGACTATCTAGATATAATGTAAATATTTATAGTTGTGGTTAAAGAAGTATACGTCTTAATGGTTTGTAATAACAGGAGTTTTTTTCCCTCCTAGTGGAATATTTTCACTTTACTCCAAAACCCGGTAAGACAGGAAAACTTGAAACATATATATTCTCCAGTAAAATACTTTCTTTTTCATTTCACCTTGTGGATTCTGATGTGAAGTTGACTCCTGTCATTGACTTCCACCCATTGCCCTAAAATTACCATGTTGTCATCAACTCAGCATCTGCTTTGTTTGAAATAAATGTCTTTTCAGAGCCTGGGGGTATATTAGAATTTGTTCAGGGAGGTTAATAGAAATAAAGTTAATTGAAAATGCAAAAACAGGTGTAAGCTCAATAATGGCTATTTCAAGGAACACACATTCAGTTGATCAGACAGTTGAAATCAGTGGTAAAAGTTACCTTTTGGGAAAAAGGACTTTTCTTTTTTTTTGGTTAAATTTTTATTGTCAAACTGACTTACAGAGAGGTTACAGTTTCATACATTAGGCATTGGATACATTTCTTGTACTGTTTGTTATCTCCTCCCTCATCCCCTTCTCCCCCTTTTCCCTTTCCCTTTCCCCCCCATAAGTTGTTCAGCTCATTTATACCAAACAGTTTTGCAAGTATTGCTTTTGTAGTCGTTTGTCTGCAAAAGGACTTTTCTATTGAGTTGCAGAGTTTTGTATAGTTGTTAAATCATTCTTTAGATGTGTGCCCCTTCTTCAGATTGTATGTACAGGTCATTTCTCAGAGTCAAATATTTGAGACTTTCATGTTAAATAAATCCTTAAGATTTTGTTTTGGTTCATTAGATAAGCTTTCTGGTATTAAAGGCTAGAATTGTTTCATCTTAATCCTTTGTTTGTTTTAGTATTTAGTTTTATTTAATCCTAGGAAGAAAGATTAATTTTGGAGAACATTGTTGAAGTGTTGGTGTCTGAACCAGGGCCATGATGTGCTTTTGAAATGACAGAGTCTCAAACTGATTTAATAAATTCAAATCCTGGTGGCCTATTAATAGCAAGATATTTGCCAGCTTGTTCTTGGTTCACCACTACAGCACTGTATCACCCAAGAGGTCACTTTAAAACTTTTCATGTGTAACTGCTTAAATTGTTGAGGGCTACTTTTGAAATATTATTACATGACTGCAATAATCTCAGTCCATTAAGAACATGCCACACTCACATCTTATTTTACCCTCTGTCACTACCAAGTAGGTTCATTCATCATTCACTTGACAGATACTTGCTGAACTGGCTAGTGTGGACTATAGGCAGGGTCTTTGCTGAGTATTGTATGGATAAGGCATTACAAGTCTGTCCTCAAGGTGCTTCCAGTTAGGGAAGCCACAGGTCACAAGGAGGAAAGAAAATGTCCAGTAAGACACAGGAAACCTCTGAAGTACTCTGTCTCTTTCCTTTGTTTATGAATCCATAAAAATTCACAAATCCATAGATAATTTGCATAGTATAGGGAAGTATAAAAAAGAATAGTCATTCATCTTTCCAAGGAGAACTACCCAAGGAGAACCACCATTAACTTCCTATCTTTCAAAAATGGCTTCTCAAAGTAGGCAAAACACAGAGCTCTTCCAGAAAAGGGGGCTTTAAATTTGAAATTTGGTGGGAAGGGGGAAACATTGCTGGGAAAATTGTAGTTTTGTTGAGAGAGGCTGTGATGTGGAAAGGAGCAACCCTAGGGAAGGTATGTCTCATATTTTTTCCTGAATATGGGAGTAAAACCTGGAGCAGCACTGATCTTAGGTTTTTCTGTGTGTCTTTCCTGAGTTATAAGAGTTTTTCAAAACTTGGTTGCAATTCACCCTAGTTTTCTCATACATTAAGAAGTAAACCTGAGGGGGCTGGGGATATAGCCTAGTGGCAAGAGTGCCTGCCTCGGATACACGAGGCCCTAGGTTCGATTCCCCAGCACCACAAATACAGAAAACGGCCAGAGCGGCGCTGTGGCTCAAGTGGCAGAGTGCTAGCCCTGAGCGTGAAGAAGCCAGGGACAGTGCTCAGGCCCTGAGTCCAAGGCCCAGGACTGGCCAAAAAAAAAAAGAAGTAAACCTGAGCCTTCCCTTTTAGAATAAGAAAGAGATGCCTTAGAAAAATTGCAGTGTGTTTATGGTTTATGTTTGGGAGAACTTAAAACTGGCCAACAGAAAAGGAAACTATTATTTTTTAAAAAATACCTTGTGTACTGTCACTTTTTGGAATACATATGCCAAGCAAGACTTTGAAGAAAGAAAGTGAGGACTTGTATAATTTAGATTTAGGAGAGAGTAAAATAAGTTATTTGGTGCTAATCTTGTTTTCTTGTAAATATGATTCTAAAATGGTGAAATATATTACTAGATAAAGGTGTGCTGTCTTTTGATTAGAGCAGTATGTTTAGTTTGGGGCTAGAGAATGTTGGAACTGGTGTCTAGTATGCACAAGTCCCTGAGGGGGAAAATTATATATTTAAATTATTTATTTAAATTTTATTTAATTATTTAAATTATATATTTAAAAGCACAGTGTATATAAAATGTAAACATATATGTATCTTTACTATTTTTATGTGTAAAATAATTACAGTATATCTCTGATGCTAAAATTTTGTGGGGATGGAGAGTGATTTAGAAAAAAACTGCCTATCATGTCTCCTTTGAGGAGTAATGATGAAAAATCCTTGAGCAGTGTTTTGCCCTAAAAAAAACTTAGACTGGAAGTGGGCTGATGCTGTGGCTCAAGTGGTAGAGTGCCTGCTTAGCAAGTGTGAGGTGCTGTGTTTGGTCTCTAATATTACCCAAAGAGAAAAAGGTTAGTCCAGCACTGTAGTTTAAGCCTGTAATCTTAGCTATTTGGTAGGCAGAAATTGGAGGATTGTATTTCTAGGCCAGCCTAGCCTTATAAAAGTTTATGAAACTCCATCTCAACCAATTGTGCTACAGGGGACGCATGTTGGTTGGGCTCCAACCATCATAGATGGATACACCAATCATGTATCTCCTGTATCACAATTGGTTGAGCTCAGTGGTGCATCCCATCTTTCCAGTGACTTGGGAAAAGCACAGGAGATCACAGTCCAGGCCATATTGGGTATAAAGTGAGATCCTACCTTGAAAATAACCAAGGCTAAAAAGGGTCTGGAGGTGTGGCTTGAGTGCTAGAGCCACCTACCCAGCAAGTGTGAGGCTCTGAGTTCAAACTTAGTACACTCAACAAACCAACAACCCAAAAACTCAGCTGAAAAAGAGGGATGGAAAAGCAGAATCCAAATTCAACTGTTGGAATGGTGAGCAAAAACTTACACTAGGAATAGGCGAAGATACCTGACTTGTGTTGTCTTAAGCCCGGGCACCAAAAGAGCCATTGTAGAACAATGTTTTTTTTGGTTTATAGTTTTGTGTGAAGGAAAACAAATAGAGTTAAATCCTCCTCCTCCTCCTCCTCCTCCTCCTCCTCCTCCTCCTCCTCCTCCTCCTCCTCCTCCTCCTCCTCCTCCTCCTCCTCCTCCTCCTCCTCCTCCTCCTCCTCCTCCTCCTCCTCCTCCTCCTCCTCCTCCTCCTCCTCCTCCTCCTCCTCCTCCTCCTCCTCCTCCTCCTCCTCCTCCTCCTCCTCCTCCTCCTCCTCCTCCTCCTCCTCCTCCTCCTCCTCCTCCTCCTCCTCCTCCTCCTCCTCCTCCTCCTCCTCCTCCTCCTCCTCCTCCTCCTCCTCCTCCTCCTCCTCCTCCTCCTCCTCCTCCTCCTCCTCCTCCTCCTCCTCCTCCTCCTCCTCCTCCTCCTCCTCCTCCTCCTCCTCCTCCTCCTCCTCCTCCTCCTCCTCCTCCTCCTCCTCCTCCCCCCTCCCCTCCTCCCCTCCCCTCCCCTCCCCCTCCCCTCCCCCTCCCTCCTCCCCCTCCCCTCCTCCCCCTCCCCCTCCTCCTCCTCCTCCTCCTCCTCCTCCTCCTCCTCCTCCTCCCTCCTCCTCCTCCCCTCCTCCCCCTCCTCCTCCTCCTCCTCCTCCCCCTCCCCCTCCCCCTCCCCCTCCCCCTCCCCCTCTTGTTGTTGACAAGTGCTCAAGAGGAAGATAAGGATAGAGGAGGTGAAATATTGGATATTTTAGATAGGGTGGCAAGCAAAACCCTAATTGATTTGTAGAAAACTTTAAAGGCTGGGGATGTAGTTAAGTGGTAGAGCGATTGCCTAGCATGTATGAGGAAGAGCTTTCCTGATTCTATCCCCAGCACCACAAAAAGATGCAAAAAAACCCCTAACTTATAGTTTGACAAACAGAAAAATACAAGCAAGCATAAACATGCAAGCTTGTTTATTATTTATAAAGCAAATTTACTCAGATTAAGAGACACAGTATTGCTAGCCCTTCAGCAGGCCCGAACACTCCTGTTTCCAAAACATTACCTACTGATGCTGACATCATAGCCCAGGAGGGTCTGCTGATGAGGTATATATTAATTCATTATTATGTACTGTATTCTTTTCTTTTTGACTTCTTCAGTTACCATTGTATTTGTGATATTTGTGCAGGCTCTTACAAGTATTTATTAATTTTTTGGCTGTATGTTATTGTGCAATGACACCATAATTTACTGTTTCCTGTCTTTGGCTAATGAATAGTGCTGCTATGAATGCTCTTTTTTGCATGTGTCTTTTTAGTATCTTTAGGGGATATAATTAAGAGTGAAGTTCACTTCAGTGTACACTGAGATGGTAATATCAATTTATTAAATACTTGTTAGCAACATGCAAGAACTCTACATTCTTGTAGTTCCTGTACTTAGTAATGTCTGCCATTAACTTTAGTCATGCTGGTGGGTGTGTAGCAGTATTCCATCATAGAAGACTAATGTATTTGAGCACCTTTTCATGTTTCTTGATACTACTTTTTTTGTAGTACTTTTTTTGATGGAAATGTATGTCTTCATTGTGGTGGTAATTACACAGTTATGCACTTAACAAAAGTAATATAACAACACTAGAAAGAGTACACTGCATGCAAATTATATTTCAATGTATAACTATCACAAATTTATAGAAATTATATATAGTATGTATATATATTTGTTAGTTGTACTAGGGGCCTGTAAGCCCTAGCCATGCTTAAAGGCATAGCTTAAGCAGTAGAGTTCTTAGCAGTGCAGTTAAGCCACGCCTTTAGCACTCCATATCTTAATATATTTTGTAGTGAATGTTTCATTAGATGTGTAATATGTGTGTGTGTTCTCCTTGCTAACCGTTAATATTTTCCCATGTAGCATAAAATTTTGCATACCCCAATGACATAAAGATAAAGATAGAATTTGAGTAATGACCTGAAGAAATAATGATGCAATCTTGCAGGAGTGTGTGTAGTGCTGTTGGATATGTTAGGCCAAAGAAGCAGCAAGGTGCCTAGATCATGAGGCCAGGTGCCTAGAAGGGAGTTGCAGAGGTGAGCTCAGAGTGGTGGCAAGACAGCCTCTGGTTACTTGTTGTGAGTCTTGTTCAAGAGATTCCTGAAGGGTTTTAGGCATAGGATTGACAGGATGCATTTGAGTTTTAACAGGACCATCAGGTTGCAGTGTTGAGAGTAGATGGCTGCAACCTGGGCTGAGGTAGAGAGGCCAGTTAAGAGGTTGTTGGTGATGGGGAAGTAGACTCAGTGGTAGGAAAAGTATTGATATTATTTGAGTGTAAAGCTGACCAAATGCACACACAGTCTGGAAGTGGGGTGTGAAAAAATGGGGTCAAGAATGGCACAAAGTTTGATTGTTGATTTTATTATTTGCATGGGCGAGTAGAAGGAGGACAGCTGGGATGTTGAAGATGGAGAAGGTACAGATATGTGGAGCAGGGGTACCCAGATGTCTGCCATATTTTCACCATGTTATAATGAAAGCCCATTTGAATACCTAAAGAGCAACCCTTTAAATTGGGAAAATTTAGTTTTTTGTTATAGTCAAACTTGTTATTTCCCCTCATCTTCCGTTCTTTGGATCCACAAATGCAAGTATTTTTTAGACAAGCAGTGAGAATCACTGTTGTATTGTCTATCTGTGCTTTCATTTCGACACTATTCATAAATAACAGTATATTCTTAAATATGCAAAGGTTGAGATAAGAGTCTATATGTGAGAACAAATGAGCAAAACATTCAAAAGAACAGGCAACCTATCATTTGTAGCCAATAACTTCATTTCTTAAGGAAAAAAAAAAGAACCAGATGCAGCCAAAGGACACATATGGTACACATGCACTCATAGTAGAGCTCAGTACTCAGTTTAGTCACTCCCCTGCTGACAGACGGCCTTAGTGAAATTGTTTCTAGAATTTTGTTTGGAAGCTGCCACATTCTAAGTTTTCCTTAGTAAATTCACATGCTTTGTTCTTAGAATAAAAAATATTTTCACTTCTTTTTTGTGTTCCAGTTCTTACTATGATTAGAACTAAAGCTAAGTGCACTGTAAAGTGTTTGGTGAAAGCAATTTGGGGCAGCAGGAGTGGGGCAGGTGGTCCTTCAGTGACAAAGGAAGAGCTACTGCAAGTGTTTGTGACCCAGAGCTTGCTTGGCACCATTATGAGTAGACTCTGTTATCATTACTGTAATGATAACAGTTAAACACCTCTGTCAGAGTCTTGAGATACTTTCTCTGTGAGTATTAATGCCATCAGCTGGCTTCTGAATAGTGTAAGTGATCGCTTAGAAAGTTTTATTCTTTAGTATTACCTGAAACACATTTTGTGTAGTTCGGTTGTAGGGAGTAATTCAATTGTTAGAGATATCAAATGACCTTTTTAAGAAACTTGCAATTTCAAAGAACAGTATTATTAATGGCTGATTAGTTTTTCCATCTTTGCCAACTGGTTGTATGGATCTGAATGATTTATGCCAATTTTTAAAACATGTTAAAGTCGCTCTTTGGTGTTTTTTGGTCTGCTTTTAGTGTTAGACAGTAGTGTCATATTTCAGTTATTTGATGAGTCAGTGGTTTTAACGTGATTATTTTACCTTGAGGGATGGAGGAAAATCAGTGAAAAGTTCACTGCTGCTTTGTGAATTAAGTTATGCTTTGGCACACAGTGCTGATCATTTTGGCATTCATATAGCATTAGATCACCTCACTTGCACTTTGGGAAGGTTCCAAAAGTGCTACCAACTGTAGGATTCTCCATAAACTTGAACTAGTATACAGAGTGATGATTATCATATCCTATAACAGTATTGCCAAGTTACTGTCATCAGACTTTTTATTGATAGAAAATTAGTTAGGCAAAAATCATTTTCTTCTCGTTGCATGCAGAAGTGATGAAATTTTGAGAATGGACATATAAGGAAAGGTTTGAAGTGTTGATTGTGGATATGAGCCCTGGCAGAGACAGAGAACGCTTGGCTTATAGTGCCATGTTTTAAAATAATTTTTAATTATTTGTTTCTTTCAATCTAACTCTTGATATGTAGACATAATGAAAAGAATAGTTCCTACATATATTGGTCAGGTTTTTAAGTTACAAACAACAAGATATACTCAGCAGAAAATTATTTATTAGGACAGATGGCTAGTTTAGAAAATTATGTGGAAGGTTGAAGAGAATGTAGGCTGAGTTTGTGGGAATGATTGCTAGTAGAATGTTGCAGAAGTGGCCCAGTTCAGACGCTGCTACAGACTAGAGAGTGCTCCAATTTAGAAGTCAGATGGAGAAGCGCTTGCTTCTTGGTTCCAGCAGAGTCAATGTTCATACATTCTGTTACCGTTTCTTTTCTGTGAAACTCCATTCTAAGACTTCCATGTGTGTCTGACTGGAGGCACTTAACTTACATGCATGGTTGTTCTGTATGGCAAGGGACAGTCCTATTCCAATTTACTTGCTTCCATATTTTAATTCAGTACTGGGAAAGTAGGCTTCCCATGGTAGGGAATGGAGGTGAAAATGGAACAAAGGTGTTTCTGGGCTCCATGAATAACAGAGGTTCCTTATAGCACCACTTTGATATAATTTCAGTAATGGCTGGCTCTACCACTTGAGTTATGCCTCCATTGAGTCAGACCAGTTTTTTTTTTTTTTTTTTTTTTTTTTTTTTGCTGGTTAACTGGAGATGGAATCTCTTGGACTTTTCTGTTTAGACTAGCTTCAAACTGTAATCCACTAGGTCTCAGCCTTCTGAATAGCTAGGATTACAGGTGTGAGCCACCAGCATCCAAGAAAATGTACTTTTGTAGTGGGAGGAATGCTCACATTGGCGGTATTTTTCATGCTTCTGTTACTTTAGAGTTCTGTTTACTGAGAGTGGGTTGGTAATAGAGGCAAAGACAAGAACAATTTCAGTTTCTTTTGTTCTTGGCTGGCTGATATCACTGCAAGTTAAAGACCCTTTTTTGTGAGTTTGTTTCTTTGATTAGAGAGACTTGACATTTTTCAGGGGACCAATGCCAGTTCATTACTTTATTAGACTTTGTGCTGGTGAGTTAAAGGGGTTACAAAGCAGAGCATTATAAGTTAATATATGGCTATGTTTCTACAGTTTTTTTTTCTTTCTAAAGTGTACTCACTTCTAGTAGGGATTTCTGTGAGAAAGCTGCTATGCATCCTGGAGTCCTGCACAGAAACTTGAGTCATTATATAATTATTGTCAGGATGTCTTAGTGCAGTTACTGTTGGTTGGTGCTCTTCTATGTGTCACATGAATACTAAGATATTTGGTCCCTAAGTTTTGAGGAAAATGAATTGCAGAAGTAAGAATTGGTTGAAAATGCCACTTGGAAAATTCACTGAGCACGTCTATTTTAAGATGGTCAGTTTTACTTGGTGCAATAAGATTTATAAATGAAGGAGTTACAAACAGCTCTTTTTGCTTTGTTCATAATTCTTTTGCTAAAATGTTTGCCTTTATATGCATATATGCTGGTGTAGAGTTACTAGGAAGCCTCAGTCAGGTTTACTTCTCCATCACTTTCATAGCTTTGTATAGACATTGCCTGAGTGAATCTTTTTTTTTTTTTTTTTTTTTTTTTTTTGGCCAGTCCTGGGCCTTGGACTCAGGGCCTGAGCACTGTCCCTGGCTTCTTCCCTGCTCAAGGCTAGCACTCTGCCACTTGAGCCACAGCGCTGCTTCTGGCCGTTTTCTGTATATGTGGTGCTGGGGAATCGAACCTAGGGCCTCGTGTATCTGAGGCAGGCACTCTTGCCACTAGGCTATATCCCCAGCCCCGAGTGAATCTTATCCAACTCTACCTTACTTGAATTTTCTTATCCTGCCGTCCTGTCCTTTTCTTTTCTTTTTTTTTTTTCGGCCAGTCCTGGGGCTTGGACTCAGGGCCTGAGCACTGTCCCTGGCTTCTTTTTGCTCAAGGCTAGCACTCTGCCACTTGAGCTACAGCGCCACTTCTGGCCATTTTCTGTATATGTGGTGCTGGGGAATCGAACCCAGGGCCTCATGTATATGAGGCAGGCACTCTTGCCACTAGGCCATATCCCCAGCCCTGTCCTTTTCTTTTCAATAGCATATAATTATTAACATTGTATATATCTTCATATATAATTTAGTAATTTAATAAATTATTTGACAATAAGCAAGAAACTGATAAGGGGAACAAAAGTTATATCTACAATGCAAATGATAAAAATGCATACAGAAATTCTCAAGTATAGCTATAGACATGATGGTAGCTTTAAAGATAATGGGTTTAAAAGATGTTCATGGTCAAAATTGTGACTCAGAAGTCAGGTTTTAGAGGTTCTGATATGATGGATGAGGGGTGAGGAAGAAGAGGAATGAAGTGGGAGGAATGAGATTTTTTGTTTTTAATCCCAGCAGATGTAGAAGATGTTTCAGCAGTCATCCGGAGGTGCTGCTAGTACATTCCAATAATCTCACCTTTTTTGGAGAAATTACATAAGACAAGGTATTTGTTCCTAATGATGTAATCTGTAATATTCTAAAATTATCATTTAGCTAAGCTTATGGTTGTTAGAACCTTAGCTAGTTTATAAGTGTTTGTATTCTATCATTTAAAGATATATTTGACTTTGGGAATTCAAGAGAACTGAAGAGATAATGTCTTAGAAAAATGTTAAGAAAACTCAGAAATATTCTAGAAATCAAGAACACTATTTATATGAACCTAAATTCAAGGATTAAATGACTTGCCCAGTATCTTACAGTTAGTTAATGGCAGAATTGGGACCAATTTTGGTCATTACTTGTTTTTGTTGTTGTTGTTGTCGGTTGTGGGGTTTGAACTCAGAGCCCATGTGCTGTCCCTGAGCTCTTTTGCTCAAGACTAGTGCTCTACAACTTTTGAGCCATAGCTCCACTTCCGGTTTTCTGATAGTTATAGTTGGAGATAAGACTCTCACAGACTTTCCTGTGGGGCTGGCTTTGAACTACGATATTCAGATCTCAGTCTCCTGAGTAGCTAGGTTCACAGGCGTGAGCCACCAGCACCCAGCATAAAATATCCTCAATAGCATATAAAACAATAACATGGAGCAGCTATACAATTTATTTGTTTATTTATTACTGTCCTGGGGCTTCATCTTCAGGCCTGCATGCTGTCCCTGCTCAAGGCTGGTGCTCTACCACTTGGGCCACAGTGCCACTTACAGCTTTTTCTGAATAGTTTATTGGAGATACTGGAGATAAGAGTCACATTGACTATTCTGCGTGGGCTGGCTTCAAACAAGGATCCTCAGATCTCAGCCTTCTGAGTAGCTAGGAGCAATTATTTATTTTGAGATATGTGTTTTATCTGAAGAAGTACAAAAAGCATACATGTAAATTATTTATGTCTGTTCATTTAATTTCTTTTTTTTTTTTTTTAGTCTGTGCCAGTCCTTGAGCTTGAACGCAAGGCCTGGCTCTGGTTCCTGAGCTTTTTTTGCCCAATGCTAGCAATCTACCTCTTGAGTTACAGCTCTCCTTCCAGCTTTATTGGTGGTTAATTGGAGATAAGTGTCTCATGGACTCTCCTGTACACCTAAATTTCAACCACGATTCTCAGATCTCAGCCTCCTGAATAGTTAGAATTATAGGCGTGAGCCACTGACATCTGACTTCATTTAAAAATTTAAAGAAATTATTTAGTGCTGGTTTTGGGGCTTAAAACTCAGGACTTCCAGCTCTTGCTTAGCTTTTTCTGCTTAAGACTGGTACTCTATTACTTGAGCCACACCTTCATTTCCAACTCTTTGCTGTTTAATTGGTGATGAGAGTTTTCTGAATTTGTTTGCCTGGGCTAGCTCAGAATTGAAATCCTTATCTCAGCTTCCCCGGGTACCTAGGATTAAAGTCTTGAGCCATCAGCACCAAGCTTTTGTTCTTATTTCATGTATTTTAGCCTGTGTATTTTCATTACTCATGCAACAATGTGCTTATTTGAGGAATTGTCATTTGGAGAGGAAATGAATAGAATGAAAGATCATTGTAAGGCTATTGTCTTCCAATAATATTAAAAAGTGAAAGTTTTAAAAAGTGAAAGAAAAATATTTACTAGAACTGTTTTGAAGTTGACATATTAGAGGAAATTAATTATAGTGCAGTGAAAACACATTATTTAGGATCTCTAGTAAACCCATTTTAAGAAGAAAAGATTATTTTTGGTATTTTCATGTTCTATGTAAGGGAAGGAAGACATATCTTTTGTCTCTTTGCTGTAGGTACTAGTATTGATTTTTTTTTTGTTGTTGTTGTTGATCCTGGGGCTTGAACTCAGCCTGGGCACTGAGCTTTTTTTCTCAAGGCTAGTGTTCTACCACTTGAGCCACAGTTGTTCTTCCAGTTTTCTGGTGGTTAATTGGAGGTAGAGTCTCATGGACTTTCCTGCTCTGGCTTTGAATCACAATCCTTAGATCTCAGCCTCCTGAGTAGCTAGGATTACAGGTGTGAAGTGTTGGCTCTTGGCTTGAGTTTTGAAATTTGAAAGACTGATTTGTATATGTAAGTTATGAATACACGCTTTTTTTTTTGGCTGAGGCTAAAAATTAGACCATACTTAAGTGAAAAAAGACAGCCAACCTCGTTGTGTGGCTTCTGCAGTTGAGGATATCTAAAGGTTTTTACTTCTTCATCTTTTATTTAATTTTTGTTGTTGTTAAATTAAAGCTTTATCATGTGACTGAGTTATAACTTGATTTTAATATGTTACAAAATACAGTTTTACTCGTTGATTAGAAAGCAGGTGTAATAGTAGGTGCTTTCTACTGGCAATCAGGAGTTTTCAAGTCTGTAAAATTGAAGTATTACAATGATAATGGTCATTATAGCTATAAAAGCCTGTATTCTATATTTGTTCATGGTGTGCTTAGTTGTGCCATACAAATATTTTCTAAAATTCAAGTTAGTAATTGTCTACACACTTTCTATTTCAGTGAGTGTCTCAGGAGCTGATTCCTCTAGTTGCAACCTGGACGGATGTTTCCTGTTTGCCCACTAGAGGAATAACCATGGCAATAAGCAGTTACTGGTAGCCCAGCAAAGACTTGAACAGTTTTCAGATTGGGCCTGGAATCTTTATATAAGTGGATTTATATTGCCTCTGGGAAGTCCTTATATTAATGTTGGAAGCAGTTGTTTGAATTCTTATCTTAATAGTTTCAGGCTTTCAATAATTTATGGACTTCATATTTAGTTGGATAGTAGCATATGTGTAATTTTCTTACTGTTCGGGTATGTTCTTCCTGTTCTTGTGATCTTTTCCCAGTGAAGGCATAGTACTTTTTCAGTTCTAGGTGGATATGCAGAAACATCTTATAGGATCACTAGATTCCATATTACTTTTCTCATCTCTGTGATCACAGACTGCCATAAGAAACTTTGACTCACGGCTTCAGAATGTTAAGTCAAGGTTGCTTGGACTCATGTGCTTGGTGGAACACCATGGTAGGAGTGTGTGTAGGGGGACAGTTAAGGAGTTCACCTTGTGGTAGACAGGAAAGAGAGAGTGAGGAAGGGGCCAGGGACCAGACATGTCCAAAGGCCCCCTCCCTTTGTGACCTACATGTGATCTACGTCCTCTACCTAGGTCATAAATCTCAACGTTTTCTCAGGCTCATATCCTATGCTGATGGCTAAATGTTTGTTTAGAAGTTCATAATGTCTTTGGTTAATTATGTGTTGGCAAATATTGGGTGTCCTGTGGGTCAAGAAAGAGGTACAGCTATGGCCAAGGCAACAGGGCTAGAGAGTCCCCTTCCTCACTTTCATGCTGCTACTCTAGCTTAGGCCACAGAGAGCCCAGTCAGTTATCTTTTTAGGAATCATAACTCCCACTGGGCACCAGTGGCTCCTGTGTGTAATCCTAGCTTACTCAAGAGGCTAAGACCTGGAGGATTGAGGTTCATAGCCAGGCCAGGCAGACTGTCTCCAATTAACTATAAAAATGCTGGGCTAGAGGTGTGACCTCAGTGGTAGAGAGCTAGCACAGCAACTAAGCCAAACTGAGCATGAAGCCTGAGTTCAGGCCCTAAGTTCAAGCCCCAGTAAGGGGCATACACACACACATACACATACACAACAGAACAAAAGAAAGAGATCACAGCTCCAGCATTACAGATAGCTATAAAGTGCGTAAATTGTTTTGGGATTTAGATATTATTTTGCATATCTTCTAGATTTAAATTGAACTTCTGAATTTCTTGGTAGTCTATTAAATATTATTTAAAAAGAATAAATAAAAGGTTTCTGGTAGAGGATGAACTCTTAGCCTGCAGTGGGTTGATTTGCCTAAGCCGTGGCAGTGTGAGGGCTGATGGAAAGTTAATTTGAGCTGAAGACGTGTGAAAACTTCACCAGCCAATTGGCTCACTGTGAATGGTGAGCCAGGAAGAGCCACCTACATTTTCCATTTTGGATTTGAATCACAGGAATATGTTTCTTGCAGAAAGAAACCATTTGGCTTTAACAGGTGTATGGAAATTCCATCTTTGATTAGATTGATGTTTATCTTCATTGTGCATGTATGTGAAATTAATTATATTTTCTCTTTCAATCCATAGGTGAAATTTTGTATTGGAATTTCCTGTAGTACTGACTGTAGTCAAATTTTGAAGATTTTAAAAAAAGATGCTACCTATCAGGCAAGACTCTTAATTTTACTTTATCTTAATAATTCTTGGCTACTTCGGCCAGACTGGAGTTGTTTATATTTCTGGAATAGAAGTATACATGAATGTTAAAAATGAGGGTAAGTTGAATTCTCTAGACAGATTTCTGTTTAGCTAAAGTGTCAGTAGGTTGGCTACTTAAAACAATTAGAGAAGTGATATATAATGGCAGTTAAAACATACATAGACACACATGCACATGCAGATGTATATGCTAAAATGGCCCACTCATTTGAAATGGCTGTTAAGACTAAATTTTATGTGTGAGAAGAATTCTAATATCATCTCCGTCACATGGTACTTGATCAGTCTGTCATCTGTCCATCCATCCATTCATCTTCTATTTACTTAAAGCTTAAAAACATGGATGGTTTAAGAATAAATTTTCTATCTCTGTCTCGGTGTTCTAGCTAAATAGTATAATAGTTCCGGGCATAAAAATTATAGAAATATATCTATAACCAAAATAATTTTGTAATTCACAGGACAAGTATTTAGAAGTTTTCCTCAAAGTGGAAAGGGAACTCTGCTAAACAAAAACAGAACAAGTCTAGTTGCCCTACCTCCCACTCCAGAAAGCCACATTTCTGTTACTAATAGCATTGTGTTTATGTATACAAGTGAAAATATTAGAGAAGTAATACCAAATTAGCTTTTAAAATAATTTGTGTGATTAACTGTGAGATATTAAATTCTCTATTAGTTTAGTACTTTTTTTTCTTTCTCTGCTAGTCCTGGGCTTGAACTCAGGGCCTGTGTGCTGTTCTTAAGCTTTTTTGCTCAAGGCTAGCACTGTACCACTTGAGCCACAGATCCACTTCTGGATTTGTTGTTGTTGTTGGTTAATTGGAGGTAAGAGTCTCATGGATTTTCCTGCCCTAACTGGTTTTGAACTGTGATCTGCAGATCTCAGCTTCCTGAGCTAGGATTGCAAGTATGAGCCACTCGTACCTGGCTTAGTATCTCTTTTAAGAGGGCTACTTTTCAAGGTTAAACATATATATAAAAGTCAGTGCTAAGAGTGAATAGTAGTAATTTAGTGAATGAAATTTACTCACTAACATCCAGCTTAACCACCAATGTATAGTTAATACACCAACAAAAAAGCAGGCCAATAGAGAGAAACTGGGTGAGGTTTATAATACACTATAGATGATGTGTTGACCTAATTATAAGTCCATCCCAGCTTTGATCAGACCTTTGTAGTAACTTCTTACCTGCATCACTGTTTCTCCCTGCTAGACTACTTCCTGCTTCCCTAGAAACTTATAGCGGTAGTTTTCACATTTTTGGGTTTCAGAAACTTTTTTATTGTTTAAAATTATTGAGGATTTACTATCTTAGAAATTAAAGTACAAAAACATTTTCAGCATAAGAATGTACAAATGCATATTCATTATCTTCCAAGTGATGACATTGGCTAAGTCTTATGATGTCTGGAAAACACTATATGCTTGTGAGAGTGAATAGAAACTAAAATTATGTTTGAATGTTTAATTTGTTGTTCTGTGTGGGATTTGACAAATGCAGATGGTTGTATGGCCACAATGAAGATGCAGGACATTTTTATCTCTTCACAGTGTTCCCGTAACCCTGCCTGCTCTGGCTTATTTCTTACAGGAAACAGAGAATTCTAATAGTTTTTCCTGTTCCTGAAGTCTTACAGAATGTAGTCTTTAAAACTTGGCTTCTTTGATTCAACGTATTCATTTGAGATTTAATTGTATCATGTGTGTTACTATTTATTTTATTGCTGACTCCTATTCCAGCATATGAATATACTACAGTTTGAACCAGTTGAAGGGCATTTGTGTTTCTCCCAGCAGTTTTGTGTTTTGTGTTTTAGCATTGACCTTGTAGGCCAGTCAAAAGGTCTCAAGGACCCTAGGGGTTCTGAGACTTTACTCTGAGAAGTTCTGTGCGACTTCATGCTGTGTTCTAGCCATCTTAAATTACTTACCTAGGTATGATGCATCCTTCCTTGAGATGCCATCTAGCTCAAGGGTTTCCTCTGTACAAATCTTCCTGACCCTTCATCTTGCCATCACTCCAGGCACTTTTAACCCCTGAGGCTGTTATGGTCATGGCCACCCTCTAGCCGTTGCTGTGCCTTTTGTTACTGCTTAGCAGTTACTTGAGGTCATGGTAGCTTTTTACTTCCTTGAGAGCATTATCTTTTCTCTTGATCCTGACTGAGCACATATTTGGTATGTGGAAAATTGAACACTTTTGAAAGAATAACAGTTGCTTTAGACACTTTTACAGGAGACATTTATTATTTATAAGAGGGTTTCCTATACATTGTATTCCTCCTTCAATTCAACTCTATGAAGAACATAGGAAAACGTTCTTTAACGTATTTTCTTTTTATTATCAGTTAAATATATTAAGTATTAAAGCTGAGATCCTTTACCCAACTCACATTAGATTAACCTGTGAAATTTTAACATAGATTCTGATGTGCCAGACTGATTAGTTTCTGGATGTCAGGTTTGAGGATTAGTATTTTGGTAATACAGCTACAGAGAATCATATTTGTAGAGTGATTTTCCATCAGTTCTTGGTGTTGGTATTACTCAGGGCTACAATCTAGGTCTTTTGACTCCTACTTTAATTAATGCCTTTTCCTTCGTGTGATGACTTTGCATGTGAACAGAAAGTCTACACAGATGTAGACACCCTTGCAATAGTTGCCAGGCTTCTATGATGTCATACCTTAAAGACAGACAAACATTGTAGACTCAAAAGACCACATTTCTGGTTCAGCTCTGCATTCATTGACTGTGAATTATTAAATACTCCAGTCTGTTCTCACAGTTAAAGGAAGGATACTTTCTGAAAAACTAGAGTGTATTGTGGAGCTCAGATTAGATAATGTGTTGAAGGATTTTGTAAGCTGTTAAATGCTTTCTAGAAGTTATTTTTACTTGTCTGTGGCCTAGTATATTATTGGATAACTTTCTTTGGTGTTCATAATATACAAGTACGATATACAGTTTCACTGAAATGGTCAAGTAACAGAATTATGCAGAGTTAAAATCTAGAGGTCATTGTTACATGCACATTTTTAATCCTTTGTGTGTACATTTAAGTGAACAAACATGTACATATGCAATGTAAGTTATTTTTTTATTTTCTAAGATAGAGTCTTGATTCTTGTGCTTTTGTGCCTTTTAAAAAGCATTTTAGATTATTTCATATTAGGTTATGTAACTTGAAGATTTTTTTTTAATGGCTGTGTATTTTTTTGTATTTCATGTTGATGGATACTTATTTTACCTTTAATGATAATGAACATCATTAGCATTTTCTGATTATAACTTTTGGCTAATTCTTATTAAACATTTATTTCCAGGATACCTGGGAATGAAATATTCAATGTGTTTTGTATGAAATCTTAAATGTGTGTTTTAGTGGGTCTTGGATATGCTAGATAGGCCTCTACCACTGAACTCTACTGCAGCTCCTGAAATCATAGACTTTTTAATACTCAGGTCACACTAAACACTCAAATATTTGTACGATGTACTAGATGAGTTTTTTTGATTACTTTCTTATGTTTTTTTTGTTTTTGTACTTTTATTTTTGTGCTGTTCTTGTTTTCCCAATTTGGATAGACTTTCAAAGACTGGTATATGTATTGTTTACACATACTTAGTCTTCAGTAGTAACAGGATGACCATCATAGTTACTGAGCACTATTTGTGATAGTAGGCAAGAGCTTACCATTCACTTGATCTCCTTTCTTCCTCCAAGAAATTCTTCCTCCAGTGAAATTGGGTGGTGTTATCCATGTTAATCCATGTTAATTTAGAAATGGACAATTAGAGAGATCAAGTCTCTTGCACAAGGTCAAGTGTGGATTTAGGGTAAAGGTCTTTGTTTCAATTGGATACCACATATTTTTTCAGGATTTTGTGAATATATAGTTGGTACATTGTACCGGTGATATCACAGTTTCTTTCTAAATTACTTAAATTTGTGTATCTTACTTTCTATTATCAGTAATAACTTTTTTTTTGGTTGTAGGGCTTGAACTCGGCCTGGGCTCTGTCCCTGAGCCTCTTTGTGTGCAAGGCTATGGCTCTACCACTTGAGACACAGCATCACTTCGTTTTTGAGTGGTTGATTGGAAATAAGAATCTCACAGGGACTTTTCTTCCTGAGCTGACTTTGAATTGAGATACTCAGGTCTCAGCCTCCTGAACAGCTAGGATTACAGGCATGAGCCACCAGTACGTGGCTTATCACTAATAATTTAACGTTGTATAAAGACTCTAAGCTCAGGAGTATCCATCTTTATAGAAAGTACATATAAAGAAAACAGTATAATACCTACATACGTAAGATGATGAAAGCAAATGCTACTTACTGCATTTAATAATGTGATTGAGAAGAGTGAAACAGACCACTAAGTGGGCAGTTGATCTCAAATTTTTATGTTAGCTAACAGAATACCATTGATAAATAATGCTGTTTCCTCACTGACAAAATAGTGCTAGGCTAAGGGAGCTTACTTACTCAATTGTCATCCTAAGTAACATTACTGTGAATAAGTAGTACTTTTGAGAACATTTGGCTGTGGTAATCCAGATGAATTGCAAAATGGAATTCTAGTAATACTTCCGCTTATTTTGAGTAATAAGAAGAGCATTTCTGGGAGGAGTTGCTTGTTTTTGACAAATGAAAGATGAAAATGGTTCATTTCTGTTAATGAAAGTAACAGAAGGCATCCTGAGAGATTTTTTTAAAACAACTGAAATGTCTGTTAATATTATATTATAGCGATGATTATGCATTTTTTTATGAACTGTGGGTGGGTATTTCTCAATAATGATTTTTTTAAAATTGTTGTTGGGTCATGGGGCTTGAACTCAGGGCCTGGCGCTGACCTGGAGCTCTTTTGCTCAAGGCTAGCCTTAGACCTTTGAAACACAGCTCCCCTCTGGCTTTCTGGTATTTAATTGTAGTTACAAGTCTCATGGACTTTCCTGTCCAGGTTGGCTTGGAACAGTGATCCTCACTCAGATCTCAGCCTTCTGAGTAGCTAAGATTACAGGCATGAACACTGGTGTTCAAGCTCTCAATAATGATTCTTGCTGTTTGAGGTTTAGCCAATGTGTGATCACATACATTATTTGTGGATCCTTGTGCTACATTTACTTTGAAGGATAAAGTGAAAAAATTCTAAGTGGTGTAGCTTGGAGCTCATGTCATGTTAGCTTTTCAGCTTGTTTCTTTAATGTGTCTTATGAATGAAATATGGTGCCTGAATGGTTGAAACAAGTTTATTGGTAGACTGACTGACTGGCTGAACTCCTTATTTTGTTGAGAAGCTAAAAAACATAATAAATCATAGTTTCGATATTATCATGCTGTCTTGTTCTTGGTTAGTGTTTTGGCTGATACACATTTGGTGGTTGACAGAAGAGAAAGAGTTTGTGTTGGCTCAGTTTCTTGTGTGGACTTGTTCACTAAGAATTTGGCAACATAAGGTATTACAGGAAGCATTTGGGTGGTAGAACGTTTAATTTCTATGCATAGATTTCATATCAAACGGGGTAAATGCTCTGGATAATATATACACACAAATACATATTAAGAAATTTATATTTTTCTCCTGTTTCTTGATTTATGAAATTACTTGGATAGGTCCAAAACAACTTTGTGCTTTATTACCACCTATACAAACTGCCATTTTGAGATGATATCTCCCACTTTTAGAGGAATTTACTTACTACAAATTTTACAGTTGGTTTATTTTTTTCTGTTGGGCATTTAAATGTTAGCTTATACATTTAAATACTTTTCTATATTTTGACATAGTGACTTAACAAATTTTTCTACTCATTATATTGCCATCACATTCCTTCGTTTACTATTTGCTCTGAATCTGTGTGTCAGTGCAATCCTAACAAGTTCATTCAAGCAGTGGTTGAATTGAGGTTTAGTGGTATTATGGTTGTTTGGCAGGATATGGTCATATAAGCACTTACTTTTAAACACAGGATAGCCTGGGGTGACTGTTAAGTTCAATTGCATAATCATATATTATGCTTTAAATATAGTAATGAGCACATGTACCACATGTATCTACCATGAGAAATTGCCTCATCGTGTTGAACCTACTTAAGAATGTCTGTAGAATTTCCTTGAGGATTTTCTGAGACAGTGATGCCAGGAATGAGATAACTTGTTAGATTATTAATATATATATGTGTGCTCTTCAAATTATTAATTGTATTTTTCCCTCTTTCTTCCTCCATTCCTTTCTTCCATCCTTTTTTCCTCCTTTTCTCCTTTTCTCTCTCCTTCCCTCCCTTCACTTTTTGTGATTTGAAATTCATGCTCCAAGACTGGGTGAAATGGACTTCTGTTTGAAATGACTGGTAATGGGTCCATTCACTATAACTCTGTTATGGACATGAGGAACTTGTCTTTGGGATTCCTGGGCAGAAAAATTCATAAATAATATGCCTGTGATCTGAAGAAATGAAATACTGTGTGTTTCTGATTGCTCATGATAGAAGAGCCTTTTCTGGGGAATATTGAATATGTCCAGAAGAGCTTGATGTGAATATTTTTGGAAAACTTTATTTGCTTTATTGTCATTTTCAGTATTTATCAGGAAATTGGTTATATTTATATAGGACTTGGCTTTTTTTTCTTTATTTGTGCTTGATTGTGATAAAAACCGGGGCCTCGTACATATTCACTAGGCAAGTGTTCTGATACTGAGCCAGATCCTCAGCGCAGAATCAGAATTTTTAGATATTCTACTAAATATTTTATTGAATGACTCATCTTTTGGTCTAAAGTAGGAGTTTTAACTTTTTAGAATTGTATACATTCCTCATATGTTTTATTCAAACAAACTTTGTAACTTAAGAAAAAAGCCAAATCCACAGGTCTACTATTGAACATTTGATTTTTATTTGAAGTGTTTATTGTTTCTAATTAACTTTTATTTTTTAGCAAAGTAATCATTATATTAGGTTTATTATTAGTATTAAAATTTTTTTGGTGTATGTACTGGGGTTTGAACTCAAGGCCTTATGCTTGCTAGGCAGGCATTCTACTCGAGCTATATTTCCAGCCCTCCTGGGTTTAAGTAGCTAGAAAAATAGAGATATAAGTCTTGAAATAACAAATCTTGGTTCTGCGTCTTTCTTGAATCTCTTCAGAGGCAACTGTTCTTTTTTTCTTCCAAATGAGCTTGCATTTTCAGTTGTTACTATTATCTTTCAATTTCCTCCCAGTGATAATTCTGTCATTTTTGGTTATGTCATTATTCACTGTCTACAGTATGATTATATGCATTTTGATGACACAGAACAGTCATTGTTCTTATTTCTTTAACACTCCTCAGAGGTAGTGGTTATTTTGTTTTCAGTTCCTTAGTTTTCTACGTATGGACCATAAAAACTCAAATGGGTAAAGTATTTCAGGTCGTCACTGAGTTAGTTCTGTTTATCTCTTGGCACAGTTTCTCTCTGGGATCTGTGTCCTGCTGGCTCTGGACCGCATGCTTCCTGGCTTCTGTGGAGCTGCCACTTTGGGACTTGTCTTTACCACCATCTTGAGCATCACCTTGGGATCTTTCTTTTGGTAGATCATCTATTCTCTGGAAAAACCACACACACAAAAAAAGTACATGCACACCCTTGGAAGTGGGAAATGAAATGTAAGCTTTACAGAGTTATTAAAGGTATTTTACCTTTAAGACCGTGAATATTTAGTAGGATAGGAGAAAATGTTTAAAAGGTTATAAATTAGAACATGTATGTAAAGTGATGAATGGACTTATTGTTCTCTTAGGTAGACAGGAATTAAGCTATTTCTGTTGTGCTCACTGGTAATTGAATGCTTCTTGGAAGTAACTTGAATATTCTTTGTTGTATAAAACTTGTCCTATGCTTTGTAAGACAACATTCATCTCATAAATCCTTTATAGCCCAGTTCAGTCCTGCATGTAGGTAGAATAGACAGCTGCTTAAATGTTACTTAGTGATACTCAGGATTTTACAGGCTTCTAAATTGCTTTATGTTCAACCTAGTATTTTCTGATGCTTTCAGAACCTCCTGTTAAGTGCCTCTGTTATCACTGAGATTATATCCTGAGATATTGGGTAGTTTTGGTATGCAAGCTCCGTTTGGTGTATCTGGAGAATAGGACAGAGAGAGAGAGAGAGAGAGAGAGAGAGAGAGAGAGAGAGAGAGAGAGAGAGAAAGGAAGAGAGAGAGAAGGGGGAGGGGGGAGGGGAGAGGATAGAAGAGAAGAGAGAAGAGCGAGCAAGCCAGCATGAGAGAGCGAGTGCGAGCGGGATGGTAGGCTTTTGATAGTCATATCTCTGTGAGCCTTGGTAAGCAAGGAAATGTTTTTTTCAGTGAGGATAATATCACTATAATTTAGTCCTTTTTAGACCTAGCCCCACTTGGGATATTTATTTGGTTACTGAAATTGATGGCACTTGAAGGCCAAAGATGTAAATACTAGTAGCTTAGCAACATGTTGTGCTGCTTATGCAAGCCTCTTAAAGCAAGTTTCAGGAGTGAGGAAAATGCAAGTGTTCCTGCACTTAATTGGGAAGGCAGAAGAATAGAGGACTATTAATAATTGCTGTTACTAGCACAGCACAGTTGGCATTTGGACAAAGTGGAAAGCATTCACTGATATAACTTAAGGAGTTTGGAATCTCTCTTTCCCATCCACTATAAATATTTTTAAAATTTCATTTAATTTTATTGTAAGAGTGATGTCAGAGGGCTTACAGTTACATAAGTAAGGTAATGAGTGCATTTCTTATTGAACATTGTTACGTTTTTCCCTTGTTTTATCCCACCCTTCCTCCCTTCCTCCTTCATTCATTTCCAACATAGTGTCTTGTGAGTATTACTGCTTCATTGGTTTACCTTTTGTCCTTTGTCTCACCAATTTTGTTATTCCCCTTCCCTTCCCCAAATCAGATGAACATATATACAAGGCACAGGGGACCAAAATAAAAAACAGTGACAACGGGATAAACCAAAGGGAGGGTGGGGAAGAAAAAAGAAATAACTTCACACAGTTCATTCAAAAACAAAACCAAGGAAATAAAACCCTCTTGTTTTCATATCTTGGAATTCATTTTGATTAGCATTATTTTATATGACCATATGTACATAGCTATTGAGCTATTGTGATCCTCTGCTGGGATTATCCTAGACATATATAGCAATTATTACAAATGAAGGAAATCATGGAGTCTATGTTTCTTTAGGTCAGGCTTGCTTCACTTAATATGATTTTTTTCCCCCAAGTCTCCCCATTTCCTTACAAATGGGGCAGTATCATTCTTTCTGATGGAAACATGGAATTCCATTGTGTATATATACCACATTTTCTTGATCCATTAATCTGTTGAGAGGCATCTGAGTTGATTCCATATTTTAAGTATGGTAAAGAATGCTGCAGTGAACATAGTTGTGCTGGCAGCTTTGTTTGTTATCATTTGGGTAAATGCCCAGGAGTGGATTGCTGGGTCATAGGGGAGCTCCATGTTTAGTCTTTTGAGGAACCTCCATACTGCTTTCCAGAGTGGTTGAACCAGTTTGCATGCCCACCAACAGTGTAGTAGTGTTCACTTTTGACCACATCCCTGTCAGCATTTGTTATTTAATTTGTTTTCTTGATAATGACCATTCTAAATGGGATGAGGTAGAGTCTCAATGTAGTTTTGATTTGAATTTCTTTTATCCTATCCCTTTTATTTGAAAGCAATTAGATTAAAGGACAAATGGTAATTTATGATGGTTTTGGTTAATTTTGAGGTAATCATTAGAAATGATATTTTGAAAAGTGGGAAATAGGGCTATGTAACTCTGACTTTTCATATTTATTGACAAAAAGTGTAAACAGCTTTAGTGTTCCAAAAGTTTTTGGTTTTTGTTTTAGAAGCAGTTCTAGCAGAGCATGTTGGCACATGCCTGTGATCCCAGTACTTGGAAGGTTGGGTCCAGAGGATTTAAATTTGAGGCCAACATGGGCTACATAGCAAGTTTTGAGGAAGTCAAGACTATATAATGAGACTGTCTCAGTTCCCTGCATGTAGGGGAACAAAAAGAAAAGAAATTTGAGTGCATTGCATTACTAAGTGATCTTTTCGGTTCTAGAACAGTTCACAATAATGTGTCATAAGATAGCATTGTTGTTGAACTTAGTACTTTGTTGGCACCTACAGTGTGATGATGATTTTGTAGTTTTGTGATATACTTTGTGTGTGCTAGTCAGGTAACTTACTCTTGGTACCATTGTCTTTGTCAGTATATTTCTGATGTGATAACCTCCCTTCCTTCCTATACCCAATTCCTTCTTTTGGAACCCATGATATCTGTTGTTATGTTATGGGGAGTACTTTTTAATCTTGTTTTATCTTCCTTTGTTCTTTTTTTGTTATTAACCCTACTTTTTTTTTTTTAGGTTATTCTTTTATAAAAGTCAACAGTATGCATAGTAATTAAAGACTGTCCTTGAATTCCTTGTGCTCACTTAAGTGTCAAATGTTTCCATTGAAAGAATAAGCCAATTCAGGTTAAGGGGCTTTTTTTCCTAATTTGAACCCATTAAAAGACCTGATTATGGTAATTGGGTTAGGATAGTATGGAGAGTGGTGACCCTGGACTGAGTGTTCTCCAGTGACTTTTATTGGGGAAAACGGTTGTTCAGTATTGACTCTGTTACTGTGGAAGCCAAGTGTTGAGGGAGGGTCTATGCTAGCCTTGTACTTGGTAGGTGGGAAGTGGTAAGTAGTCAGGATAGGCTTGGTATCCAGATAAGCAATGAATATGATACTGTGTGAAACTTTGTCCTGCCTTTGGTAAACATGCAATGGAGAAACAATAGCCTGAACAAATTTACATTAGAATTTGTTCAGAGTTAAGAAAGGAGGAAGGGATGGTTTTACCCAGCAGGGGAAAGTGATTCAGTTTGGGTAGTTGTCACTTGCTTTAGAATTCAATCTTGTTCCACCTTCCTTTGTAAGAATCATGAGCAGTGTGATATAAAATTGCTTCATGGTTTCTCTCTGAGTAGGAATTTTTATCTTAAGAATCATTTGGATTACAGCACTTTAAAAGCTCTAGTCTGTTCTTAGTTAAATGGAAAACTATTTTACTTTGTTGATCAACAAATATTATATGTTTCTGTATGAGGGTTTTGATAATTTCCTTGAGGAGGGACCAGCATGCAGTTACTGTTCTTAGGGAAAATTTGATCTGGGCATATGGATAATGCAGAGGCGGATGCCCAAAGACAGTCAGCAGTATGCCTTGGGGGCTTAGAGGAGGGAGGAAAGTGAAGCTATTTCCCAAATGAACCAGGAGAGTGAGGACATGTGTGGGAAGTGGTATGTACACAGTGTTGCCTATGGGATTTGGACCTATAAAGAGTTCTTGTGATGTGTTAGGAATAAATAAGGACTTCAGATTTGTTACATTATCTACCATGGAAAAGTAAATAGTGGTAATTGAACTACCTGTTCATTGACTGTTTACCTGTGCTAATTAGTGTTTCAGTGCTTCTAACAATAATATAATAACTCTTTGAGGTAGGTAGTTTGTACCATCATCCTTGTTGCACAGATGAAGAAATTAAGGCCCAGATAGGTTAAAAGGTATATTTGAGGTTACAAGTAGGATTTGACTCCAGATAGGTCTGTAAGAGTGCTTTCTTGGCTCGCCATGTTAGAACCAGGGAAGTGTGGCAAAACTAGCTGGCCTTGAATGCTGGATACTGGAAAATACTTCCTTTCTTTTGGCTGGTAGTGCTAGGGTTTGAACTCAGTGCCTCATACTTGCTAGGTAGGTGCTGTACCACTTCAGCCATGTCTCCAGCCCTTTTTATTGTTATTATTATTTTTAATAGGGTCTCACTCTTTTTCTAGGGCAGACAGTGATACTCTTGTTTGTTCTTCCTGGGTGGCTGGGATGATAAGTGAGCATTATTTCAGACAGTTTAAATGAGATGGAATCTTTTGAACATTTGGCCAGACTGGCCTCACAGTGTGATTCTTCTGATTTTAGTCTCTTGAGTAGCTAAGATTACAGGTGTGAACTACTATGCCTGGCCAGGAGACTTTTTTTTTTTAATGGTTTTCTTTCTCCTAAGTATCTCCTGCTTTCTTGATTTTGGAATGTTCTCCTACTTTGTCTGGTAAATTTCTACCCATTTTAAAATTCTTTGCTCCTCTTATTGCTTTTTCTTTTATGTTATTTTGAATCATCCAGGAAGAAGAACTGTCTGGGGAACTCTCTGCTCTTGGCCAGTACTATACCTTCAATTCAGTGGTCACAGGGTCATTGCTTAACTTTTTTTTTCTTCAGCCAGATTATAAATTGCTTGAAGTTGGACTGCTGTATGATCTTTTGCCTTTCCTGGCATTAAGGATGTATTGTTGCTGAATAAAGATCCGATCTCACCAGAACAAAAGGGAAGGTGATGAATTTTCAGATTGGGCTGACTTGTTTCTTCCTAAGTTCCAGGTTGGAATACCTAGAAAAGAGATAAAGTATTTTATGCTCTAATAGCTTGGCTGATTAGGGCTCCTGTGAGAATGAAGACAGTAGATTGTTTCTGGCTTGGTGTGCAGCCTGGTTGTCGGGCTTGGCTCTAGTGGAGGTGTAACATTTGAGTTGGCAAAGGGCTGGGGCCCACCCAGCTAAGAGAACAGCAGGAGGTGTGGACTGAGTGGACCATGCTCTGTTGCTCCTGAAACATGAGTCCCTATTTAGGCTTGCCTACTGACTATGCTCAGGAATTTTTTGGCATAGAAAATCTCTCCAAAATCTTGATTTCTTAACTGTCTGCCAGAAAGATGTATAGGTTAACAGAACATTTGCCATGTGGTGGTTTTCATTTAAGATAAGTTCCTAACATATGGAATGTGACATTCAAATGCTCAGGATGCCTTTTTGGTGGTAAACTGCTGTTAAAAAGTAGGCCCATTTGGTCTGAATTAAACTTACTCTGTAGAAGTTCTTTAAGATCTTGAAGCCAAAAGTAACCTCACGTAAACTGGCATGTCTTCTGTAGCTGGCCTGGTTCAAGTGTTCTTTGTCTCTTTGCAGATCAACAAGGACTTTCAGTGTATTGCTGTAATGATCTTATGTCCTTTAATCCAGCTTCTTCTTTTTATCCAGAAGTGCTGTGCTCAGTGTCAGGAATTAAGGGCCTGGGTTAATCAGACTTGTAAAGAAATTGATGAAGGGCTTTCATGATATAGGAGAGGGTTTTTGTTAAGGAACATCTTCCTACATTAGAAGTCTTTGAAAGTGTCTTTGAGACTTAAACCAATGATACTAATAAAATGATACCTTAAAACTATCAGTGCTTCAAATGAAAAGTTTTTCTTTCTCATAAGTTCAGATAAAAATTGAGCCTGTTCTTAGAAGTACCTGGCATGGAAGAAATAGTCTTCCCCAGGGCCATGGCCACCGCTCGCAATTTTAACCTATCCTGCTTATTCTGGGTCTTATAGAAGGACTAAAAGGAAGTTAACCATGGGTATGCCCCCCCCCCCCCATCTCAGTATCCCCAATCATAATGGCTAATTTTCAGATTTTCTTTGTCATTGACTCCTAAAGGTTTTAGTGCTGTAAGATGTTGACAACTCAAGTTCCATTAGGTGCAGCACTTGTCTTTTCCCCTATTAAGCCCCCACAGTCTAGAATAGCCTATCCAGGAGAAATAGTATGTGAAACTATTTAATTTTTTTCTAGTTGATAAATTAAGAAAAAGTGAAAAAAAAGAAGTAAAATTAATTTCAATAGTTTAAGACTTTTTGTCAATAATATTATCTCAACATGTAACCTATATAAACAGTATATAGGTTTTTCATGTTCTTGGTTCACAAGAAGTCTTCAAAGTCTAGTGTGTGTTTTAAAATTGCACTGCATCTCAATTTGGACTAGTGCCATTACCAGTGGCTACCATCAATGGTGAAGTTCCATTACTGTATCTGGCCTATGGCAGAAGCATAGTAATGATCTGTTAGAGAGGAAGGAAGAAAAAAGAGATGAAAGAAAAAGGAGGAAATGGTAAAACTTGAAAGATGAATGGACACAAAGGAAAGCTGTTTTACTTGTTTGGGCAGTTTCTAGCTGTAACTGTGACGGCATAAGGCTTTTTAGCTTAAAATTGTTTTCAAACATATCTTGTTGATGCTTACCCCCATGACATTGGTTGACTTGTCATTGTGTGCTGTTTTGTGTTTATAGGGTCCATAGCTAAGGTTGAAGGTAGGTGGGACACATAGTGGTTTTAGCAGGATACAAAAACCTTTTGAGTCTTAGTAGTTTCTTCTCACTACTGCATATCTGCTCCCTGGTTTCTGTAAGCTGTGCTTGGCTTAGACAGTAGTTGACTGTTTGGTAAGAATAGATATTAAAAGGTACACTGACTGTGTAACCGTAGCTTCTATTATTGATGATCTTCTTGTATCCCCTTCCTGTGGTGTACCTGCACTATCTCTGTATCCTATCTGAGTACATTGGAAACGGTGTATACTGGTATTAGAATCAGGAAACTGAAAGGGAATACCCAAATCGAGAGACACAGGGTAAAAAAGACAAACGACTACAAAAGCAATACTTGCAAAACTGTTTGGTGTAAATGAACTGAACAACTCATGGGGCGGGGAAGGGGAAGGGGGGGGATGAGGGAGGAGGTAACAAACAGTACAAGAAATGTATCCAATGCCTAACGTATGAAACTGTAATCTCTCTGTACATCAGTTTGACAATAAAAATTAAAAAAAATAAAAGGTACACTGAATAAATATTACTAATACAGAGCTATTTAAAAGTAGTGAGTGGTTAAGTCTTAAAGTTTGTCTTTAGTAGTCAAAGGCAGGAAAGCAGCATTTACATAGTTTCTTTAGGTCCTTAGACCTTTGGAATTAGAGAAAGTATATATACAAGTTTGATGAGTAAAAAGACTTTTTGAAAAGGCATGTACCCATGTGCTTCTGTATAACCATTATCCTTGTACAGAGATTGCTTTCTAGAATGTGAAATAGTGACTTGTCTCTTATGTAGAGCAAATGTACTCACCCTGCATAATTATCCCTTGAGTGATTAAATTTTTGGGTTTTACAGTTCTGTATCTTGAGCCATTAAAATGGTTGGCTTTTATTGTGCTTAACATTTAAATAAACACTTAAGTAAGATTCTTTGGGTGTGATTCAGTTTGCTATGACTAAAATGCTAAAGATGAATTAAAGTTAATACTTAGAGCATCAGTATACTAGGAAAACACTTCATTTCAACATCCTCTTGGTTAGAAGCCAAGACAAATCACTCTGCAGAGCTAGGTGTGTGAATTGAGATATTAGAGTAGAGCACATACTTTATAAGATGTTTTATATGTATGAGTTTGTGAGAGACAGATCTAGTTTGCATTAAATGTCATTTTTTGTGTTGAGAAAAAGATGAAAGGAAAATATAATTTTAACCTTTCCCTAAATCAGTTATTAGATACTGTAAAATATTTTGTTACTATTACTCATTTTGGGATAATGTACCAGTTTGAACAGGCAACAGGAAAGTTGTTCAGTAAGAAATATATATGTAAGTCTTTGTTTTGTTTTTTGCCAGTCCTGGGGCATGGACTCAGGGCCTGAGCATTGTTCCTGGCTTCTTTTTGTTTAAGGCTAGCACTCTACCACTTGAGCACAGAGCCACTTCCGTCTTTTTCTGTTTATGTGGTGCTGAGGAATCGAACCCTGGGCTTCATGTATACAAGGCCAGCACTTTACCACTAGGCCATATTTCCATATATATAGAAAAGGCCAGAGGAGGCGCTGTGGCTCAAGTGGCAGAGTGGTAGCCTTGAGCAAAAAGAAGCCAGGGACAGTGCTCAGGCCCTGAGTCCAAGCGCCAGGACTGGCAGTAAAAAAGAAAAAAAGTCTCTGAGAAAGAAGAAAAAGGTGGGTAATCCTAGCTACTCAGGAGGCTGAGATCTGAGGATTTGTGGTTCAAAGCCAGCCCAAGCAGAAAGCCAGAAGTGGAGCTATGGTTTATGTGGTAGAGTTGCTAGCCTTGAGCAAAAGAAGCTCAGAAACAGCACCCAGGCCCCGAGTTCAAGCTCCAGGACGGCCTGGCAAACAAACTGAAAAAGAAATGTCTGATTTGCTGGGTGTTGGTAGACAATACAAAAGCTAGTCTGTGCAAAAGAGTCTGTTTCTAATTAACCAACAAAAAGCTGGGATTATAGGTTTGCCTTAAGTGGTAGAGTGCCAGAAAAATGAGCAAGAAAGCTGAGATAATACAATACCATTGAGCTCAAGCACTAGAAAAAAACATTTTTTTTTGGAAAATGTCAATTGTGATCTAACATTTGCTGGTTTGGGTGAAGATAGATCTGAGTTTTAACTGAGGCTGTGGCAAACAGCACTCACAAGGAACAAGGAAACATTGAAGGTTTTTTGTATTTAGGTCTGATCATTTCTGGGTGCTGATAAATTTTTCTTTTCTTGTCTGTCATGGAGCTTAAATTCAGGGCCTGGGTGCTGTCCCTGGGCTTTTCTGCTCAAGGCTAGTGCTCTACCCTTTTGAGACACCGCTCTACTTCTGGTTTCTGGTGGTTAATTGGAGACAAGTGTCTCACGCACTTTCCTGTCTGGGCTGGCTTTGAATTGTGATCCTCAGATCTCAGCTTCCTGAGTAGCTAGAATTATAGGCATGAGCTACTGGGGCTGGGCCTAATAAGTGTTTCTTGATGCATATTCATGTCCTGCTTCCAACTATGAATTCCTGTTTTTGTAGTTTTTGTTTTGTCATTAACTACATGTATCTTAAGTTCCAGTGAAGGGAACTAAAGAGGCAGTTGATTGTATGGTTGCATTATCCACTCCATATGTTTCCTGTTTAAGGAGCCATCAATTTCTATATTGTGTCCTTTGTTTATGTAACTAGAAGCAATATAGGAACATGGGTTGTTGTGTTGTGAAGAGCCTTAGGATCTCACTTTTAGAAAGTCAGTTTACTTTATCAGACTCTAAGCTTGTCTTACTATGTCTTCTTGTCACCTTAAGTACCCGAAGGGACCTTTTTGGCATGAAGACTTGGTGGTACATTTTGTAGGTGTCTGGAGAGTCTGCTTTCCTTGATTATGCTTTCTGGTAGTATGTCATTTCAAGACCTAAACATACTTTATTTTCATGTTAGCAGTGATTCAGTGCATATCTGGAGAATATTTCAGGTGAATTCTGACTGTTTTGGCATTATTGTATGAACAGTTTTAATTTTTTTAGTTCCTTACTGTGGCAATTTTTCTGAATTTGTCAGTGGTGGCTTTCTTGGCCAATCTGAGTTTGCAGATTGTTGGAAGGATGTTGGTATGTGTGTGTGTGTGTGTGTGTGTGTGTGTGTGTGTGTGTTTCAGTCAGTATAATAGAGGAATGAGTACCATAAACATTCTACTGTTTTTAATTTGTAAATACTTCAAACAGATTGGGGAGGATAGGGAATAATGTAATATCATCCAGTTTCATTGACTCTTAACATTTTTTATTCTGTTTCCTTTAGGAAACATTTTCCATTTAGGAAAAAGTTCTCTGATTATATGAAATAATAGTTATCAAAATGAATTCTACCCTCTTCCCCCCGAAGTTGAACCTATCATTTTCTTCTTTCTGAACCCATACTAAAGTGCCTACTGGTTGATGATTCCATGTATCTTCCAGTGAGGTCACCCTGTGAGTAGTATAGTGGTGGATTCCTTGTGGAAACCTTGTGCATCTTCTACCTCAAAGGAAGTATATTAGTGAAGAGACTTAGTGACTATGATGTAGTAAGGTCTTGAACTAGATGAGAGGAATATGTATTTCTAAAGGTCTGTTTGACTGAATGTGGGCGTTTACATTCTGACTAGCTGTTTGGTATCTGCAACATTTCAGAGTTAGTCAGTAGTTGTTCAGATAGCTATTAATTTGCCCAAATGCCAGAATAATAATTAAATCTGGCTTTTTTGTGTGTGAATATTTTGTACCTTAGTTTCCAAAAGTGTTTGCTGTTGATTTTGTTTGAATTTTGTTGGTTCTGGTAATTTTTTAAATAAGTATTTGCTCTGTGTCTGGATTTTTGAATTAATCCCTCCCCCTTCCCTCCTTCCTTCTATTTTTCCCTCTTTCTTTCCCTCTTTTCTTCTTTTCCTCCCTCCCTTCCCTCTATCCTTTTTCCCCTCTCCCCCCACATCCCTCTCCCCATCTTGTTAAAGAAAATATAAAAAGAAAAAGGCTATTTTCCTTGATATTACCTAATATCTCTATGTCTTAATTATATGGCAGATTTTTCATTGTCCAAATCTGAAGTTACATTAAACTGTATTATCTTTTACAACAAAATTTTTGTTTTGATAAACTACCCGGAAAATAAAGAGGAAAATATTTGTATTAAGACAGCTTTTTTTGTGTGTGTGCTTTTTAACACTTTGCTACAAATTACTTTCTCAATGTGTTCATTTGTCCCCTAATATTTCCAGTAAAAATTATAACAATTACAGCCAATAATGTATAAATCGTAATAAAAAAATCTAAGTGAATGGTAAGGAAAAATTAACCCTTGAACAAGTTATATGTCATAGTTAAAATGTAGAAAATTACAAATTAAAAATGTATCAGTAATACTGTCATTCATAAATGCTATATACTGTTCACTGTATAGATAACATTTTATTTCTGAAAATGTTCATAAAGTACATATTTTAACATAGTTTGCTATTGGTAAAATGTTCTTTTCATGTAGCATTATGAATAGCAAACTAGTAATTTATATACAGTGATTGAATTATAACCATTCCAAGTTGCACGCAGTGGAGGCTCCCCTGTGCAGAGGTAGAAACTTAGGTTTTGGGGCTGGGGATATAGCCTAGTGGCAAGAGTGCCTGCCTCGGATACACGAGGCCCTAGGTTCGATTCCCCAGCACCACATATACAGAAAATGGCCAGAAGCGGCGCTGTGGCTCACGTGGCAGAGTGCTAGCCTTGAGCGGGAAGAAGCCAGGGATAGTGCTCAGGCCCTGAGTCCAAAGCCCAGGACTGGCAAAAAAAAAAAAAAAGAAACTTAGGTTTTGCAACAGACGTGGGTGCACATTCCTTCTTGTCTTGTGAGGAAGTTAGCTGTGTGCAGTTAGTAAGAATACAAGTGAATGAGTCTATTTCTCTAAGTAAAAATGTGGCTGAGCATCATCTTTGAGAGCATCACAGGAATTCAGGGGTCATTCATTTACACAGTGCCAGGAATACATTGAGTGTCAACTGATATTATGGAGAGGCTTTACAGTAAATATTATATTAGGAAAGACAGTGATATTGAAAAAGGTTAAGCTTGGGTTTAAATCTTTGTCTATACACTGTTCTGTTTCTTATACCCTGTGCTTTGGATTGTTATATTACTATTGTGATATACAGAACAACAATGTGCCTGACGTAGTATAGACACTCAAAATTAGTCACTATCATTATAATTTAATTACTTAAATAGAAGATAAATTTGGACATTAGCCTATTTATATCAAGGTGGAAGCTTCTAACTGCCCCAGATTTTATTTGCAATTACTATCCAAAGTACTTGTGGCTAATGGGAGCTGTATAAATAGTTTGATAATAGCTGCTTCCCCCATCCCCACTTTTGAAATAATATGTGAAAAGGATTTTTTTTCATGACCTTCACATGTGTAATGAAAAGCTATGGATGCAATTATTATCTGGGAATATGTGCTCTATTAATTGTTCTTGTGGATACTTGGTAGGTCATCTATATCTGCCCCGCTCACGGTCTTTTTCCTAGCAGTTGTAGACTTCCCGTATAGTTTCTTTTCCCCTTGATTTTCTGTGTTTTTTTAAATGTAATTTTTAGAAGCACCTATTTAATTTACACATGTGTATTTTATTACTTACACACATGCATATTTAAGTTGAAAAGGTCTTAAGAAAGATAGGTTAATCCTATTGGTTTTACACCTTCCACTTCTCAATAAATGTGTATTGTAATGCTTTTGTCAGTTTAGACTTTTATGTTCTCATGAGGCAGTGTGCTTGCTGGCATAAGGGCCCTGGGTTTGTCCTTGTTGGTCCTCTTTTCACGATGCAAGCTGATCATTATATTTCCTCTAGTGGCCACTGGTTTACTCAAGCTGCTCCTTTAGAGTAATGCTTATTTGCCCTACAACGCTTTGTCTCACTCTCTTTATCTTCCTACCCCTCTCCTGCCTCCTCCTTCCATTCCCAACGTGAAGGCACTGTGCTTTAGTTTCAGTTGAGATCAATAAAGACACAAAATTAGTAAATTAATAATTTTTGCCAAAAAGCTAAAAGAAAAATCTTGATTTGGATACTGGCACTCAGGAATGTGATAATAGTCTTTTTCTTTTTTTTTTTTGGCCAGTCCTGGGCCTTGGACTCAGGGCCTGAGCACTGTCCCTGGCTTCTTCCCGCTCAAGGCTAGCACTCTGCCACTTGAGCCACAGCGCCGCTTCTGGCCGTTTTCTGTATATGTGGTGCTGGGGAATCGAACCTAGGGCCTCGTATATCCGAGGCAGGCACTCTTGCCACTAGGCTATATCCCCAGCCCCAGATAATAGTCTTTAAAATTTCCTAAATTTGCCTTTGAGTGACTTGCTTAAAAACCATAACAAAGATGAACAAGAGGTAAAACCAACTTGCCATTTAAATATAAAAAATTTGAGTATATTCAAAGGGATTTGAAGGGTGAAAATGATTCTTTCCAAGTTTATTGAAGAGAAAAATGTTTCCTTTGGTGTACCTCATGTGGTTGGTTACTGTATATGATTTTGGTACACTGGATATTGTGTATATGCTTATTTGAACTAGGGAAGGGAAAGAAAAATGAGGGAGGGTGTAACAAATATGACAAGAAATGTACTCACTACCTTATTATGAAACTGTACCCCCTCTGTACATCACCTTGCCAATAAAATTTAATAAAATATGTTTTGTAATTTCATCCTAGTTTAGTATGTTCTGGTTGAATAACTAGCTCATGACTATTTGCAATTTGTTTGTGGAAGCTTTTAAAGTATATTTAGCATTGTAAAAGCTTCTGTTTAAGTAGTAGGAGAGAGATGTTCTTCATTTTACTGAAGACTGAGAATTTCTTGGCCACCATTACATGGTGACTCTGGAAATTTGAGTTTAGATTTTTTAGCTCCTTACTCCTTGCTTTTTGTGCAGTGCTATCCTACCTGTTTTTTCAAACTGAGTAGAAATATTTTGATCTTTGGGATTGTAATAATTATTTCTTTAACAGTTTTACTGATGAGAAATTTTAAGCTCTAGGCAATTAGGAATGAACAAAAAGATAAAATTTCTACCTCCAAGGAGAGCTATCACTGTGTTGGTTAGTCTTGATAATCAACTTGGTTGGGTTAAGAGACACCTGTGAGATTAGAAAATGCACTTTTGGGTATGTCTGTGAAGCTTTCCCAAGATTTGACACTGAAGGGGACAATCCTGCCTTAAATGTGGATGGTGTGGTCCAGTAGGGTGGGTCCTGCACAGAACAAAAGTAGAAGGAGCAGAAGCCTGCTCCTTTTGGCTTGCTTCGTACAGCCAGGAGGGAAACGATCATCCAGGCACTTGCCACTGTGATATTCTGCCTCACTTTAGTCCCTAAGCCAAAGGGTCAGCCTTGGAAGTGAAAAATGAAATCTTGAACTGCAATATGTCCTCTTCCTTGTAAGTTGCTTCTCTCAAGTATTTTGTCACTATGATGAGTAATTGACTAACAGATAATAAAGTACATAAAGGTATCTATTTTATCTATATCAATGGTTGCTTATTACAAAACATTTCTTAGCTTTGATATATTCTAGGTAGCTTGAGGCTGCAACATGACATTTGTTTGAGTTTTTACTTATTTTTATACCATCTTGTACATGTCTTTTTTTTGCCAGTCCTGGGCCTTGGACTCAGCCTGGGCACTATGGTTTCTTTTTGCTCAAGGCTAGCACTCTGCCACTTGAGCCACAGCACCACTCTGGCCATTTTCTGTACATGTGGTGCTGAGGAATCGAACCTAGGGCTTCATGTATATGAGGCAAGCACTCTTGCCCCACTAGGCCATATTCCCAGCTTCTACATGTCCTTTTATATATTTGTTCTGCAGCATTTTTGTTGGAGTGTGTTCTAGGTTTACATTTTCTTGTTTTGGGAGGGAAAGGTTGACAGGAGAAGGAAAATGGAACTTAGTCATATTTTTCCCCTCTTGTGTAGGAGGAATCAAGGCTTCCAATTGTTGTTATTTTTTTTTTAACTGCATTTATGCTACACAGTGGGAAACTCGTATCTGTTTTAAAGATAGCCTTGAAGGGATGAACTGAGGTTACAACATCATGAGTGTTGGGGTGGAGACTTCCAGGTGATATGAGTTAGTGTTAATTATTGTAATAGTTCTGGTGTTATTTATTTTACCAGAACTGCAACTGAAATGTTTCCAGTTTTAATAGTTAAACTACTTCTAATTTTTTTTTTAAAGAAGACAACACTTTTTTGTTTGTCTTTTGTTTTATTTTTATGCTTACCATCCTTTTAGTTTTTAGAAAATGGTTTTCAACCACATCTAAATGACAGAATGATATTTAAATTTCCCAAGATGCTCAGCCTTTGCTGTAGAGAAGTATTATTCTGCCTTAGTGTTCTGTCATATAACTTCTCACGTTTTGTTACTAATTTCATATTTTAAACTATGGACTAAATGGTTTGTAGTTTAAAAGTACTTAGACTATGTAACTTCATATTTTGTTTTCTGGTATACTTTCCCTTCTCCAGATTTTAAAACAAAACAACCAGCTAGTGATAGGATTTTATCAGCATGTTCTGAAAGGAAATTTTATTTGATGACTAAGTGGGGTGAGACTTTGCAGCTTATAAGTGTGATAGAACATTTCCATAAAGAATTGCATGTTTATTTCTTTTTGCAGATGAATTATCAAACGTGGTCCACATTTTTGTGCCTCTGCTTCTTTTCTCTGCTTTCAGGAATTTTCTTTTTCCCCTTCTAGTTGTGGATCTAGACTTGACCATACTCTAAAAACTACTGTGAAATGCTCAGAATCACAGAGGAAGGCTTCTCATGTCAGAAGTTTTAATAGTTAAACTACTTCTAATTTTTTTTTTAAAGAAGACAACACTTTTTTGTTTGTCTTTTGTTTTATTTTTATGCTTACCATCCTTTTAGTTTTTAGAAAATGGTTTTCAACCACATCTAAATGACAGAATGATATTTAAATTTCCCAAGATGCTCAGCCTTTGCTGTAGAGAAGTATTATTCTGCCTTAGTGTTCTGTCATATAACTTCTCACGTTTTGTTACTAATTTCATATTTTAAACTATGGACTAAATGGTTTGTAGTTTAAAAGTACTTAGACTATGTAACTTCATATTTTGTTTTCTGGTATACTTTCCCTTCTCCAGATTTTAAAACAAAACAACCAGCTAGTGATAGGATTTTATCAGCATGTTCTGAAAGGAAATTTTATTTGATGACTAAGTGGGGTGAGACTTTGCAGCTTATAAGTGTGATAGAACATTTCCATAAAGAATTGCATGTTTATTTCTTTTTGCAGATGAATTATCAAACGTGGTCCACATTTTTGTGCCTCTGCTTCTTTTCTCTGCTTTCAGGAATTTTCTTTTTCCCCTTCTAGTTGTGGATCTAGACTTGACCATACTCTAAAAACTACTGTGAAATGCTCAGAATCACAGAGGAAGGCTTCTCATGTCAGAAGTCATCAGGTGATCTGGAATCATGGCCATCTTTCTCTTGTTTGTCTTCTCTCTTCCCTGAATTGAGGACAGTAGAAGGCACAGCTGAGAGAGGTGTGGATTTGGACAGACATGTGTTTATACCTGAACTCTTGCTTGTTATTTGTGTGATCATGGATAGCACAACTTTAAAACCTCCGATCTCAGAGGTAAAATTGAGACTCACCTAATGGCCTTCTTGTGGTTTAGTGAGTTTTGCTTGTCAAGGAACTTGTGCTTAGCACTTTCAGATTATCCTACAGAACCAGAGCATGGAATTACTCTGCAGCTATTGTATGTTCTTCTACAATGGCATTCTCCTGTCTCACTTTGGAGATGACCATTGTATGAATTATAGGCTCAATTTCCCTTGCTTTAAAAAATATGCATATCTGTGAATAATGTATTTTAAGCTTTACCTATTTAGGCTCTATAAAATGCTGTCATAGTATATGTTGTCTAAAATAAGGGAACTTCATCACATCAAAGTGTGTGTAGAACTCCTGACTGTCCACTTAGTCTTTTCTAATAAGAGGGAGTGGTGAGTGTGGGCTTTCAGTTTTTTTTTTTTTTTTTTTGCCACCTGGCTGGAATACAGTAGTTTTTTTTTTTTTAATTTATTTTTATTCTTTCTGCCTCGCTAGCATGCTACCGTAACAGGTAGGTCTTTTAGTTAGAGAAAATAGGCTTTTTTTCTTTATTGTATTATAGACAAGAATGATACTAGGTGACACACAGTGTAGGAAATGAGCCCTATAAATAAATGCATTAAAGTTAATGAGAACCAGATTTACTGCTTTTACAAGGAAGAGGAATGTGAAAAGTAGTTTTGATCCCTTTGGTGTTAGATTAGAATTCAAGATGGCTCACAAAAAAAAAGGAAAAAAGGAAGAAATAAGTGTGTGTGTGTGTATATATAAGTGTAATGTATGTATGTATCTACATCTCTTCACTTTGAGAGCTTAAAAACAGCAATAAAACAATTGTAGTAGACAGACACAGTTAATACCCAGATCTTGGTTTCAAAGTACTATTTTCCTAGTGAAATGGTAAGCATTTCTGGAGTAGAAAATCACTTCTTGGGAACCATCAAATAATAATTAATTGGCCTAGTGGTAGAATGTTTCTTTTGTGTACATGAAGCCATGGATTCGATTCCTCAGCACTACATATATAGAAAATGGCCAGAAGTGGCGTGTGGCTCAAGTGGTAGAGTGCTAGCCTTGAGCAAACAGAAGCCAGGGACAGTACTCAGACCCTGAGTTCAAGCCCAGGACTGGCCAAAAAAAAAAAAAAATACAGTTAATGGTAGTGTAGGGAATTCTTCCTGATTGAATTAGGAATAATGAAACATGGCAACTAAGTACACGTATGATATTGTATTGGATATTTTTATAAAAGAAGACATTATTGAGGTAATTAGTGAAAGATGACTGTAATAGGTAACAATTCTGACATCAGCGTTAACTTCTGAATTTCTATGGTCATGCTTAAATAGTAGTTTTGTAGAATGCCCTTGTTCTTAAGAATTACTCATTAAACCATCTGGTAAGCTATTTTAGCTTCTTAGATCAAGGGGTTAGAAGAAATGAGTTATTTTTACTGTTTGTCTTTCTTATAAGTTAGTCTGAGATTATTGTGTAAGAAAAGGAAAAAAAAAACAGAACACAACCCTTTCTGTTAGTTGAGTAGCTCAGAATTGTTAGCTTAGCAAAGAAATCATGTATAAGTTCTAAGAAGTTTGCTTTATGGGCAACTGCAGCTGATCTTGCATTGAGGCTTCCTGTCTCATCTGGCTTGTTAATTCATTTCATTACTGCATTCTCTCTGTGCTCACTATTTCTGTCACCCAAGTTTTGCCCCTGTGAAAAATGCTTTGTTGAATGGAAAGTGTGGTTTACTAAAATATGGCATGTTAAAGTGTCACACTTCAGTAATGATAACTTGTAGCTTACTCCGTGCCTTTTCTCAATTTGCTGGTGAGCTCATTAAGCAATTTGTTTCTCTTCCTACCACACAACATTTACTTCAGCACTGAGCATAATTCAGTAGGCTTTGAGTTTATTTTATTTATTTATTTTTGAGTATTGAGCTGTTTGATTGCCTGTCTCAGAATTTGGAGTTTTCAGAAAGTACTAACAGGTGTAATGTGGATATGATGGTATTGTGAATGCGTAATGGCATAGTGTTCATATTCTTAGTGGTTAGCCCTAAAGGATTTAGTGTTAAACACACTAGGAGTGAACTGGGGCTAGTTCAGGTATTTGTTAGGTTGTATAGATTAGCCCTTGGGAAAAGGCTTATGGTCAGAGCCGACAGAGGTCTTTATGTGCACACTTCATGTTAACTTGTCTTGGAAAATATGCCCTTTCCCTGGATGTAGAAAATAGTGGATTAAAGATATTGAATCTTCTCACCCCATAGCGTTCTTTCTCTGGTAGAACTAAAATCTATCATAGTTCTTTTCTTTAGGTAGGTTAGAGGACAAATTTCTCTTTAGCAGTTATACTAATTTTCATATTTCTCAGAATGATCAAGTAAAAGTGCTTTTAAAATCCCAGAGTGGTAGTTACATTGCATTTAGTTTACACCCACATGCACAGGCTTTTCTTTAGCATTTTTTTTCTTGCTACGTTTGCAGTGTAGGTGGCTTTCTCTGGATTGCTTTTGACAGGAAATTGAACAACCTTGCTTTTTTTTGAACAGAATATATTTTACTGCTGAGAGAGGGAAAAAAAGTGTTTATGGTTTGCAATTTTATCATGAGTTTTGATTTAAGGGCCAATTTAAATCCAGAAAAATAGAGGTAAGGGTTAAATTTCACACTGTGCACTGCTGCTTCTGAATCTTCCTAGTGATTTTTGGGCCTTCCTTCCTTTGTAGAGTTGTTTTGTTATCTCTGCCATTGGTGGATATCAGGAAGTCAGCTTCCACTATTTTTCTGGCTCCTTTTTTCCATCCTTTTTCTGATTCTTGACTGAGGCCACCTTCCTCGGTTGTTTTCTTTCAGCAGTGGAGGTATGGAGGTCTCTCCACAGATTTCACAGGCATCTTGAATCTTGGATTTCTTAGCAGCCCCGTTAGGATATGTACAACATTTAGCAAAGTTCCTAAGGAATTTGGTAGTTCACATGTCCCAGAGTGCAAGCAAGAGCTTCTTATTGGAATCTTGCCCATGCCACAGGTTCTGTCTGGACCATCAAACATTTTGGTGCTTTCTGATGCAAGTGCCAGTCCCTGATCTTCTACCTTCTCCTGTGTACTTGCTAGGTGGAGTTATTGTGGTTGAATTTGATTTGGGCAGTTTCTGAAGAGCACTGAAGATTCAGAAGTACCTACCAGTCTTTAATCTGAATAAGTCCATTTGCTATGTTTAGAAATATTGTTCAGTTGGAATAGAATAATTCTGATGAAACCTAGATGTACTCATATTTGCATGTTTATTCATGTACCTAAGTGATTTACTAGTGCAAATCTGCCAGGTATGTCTTACTATATGATTAGCTACTTATAACTTAATTAAGATGAACAAAACAAAGTATATATTTTGAGTGTAATGGATATCTTTTTCCATTCTGGCGGTGTATTTTGTAGGCCAATTAGGTAGAAACCACGTTTTATTATCTGAAATATCTGACTCTCGGAAAATATCCTATTAAATAGGTTCATTGCCTCACAGTTTGCTTCTAAAGGAGGTGGTTTTTGACTCAGGCAGTGTAAGAAAGACCCTTGCAGAGTGTTATGTGGCTCTGTTCTGCTGTATCATATAACATCATAGTCCTATACATAATAGGCATAGGTCTTGGTTAGTAGGTAAAGTTAAAGAAAGTTCAGTGAAATGTTTTTCTATTTGGCTGAATAAGGGTATTAATGTCTTGATGAGAGACTGAAAAGAGAAGCTTCCTGTTTTGTCTCACCAGGAATTGGGAACATTTGTGATTGAAGTTTGTTTTTGATTATTCCTTCCTTTTTTTCAGCGTCCATTTTATATGATTGGGCACTAGGTTTGACACATTTGAAGAGTCTTTGAAGTAGTGTTTGACCTCTGCAAAAAATACAATAAAATAAAATAAAATCTTGGGAAGCTCTAAGCACATACATACTCTGGTTTATGTAAATATTTTCGGAGATTGATATAGTTACTGCAAATGGTTGTTGAGCATGCATGTATTTTCTTTGTATGAGAAACAGCATCCATAGAAAATTCTCTGTGACTGTGCTTGAAGCTTATCTATCTGAAAATTAATAGTGGGAGGACTATAGAAGGTCTCTATAGCCAGTCTGGCTGTTTTAGGAGAGGGTTTCTTTACCTTAGGATTTAGTTTATGTTGGGCTGAAAACTCCTGTGTTGATAAGAGGTGAAGGGATTGCTTTGTATATTATAGCATGCTTAGCTGCCTCCCTGGCTTCTACTGGTTAGATGCCAATCCCATTCTTTGCGAGATTCAGAAATGTCTCTAGACATTCTAAGATGTTCCCTGGGATATAGACTTGCCCCTGTTGAGAACCTCTGAGTTAGAAAGGCAGATCCTCTAGGTGGGTGATGGACTGACTACTGCATCAGCATCACATCCTCGGGTAGTTTCTTATAAATTCCTGAGATTGTCCCAATATTCCTAAACATATTATTGGGGTAGTCTTGAAAAGGCAGTCTCCATAGAGATTGAATAGTCAGTTTTTTTTTTGGCCAGTCCTGGGCCTTGGACTCAGGGCCTGAGCACTGTCCCTGGCTTCTTCCCGCTCAAGGCTAGCACTCTGCCACTTGAGCCACAGCGCCGCTTCTGGCCGTTTTTTCTGTATATGTGGTGCTGGGGAATCGAACCTAGGGCCTCGTGTATCTGAGGCAGGCACTCTTGCCACTAGGCTATATCCCCAGCCCTGAATAGTCAGTTTTAAGGCATTGTTTAGATTGAATTTTAATTGTGTTGAACTGCACATACAAATTACATAGGGTTTTAGGTTAGGATTCCATTTGTGGTGATCTTCTTTTTACTGTTTACTTACTCACAGTAAGTGAGCTACAGTTGCATGTTTCCCAGCATTTGCTAATCATTAGACGAAAGTTTGCAGTCACTTTAATTCAGGTTTTGAGAGATTACCTCAAGTTGGATTCAAAGCAAGATTTACTTCACATTTTGAGATAGAATAAGGTGATTTAGTGCATTTGTCACCAAGTTGTGTTGGGGGAAGGAAATATCAGTCAGACTCTCATTCTTCGAAGACCTGCTGCTTAGAGTAGCAGAATATTGATTACATAGAGTAGTAGAATATTGATTCATAAGATGTGAATCCTATATATTTTTCTCCTGCTAGCTTTTCCCCTTTTGCTGTTTTTCTGTTGACAGACACAGTGAAAAAGATATGAAATGCTTATATAGTTTTAGTCTTTGATTTCTAGATTCAGAATTGCCATCTTTACAGATAAATAGCTCAGATATGTTCCTGGCTACTTAATAAGAACGTTTTCTGTTGCATACTTATGTTTCCAAGAGTATGTTTGTTTTAAACTTGATGTGAATTCATACCTCATACCATTTTCAAAGTGAGTGTCTTGCTGACTTTGATGTACTGGTATTTAGTTGGAATGGCAAGCTTACTCTGAAAAATGAGATGGGTGCTCATTCTGATTAATGAGAGGAGGCTCTCTTCTGTGGCACTTCCTGGAATGTGTATTGCCATTGATCTTGGAGCCAGGTGTACTTGGTTACTTTTAAGTAGAAATTATTAACTATATATAATCCTATATAACTGTACTAACTAGAAACTATTGTCTAGGTTTATACTATTTTAGTGGACACATTTCAAACATTTGAAAAAGTGTTCTCTTACTGAGAAAGATAACAGATTAACTAAGATAGAAAGATACCTTCTTTTTTCTATAGCCCCCTAAAATGCTGTAAGTATGTTTAACTTTTAAATCCAGATGAAACAAGTGGCCTGGGTTGCTCAGGTTTCTTTAGTTTTATTATTTTGTACTTAACCTTGAACTCAGCCAGGTACTGAATCAAAGACCTTGGGATTTTTCTTATCTACTGCTTTGTTAGAAGAAAATTGCCTAAGGAATCAGCTCTTCTGCAATAACTGTATCCTATGAAAGATGGTCAAGCCTGTCTGAGCATCTCACCTCTACTAACCTTTGTACAGAACTCATGGCTTCCTTTTGATGCCTGCTGGGTAATTGGAGCACTGCTTTTAAAGTGACTTTCTATTTCTGACCTCCTTAAATTTCAGTAAGAGAAATTGGAGAATTATTTTTTTTTTCGTGAAAATGTTTTCAAAGTACATTAGGACACTTTCTGGGATGCATTATATTTGCCCATTCCTAGCATTCTTCTTTAAGAGGTGGAGCCAATAAAGATTTTTTATTTTTGTAATTTTTAGCCATTTGAAAACTCATGTAAAAATGTTAGCAACACAGCTTAAAAACTGTCTTTGAGAATGTACCATCTTTGGAACATCATGAATTGCTTAATGAACACATACCAATGCTCCCTGATGAGAGCTGCCTCTGTGCTACCAAGAGGAAAGTATTTGCAGTTCCATGGTGGGTTGAAAATATCTGTTAAAAAAATTGCATTGTACTAAGTATGAACAGACTTTTTATTATATTTCCTAAGTAATACTGTATAGTAGCTATTTACATAGCATTTACATTAAATTTGGTATGGGGAGTAAATTACAGATTATTTGAAGTTACAGTAGAAGATATGTATAGTTTACATGCAAACACTGTGTTATGTAAGTGACTTTAGCTTTTGTGGAGTTTTTTTTTTCTCTTTTCAATCTGTGTGGAATTCTTCCATATATACCAAAGGATGATTATACATGTGGGTGAGCAGCATCCTTTGATTTTTTCACCTTAGTCTCTTCTTCAAGATTCATTCTCTTCCTCCCCTTCTTTTTTGTTTGGTGCAGGTACTGGGGCATGAACTCAAGGCCTTGCACTTTCACTTGGCTTTTTCTGCTGAAGACTAGCACTCTACCACTTGAGCCACAGCTCTATTTCTGTCTTTTGTCTAGTGGTTAATTGGAAATAAGAGTCTCATGGACTTTCCTGCCTGGGCTGGAGATGTCAGCCTACTGAGTAGCTAGATTGCAGAGACATGAGTGCCCAGTTAAGACTCACCTTTGGGCTGGGGATATAGCCTAGTGGCAAGAGTGCCTGCCTCGGATACACGAGGCCCTAGGTTTGATTCCCCAGCACCACATATACAGAAAACGGCCAGAAGCGGCGCTGTGGCTCAAGTGGCAGAGTGTTATCCTTGAGCAGGAAGAAGCCAGGGACAGTGCTCAGGCCCTGAGTCCAAGGCCCAGGACTGGCCAAAAAAAAAAAAAAAGACTCACCTTTTTCCTTTATCCTGAGCACCTGTATATCAGAGAAAGTGCTTCTTTAGATTATTCCTCATGGTCTTCTAGTATTTTAAAGATACTTAAGTGGACAACTCCTGGTTAACAAACTTGGATGACAAAGACATTTGGCAGAAACCTTAAGTTCTAGGTTGTTCTGCAAAGCCAAGCCTTGTGGAAGCTGTGCTTTGTCTTTTCAACCGAGCTTCTTAAGTTTAGTAACATGAATGCCTGGGCAGGTAAATCATTTGTGTTAATAGTGCCAACACCTAATGATGTGTGTATGGGGGAGATTCTCTTCTTGTGTACTTTCACTCAGGGCTCCTCAGACAGTAGAGGAGGAAGGCCAAGACTGGGTAATGTACAGTGGTCTGGCTCCTTCTTGGCTAACCACATGTGTTCTTACTGTCTATTTAAGGTGTAATTAAAACAGTGCTCTTCTTCCAAAAGAAAAAAAAAAAGTCCTTCTTCCAAGACCAAATGGAATCTACAAAGCCATGTATTTTTTTACATGTACTTTTATACATGTCATTTTGTGTGTGCATGCTTATGAGTGCATGTGTGCTGATACTGGGGCTTGAACTCAGGGCTTCATACCCTTGCTTAGCTTTTTCGTTTATGGCTGGCACTCTACCACTTGAGCCACACTGCTAGTTCCTAGCCTTTATATATATCTTGTTCTACTATTGCAGTTTGTATTTTTCTCTTGGGGGTGGTTATTGATCAGTCTTTTTGGTTTTAGGTCTGTTTTTTTAAAAATAGAGTCTCATTTTTTGGATATTGTCCTGGATTGGCATCATCCTATTTGTTCTTCCCATGTGGCTGGGACAAAATGATGCCCATGATGTACCATGATGCCCAGGTTTTATTGGTTGTGTTGGGGTCTTGTTAACTTTTTGCTCTGTTGGCCTGGAACCATAGTCCTCCTGATCTCAGCCTCCTAAGTTTAACTGAGATTACAGATACTGTACTTGGTTTTGATTTTTTTTTTTTTTTTTGGCCAGTCCTGGGCCTTGGACTCAGGGCCTGAGCACTGTCCCTGGCTTCTTCCCGCTCAAGGCTAGCACTCCGCCACTTGAGCCGCAGCGCCGCTTCTGGCCGTTTTCTGTATATGTGGTGCTGGGGAATCGAACCTAGGGCCTCGTGTATCCGAGGCAGGCACTCTTGCCACTAGGCTATAACCCCAGCCCTTGGTTTTGATTTTGAGCAGCATTTTTTAGAATGTAAATATTGAATTGAGTAAATGTACCCTTTAGAATGTCTTTAATTGATATATTCTTTCTGAATATTCAGTCAGAGACAAAGTTTACTGACAGTGGTCTGACTTTAATTATGTGCTTTATACATGAAAAGATTCCAAGTTATTCCCCCCATGTTACTATATTTTTGTTTTAGATTTACTCTTTTTTATATAGATAATATTGTACTTATAGGTTAACTTATATAGTTTTACAAGTATGTAAGTGTTCCTATTTCCTTTAGTCATTTGCATTCCAACCTTCTACTTTTTTTGTTTTTTTGCCAGTCCTGGGGCTTGAACTCAGGGCCTGGGCACTGGTTCCTGAGGTTTTTTTGACTCTAGCACTCTCGCACTTGAGCTACAGTGCCATTTCCAGCTTTTTCTGTTTATGTGGTACTGAGGAATCGAACCCAGGGCATCGTGCATGCTAGGCAAACACTCTGCCACTAAGCCATATTCCCAGCCTCCCAACCTTCTGCTTTTAATGGAGGAATAATTGGAAAAAAATTTTAAAAAATCCCACTGCTTTTTTACTTAAATAATAATGTTTACCACTGCTCATATTTACCTTAGAGTAAAAGATTGCTGGTATGATAGATGAAAGTAAAGACATTCTCGCTGTTTATGCCACCCCCATAATAGCTATGAAAAGAATAGGAAAAAAATGCCTAGATAGTATATTTATTTCTAGATGCTAGTGGTAGCAATTGGCAGGAAAGCAGATAGGTAATAACAAGGGCCTTGTATTGGCCAGTGAGACAGCAGAATGACCAGAAGATTCAGAGGTCATTTGAGAAGAAGAAGCCTGGTCAGGTGCTGGTAGCCCACACCTGTGATCTTAGCTATTTAGGAGGTTGAGATCTGAGGATAGCAGTTTCAAGCCAGCCCGGACAGGAAAGTCCATGAGACTCTTATCTCCAATAAACTACTCAGAAAAAGCTAGAAGTGGTATGGTGGCTCAAGTGGTATAATGCTAGCTTTGAGCAAAAGAAGCTCAAGGACAGTGTCCAGGCCCTGAGTTCAAGTCTCCCCCCTCCCATTTCTTCACTAGCTGTTTAGCCTATGAGCTTGTGATCTGATCCCTCCTGTCTACCAATGCACCCTGCTTCTTTTCACTATTCTAATGAAGTATGTCTTCTTAGGACATAGGAGAAAAGCTGTTCAAATCCAGTAGAGATTCCTATTAAACATCTAGTGACACTTAGGGACCTGTGGCTCATATCTTTATCTTCTCAGGAGGTTGAGATCTGAGGATTGCAGTTTGAAGCCAGCCTGAGCAAGAAAGTCCACGAAAGTCTTACCTCCAATTAACCACTAAAAAACTATAAGTGGAGCAGTGACTCTAGTGGTAGAGCACTATACTTGAGCAGAAAAGCTCTGGGACAGCATTAGGGCCCTGAATTCCAGGACTAGCTCCTCCCCCCCCCCAATTCATTCCCCGCCCTTTTGTTTTTGAGACTTATTTTTGTTCAACCTTCTGTCTACTGTTTTGGGGCATTTCTTTCTTTCCTGGGCCTGGGATGTGAACTCAAACAGAGTGCTGCCCTGAGCTTGTTTTGCTCAAGGTTAGTACTCTTCAACTTTGAATTACAGCTCCAATTCTGTTTATTTATTTTTTGGTGGTTAATTGAAGATAAGAGTTTCTAGGCTGACTTGGGCCACAATCTTCACATCTCAGTCTCCTGAGTAGATAGGATTATAGGCATAAAACTCTGGCTTCTGGCTTAATGTTTGAACACTTTAACCCCCCCAAAAATAAAATAGCTCACATACTCACCTTGAGAAATCTTGTTAGAATTCTCTCAGCAACTAATCCTAAATTGAAGCTTAACAGTTGGTATTTAGGGCACAAAAACCAGACAACCTTAGATAAATACTGTGTAAAACTTTATTTTAAGGTCTAATCTCCTTTTACAGTAGATTTGAATGAAAATGTTTACTGTCATGGAATTACTAAATGTGAATAGTAACAAAGGGATGATTGTAAAGGCTACTTTTTATGGTTGTAAATAATTTGAGTTGAATTTGGCACATCCTAAGGTCACTTCAGAATTATTTTATTAAGCTTATTTATTATTTAAAGCCCTCTCTTTTATTCTTACAAAAAAATAAAAAGATAATTCTCTGGCTTGGCAAATGTTTTTACCAAGCCTATAGAACTGTAATATGATTCTTCACTTTTACTAATGCCTTTTCACCCTTTCCCTCTTCATTAGGTACAACTTACACTGAATTCTCCTTTTTATTTTCTCCAGAATGTAAGAAGAGAGGACAGCTTTTCATATCACGTAGATGGTTGCCTCTTTTAAGCTCATTCTGCTGACAAAGGGTATACTTGATAACGGAAGTTTGAATGAAACTGTCTCTGGAGGAGGTTCTTATTTCTTAATACCTTGTCATATATTTTTGAAAGAGGGTCTCTGTGATTCTCTGTAATAATATTAACGAGTAGTTTATGATGTTACATTTCCCACTTTTTGATTGTTTAACAAATTTCAGATTTCCTAATAGGAGTAAACTTGAAACAATGATCTAAAGTTGAAACAGAAAATAGAGAAGGGAGCAGGATGTATGTACAACGGGTCAGTGTGTAAATTGTGCAGGTGGGCAAAAGCATTTCTGAAGACCTGGCCTCACTGGGGCAACTAGAGATGGAGCTTAGGAAAAGTGAATGTTGCCAGTTCTTCATGACCTATTTCTCCAGGAACTGGGAAACTCAAAGTGACAGAAGTTGTGTTTTAAAATATAAACTTTATTTTAATGTTAGTCAATCCTTAAATATATTTTAAGTATAAAAGGAGTTGTAAGATGGGCACTGGGTGGCTCATGCCTGGACCACAGTTCAAAGCCAGCCTGGGCAGGAAAGTCTGTGAGACTCTTATCTCCAATTAACCACCCCCAAACTGGCAGTGGAGCTGTTAGTCAAAGTGGTAGAGCTTTGTATCTTTGAGCAAAAAAGCTCAGGGACAGCGCCCCAGGCCCTAAAGCCCCATGATTGAAAATAAAAAGGAAGTTGTAAAGATCTTTACTGATATTTAAGTGCCTTCCATTAAGATTTATGTATAGGTTATATGATAAGTGAAGTCTTATGTGTGGAAAAGTCTCATATGCCACATTATCTTGCTTTTGCAAGGAAGCCTTTATTTTGTTCTTTTGGAGAAGAATATTAAAGCAGGAGTGAGTTAGGGATGAGTGCTTCAGACTTGAAAAAAGGTACTGCTCACATCTGTCCCAAATGTGTCAAGGTCTCTGGTGAGTAGATGATAAAAGAACATATGAGCAGTGTGGACCAGTAACCTTCCACATGTCAGCCTTTCAGAGTATAACATGTTTTCTGAACTACCCTTGCTTGTCCTAGCCCATGACCAGTTCTGTGTTGTGCTCATATTACTAGCATCCTTAATAACAGTGGTACTCAAGATGAGCCTTTACTAAGCTTGGTAAAGGCTGTATTAATGGATGAAGAACAGATGGACTTCTTTTTCAACAGAGTCCTTTTTTTAAAAAAAAAAGTCTATATCTTAATTCAGCAACTGGCCCTTTTTTGTTACTGAAAGGTGCCCCCCTGCCCCAGTCATCTGGAAAATAAATGGTTTGAGAAATTAACCAGGTTATTAACTAGAAATTAACTAAGTTATTAACCAGAAATTAACTTATACAGCCTTTATGGAAGGAAACTGAGGTCATCACATTCAAAGGTTTTTCTTATCAGGAGATTTTGACTACTGATTCAACCTTCTTACTAGTTTTAGATCTGTTTAGAGTTTATGTTTCTTCACCATTAAATCTTAGTTAAATTTTCACATTCCTAGGAATTTGTCCATTTGTTAGCACACAATTATCACTGATTTTTATGTAGAATCAGTATCTCTACTCTCATTTCTGATTTTAGCCGTTTGAGTCTTCTCTCTCTCTTTTCTTTGTATATCCAGCTAAACATTTGTTGATTTTGTTGATTTTTTTCCCAAAGAATGAACTTTTCGGTTTTATTGATTTTTCTCTATTCCTCTACTCCCCGTTTTATCTTTGCTTTAATTGTTTTCTTCCTGTTTATGAGCTTTGAGCTTTGCTTCTTTTCTGAGTTCTATAAGTTGTAAAGTTAGTGGGAGAACCTACATTCATTCGTTCATTCATTCATTCATTCATTCATTTATTGTGCCAATCCTAAGGCTTGAAACCAGGGCCTGGGTGCTATCCCTGAGCTTTTTTGCTCATGGCTAGTGTTCTACCACTTGAACCACAACTCTACTTATCTTCCCTTTTTGGATAGTTAGCTGGAGATAAGAGTCTATGGACTTTCTTGCCAGGGCTGGCTTTGAACTGAGATCCTCAGATCTCAGCCTTCTGAGGTGCTAAGATTAAAGTGTGAGCCTCTGATTCCTGGCCCTTGTAATTTTTTTTTTCTTCCTCTGATCCTGGGGCTTGAACTCTGGGGCCTAGGCGCACTGTCCTTGAGCTCCTTTTTGCTCAAGACTAGCACGTATGCCACTTGAGCCAAAGCACCACTTCCTGCTTTTTCTGTGATTAATTATAGATGAGAGTCACTGGTTTTCTTGCATGGGTTGGCTTCAAATCCTCCTCCTCAGATCTCAGCCTCCTGAGTAGCTAGAATTATAGACTTGGGCCACTGGCACCTGGCCCTTGGAACTTTTTATGTCGCTTGAATTACTGACTTCTTTTGTCTTCAGTTGGTGTGTGTGTGTGTATGAAACCTTTACTTTTCATTTCTTTATACATATATATATATAATTTTTTTGTTACCATGGAAATTATATTTAACAACCTAAAGTTATAGCACTGTAATTTGAGTGTATATCTGCTTAACTGCAATAACATACAGAAACTCTGCTCTTTTAAGTTCTGGTCCCACCCCCTGCAGTGTTGCTGTCACAGCATTACATCTGTATACACTGTGCGCTCAAAAATATAGACATATGAACTAATCAGAGGCTAGTGCATTTGTCTCCGAAATCATATAGAAAGCAAAATGTAAAGTTACAACACATAATAACAGCTGTTAGACTAATAACTTAAAATATATTAATCTTTTAAATCTTACAAAAATCAAAATGTACAGCTATAAACTGTTACTTAGTAGTGTCAGCTTTTACAGTTAGTTGCCTGTGCATTTCCTTTTATTGAGGTCTATTTATACATGCAGCTTCAAGTTGATGTCTAGTGCCCTTCTTTTTCATTCTACAGGATTCCCTCAGCAGTTGTAGTAGTAGTAGCAGATTACCTTGTTTTTCTGGTACTATCTTTTTTTTGGCAGGGGGGGACTATCTTAATTCTTTTGAAGGACAGTTGTGCTGGATATGAGACGCTTAGTTGACAGCTTGCTTTTACCTTTGTATATAATTGCATACATGTCTTCTACTAAATTGGAGGGACATTTGGCCTTTCCCTTTACTCTTTTTTTTTTTCCTCTTTCCCATTTGTGTTCTCCTTTATTTTCTTTTTTCTTGTTTTTAGTGGTGCTGTGGTTTGAACTGAGGGTCTTGTAGTTGTTAGGCAGGTACTCCACATTTGAGCCACGCCCCAGCCCATTTTGCTTTAAATGTTTTTCGGATACCTAAAGCAGAGGCTAACTGAACTGGAGACTGTAGACAAAACATCGAAACTGGAGACCACAGAGTCTCCAGTTTACAGCTCCCACATAGCTAATGATAGGCATATATCACTGCACTCAGTTTGTTGGTTGAGATGGGGGTCTCACTAAGTTTTGCCTGGAATGGCCTTGAATTGTGACCAGTACTTCTTAAGTAGCTGGGATTATAGGCATAAATTATGGCTGAGAACTCCTAATATTCTGTCTCTTTCTTCTTCTCTTGTTGGGTCTCCCACAGAATGTGCATTGATTTTACTTGATGGTGTCCCATAGGTAGGTTAGGTTTCTTATTCTTGGTTCACTCTTCTTTGTCTTTTGAAAAACTTCTCTCAGACATGACAATTTCCATTTTCCTATCTCCAAGTTTGTTGATTCTTTTGCTTCTTCAAAACTGTCTTTGAATGCTCTGGTGCAATTTTCATTTCCATTATTTTTCTTCTCAGGTTGTCTTTAGGATTTCTGTCTTATTGTTTGTGTTTTCATTTTGTTAACATAGCATTTATTGGCTTTTTTTCCCTTTTTTTTTTTAAGGTCCAAAATTGGGATGCAAATTTGGTACTTGTCACTTTTACTCATTGGTTAGTGCTCTGAGCCAACTGAACCATGCCATCGACCCCGCTTGCTTTTTTTTTTTTTTTAATAACTTCTTTCAGCATCTTTAACAGTTTGTATATAATCTTTGTCTGGAAGATCTGCCATTACTGCCTTTGTTTCATTTTTGGTTTCTTGGCTGGTTATGGGGTTGAGCTTTTTTGCTCAAGGCTGATATTCTATTATGTGAGTGCAGCTCCACTTCTGGCTTTTTGGTGGTTAATTGGAGATGAGTATATGGACAAAGACTTTGTTCAAGCTGACTTTAAGTTGCTATCCTCAGATCTCAGCCTCCTCAGTAGCTTGGATTATAGGTGTGAGTCACCAGCACCTAGCCATCAGGCATTTATTTTTATTTTTATTTTTTTGGCCAGTCCTGGGCCTTGGACTCAGGGCCTGAGCACTGTCCCTGGCTTCTTCCTGCTCAAGGCTAGCACTCTGCCACTTGAGCCACAGCGCCGCTTCTGGCCGTTTTCTGTATATGTGGTGCTGGGGAATCGAACCTAGGGCCTCGTGTATCCGAGGCAGGCACTCTTGCCACTAGGCTATATCCCCAGCCCACCATCAGGCATTTTTAAGGTAATGTTTTTATTGATTTTTGTTGTTGTTGAAAGGCTGGACCTAGATCTAATAACATGGTAACTCTGGAAATTAGATTCTCTGTATCAAGAGTTAGATTTTTTGCCCTTTTCCCTGAGTATATATGATGATTTTCCAAATTTCATAATATGTACAGTTGCTTTTGAGTTGGCAGTCTTTAGGGGTGGGGTTGGAGGGCAGTGCTGAGATTGAATCCAAGGGCTTTGTGGTTGTTAGGCAAATGTCTTCCCAGTTAGTTAACCAAATGTCCTGTTTGTATCTTCTGGTTCTTAAAATGTACAAAAGCAAAAAATGGGGGGAGTGTGATATCCTTTTATGTCTTGTCAGGTCCTATGAATGGAGGAAAGAATGTCTGGCAATAAGGGTAATAGATGCAGTTGTATGTCTATGGCTCAGAAGCAGCTAACGATATTCAGAACACAAATCATAACACAGATCCTGCTTATCCTGGCTCCTGTAGGACCTGTGTGCAAATTCCCCCACCCTTGGCTGCCTGCAAGGGATGGGCAGCTGCTACAGTGGCATAAGGTGATCGTGATAAAAAGTGTTTTTTTTCAGTAGTTCCTCTAGCAAAGACTGTAGACAGTAGCCTTGGCCGTGGCTCTGTGCACATGGAGGTGTGGGGCATGTGGTTCTCTGTGCACTGGTCAGTCTAAGTGTTTACCAGAGCATCTCCCACCAGCAGAAGATCAGTCAAGGCTAAATTTGAAGAAGTTACTTCTTTATAAGTAGATGTCATTAACTCGCAACATTTGGCTCAGAATTTTTAGACTACTTTCATTGCACTATACTTAGCTTTTAGATGTGAATTTATTTATAAATATTCTGCAAATACGTGATTACTAGCAAATTATTATAATGACCATTGGGCTTTTGTGGTACATAGCAACAAATCAGTATAAAATAGCAACTCATTATAATTTGTACATTGAAAGCTGCACTGGGTGCGAGGACTATCTGAAGTGCTTCTGAGGCTTGAGAGGCCTCTTCATTGAAGGGTGATCGCTGTTCTAGTGGCTGAGGAATTTGCTGTGTGCCCAGCACAGCACCTCCCTCATTAGGGACACCACAGGCAGACGGAATGCATAATGGAATGAGAGCTCTTTCTGGAGCAGGAAGAGACAGCCCCTCTTTGGGTTTCCCTTAAAGGACACTTGGTCTCCAAATGTCTTTCTTTTCACTGGTTGGCTGGTGTGATGAGTAAGACTTCCTTATTTCCTTAAGATAATAAAACAATGTAGCTTAGAAAATTGTACCTAAAACCACTGATATTTGAACTCATCAGTCTTCATAAGCTGCTACTTTCTCAAATCCTTTAGCTGGAAACTGTATCTGAACTCTGAGCCTCATTCTGTTCATCTGTCAAATAGGGCCAGTGTGCCAAGGGCCGTGCATGTTGATGGGAGTAATAGGTACCAGTGCAGTATCTCATAGGAAGCAAGCTGTCAGCTGTACAGGACCCAGAGGCACACACAGCCTGGCACAGCTTGTCGTCTTTCCCCTTGTGTGTCCTACCCGAGTAAGTGATCTTCCTCTCATATCTGATGGCCTGTGACTCTGTTCCTTGAGCAACCATAGAGGCAGTATCAGCATGGGTTGTTTCCTTGTCTACCTTCTCCCTCTCTGTGCCTGTGAGTCCCTTTTGCCACTTTGAACCATGTTCCAGTTCATTTCCTCAGGAAGGCAAATTTTGGCTCATCTTTACAGATGAATATTATTTCATTTCCTGATTAACTCAAGTATATCTTTCATTGTAGGAATTTTACCTAACTGTTAGATTTCCTGAAAAACTCTTCTTTATTCTCATAATATTTACAAAGGACCTGAGTCATAAAGTGCTGTTCTTTTAGGGAAAAAGAAATGTAGAGCAGAGCTCTGTTTGTTCATAGCCCAGTGTCATCTGTATGTTTTAGAAGGGAAATTTGGATTGACAGAAATTATTAAATTCATACTATGCTTTTAGCCTGTTAACTTCAACTCACAGATCTCTAGCCTGCTTTTCAGGCAGTCACCTCCAAGTGAGCCACCTGGATGTAAGGATTACGTTAAGTAAGTTAGAACTATGCACTGATGATTCATGTGTCTTTGCTTTGCATATGGACAAACATTCTTGCCACTTCCCATGCTAGGCAATGTGGGATCAGAAGATATTACATGTGTGCTAATCACTGTGTAAAATTTCACTTGGAAACTAAGGTAAAAGTTTTCACGACCCTAACTCTGAATGAACAATTTGAGTTTGTGTTTTATTGAACAACATATATTTTTCTTTAACATATTTACTTAAGTAAATCTTTTTTCTTCTCAGTGGAGAACTGCTGCATAATTGGTAATTAAATACCCCCTCCCCTCCCCTCCCCTCCCCTCCCCTCCGCTCCCTTCCCCTCCCCTGTTCATTGACTTAAGACTGTAGCTTCTTGATGGCTCTCATTAACAGTCATAAAATAATGTGGATACTATGCATGAAGTAATTTTAGCCATAAAACAATTACCTTTTTAAGCAAAAAGAAGTTTGTCTTAAGATAGCTAATACATGTCCATGGAATAAAATTCTGAGATTGTGCTGTTAAGCCAGGCTATATAGATACCATTAGGAGTTTACCAGTTTTTCCTGCTAATCTCTTTGATTTGAGAGAGTTTGTATTTATTTAAAAATATGCTTAATTTTTTTTCACTTTGATACAAATGGAAGTATACTGTAGTGAGTTTTCCTTCTTTCATTCCAGGTTAAGGTTGTCTGTTTTTTTTTTTTTTTTTTTTTTTGCCAGTCCTGGGGCTTGAACTCAGGGACTGAGCAATGTTCCTGGCTTCCTTTTGCTCAGGGCTAGCACTGTACCACTTGAGCCACAGTGCCACTTCAATCCTTTTCTGTTTATGTAGTGCTGAGAACTAAACCCAGGGCTTCATGCATGCTAGGCAAGCACTCTACCACTAAGACACATTCTCAGCCCCAAGGTTGTCTTTTTTTTATTCCTTTACTCTTTTGATGATGGGCTGTAAGTTGTTTCTGATGTTTGGGTAATATTAACAATACGATAGTAGCTGCTAGTTTTGGATATGGATGGTTGATGTGCTGGAAGTCCGACCCCTAGTTGATGTGGTGGTTATTTAAGAGGTAGGGCTTTATGCCAGGCCAATATGCCATGGACATACTATCCTTAGCTAGTATGCTGGTCTTGTCAAGCAAGTTCTCATGAAGAGCTGTTACATGATCAAGCCTGGCCTCTGGGTCTCTTCCCGAATGCCATGTGATTGCACTTTCCTTCTCAAGTATCTTCTCCTAACGATGAAATTTACCAAGTCGAGCTTAAACTAGAAATCTTAGTACCAGAGGATGAATGGATGGGCCACCCATCCATTCCATGCTTGGCAGCATACAATTTTTTTCTCGGCATCTATCCTGCTGTCTCAGGCATTTTGTTACAGCAATAGAAAATGGATGAAGACAGTAGAATACCTCTTCTTCCTCCCCCCTCCTCCCTTCTTTCTCCCCCCCTCCTCCCCCCTCCTCCCCCCTCCTCCCCCCTCCTCCCCCCTCCTCTTTCTCTCCCCTCCCACCTCCCTGTCTCCCTCCCCATTTCCCTGCCTCATCCCTCCTTTTTTTTCTTTGTCTTTCTTTCTGTACAAGAGTTTGAGTTCAAGGACTTGCACTTGCTAGGGTACTTGCTAGGGTAGCACTGTACCTTGATTCATGTCCCCCACACCCCAGCCCTTTTTATTTTATTCATTTTCAGATTGCGTCTCTTGCTCCCCTGGGCTAGCTCTGGACTGTAGTCCTCCTACACATGCCTCCCTCATAGCTGGTATAACAGGTACATCCACCATACCTAATTGGTTTTTTGAGATGGATCTTGCTCACATTACTCTCATACTGGTCATGAACTATGATTCTCAAGTATATGGGAGTACAGCCATGAAATTTCATATGTGAACATGGAATATCATTCTGATTTTTCTGTGCATTTGTCTTGTCATATATGGGGATGAATATACTGACGTGCTTCAGAGCAGTTTCTTTTGTGTCAGTTGATTCTAGTGATCTTTTCCCCATCTATCTATTTAAATAAGCTGTTATATAAGAAGGAAATTAGCAAAGCTGCTAGTTTTCAACACTAGATTTATATTTTGTTGTTTATGCTACTTTTGCCGTGTATAATTATTTTCAGACTTAATAAATAAGCTTTAATGCTATTGTTTTGGATTTTGTGTCCTCCTTAGAAAGTTTGTAAGTTCTCCAAGATTATGTACAATGTCTCCTGCTTGCTTTAAATACTTGTGTGGATTCTAGGTATTTTAAATACTTGGCTCAGTTAGTGTTTTATTCTGCTGTAAATTGGTTCCCTATTATTTTTTCTACTTGGCTACTTATGCTATCACCACTTTTGAGTGATTTACCTTTGCAACACTAACTTTAAATGTCACATTTCATCTTATTTTGAATTCCTGAAATATTTTTAGTATATTTGGTATATCCATTTAATGGCCTACTCATGAACCAGTTTCACACCTTTTTAATTATTACAGATTTATAACACTTTTGCTATGGGGCAAGTGTTAAGGCTTGTCTCCTTCATTAATCTTCTTTTTCATAATTACCCTAATTATAGTGGCTCATTTATTTTCTCTTGTGAATTTAGCTGCAGCATTTCCAAAAGAATATCATGTTGGTATTACTAAGATTGTGGTAAATTTACATATTAATTTAGATTTTTAAAAAGCATTAGTTTAGTACCCTAGACAGTTGTTTTTTTGCAACTCAATGATTTCTCATGTTAACTTTTGAAAGTTTATTTTAAAAAGACTTCATTACTGAATAGCATAGAGGTCAGGTACTTAGAAGTTTCCCTTCTTACCATAAGAAGCCTTCCTAGTTGTATATTTATTTTCATTTCTTCTACACTTTTGGTGATACTGAATCATACTTTAGAATCTTTTATTCCTATACAGTCTATAATTAGCAAGGCACCATGAATGCAATTGTAAAAACCTGAAGTTCTCATTTGTACTGCTATAGAATTCTCAAGGTAGGTAATTTAGGAATATGTCTCTTAAAGTTTAAAATGTGCACTTGCATGCACTATAATCCTGCAGATGGATTACTGCACATCCAGCCTAAGCATGTGCATCTTATTAATGAGCATAGTCTCCATGGGTGGTGATTTCACTACTGCCTTTTGTGTCACCTCCTATCACCCTCATTATCTCCTTTCCTTTTAGCCAGTGAACTGTTAGAGAAATGTGAAACTTGCAGAACTGGTTCATAGGTTATGCTGGGGAGTTCTAATTTAATTATCTACTTTTTTAGTTGCAAAAAATAATGGTCTCAAGTATAGCAATTCTTTAGTTTTGTTTTTGCTGGTCCTGGGGCTTGAACTCAGGGCTTGGGCACTGTCCTTGAGCCTCTTTGTGCTCAGGGCTAGCATTCTACCACTTGAGCCACAGCACCACTTCCAGTTTTTTTGAGTGGTTTATTGTAGATAACAGTCTCATGGAGACTTCTCTGCTGAGCTGGCTTCAAACTGCAATCTTCAGATCTCAGCCTTCTGAGTAGCTAGGATTACAAGTATGAGCCACCTGTGCCTGACTTCAAATACAGTAATTCCTTAGATAATCACACTGATCTCTCTCTCCTTTTCTCTCTCTCTCTCTCCCTCTCCTTAAATTATCACCTACATTTCCCTAATTTTTGCCCTGTAGAAAGTCAGCTAAAGTGTCCTTGAGAAATGTGATGGGAACTACGGTTCCCTGGTGTCCTCTGATTATCCCAGATCTGATATTCTTCAACCATATCTTTACAATCTCAGTTTCTACTCTAATAGATTCCTTCATTCTGTAAGTAGCCATGCTTGGTGTGGTAAGAAAGATATGGCTGCTTTAGTACAAGTAGATTTGAACCAAAATCATATTAGAAAGCAGAAATTTGTTTTTTGCAGACTGCTTGAAAAGACTCTCCTTTGTCTCAGTATCACCAAAGGGAGGAAAGAGAACCATCTGGTAAGGTGGGAATTGGGAAGCCAGGAGGCAGAGTTGGAATATTTAAGCCACTAAGTATCCAGTTGGTGTCTGGGGTTTTGGGCCTTGATATCATGCGCTTCTGCTGCAGCTCATGTACCTCCCTCTTGGACAAGTTGGAGAGCTGTGGGCTGGTTACTATGGGAATTGATGGGTGCTGCTGGCAGAGGGAGAAGGAAAGTTCTTGGAATATGGCCCAGAATCCTCCTTTTTTTCCGCCTCTGGCTTCCCTGCCTGCTGTTCTTGGATTTGATTAACTAACTTGATGTTAGCTTAGGGACCGCCTTTCCCCAGAGCTCTCTGGGATCCCAGGGAGGGTTGTGCCGATCTCACCAGGAAGACTTCATGAGGACTAGGGTGGTACAAAGGGTCACTAGTCTGACCCCTGAAGCTGTGTTAGCAGTGGTGCGCAGGCAACAGTGGGCTCAGAAGTAAACCCAGGCTTCTGTTACTCTTGTAGCTGTTAGGAATGTGTTGCAGACAGGAGGAAAAGTCAGTGGTTAATTCTAGAATTGTAATCTTTCTTCATCACCACCCCACACAAAGATGGATGAAGCATTCTACTTTTATTCCACATTTATGGATTCTCAGATGTTGGAAATGAGAAATAGGCCTTTTAATGAGTTGATATCCTATTGGGCAGCAAAGAAGGTCAAAATTTATTTTGTAAGTCAACTGTCACTGGTTTGATTAATCTGATTAGTAACTTAAAACCTCCACCCTAGTGGATACTAGCTTATTTTTATAACTAATCATGAGTATGGAATGTTAAACATTGCTTTTTCTTTATAACAAAAATATTTGGCTGGAGGGGAAAAGAATATTAAAGTATCATGGACATTATAACATTTGATCAGAGAGAAAGAGGTTTTGCCCCTTACACTTTTTGTTCGCTTTTTTCTGTTATTTTCAGATTTTCTTAATATGAATGAAAATATTTTTCAGGTCAGAATGTGTTTTCTTTTAACTGAGAGATTTTGTTGCTTATATACCCAGATATGAGAGAGCTGGCTGGATTTACCAGAACCTTGACTTTTGGGTCTTAGAGATGATGAATCACTTATCAAAGCAACCACAAGATTTTGAATTTTCTTGTGGTTTGGGTTGTTTATTTATTTACCAATTAATAGATTCATTTATTGATCACTTAATTGTGGGGTCTTCATGCTGTCACTTAGCATTTTTGCTTATGGCTGATGCTGTTCTACATTTGAGCTACACCTCCAGTCCATCATTTCTTCTCATTAATTGGAGATATATTCTGTCACATTTTTTTTGCCCAAGTATGATTTTGAACCTTGATCTTTCAGAGCTCAGCCTCATGAGTAGTGGGGATTACAGGCTTAGGGTATGTGTGCTTGCCAATTTATTTGTTTTTAGAAGCTTGCCATTCCCTTTTAGTTCATTTTAGTTTTATTTGAAGGGAAAAAGTAGAAGCATTGGAAGGAAAGGCCAGTTACACATAAGTCTCATTCCTTGAGAACCTCTGATCTTGTAGTAGAAGTAATATGATGGAAAAATGAAAATATAGAAAGTGTTGGGTCAATTATGTTAAAGATGAATTGATGACTTGTGATGGTAGCCCAGAGATTAGGTGGCCTTCCCAGGTCTATAGAGAAGGCAGCTGCCCCTGATGAGGAGGTTGTAGGCACGGTAGTTTTGTGCCTAGTAGGTGATTTGAATTCACAGCCATTATTATTATATGGATTGAATTTTAAAGAATAAGCAGTGTTTCAACAAGTATATTTGTTTCTCAGCTTCAGAATCTCAAACCTCTTTGTTTTTTTATTTTTGTGTTTCACATTGTTTTCAAGTGTGTTTATTATAACCTTGGGAGATTGTGGAGTCCCTCTTCTTGGATTGCACAGGTACCGTTGGAGGAGGAACTTGTGATAGAGAAAACTGGAGATACCCTGAGTGAGGAGAATACAGGGTACTGTGGAGGCCAGGGAGAGTCAGGTCACCACTCTGGGGAATGGATGTGGGCATGCAGAGGCCTATGGCATGTTAGAGTCAGTTCATTATTAGATTGGGAAATAGATGCAGCACCTCTGAGCCCACTGATAGAAAGAAAAGTTTATGGTGTTTCAGTTCTTTTTAAAGGCCAGATCTTTGTTAGCATTGAGATTTTTGAGTCCATGACAGTAAATGTTTGGTGCTCCTAGATCCTATAAAATAATTGCTATGAACATATTCATGTTGAGGTTTGTGGGAGAAGTTCCACACTCAGGGCCTGAGTAACACAGTTATGTTGAAGATTGAATGATGTTTATTTCCAAAGCTCATGCTTGTTCCACATGAGCCCAGGGTATGAAAATACAGCAGAAGGGCATTTGGAATGCTAAAGAGGTGGCCCTCCAATTGGGCAGATTACAGTGGTGTCTGGGAAACTTCATTCAGATTGAGAATATAAGAGAAAACACAGAAAAGGTAAAGTGAATAGCATACTCAGATGAGTAAGAATAGTTGTTTGCCTGGAGTGATGGAGGGGCAGAGAAGGAAGTGAATTGGAAAGCTTAAATTGGAAACAACCTGTACAGAGCTTGAAGGGCAGAGTTAAAGAATAAGGGGAACTGAGTACCTGTGGCTCACACCTGTAGTTCTAACAGCTCAGGAGGCTAAAATCTGAGGATTATGGTTCAAAGTCAGCCCAGACAGAAAAGCACACAAGACTCCCATCTCCAGTTAACCACCACAAATAGAAAAATGGCTCTGGTGGTAGGGCACCAGCTGTGAGTGAAAACAACTGAAAAAGAGCATGAGTCCCAACGATCAAGTCCCAGTGCCAGCATCTCTTCCCACTCCATCCCCTTTCTCCCCCCAAAATACCAGGACCATTTGTTATTGAGAAGTCATTGATAGTTTTGGAGCAGGTAAAAGTGCCTAGTATGATTTCTGAAACTGAAATTGTTTTTTTTTTTTTTTTTTTTTTTGGCCAGTCCTGGGCCTTGGACTCAGGGCCTGAGCACTGTCCCTGGCTTCTTCCTGCTCAAGGCTAGCACTCTGCCACTTGAGCCACAGCGCCGCTTCTGGCCGTTTTCTGTATATGTGGTGCTGGGGAATCGAACCTAGGGCCTCATGTATCCGAGGCAGGCACTCTCGCCACTAGGCTATATCCCCAGCCCCTGAAATTGTTTTTAAACTCTTAAAAGATATGGCTAAGGAAAGTTAAGACTTGACATAAAAACATCTCAGTTTTTCCATCTAGGGAAGTCATTAAACCTAGTTTGTCTTATGTGTTTATTTTAATTCTGATTATATATATATATATATGTTTTCAGAATCTTGTCAGAGAGGTGGGTTTGTGGCTATGAAATAAGCGGAGATATAATACTGCCATATAGATATTTGAATTGGGAGACTTCTAACTTCAGTTACACAGCTAAGTGTGTTGCAGATGGAGGTGATTTATGAGTCTATTTCTAATGCATGTTCTGCATGGAGAGTCTTTCCCATGGAGCATGAGACTAGCCAGAATGTTAGGCTGGGACCCCATGGGGCTTTCCCCAAGTTGTCTTCCTTAGTCCCAGCAAAGAGCCAAATCTGGCTAGACTTCGGATGACCTTTGTCCTTGACATACTGCCCAGAAGTTCCCAGAGTGTGCCTTTTGGACCTTGAGCCATCTAGATTATTTATAAAAATAGGGCCATTTGACTGCTATTGGGAGAAAATTGTTATTTTATAATAATAAAATTTCCATTTAGTGTTATTGTGAGTGAGGAGAAAATGTGTTCAAAACTAGGGCTGATTTCCAAGCACGTTTTCTAGATGCATCTAGATGTGGTAAGACACTTTCTTATCAGACTGCAATCAGGTCCTGCATCTGTCTCGTTCTTAGTGGTCTCTCTCCATGGTTGAGGATAGTGTTTGGGATAGTAAGTGCTGTTGAATGCACTTTGAATGAGTCTGTCATAGTTGAAGCCATTGTAGTTTACTGAAAAACAAGTTGAAAATGAAGATTCCTTCATTCCAGTTTGATAGGTTTTAGTTCATGATTAAGGATTTAATATGCCTTTTTAAAATATGTTGTTTCAGAATGTTAATGATACTCTACAATTCATTTTAGATAAAATAACCAAACAGAACAGAAGTAAAAATATAAACCCTCTTGGGCTAATTAAAAAAATTCAAAGCATGTAGTATTAACATTCTCTTCTTTTGCTTTATGAAGGGTCAGGATTCTAAATTAACATATCTCTGTTCTAGCCAAGATTTCATTTACTTGACTCAAAGCCCAGAGCATAGATGGAAGTACAGGAAGGTTTGCCAAAGCATGAAACAGTAATGAGATTTTACCCCCTCCCTATTCCTTGCAATTTGGAATTTTTCTAATTCTAGTAATTAATGACAAAAGTTGCTATTTTGCTATCATTTAATAAAGAAGCAGTTGAAACAAATAGATAATTTTTGTGTAAATATTAAGCACTTTTTTTCTGATGAGCATTTTTTCCTGATAGAGGAAAAACAGGTAATTAAGGAAAAAAATAGTAGTTTATGCCTAAAATCCTAGGTAGGTCTAGATTGAAGGATCATGGTTCCAGGCTAGGCTGGGCAAAAAGTTAGTGAGATGCCATCTCAATCAACAAGCCAGCATGGTAGCTTGCTTCTGTAATTCTTACTACTTTGGAAGCAGAGATACACAGTTCAAGGCCAGCCTCAGGCTAAAAAAACAAGACCCCTGTCCGAAGAACAGCTAAAGTAGAAAAAGGCCCAAATGCATGAGTACCTAGCAGGTGCAAGGTCCTGAAGTGAAACCCATGTACTGAGGGGGAAAAGGAGGAGGGGGGAGGGAGGAAAGTCTGTGATTTTTCTCAGACTTTTGAAGCTAAAGCCTAAAGGGAGATGGGGTACATTGAGATAACTTTTGGGTTGTCCTGTAGAACTTTCTCCATGTCACTCATGGTGGAGCCGGTTTAGAGAAGGTAGCACTATGAACTTCATACTTACAGTTCTGGAGTCCTAATTCATGATGGTCTCTGAAGATATTTTTCAGTTCCTTTTCATAATTCTGCAGCCTAGTGCGTTCTGTGAAGGAGATCATTGCCACAGCATCACACAGGCTCAGTAGTGGTGTATGCAATCTACTTTATAATTTTTATAAAGAAGTAAACTTTTTCTGGTGCTTGTACTCAAGGCCTGGGTGCTGTCCCTGAGCTATTTTGCTCAAGACTAGCACTTGACCACTTGAGCCACCGCTCTACATCTAGAGTACACCTCAGGGCATCTGTAGAGGTAGGAGGGAGAAGAGCCTAGAGTTAGCACTCATTAGCTCTTCGTCCCATAGAAGATGAGTAACGTGAAATATAGACAGTCTTTGACAAGTTCTTTAATTCTCAGTTCTTGTCCAAGGAATTCTTATTATAGTCATTAAACAAAGCAGGAAAAGACATTTGTGAAGGTTGGATGTCCGTGATTTGGCACATTCCATCTTATGTGTTCAGACACTCTGAACCCTGGGGTCTTGTTTCTGCATGTACTTAGTGAGTATATTAAACAGGCAGGCAGTTCATGTATCTGAAAGTAATACCCATGGCAATGTTGTAGGTGCCCAGAGCCTTTACAAACAGTGTGAAACCACTGTCCTTCCCTGCTCTCTGTGGATACAAAGGAAGACTTCATTTAACTTCAATAGGACCAGGATAAAGTTCTCATCAAGTTAGCATTTCTTCTGAAAAAATAACAGTATGCCATTCAGACCTTTTCCTTGGGATTATAGAGAACATTTTGAAATCAGAGCAGGTTCAGAATAACAGAGTAGAAAATTCCTGGACTCTTTTTTTATTCTTGGTTCTTACAATAGGAAACGGGTATTTATCAGATTTTTCAGTACCTGAGACTATTTCCCAGCGGTGGTTCCCAGGTAATATTTCTTTTGCTTATCTTGGGAGATAGGATGTGATTTCTTTTCATGCAAATAGTTTTTGTTCCTAACATGACTGTGAGAAACAAAACTTTTTTTCCATTGCTTCTGGGAAAATAGTGTTGACATTAAGCATCCTTGACCTAGGCCTGCTGTGTGGACCATAGTTGAACTTTTTAGTTTTTACCCTTGCTTTTGAGTTGGAGTCTTACATTGTTTGAGGGAATCACAAATGATGCTCACAGCTTTGGAAGTCAGTGATGTGGTACTGGCCACTAAGGTCTGGAATGGGAGTGATTACTGCTTGTCACTCTCCCCAAGAGTCAGTTTTGTTCCCATAAGAACCATTTCCTAGGTCTGGGAATGTGGCTTAGCAGTAGAGTGCTTACCTAACATTCATGAAGCCCTGGGTTTGGATTCCTCAGCACCACGTAAACAGAAAAAGCTGGAAGTGGTGCTGTGGCTCAAGTGTTAGAGTGCTAGCCTTGAGCAAAAGGAAGCCAGGGACAGTGCTTCAGGCCTGGAGTTCAAGCCCCGGGACTGGCAAAAATAAAATTTAAATAATAAAGAACTATTTCCTACACAAAGGGAACCTGCACACAGGACCTGGAGCTAGAAGGCTGAACCAAAGCAAATGGATGTCAAATTTATATATAAAAATATTTCTGATATGAATTTTAAGTGAATACATGATTTACTCAAGAGAGAATATGTTTACATGAAATAATTGAAATTGATGGAAGAGAATGTTCAATTGAATTGCTTCATTAATAGTTTTTTATTTATCCTGAGATTTAGTGAGCTGAGAAAAGTAGAAACTTTTAGCTTTTGATGTCAGTCAGGGAGAAAAGGGAAAGGACAGCAATCATGCTCTTTCAACATTGTAACCTCCTCCCTGTTCCTTGATATGTAGGTTTCTCAGCTGTCTGAGGCCTTGGTGAGCATCTTCAGATTGTAATCAAAGTAACATTATTTTCCTTATAGAGTAAATAGATGTTAATGAGTGTTAGGAAACTGAGTCATTAGGGTATTCTAAGAAAGAGCAGAAAGTGAACTCAACAGACCAGATCAACTTTAATAAAAGTTGAAGAGGTATGTCATGGTCTCCTAAGGAGATTCAGGAGACAGGTGGTGTACTGGGGGTAGGTGGGGGAGGGACTTAATTAAGTACGGCAGTGTATAGGGGTAGGGTTGATTCCTGTCATTGAGGGTCAATTTGATAAATTAAGGAAGATAGAAATTTCCCTCAGTTTCTTCTAATCTTGAGATAGTTACTAAGTAGAGCTGAAACTTAATCCTGTTTACTGAAACTGATAACTAATTCTTCCTTGGGAATTGTATTTTGAAATGAAATATGACTTTTGCCTGGCAGAAACTGTGTGTACTCAGATGAATGAAGAGAGACTGGATCATCTCAAATTTTTACAAAGTTCATGAGACTCTTACCTCTACTTAATCACCAAAAAAACCAGAGGTGGAGCTCAAGTGGTAGAGCACTGGCTTTGAGCATAAAGCAAAGAGATAGCACCTAGGCCCTGAGATCATGCCCTTAATATTGGCAACCCTCTTTCCCCCAAAAATAGTTGGTCAGAGAATTCAGCCTAAGAAGTGAAAAACATAACAATTTCTGGCTTTAGTGCAGTAAGAGATTGTCCTTAGGCCAATATGCCAAGACTAACTCATCCCTTTTTTCACCCAGAGTAACTTTAATCAAAATGACTCTGTAGAATAAAAAAGTTACAATACAAGTAAGCACAAATGTATGCATTAAATATACATTTGAGACCTAAGTCTGAGCATGATTGCTATATGGAATATTTGTGATAATATTGTTATTCTGGAGTTCAGCTTCTATTAAATTTGTTTGATAATGAAGAAATATTAAATTAATGAATTACAGATCTTAGAAGAGGATAACCTTATAGCAGAATTTCAGTCTGTTCTCTTGAAATCACATAGAGACTGAGCAAGTCTTGTGTCTCCAGGCTTGGAGGCAAGCATTGTCAGACATTTTATTTAAACCTGCTGTGAGTAAGGAAGTGCTGTACCTATTCTCTTAAAAGGAAATGAAGATTGAGAAAGGTCAAAGGAGGTCACATAATTAAAAAGAATAGATGGAACTTCCTTCTTATTTTATGATTATACCGATAGACAGGCTTTAGAACTTTGTTTTTTAAATAACTCTCAGTTCTTTAGCTCTCTTGTTTGCCAGTCTTATATAAAAACAGGAGGCAGGTTGCTGAATCTCTGACAGGTACAGAATTGTATGGAGAAGCTTCTTATAGATACATAAATTCATAAATTGAGAAAAACATTTTCAGTTGGGTACCCATAGCTCATGCCTGTATTTCTAGCCACTCAGGAGACTGAGACCTAGAGTATAACAATTTAAAGCCAACCTAGACAGAAAAGTCGGTGACATCCCATCTCCATTTAACCAGCAAAAATGCTAGACTGGAGGTATGACTCAAGTGGTAGTGTACCATCTGTGAGCAAGCAAATGAGAGTACTAGGCCCTGAGTTGAAGCCCTGATACCAGCACACAGAAAAAGCATCTTCAAGCAAATTTTGTGGCCTAACTTAGGTCTTAGAAAAAGAGAAAAAGGTCTGGAGTTCAGGGGAGGGCCATGTACTAGGTGAGTTGACACAGAGTCTGTCCTTAGGGTTCCTAAATATAGAAGATATCTAGAAGTACAGAAGGATGACCTGAATGCAAAATAGAGAGGGAAAATGGCATGAAGCAGATTGTGCTATGAGGAAATCAACAAAACATGATTTCAGTCTTTTGAGAAATGCTTTCTAGAGAAGGTGGTCTAGGAACTGGCCTTGAAGAATAAATAGGTAGAGTGCAGATGCTTAGAAACTGCTGTCTGGCAAAGGCAGAACAGAGTTCATATTTTTATGGCTGAATAAACCCATACAACTGTGTATAGTACTGTGGCGTGTGTAGTAAAATTGTAATTTTTGGTAGGGACATCATGTAGAACATACAGCACAGGAGTCCTTTTAGTTTTGGCCCTGTCTGGTTCACCCTAGTTAAACTACTACTGCCTTTATATCTGCTCTTCTACTATGGAGGTTCAGAGTCATGGGCTGTGAGACTTGAGGTGATTTGTCACACCTTCACACTATGTTCTCCCTGAAGGAATTGCCTTAGTAGTCATATCAATATTTGACAGGGTCTGTCGTAGAACATCCAGCTAAATCTTTCAGGAGTGGATGTGCAGAGAACAAGATAGAGTACCTTTTAAAAGAAAACAAAAACACTAAGTTCATATTTTTTCACAAACAGGTATGTGTTTGGATAATTGCAGCCTTCCCCAGAACTTCACTGTAGTCTAACCCCAACAAGTTGCTTTACAGGTAAGAGGAACTGTGCAATTTTATATTTACTTTGGAGTAGTTTACTTTTGCAGTGGTTGGTTGTGTGCTGACCAAGTCAGTGATCGACAGCACTAGTGGATCCTAAGTGATTGCTTTTGTTCTCCTTAAAAAATTCCTTTCTGGGCTTGGGGATTTAACTTAGTGGAAGAGCATTTATCTGGCAAGGTCTAAGTCCTGAGTTAGGTGCTCAGCTCTGGGGGGAAATATCTATGATATTCTGAGCAGAGGATCACCATAGCTCAATAGGTAGGTTTATTTGACCATGTAAAATGAAGCTTATCAAAATGATTTCCAAGAAATAGAAACAAGAGTTTTTCATAATGCACTGTTTTTCTTTTTTCCCCTGTGGTTTATGACCTGTTGTCATTTTTTTAAAATTTCTGTACTCTTTGTCTTATATATAAGTTAATCTGATTTGGGGAAGGGAAGGGGAATCCAGAAAGGTGGGACAAATGGTGAACCAATGCAACAGTGATACTCACTAGACACTAAGTTGGCAAGGAACTTTACAACTTAGGGGGAGAAAGTGGGAGAAAAATGAGGGAAGGGGTACCATTGTTCAAAAAGAAATGTGCTCATTAACTTACATATGTAATAATAACCTCTCTGTACATCACCTTTACAATAAAAAAATCTATTAAAAAGAAAAAAAGCTGTAAGAATTACTTTTCTTAAATTATTTGAGACAAGCACTTTACCACTAGGCCATATTCCCAGCCCTTCTTAAATTATTTGAATAGGAAAAAGGATGAAGAACATCTATGCCTTACTGTTTGTATTGCTAATTTAAAATTCTCAAACTAGAAAGCTTTAATTGGTATGATTCTTGTTATTGAATTTGGCTTTCATTTTGATAATTACAAGTCTTTACTGAGAAAATTTAAGTTTACAATTACAATAATGGTTACCATTAATTGAGGACTTCCCTAAATACTATGGTATTTTTCTCATTTATTGTTTCTAGTTATCCTGTGACATACTGATGGATAATCTTATGTCACTAAGGAGGCTGATGGTTCCTGAGGACTCATAGCTTATCAGTGGATGAGCTGGGATTTAAACTCATATTTAAGTGTCTTCAGGGTCTGAGCCACTAGGTTAAGTTGTTCTTCCTCCCCTCCCCCCTGAGTATTTATGATGCCTCTCTTCTCAATTAGTTATAGAAGTAGGATGCATTCTTGTTTTAGCTGAAAATAATAGACTTTTTGTCTGTCTTCTGTAGCAATCAATATTTGTTGGTTTGACATCTTTAGCTACTCTGATCAAAGTTCTTTCATTTACTGTTGTGTTAATAGTACTAGAAGTCACGTGGTTCTTTTTACTGCTGAAGGAAGAAAGGAAATGATTTTATTTCACATGTGGTATCACTTTCTAAGTGGCAATTCAGGCTGAACGGCTTCCAGTAGTCCTCTAAAGCAAAACCCTAGAGGGCAGGTACTTCCTCATGTGAATCTATGCAAAACAGCATCTGATGCTGCTGTGTGGTCTAACTGCAAGGGCGTGGTGTGTGGATAGCAAACAAAGCAGGCCTTTTACATTTCTGCCCCCAAAGCCAAGAAAAAGACAAAGCAGATGACAAAGTAGGAAATGGATTTGGTTTTTGAAAAACTTGAAATAAATGTAAATAGTTCAGGCCTAGGGTTGCAGCTCAGTGATAAGAAACTGCTTAGCATGTATGAGTGAACCCAGCACTACAAAATAATAAAACTTAAAAAAAACTTCATAAGTAGTCAATATCTATATTAAAAATACAATTGTTTCATATTCTAAAATACTAGAAGGGCCTGCTGCTTATTATGTACTGGTCTGCCAGCACTTGAGGGGTAGGATGGCATGATTTATGAATCCAGCTGAATAGCTTGTCTAGACAGAACAAACTGTATAATTATATAAGTCACAGCTAAGGAATTCTGGTTGAATAATTTTAACAATTATTGGAAGCTCTGTGTCATTTTATATTACTTTGTGTTTTCTTACTGTTAGCTTGTTATTGTAAAAGTTTTTAAGGCAAACCTTAGAACGCCTACTGAGATTTGATGTGCTATGAATCCTCTCTCACCCCCCTCCCCCAATAGTGAGGTATACAATCAGAGCACTTTGCTAGTAGGCACTGTACCTCTTGGGTACAGTTGTTCTAAATCTAGTTTTTTAAGTAAGTTATGTTTTCCATTCAAACAACTGTATGCTTCTTGGTCTGGAGAATTTAGTGTATTTGAGTAAGAGTATTGCTTCCAGAATTAAATTTGAGCAGAGAATTTTTCAAAAATCAATATGACAAGTTGCCATTATTATTAGTTTTTTAGATAGGGTTTTGCTATGTAGCCCAGGTTTGCCTTGAATACCCCCTATTCCTCCTGCTTAGTCTCCCAAACCTGGCTAAAGCTGGCATCTTTTTTTTTTTTTTTTTTTTTTTTTTTTGCCAGTCCTGGGCCTTGGACTCAGGGCCTGTGCACTGTCCCCGGCTTCTTTTTGCTCAAGGCTAGCACTCTGCCACTCGAGCCACAGCGCTACTTCTGGCCTTTTCTATATATGTGGTGCTGAGGAATCGAACCCAGGGCTTCATGTATATGAGGCAAGCACTCTTGCCACTAGGCCATATTCCTAGCCCCTAAAGCTGGCATGTTAGATCCAAATTTCTTTTCAGTGGAGACTTAGTAGTACTTTGTAAGTCTATTCTTCTATAATAACTTGAGCTTTTCTGACACCTAGTTTTATGTTCTTCCTTCTTCTTGTAGTCTAGGCAATCTACTTTCCTTCAGTTCTGAGCCTTAGTTCTTCACAGGACAGTACGACTAGTCTGTTATTCACCGTCCTCCACACTAGCATGGAACAGTTTAATATTGCATTTTGTGGAAGATCTTTATGCATCCTAGATAACCATTCTCTCTTTTTTTTTGGCCAGTCCTAGGCCATGAACTCGGGCCTGAGCACTGTCCCTGGCTTCTTTTTTGCTCAAGGCTAGCACTCTGCCACTTGAGCCACAGTGCCACTTCTGGCCATTTCCTGTATATGTGGTGCTGAGGAATTGAACCCAGGGCCTAATGTATACGAGGCAAGCACTCTTGCCACTAGGCCATATTCCCAGCCCAACCATTCTCTTTTTTCTTTTTTTGAGATTTATGTTTTGCAACAATCTCATCTCATTCACGCCCTCCCCTTCCCCCGCCACCCGGGCCATGCCTCAGTTTGAGGCTTACGTTCAGTCTTTTTTTCTTTTTTAAACAGCATTATTTGATGATACAAAGTTGATTTTGATTGTGTGCATGCGTGCGCACGCACGCTTGTGTGTGTGTGTGTGTGTATGTATACGCGCTCTGGTACTTTGACTTGAACTCAAGGCCCCTTAGCTTTCTCACTTAAGGATGACATACTACCACTTGAGTTACAACCACTTCTGACTTTTTGGTGGTTAGAGATTGGACTTTCAAGAACTTTCCTAACTGGGCTGCCTTCAAACTGCCTCCTGAACAATTAGGATTATACAAGCCACTGACACCCAGTGATATAACATTTTTTTAATATATGAAAAGCAATCAGCTTTTTTTTTTTTTTAATGATTATTAGTTTTTGTGCCCTAGGAAGCCCTAACCTGTCCTATCCTTAAAATATTTCAGGACAAAAGATACTATTTTTGTTTGGGTTTTGCCTTTATGTTGATGATCTATTTTAATTTTTTTCTTCCATATGACTGGTTCTTCCATATGGTTTCTTCCATATGACTTAGTCCTTTAAGGAGGTATTTATAATTGTGAGCTTGGGGCCCTCTGATACTTTGGCATTGTAGACATTTTATTTAGAAGCTTAGATACTGTTGAGGGATGACCATAGTAAAGGTACAAGAAAGGTCAAAATCTGTATGTAGTGTTTTGGGTAGATGCTTTTAGTTGTGTCTTCATAATTTTCATGACAGTGTCAAGTTGTTACTTACAAGTGGATGTACTTTTGACTATTGGTTCATCATCAACAGTGGTTGGAAGAGTGCAACCTTGGCATGCATATACGTTACCAAGTAAGTTATTGTATCTATGTACAGATGTTCTGTGTAGTTGACCTGTGGGAGTTAAGAATCTTCATTCTATTGCATCAAGGAGTTGATGTGAAAGAATCAAGTTGGCTTAACTCTTTGACAGCCTACCATAGTTTTTATTAGCTATGTTTTTGTCCATTTTTAGTTTCTTTAAGGCACACCTTATTCTTGGTGTGTCGAGTTCTCTCCTGTGTTGCAGTGACCAGCTCCTGAGGCTGGGAGAGTTCTCAGTTGCAGATTTGTTTTGTTAGTTGTGTGTATTTTGAATGGTTCATGTGTACCAGCTATGCTGTAAACGTGTTATTTCTCATAATACTCCTGTTTTACAGAGGAAGTTAGGAGGCTGTCAGTATACTTGGGTGATAAATAGGGAAGCGTACCACAGTCTTGCAGTCAACCTTCTAGTGGTGGCTTCTTATGAGTCCTTTTAAGTATTTGTTGGAATACTCAACACTACGAAACCGAGATACTTAATGGGAGAAGGAAGAGTTTCAGGGGTATATGTGCTGTGTGGATGTCTACGGCACTGTATAGCACTTGGATACTGGCAGAGGGAAACCAGGACTTCTTTCAGAAAGAGCTTCACTGTGTTACTGCACTGCCACCCATCAGACTTCATGATTGTACCCTGCTAGGGGGCTCTCCTTGCTCTTAGTTTTGGCTGATCAGAGGAGTGCAGTATGGACTGAAGGGAGACTCCCTAGAACCTCAATTCTGTCTCAGAGCTGGTGTGAAACAGCACAGGGCACTGGCCAGCTCATAGCAGTACCCTCTAAAGCAGAATTCTTTCTCAAGAAACATTAGCTTAAGTTGATAACTCTGAGAAACTGGGACAGTTCCCAGGCTGCTCTTTATTTGCCTAGATAAACAACAGGCATTAAATAGAACCATGCTGAAAGCAGAGGTAATAAAATTCACTGTGTTCTAATTGTGTCCTTCTAATAGGCTTATACTACATTTTAACCCCAAAATGATGCCTAAACTAGAAATTTGTACACATTATTAACTAAATTAAATGCTTCTTCTTAAATAGTATTAGTTTTGCTTATTTTTGCCACTATTTTCTGCCTTAAATGGATATTTGTAGTTTTAAGCTTGTTGAGCAGTTAGGTTTTTTGTTTTGTTTTGTTTTGTTTTGCCAGTCCTGGGGCTTGAACTCAAGGCCTGAGCACTGTCCCGGCTTCTTTTTGCTCAAGGCTAGCACTCTACCACTTGAACCACAGCACCACTTCTGCCTTTTTTCTATATATGTGGTGCTGAGGAATTGAACCCAGGACTTCATATATACGAGGCGAGTACTTTTACCACTAGGCCATATTCCCAGCCTTGAGCAGTTAAGTTCTTAATGAGCTATTTTGTATTGCTCTCAAGAAACAAATTTAATGGCCTTATTTTTATTTTAATGTATACTTTTTAAGTGTACATATGTATAGTGTACATTTGTATAGATATATAGTTTACATATAGTATATTTAGAACATGCACATGTGCATTGCTGGCTATGGAACCTAGGCCTTCACACATGATTGGCAAAGACTCCATGAACAGTCCCTGTGTTTAGATAACAAGAATCAAGCCATGCAATACAAGTGACTTAGATCTATAAGTCAACTTCAACACACTGACCATTTAGATCTCAGGCCAACTTAGATTTTGTCTCCTAGGTGGGGATTTGGGACCTATCTCAGAACCATACCTTGCTTGCTTGGAACAGTACTTCCAGTTGTCATGTGAAAGTAGCAGTTGTCATTTCAGTATCTATACATATATGAACATTAATTGCTTATTGCCAGGGGATGCTTTGAACTAACATTGTGTGTGTGATCATTTGTAAAATGTACTGTTCTGCATTACTGCCTTGTCCAAGTGACTAGTGACTATATTTTATAGTAGAGAGCTGTCTTACTTTTGTAGATATTAGATAATTTGAATCTAATAGTGTTTGCTTAGTTATTTATACCTTAATGTTTTTAAGAAGAAATTTCTTGAAGACTCAGCATTTAGCATTGACTCACCAGGTAATGGCACCGGCATTCGTGTTAGATAATCATCAAATAACTAATTTTGTCTTGTTTAATGCCAAGAGCAGATAGACTGTCTAGTAAAAAGAGCATGCAAAGCTCCAAGTCAAATCTAAATGTATTATTTAGAAGCATACTAAAATCTTGGAAATTTTTTGTCATTAAAAATGGAACGTGGTTTACATGGTGTCATATTTTCAAAAATCTGTTTGAGTGCTACTGTAGATTAAAAAATGGCCCTCATGCTTTTATAGTATAACAGGTTACTTTGAGAAGGAAGTTGATGCATAAGGTTTGGTGCATCACTCTGCTACCGCTCTATTTGGATTCCAATCTTGTCTCTACCATTTAACTATTTGTGAGGCCAGCCTGAGTGACATATTGAGACTTGTCTCAAAACAGATTGAAGCAAGGATGAGATTGAATCTATGAGGTGATATTTCTTCACACTAGTGGGAGGTTTACTTTTGGTACCTTTTAGGTGGGGCTTTATGTTACCGTTTTGTTGTTTTGTTTTTTTCTTTTATTGGTCATAAGGCTTGAACTCAGGGCCTGGGTGCTGTCCCTGAGCTTTTGTTTTGCTCAGAGCTAGTGCTCTACCACTTTGAGCCACAAGTCCACTTCTGTTTTTTTGGTGGTTCGTTCCAGATAAGAGTCTCATTGGCTTTACTGTCCTGGCTGGTTTTGAACCATAGTACTCAGATAATCAGCCTCCTGAGTAGCTGGGATTACAGGCATGAGCTACCAGCATCCAGCTATTTTATTGTATTTTATGAAGAACCTTTGAACAGTAATTGTCAAAACAGATGACTGTTACCAAATTACAATTAACAGTAGTTCTTACTACTTTCAGTATAATTACCATTTTGTTCTCTGTGTTAGAGGTTTATACTAGGCTCCATGAAAGATGAGTTTGTAGGAGAAGGAAGAAGAGTGATTAGCAGGAAGCAAAGTTAGCAGCAATAGATTTCTCTAGTGACTTCGGGGTGGGGGGGTGAATCCAGGCAACTTGACCTTTACTTTCTGTCTGCTGTGAGTACTGTCTGGCATTATATCAGTCTCCATACTGGTCCTGGGCTTGTCAACTTGCTGTATAGTTTCTGAAGCATAACAAGAGGCCTTTTACTTAATGTTTTGTTATATTCTCCAAATGAAAAAAGGAGTACACATCTCTCATATTAATTCACTTCAGTTTTCCAACCACTTGTAAGAATCTTGTTTTATATAGCAAAAGAAGTGGGAGCTCAGTTGAGTAACCATGTGGCAGGGCTGGCTGTACTGCATTGAGTTTTTGCATTGGAGCTTTGGATCCTGAATATCTTGGGTAAACTATGTAAACTTTCTTGGTTATGCAGTCCCAACTTGTGAAATGAGGGTATGGAGATAGTAATTGTGGTTGATCCTAAACTATGAATATTGTGTAGGCTTAAAGAGGTTGGGAATTATCACAGATAATTATATGTGGCAGACTTCCCAGAGGAGTCTTAAAACATTTTCAGAGCTGCTTTCACTCAGCCATGTGAGTTAAGGCCTTACTTTGTGCCAAAGACTGCTTTGGAGACCGGAGATAGAGCTGTGAACAAGGCAAGAGTCCTTGCCCTCGGGAGTTCATGTCTTAAGGCACGGAGACAGGAATATACTCAGAAACACAGTGGTGGCAAGAATTTCTGTTAGACTGGATGTGGAATTGGGAATAGAAAAGTCAAGGACAGCTTTGCTATTTGTTCAAGTGACTGTGTGGTTACTTTAGCTCTCTACAGTGATTCTAGTGAAACACTGGCATCCATGGTGTTCAACTGGGGTTAGGCAGCCACTCTCTAGACAGTCCTGCCCTTCTGGATCAGCTGGTTGAATTGAATGTTTATCAAGAGTCAGTTTTATTGCTTAATGAAACCCATTTTTATAAGTTCTTGTTATAACTGTAATTAAATTATATGTAATCTGATCAAATATGAATTTTTTAAACAGAAATATGCTAAGTATTTTGGAAAGCCTCTGAAGGCAAGTCTCCAAAAAAAAAAAGGCACTAAATTATGTATGGTCATGCTGAGTATAAAAAGTCTGGGGAAATAAATTTCCACAAGGCTTTTCAGATTGCTTCTAGATAGTCTCTGAGTTTATATGCCATGCTAATGAAGAAGGGGAATTGGAAGCTGTGCTATATATGTTTGTGGATATGATTTGTGTAAGAGTGGCTAGCCAAAAACTCAGTCTAAAGATTGAGGTGGGTTTTTTTTTGTTATTATTATTTTTTGCCAGTCCTGGGGCTTGAACTCAGAGCCTGAACACTGTCCCTGAGCTTCTTTTGCTCAGGGCTTCCACTCTACCACTTGAGCCACAGTGCCACTTAGAGCTTTTTCTGTGTATGTGGTACTGAGGAATAGAACCCAAAGCTTCATGCACCACCAAGCCACCTTCCCAGCCCAAGACTTGAGTATTTTGGAAAAGGCTCTGACTTTGGCAAATGAATATATAGCACATTAATTTCCTATATAAAATAAGCATAAGTCAATGTTGATGGTTCTCTCTCTAAAGACGCTTTCTCAATTTCCAAATTAATTATTGTCGGATTAAGAGAATTTTTACTGTATCCACTTGGTAGAAACAATTTAGGAGTTTGTGCTAAGAACCTTCATAATAGTTAATGTCTTGCTTATACCATTTCTAGGATTTCATCCTGTGAAACATTTCTTTTTTAAACGTTCAAAAACATGTCCAAAGATGTTTATCATTTCAACTATTTTAACATGAAAACTGGGTGCAGCTTATGTGGTTAAATTTCAGCCCCTTTATATAGAGACCAGGCTGTCTTACAGTAAGCATACATGTGGTATTTGAAGAATATTAAATGACACAAAAATTTGGCATAGCAGATTGTTAAATTACCAAGTAGACGTAATGTTTCATATGCTCTGATTTCAAATTTTAAATGAATATAGTATTAATAGGGTTCATCTCTGAATGGTAAATGAGTGAGTTTATATTTTAAACTTACTTTAAAGATTCTAGTTTTCCACTTGTTAATATATACTATTTTTTTAAATTATATTTTTATTGTATTAATAGATGACTGAAACTTTAAAAAGATGTTTTGGAATTAGTTACTATTGAAGTTTGATACTTTATAGAATGACTTATAAGAACAAAGGTGAAAATAATACATTTTGCTTTTATTGGCTATAGCAATTATTTGTGTTTAAATATGTAAACAATCACTTTGTTTAATTAATGACATATAAAAGTAAAGTTGCCTTTCACCTGTATCATAGGATGATTATAAAATTTCTGTTTAGCATCATAGAAATAAAATTATTTTTAATTTTAAATTATTAGTCATAATAGCTTGTTAGTAATAATTTATAATAATTTAGTGGTTAGTAATTTTTATGATAATTAAGAGAGTAGTTTGTTCTATTTTCACTTTAGTGGAAAGTGGAAAGACCTGTTCTCTCTATCCCAAGTTACAGACTTGGGAATGGTAAAATTTTAGCCCAGATTCTCCGATTCTAACTTCATTAGTCGTTTCTGTTTCTTATTTTCTGGTCTTTACTTTAGTAAAGTCAGGGATGGAAAGAAGATGGTGGGGGCTGAGGAGTTGTTTGTGGATAGATGTGGAAGGATGAGGAGAGGGAGTAAATTCGAGGCTTGCTATCCTGCACAAGGGCACTTTGGAAGTGCTGAGTTGGTTATGTCATCTAAGTGATTGGAGGAAAATGTAGCTTGAGAACAGAAGTGCTATCAGAGGGAGCCTAAAGTTGCTATGTTTTTCCAAATAACTGCATTGGTTAGAATTTAGGAAGAGAGCATTAGAGCTTTCAGTAAGGTGTTCTAGGAAATAAGCTAAAATTTACTAATAAGAGTGCTTTTCCATTTTCAGTGAGGTTCCATCCTGATAAACCCATAGCAAGTAAAAAATGTGCTAATGCATTCAGCCTGTCAAATGAGCATCATACTTACAGCTCTGGAGTATTGGTTGTTTACCCTCCGGATCGTGTGGCTGAATGGAGCAGTGGCTGACTAGAACTGGAGCTGCCCAGCATGAGAAAGTATTATGCTGCCTATCTCTAGCTCAGAAAAAGATCCAAGTTGAAATTACAAATCACTTTACATCATTGTAAACAGATTAGGTTAAAGTCTCATAGGTCAGGGACTCCCAGTATCTAATGTTGAAAGTAAATCTGAGATACCTTGGGTCCTCTGAAAACAAGGCTTTCATTTGGACCATAGCTACTCTGGGGACAATGTGAGACTCCTCAGTGCAGAAGGTCTCAACTACTTTCTGCCCCTCATACAGCTACTCATACATGTTCCTCAGTGGAGTTGTGAATTATGTTAACTGATTCTAATTAATGCAGCAGCAACAAAATTGAATTGACATTTGTCTTTAAGAAGTGACTGCAGAGGACAGTAGGTTGGTAATGTTGATAATGCAGACACAAATGACCTGGAAATATTTAGCAAAGCTGAGAGCTCTTCAGGATAAGCTGTTACCACTGTGGTGATAACTGGAAAGTGAATTCTGCTTAAAACAGTTCAGTTTTCCTTTGTAAAATTACCACAAAATGGAGGACATTGTGCTAGAGATTGGAGCTATTGTCCTTTCAAAAAAAGCAACTAGTTCACTTTCTGTTTTTCATTTTATACAATATATGTTTATTAAGTGTCTCTTAGGTCCTAGCAGCATGTTGGGGAGAAGACAAAACCTTCAATAGGTGTCGTCCTCCATTGCTTATTTGTGAGGGATTCCTCCAGTAGTGTGTGCTTTGTTGGTTCGGATGAAGACCTGTCTGCCATGCCCACCGGGCTGATTAGTCCCCCTTAGGAGCTACCCCCTGGGAAGGGGCCCTTTGGCCTCCCAGAGTAGTACCTAGCTTTCCTTTTTGTCATTTGTAATAGAATGTAATTATAGTTAAATTCTTAGTTTTCATTTCTAAATTGCATTTTTGCTGATAGATGTTGCTATTATATTTCATTCTGAAGAAGGTACAATTCAGACTCTTAAGTCAATGTAAAAATGAATTTTCATAAGAAAATTTTGCATTGAGTGTTATATTCTGTGTGTTATTTTGAATGCATTATGTATCTTGGTTGGCCACTAAGTCTGACAGAAGCAATTGCGTCTTAGGCCACAGGAAGGAAGCTCTGTGGTGGTGGTAGTATGTGATATCTCCTTTCACATATGTCACCTAACAGAAAGCAGCATGCCTTATGTGTGTGCCATGAGTCAGGGTTCACTCATGTTCTGTCAGGCGAGTCATACATATACTTGCTTATCCAATAAGACCTCAGGCAGCACTCCTCTGTAAATAAAATATAGCATATACTTGAGGCTTGGAGTGTTATAGTCAAGGCAGGTATGCAGAATGCTTTACTGTCCCCAGATATGCTCCTCCAGCAAGTTAAACTCATCAAGAAGCTACCTCTTCCATTTAGAAATATCTAGTACTTCCTCAGGTTCGTGATTGAATAATTGGTGAGAACAATGTTATTGGAAAGTCTAGTGTGTTTTACCTCCCCCTTTACTTTTGTGGCAATAATGAGGAATTATATAATATCCTCAAGAAGTAGAATTTCCCTCGGAGTATTAAAAGTGAGCACAGTAGTTGTCAAAATTCATGACAGATTGTGTCAGGAGTACAAGGAGAGGGAGTGTGTTTGTGTTTGTCTATGATGTTTCAGTAATGGAAACCTTTGGAAACAGAAAAACAAACAAAAAAATCTACAGCCACTATATCAAAATAAGCATTTGATTTGGAAAAAGTTCTTTCCAAAGTAACATTGTTTTCTGTAGTAGAGTGGCTGGTGCTCTCAGTGTGGATGTGTTTGTAAAGGAATCAATGAGAGTGGAAGGGGGACAAGGTCTATCCTTCCAGTGGTGTTGTTTCTGCTTGAGAAAAGCAAAAATTATGTCTGTTAAGTCTGCTTAAAGAAGATGGAAGACTAATCATGTTTTCACAGAATGCAGAGATGTGTTATTGAATTATCACGGTGTTGTTAAGGTGGGTGGCATCATCTCACTTTAGCAGTGGTATGGAGACCCTTTCCCTCCTGGGTGTGCTCACTGGCTGAAGAAACACCAGCTCTACTGTGAGACTTAGAGGCTGGGGTGGCAGCAGTGAGCTCTAAGTGAAGCTGCTTTCTTTGCCATAGGCCTTTTCGTATATACATTTCAAAAGTCCAATTGTATGTGGTTGTGTCTGTGCTTGCTCTCTGTTGAGGACATGCAGGTGGTGTGTGAAGCCCAGTGTGTTAGAGACGGGAGCAGCTTGAGATGGACAGATGTGGATTGAATGGGCTCCTGCCTGTTTGCCTGATGATTCACCTGCGTCTTTAACATCAGCTCAAAAGCAAGCAGCCAAAATAGCCAGAACTGTTGAGCTGTGTTGGTCATTGGCACTCTCGCTTCTTAAGTCATATTTTTGAGGATGACTGGTTAACTTTGTAAAGGAACGATTTTTTTTTTGTGGTATCTTTAAAAATACTTCATACATTAACCTGATTTAAATAATGCTACATTGTTGCATTACCTTTAAAATCTATTTCTGGGGTAATATTCAATACAATATTTACATAAGTTATACAAAACATTACTGTAAGTTTAAAGTATGAATGAAATGCCTTTTTTCCCTTTTGAGATCGGTGAGTTGCATATAGATTTTTGTAGTCCCCCTACTCTTCTGAAAGTTCCCTGGGGTTGTACCTAGTCCCTCACCACCACCCAGTAACCAGGGGATGGATGGAGGTCTACTTTATCACTTGTTTTAGAACCTGTTCTCCTTCACTTGGAGATGCTGTGGGTCACATATCTGATTTCTCTCAATTGCCAAGGAGTTTACTCCATAAACACTGCCATGTATTTATCCAGTGTTCCACCACAATGTGTTTGTGAGGGTTTTTTGTTTGTTTTTCTTTTTGGTGCTAGTACTGGGGCTTGAATTCAGGTCCATGTACTCTTATTTGGCTTTTTCCCTCAAGATTGGCACTGAGACAATTGAGCCCCCCCCCCCCCCCCGGCTTTTTGCTATTTATTGGAGAATTTTGTCTGAGCTAGCTTTGAACCATGATCCTCAGATCTTAGCCTTCTGAGTAGTTAGGGTTATGGGTATCAGCCACCAGTGACTGGGTGTTGTTGTTTTTGAGTATTAGAGTTAAATTTATTGTGAACATTTGTGTCCATATGCATATAAAGTTTCCTTTCTCTTTTAGGAGTGGGATATTGGAATATATATGGCAAGTGTACATTTAAATATTTTAAGATAGGATCTCACTATGTTGCATAGTCTGGGCTCAGATCTCAGCACTTGCTAGGTAGTTGCACTACTTTGCTCCGTTTAACATTTTTTCTTCTTTTTGGTGGTACTGGGATTGAATTCAGGACCTAATTTGTCCTGCTAGTTATGTTCTCTGCCTCTAATCATTTTTGCTTTTAGCTATGCCTATAATCCTTTTTGCTTTTCATTTTTCAGATAGGGTCTTGTGCCTGGTCTTCTGCCTGGTTGGGATTGTAGGTGTATAGTACCATACTCAGCTTTTTTGTCTCTCCCCCACCCCCCAAATTTTTAGCCTTAAAATCAGTACTCCTGATCTCTGCCTTCTGAATAGTTGGGACTGTAGCTGTGCTCTATGTGCCAGGCCTCCATTTAGCCTTTAAAGGAACTTTCAAGCCATTTTCTAGAACCACCTTGTCATTCAGCATGCACCTTAACAATGTCTGGGAGTTTCAGGTGCTTGACATCTTTGTCAACAGTTGGTGCTGTTAGGGTGTTAGAATTTTTTATATTACCATTCTAACAGATGGCTAAGTATATCTTATTTTGCTTTTAATCTGTCTTGACCTAATAGTTGATGCATTCTTTCATGGACAAGCTTCCATTTGTATATTCTTTATAGTGAAGTGTCTGTTCAGGGTGTGTTTTTTTGCCTTTTAAAAATTGAGTCCTTTTGTTTCTTGGTTGAATTTTCAGAGAGTTTTAATAAAAACATGGCCTGGGTACAAAAGCTTTATTATATGTGTGAGTTAATTTTTTCCACTCTATTAATAATACCTCCTCAGAGCAAGAATTTTTAAGTTTGAAGAAGTCTGCTTTCCCCTATTTTTTCCCCCCCGAAATGGCTTACTCCTTGGTCAAATACATATATGTGTGTGTGTGTGTGTGTATATATATATATGTATGTATATATGTATGTATGTATGTTACTTTTTTCCAGGCTATATACATTTTCTTTCATACTACATTTTCAAAAAGTTCCATCGTTTTTCATCTTATATTTAGATAAATATGGTTCATTTTGAGTTCATATCTGTAGAAAATGGGAGGCTGGATCTCAGACTGGGCTCCATTTTTGTAAATGAATGTTCAACACATAACCATTTGTTGAAAAGCTAGCTTTTCTCCATTGAATTGCCTTTGTACTTGAGGCAGTTGATTATATTTGTGCCTGTTGACTGCTCTAGTATTTCCTGTTTTCCTGGGGCTTCCCCTTGTGCATTTACAAAGATAGGACTTTAGAATGCAGCTCTGTTCTTCCTGTGACTACTCATGTCCAGGGCCAGGACGGAAGAGGAAGATGGCAGCAGATGTTTGCCTCTATATTGTGGGATCATAACTCCTTGCTTAGTTCAGAGAGGAAAATTCCTTTTCCTCAGTTTTAGATGACTGTGGTTCCTGCTGCCTGCTGCTGCTGCTTTGGGATTGGCTAAGGCTGAGCAGTTAGATAGAGAAAAAGAAAGAAGAAAAACTGGCATTTCCCTCAGTTTCACTAGATTGAGGAATCTTTTCCAGTTCCTCTAGCTAGAACTCAAAAACTTACTCTTTCTGTGATCACTTCTGGGTTTCAGGTTGCTTGGAGTCTAGACTTGTGGGATTTTATAGGGGAAAAGTGGGGAAACTGCTGGTGCTGTGTTCTTGGAGCACTGCTTTTCTTCTCTGGTCAGCCTGCTGCCATTGCTTTGTTGAGCCTTCAAATAGCTGCTTCTTGAAGCTTGTCCAGGTATTTAAGCTGCATTGACTGACTGGAAGGGCTTCATCCTGCTCTGGGGCAGGAGTGCTAGGGCAAGTTGCAAACGTTGTCTATTATTGTGAGATAATAGATATTACTGGCTGAGTTGATTCACATTGTACAAAGTATATTAGCAAACCAGAAACTATTCAGTTTTGTGCATTTTGATTGGGATTCTTCTCCCAATCAAAATGAAAAGGGGACAATTTAAGGTAATCATTTTAATACTTTGTGCAAACTTCCTTTTGCTGATTTTTGTTTTCACTATTTGTCTGTGGTTCTTACCTTTGCTCACATTAAGAATTGTCTGCATTTAATCCTTTTTTTTTTTTTTTTGGCCAGTCCTGGGCTTTGGACTCAGGGCCTGAGCACCATCCCTGGCTTCTTCCCGCTCAAGGCTAGCACTCTGCCACCTGAGCCACAGCGCCCCTTCTAGTCGTTTTCCATATATGTGGTGCTGGGGAATCGAACCGAGAGAGCTTCATGTGTAGGAGGCAAGCACTCTTGCCACTAGGCCATATTCCCAGCCCCTGCATTTAATCCTTTGATATCTAGTTACTAGTTATCTCTAAGATGTGAGTAGACTTGTCTCGTTTCTAAGTTCTTCATACAAGGTTTCAGGGGAATTAGAGAATGCAGGGAAGTCCAAGAAGGAGAGGCTGAGGATGTTCGTGTTCATTCTTTCCTGACTTAAAAAATGTGGACTAAATATAATTATCCAGACAGCTGGTGAAAAACAAATATAGTTCTGTGGATTCCTAGCGGAAACAACTACATGTCTAGAAATTAACTAATTTATTTTAGGTTATTGTTTATCAGTACAAAATCATAAAAGATTAGTGAGGAGCGAATTTTCTGTGGGGTGTCATAAATATCTTGAAATCTACCTCAGGAGGCTGTGTTAATGGGATCACAGCAGAGTATAAGAATAGATAATTAGGAGGGCCAAGAAAGAGGTAATTAGGAATAACTCACTTAACATTTGGATTATAGAAAATGACAGTAAAATATAAAGATAGAAGATAGTTGGTAATCCCTTGGTATCCCTTTATAGATATATTACCGTGGTAATTAATTTTGCCCCTGATGTTTGCTGTGCTTTTGTTGCAAGAGTTGGGAGCATTTATGGGACATGTACCATTGACTGTGCTGAGTACTTCCTATTGCTTTTCCCATGACATCTTTGAAGAACGTTAGGAGACTGGCTGGTGGGCTGGGGAGCACAATGGCACCAAGGCGGGGAGAAGGTCAGGCTCCAGGTGCTTTACTAAAAATATATAGTTCTAGTTGAGGACTATGGTATACCTTTGTGGTATAGCCCTTATCTAGCAAGCAGAGGTCCTGGGTTTAATCCCTGAGCACTGCAAAAACAAAACAGAAAAACAGAACCCCTATCCTGGTGGAACTTGGTAAAATTCTTGGAAGAGGGGAGTGAGAAGAACAAATTAAATATTAGAAATTAACTATATATCCTTAGTAAAATTGAAGGCTATTTTGACTAGGAAAATAGAAGTTTTAAAAGACAACTGCTAAGTTTAGTAGTTATCTAGTGCTAACCAAAGAAAGAATGGAAAGAGCCTTTGTTTTATGATTTCCTTATGTCAGTTTGATATAAATAACTATTTTTCACTGCCTTTCTTTCCCCGAGGACATCTCATTTAATAGCATTGTGGCTGACATAAGCTTTATTAATCTAGTGCAGAGGATTACATCCAGAGAATGACTTAGGTGGATTAAGTTAAAAAAGAACTTAGTGCTTTTTTCATGGGTATGATTTAGGGTCTTGGTGTTTTTAGCATCTTACACTTTCCAAATGATCTTAGGGAGAGAAGATTCCTTTTGTTTTTGGTTCAGAACTTATTATGGCTTCTTCTCTCCATCATCCCCCTCCCCCCACTCTCCCACCCTGTGCTTCACACAGTTGTTAATTTGAACGTTTTAAACTTCTAAAAGCAAATAGGACCTTGAGGAATTGAAGAATGGTATTAGCATCCTGTGCAGATGATGTTTGTGCCTGGATGCTCATGTTTACACATATTTTCTTTGTGAATATACAGACTCCAGCTAACACAGACAATGTGTGTGGTATTCCACCCTTTTATGAAAAATTTTAGCTGTCAGCTGAGCACAGATAAGATTCTTTTGTGATGCTCACACAACAAAATGACTTTAGTTGTAGGCCAAGGACATCACTTAAAAGTGATTAAAACTTGAGAGCTAATAGACTTTAATTAATTCATTTTTACCATAATTGAAGTATTTGTTTTAGATAATAGCTTATACTTATCACACAGACAAGTGAAAAACATTTTAGTCTTCATATTAGTAATAGTTTATGATAAGTAGAAACATTTGTATGTGAAACTGGTAATGAGGAACATGCTCTGTATCTTACTATGAAATTTCAGGTTAAGTATCTTCTAATTTTCCTTTCATTTACAGTGTTGTGTACATAACATTGTAATTCTCATTATGAAAAGTTAGGAAACCTCTATTGAAATCAAGGCAGTTAGCATAGGAATTGGAGGCATGGCTCAGTTGGTAGATCCCTAGCCAATGAGTGAAAGCATCATGTACCAAGCTCAAGTCCAGGTGTCTGACCAAAACAAGAGAAAGGGTAGAATAATCATATTTTCCTAATAAACCTTTTAATAGCCAGGATGAACTTAACATGCGAATTCTATTTCTGCAGCCTTATTCTTGCTTTTGTGAACTATTGACTATGGTCCTATTCCACCTAGTAGGCAATTCAAAATCCATATTATCACCAGTTTCTACACAAAAAAGTAGGTCTAGCTATGTCATGTTCCTGAAATCTTTTCCAGGGCTCTTCATATCCTGAAGGAGTAAGTCCAGGGTCACCCATGTGGACTTCAAATCCTGTGGTAGCAACCTTGCCATTAGCTACCACTTCCTGCTTTTAACTTGGCTTCCAGTATCTCATCTCTGGGTACTTGTACGGTTCACTGCCTATTTACCTTCTTGTTCTATAAGACTTTGCATAGCGAGTTTCTTCCTTTTGACACCAGGAATTGGGCTGTGTGCCCCACCTTATATTGTGTGTATGTACCTCTCTGCTCATCACTGTACTGAATTTGTGCCCTCAGATGAGGGAGCTGTGGATTCCTTGGCAGCTGTGTACCTTAAGCCTTAGGCAGAAACTGATGCATAAAAGATGCAGTTCTCAGTGTGTCTCAGTCAAACTGAATGGAAGGTGACTGTGCCTCCTGTGGTGGTCACATCTCATTACTACAGCATTTCAGGGGCTTGAGAGGACTCTTATTCAGTAAGTTTTGCTTGACCTTTTGTTTAGTGATGCGTTTAGTTTTATTTTACTTTATCTTTGACACTCAAGTAATCTTTTAGTAATTAACATCATAGTAATAGCTAAAATGTTTCCTTTTTGTCAATATTTTGTCTTTTTAAATATACAGTGTTGGCTGGGGATATAGCCTAGTGGCAAGAGTGCCTGCCTCGGATATACGAGGCCCTAGGTTCGATTCCCCAGCACCACATATACAGAAAACGGCCAGAAGCGGCGCTGTGGCTCAAGTGGCAGAGTGCTAGCCTTGAGCGGGAAGAAGCCAGGGACAGTGCTCAGGCCCTGAGTCCAAGGCCCAGGACTGGCCAAAAAAAAAAAAAAAATACAGTGTCACTATTTTTTTTCTTCGGATAATAACAGAAGGGGAATGATGGTACTATTTGTTCTTAAGAGTTTAGGAACTGAGGCTAGGCAGCAGTAAATTAGTTTGCCCACAGTTTGATCTATAGTTGGTAATTATTTTACTGAAGATGGAAATCCAAGGCCTGAGGCTGGCCATTGTGTACATTTCCAGCATAGCACTGTGCTTTAAAGAAAACTGATGTTTCTGTAATGAGGTGCCATATAGCAGGAATTCCAAAGCTCTTAGGCAGTAGTGACTGGACTGGAAAGTTTGGCAACAATATTTAGAATACAGAGAGGTAATCATTTTTTAGAGAAATGACCATACAGGGCTGGGCATGGTGATTAAAGCCTATAATTTTAGTACCTGAGAGGCAGAGATCTGAGGATTATGGTTTGAGGCCAGCTTGGGTAACCAATGACATATGCTTATTATCCACACACAGGGAACATGGGGAAGCACAAGCAGGGGGATCACAGTCTAGGACAGCTCAAAAATAAGGAAACTAACATAAAAAATAACCCAGGAAAAGGAGCTGGAGACATGGCTCCAGTGGTAGAGCACTGAGGACCCAGTTCCCCATCCCCCCAAAATCCCCTTAAAAGTGAACACAGATGGAATTCTATCTAAGATGTCAATTTAGATTTTGTTCCTAACTTTAAGTGAAAATAGAGAAAGTGATTCTGATTTATTTTTCAGTCAATCAATATCTCATTATGCTCAAAGTCCTCTCCTCTTACCCTGTCCCACCTCTGGGGAATTATGTTTGGCAAAATTACTGTCTATAATCCTTTAGGTTGTTGGCAGGTGAGAGATACATTAGCATTTCTTCAAAAATTAAGTACAATAACATATTTCACCTCTATCAGACAAGTTGATTTAAAGCAACTATACCTTTTAAGACTGAAATGACAGGGATATCAAGTAGAATAAAAAGTCACGGCAGCTATACTATCTTCTTTGGTGGTGGGTCCCTTAGATCATAGATTTCCATGTTAAACTCTTGCGGAACAGCTCATCTGGCTTGTAAAACTAGAAGAGTTTTTGTAATGTTTGTTGTGTTGTAGATGTTTAACCTGTCAGTTCTTACATTCTGGCTCTCCAGGGATCCTTTCACTAAGTCCCCTATTGCTTTCCCTCAGTTGTTTCGAGAGCTAGTTCTTGAAATAGTCAAAATCCAGAGAATATTTAATGATCATAAAATGGATGTATGACTTATGCAAAAAAGATAGTAAATTATGAAATGTTTTAATGTTCTGAATTGAAAACTGCCTTATGCTACATCTAACCCTCTGTACTTTAAATATTCTCTAGCATCAGCAGTGAAGTTTGTGTGTGACTTGTGGGAATGGGTATCTGATTACACCAAGTATGATTTGCCCAAATGTCTTTTGAATCCATTTAGGGTGGTGGTTCTCCCAAATCCAGGGGAGCTAGAGCTGTCAGAACAGCTACTTTTGAGGCCTTTGTCTTCCAAACCACAGGGCAGGATTGGAACTCTAGCCTAGATGTCTCATGAGTAGGGGAAGGAAAAGTAGGCAGAAGGAGCCCTTTGTGATCTCTTCATTTCTACTTAAAAATTTTGGCCACTACTGTCTTCAAGAGAGGCTCAAGTATGGTGTTTAAGTGGGCATGTTGCCAGCCCAAATAAGATCTTCTATTACTGGAGAAGAATGGAAATCAAATTTGAAAAGTTGAAACTCTGCCATTGAATACAAAATTTATTTTGTAAGTCATGAATCTGTCTAACCATCCTTCCAAAAGTTAGAGGACTACTTTAAAGAAATTCATCTCTTGGCAGACTTAATTTCCCAGTTTGTTTCACATATTCATAAAATTCTTAATGGACTTTTAAAATTCTCTAATAAATAATCCTTTAACCTCTGAGTATTGATGATCTAGACTTAAATTAGAGTAGGAAAGATATAATGTGCTATAGATTAAGAAATTCTTTCATGCAATTTCCAAAGGTACATGTTATAGACACATTTATGAAAAACCATCTGTGTTTCTCATGGAGCCATTCCACAGACATACCTCTTCAAAGCTCTACCACTTACTTGCTGAGATCTGCTCTGGTCAGCTGTGCTCCTTGATCTAGTGTCATAGTCTTTCTTGCCTTTGTTTTGGTCTGGTAATATATCTGCATGAATTTATCACCCTGTCCACTACAACCTGGAGAAATTCCATTGGTCCTTCAGGTTTTATATGCCTGACCACCCCATCGTCTCCTGACTGGCTTTGTGACTTGTTTGGTACATGCTTTTTCTTTGCCAGTCCTAGGGCTTGGACTCAGGGCCTGAGCAGTGTCCCTGGCTTCTTTTTGCTCAAGGGTAGCACTCTACCACTTGAGCCACAGTGCTATTTTCTGTATATATAGTGCTGAGGAATCAAAGCCAGGGCTTCATGCATGCTAGGCGAGCACTCTACCACTAAGCCACATTCTCAGCCCTGGTACATGCTTTTATGGAATGTTGTCTGGTGATGTCTTGGAGTAAATGACATAGTACTCCCGAAGGCCCTCCAAACCATACCTGTCTCTGCATAGAAAGCATGTTTGTTTGTTTTTTTAAATAATTACTTATTGTCAAAGTGATGTACAGAAGGGTTACAGTTTCATATGTTAGGCCATAGGTACATTTCTTGTATTATTTGTTACCTCCTCCCTCACTCCCCCCCTCCCCCCTCCACTTTTCCCTCTCCCCCTCATGAGTTGTTCAGTTGGTTTACACCAAATGGTTTTTTTTTTTACAAGTATTGCTTTGGAGTCATTTGTCTTTTTATCTGTTGTCTCTTGATTTTGATATTCCCTTTCACTTCCCTAGTTCTAATACCAGTATATATTGTATCCAGGGTACTCAGATGAGATACATAGCGTGGGGACAACCACAGGAAGGGCATACAAGAGGATCCTCAACAAAAGAAAGCTACGGTTTCACATGGGATGTTCAAAGTCATTACAACAGTGATATAACACTTGTTTCCATAACATGGAGTTCATTTCACTTAGCATCATCTTCTGTGTTCATAAGGGCATATCTATTGGGCTCTTGTGATCCTCTGCTGTGACTAGCCTAAACCTGTGCTAATTATTCCCTATGAGGGAAACCGTAGAGTCCATGTTTCTTTTGGGTCTGGCTCACTTCACTTAGTATAATTTTTTCAAAGTTCTTCCATTTCCTTACGATGGGGCAATGTCATTCTTTCTGATAGAGGCATAAAATTCTATTGTGTATATGTACCACATTTTCCTGATCCATTTGTCTACTGAGGGGCATCTGGGTTGGTTCCATATTTTAGCTGTGACAAATTGTGCTGCGATGAACATTGTTGTGCTGGTGGCTTTAGTGTGTTCTCGTTTTTAGTCTTTTGGGTAGAAGCTCAAAAGTGGGGCTGCTGGATCATAGTGGAGCTCTATGTTTAGCCTTCTAAAGAATCTCCATACCTGTGCTTTCCAGAGTGGCTGAACCAGTTTACATTCCCACCAACAATGAAGTAGGGTTCCCTTTTGGCCACATCCTCTCCAACATTTCTTATTACTAGTTTTCTTGATAATGAGCATTCTTACTGGGGTGAGTTGGAATCTCAACATTGTTTTGATTTGCATTTCTTTTATGGCCTGTGATCAGAGCACTTTTTCATATGTCTCTTGGCCACTCTCATTTCCTCATCAGAGAAGTCTCTTTATAAGTATAAAGCATGTTTTGTGTATACATTTTTTCACATTGCATTTTAATTACATCAGTGCTTTTCTTGGTGACAAATTCCTTAAGGACAATTGCTTTGTTTCTTAACATGATTTTTGGCATCCCCGCACCATGTGCAGTGCATAGTGGGTGCTGAGTAAATGTATCTTGAATGAATGAGTAGATTTGAAGAGAAAGGAAGACTAGAGCTCTCTAGTGTTCACATTCATTCTATGGATGAATCCTGGAAACTTGAAACATTGAGGTATATAGACCCTTGTGATAAAGAGCCAGGCAGCTTATTAGGAAGCTACAGTGACCCACTGTGTTTTGATATTTTGGATGAGCATATGCTCATGTACATGCATAGCATGCTTCATAAGTGTAGAATTATCTGTCATTGGGAAGCTTAATTTAGCTTGGTACTCATTTGTTTCAAGTTGTTCTTTTAACAAACTTGGGTATCTGATGGTGCTGGCTTTTAGATCTGCAATATTAGTAAGAATAATCTTGGCTTTTTAAGTTTTTCCAGATTGGGAGGTGGAGATAGATACACACATCCCCACCCAGTCCTCAGTGTGTGTTTAAGTGATAGATGAAGGGTATGAACTAAGAATGAACACATGATTCTTCTGCTTTGTTTCTTCCTTAAGTACTGGATGTTCTCTTTATGGAAGGTAAGTGCTATTCTTTAAGTTCTGTTCTTTCAGAGTCTATGAACTTGTTTATGTTCCTACATTTGAGGAAGCATATCATTGCTTACAACAGCAAGGCAAAACCAGTGTGAAGGAATTGTATAGCTCCATAGTGCCAGAATCTTTGACTGCTAATTCCCTGGGTATGACAACATAATACTGCTTAGACCTCCTCTGAGTTTGGGGATGCATTCTAAGGTGATTGCATAGTACAGACTGGCTACTAAAGCATCATTATTCATATTTTTAAAAGTAGAAAGAAGGAGAAAAAGGATGAAATTCTAAATAGTTAGCTCCTTTTATGAATCCCTTCTGTTGAAGTTTTTTTTTTTTGAGACACATATACTGTTTCTCATTGGCCAAATCTTTGTCATGTGGTCACTCACCTAACTGCAAGGTATGCTCTGAAAAAGTGTTAAAAAAGTTAAAGTTAAGTGTTTCTTTCTGTAGACAAATTGACGTTCATTTAGGAACTAGAGGAGAGTGGATATTGGCTGGAATAAGAACCTGAAACACACTGATCAGAAAGTATTGCTGCGTGGGAGAGGCATGAAGTCAAGGCTTCTGGAGCAGATACGAAGTTCACTTTTCATAGTCTGGTGTGTGACTATTAAACATTGACCTTTCAGATACCAAGGAAATGAAATATCTGAATTTCTTTTGTTCTCTGAAGCACAATGTTAGATCATCTTTAGGCATGTTGGAGTGGGTCAGAATGACAGACTAACAAGAAAACAAACTTATTCTCTGTCTCTCTGTCTCTCTCTCTCTCACACACACACGTCTAGGGTTTTATTTTTTGTCGGGTGTAGGACTTGAACTCAAGGCCTGGCACTGTCCCTGAACTCCTACTCAAGGCTAGACTCCATCACTCTGAGCCACAGTGCCACTTTTCACTTTCTGGTAGTTAATTGGAGATAAGCATCTCATGGACTTTCCTGCTTGGGCTGGCTTCGAACTGCCTCAGATCTCAGAATCCTGAGTAGCTAGGATTACAGGCATGAGCTACCAGTGCCTGACCTGTCTAGTTTGTTTTTGTTTTTTCAGCTTTCACTTCTGACTTAGGTAAATGAGTTTTGCTGAATTACTGTTAATTTTTTTTAGTATAGAAATATATACTTGTGTGTATACACACACACACACACACACACACACACACACACACGCACGCACTCCCCCCACCCCCAACCCTTCTGGTCCTAGGGCTTCAACTCTGGGCCTGGGTACTGCCCTTGAGCTCCTTTTGTTCAAGGATAGCATTCTACCACTAGAGCCACACCAGTTCTAGTCTCTTCTGTGATTAATTGGAGATAAGAGTCTTAGAGACTTTCCTGCTTGGGCTGGCTTCCTTGGATCTCAGCCTCTTGAGTAGCTTGGATAATGGGTGTGAGCCACTGGCATCCAGCCATATTTCTGGGTTTATAATTGTCTTTCCGGAAACATATTTTTTTCACCTTTGTCTTGATTCTTGATGGTGATTTTTATAATATTGCTATTAAAATTTAGAACATAACTTCCTAAATGGTACAGTATGCTATTTATTATTGATCTTATACCACTGGATTACTTTTGCAAAATGTTTGTTTGAAAAACAAAAGCCACCTCTGTATATCACCTTTATAACAACAACAACAAACAGCAAAAGCCAAATGAAGTTGGGTCATGCTTGTAATCTTGGGAGGTGGAAGGCATTTGGTTACATGGTCAGCTTGTGGTGCTGGTGGTGGTTGTGGTGCAGTTGGGGAAGTGCAAAAGTTTGCAGAGCCTTGAACTTTCCTCAAAATTGCAGATGATTAAAATGTCCAAAATTAGTAATCCATGCCATAATTATTTAACAGATATAATGAAAAATGCATGGTTTTCTTTTGCTTTCTCAATTCTGAACACAGAGTTCAAAAGAAAATTCTTTCTTCATTGTCTGTGAAACTATTTTGGTCAGAGTGGCCTTGTGAACTTGTACTCCCTGGAGAGCAGTGTGCTTATGAGGAAGCTCAAATAGGTTTTTGTTGGTATCTCCTTTGGAATGTATCCATGTGATGTGCACACCATTGAAAGAAAATATGCTCTATTACTTCATTCTGTTGTAATGAGCAATCGGAAATTGGGTTTCCCAAACCATTTTCCTGTGAAGAATGGCCGGCTTGTATCAGTTTTGTGAAGAAGAAATTCAAGGGCTCCTTGCGGAGAGATGGCTCTTCCTTGCCAGCTGCTGTGCTTCGCCTGGTCAAGGACACCAGTTGCTAAGAGAAAGCTTTGTCTGTTGTATATGAAATGAACTTTTTTTGGACCTTCTGTAAGCAACTTAAATTGCTTAAGTGTCCAACCGGACATTCCTCACCAAATGATCATTTAAATGCAGGTCGAATTTAGAACCCAACTTATATTTGTTTAAAAATAGACATTGACTTTAGAAAAATGGCTTTGGCATATTGGTACTTGATGTATGCTAGGCTAGCTTATATAATTCACATAGCTCTCAGACTCTCAGAGGCAGTGCACACTTGAGGCCAAAGGCAGTGTACACTTGTAACTTGGGATTCAGTCATTAGGTCACGCATCAGTTGCTTCATCCATACTCATTTACTTCCAATAAATTTAGGGTGAGATAAGAACTTAATTGTTACAGCATAGAATCTGGTACCCAAATACTAATTTTATTGGATGTTTCTATTTTGGATAAGAAGGATTAGAGAACCCAGTAAGAAAATCTGACCAGCTAGTTTTAAGGTGATTAAGGTAATACAAACCATTGTATTAATATATTATTCAGTTTACTTATATGAGGCATGAATTTTCCTCAGGGGACAGCATATATGTCATTTTCCTTTAACCATGAGCAAATGAGATTAGTGATGGCTCTCCCCTGTATAGAAAGTCAGTTCCTTAAATAATGAATATAAGTTATCCAAGTATGGAGTGATTCTTTTCAGTATTCATCATACTTAAGCTTACTTTTCCTTCATCACACCTCTACTTCCTTTTCCTTAACTTCCCCTTTCCTGGCCCCACTTCTATTCATTCTCCTCCTCCTAGAGATTGAACCCCACCAGGCCTTTTGTGTGCTAGGCAAACTGCCTACCACTTGAGCCACATCCATTGCCCTTTTTGTTTTAGTTTGTTTTTCAAGTAGAGTCTTGTGCTTTGGTTGAGGCTGGCTTTGGACTGTGATTTCTGTACTGTCTTGCAAGCTGGACACAGGTGGGCACCACTATGTCTGGAGACTTTTTTTTTTAGTAGATGGTGTTCAGTAGAAAAGTTCATAGGAGGATAAGATTAGGACCAGGGAGAAGCTTACTGATGTCTTTATCAGAGAAATACATATTGAGCTTGAATTAATGGAGTTGACATTGTGCAGATTTTTTTTCTGGAACTAAAATGAAATTGTAAACTTAACATAAAAGTTCAATCATTATATCTTCATTGAAAAAACATCCCTGAGGGGTAATACTTCTTCATGATTCAAAAATGTAGAATAAGCATTTATTTTTGTGTAAAGGAAAAAAATCTGTATTTCTGGATTCCACTTTTCTTAGAGACTTAATGACTATTATTTTGACACATACCTTTGTACAGTGATTAGTGATTTTTTTGTTGAAGCAGATGCCTTTAGTGATGTCAGAGACTAACATTCTGTCTTTTGATACTTTCAGGTACGGAATTATATATTATTTTGTGAATTCACTCTGCAATGTAAGCTTCTGTCACATAAGACCAGTATCTTTCCAAAAGAAAAGAGGTTTTAAACTATATTTTGTTTATATGAGGATAGGTAACCCATATCATAATAATTGATGTATTTCTGACAGAACACAACTATGAATATTTTTGTATTACATGAGTAATTATGGAGACATCTCAAGATTACCATACCAAGCTAGCTCAGATAGAAATGTATTCTACAGTGACATTGTTTAAAACATTTGTGGAAGCATTTATAATTACCTTCTTAACGACTGAGATAAAAGCAAAGTACTTGTGTGCAATAGTCATTTTTCACCATAATATAAAGGCTGAAGCTATAAAAAGTAGAATTTTCATACAAAGATGACCTTGCTGGCTATCAGTGGCTCATGCTTATTAAACATACCTACTCAGGAGCCTGAGATCTGGGGATAACAGTTCAAAATCAACCTAGACAGATAAATTTAGGGACATTATCCTTTCCCACGAACTAGCAAAAGAGTCAGAAATAGAGGCATCACCCAAATGATAGAGCCTTAAAGAAGAAAAAAAGGCTGGGAATATGGCCTAGTAGCAAGAGTGCTTGCCTCATATACATGAAGCCCTGGGTTCAATTTCTAAGCAACACATTTATAGAAAAGACCAGAAGTGGCACTGTAGCTCAAGTGGCAGAGTGCTAGCCTTGAGCAAAAGACAATCCAGGGACAATGCTCAGGCCCTGAGTCCAAGGCCCAGGACTGGCCAAAAAAAAAAAAAAAAAAAAAAGGCAGAAGAAGGAAAAGGAGAAGGAGAAGGAGGAAGAGGAGGAGAAGGAAACTGTGTTCACATATTGGCATATTTCTCACAGATTGAAAAGGAAATAATCAACTACTATTTGCTTTTAAGCAGTTTCTTAGTCTTGGTTTTGTTTTTCAGTGGAGTTTTCATTACAATATAAAAGTTGAAGCTGACTCTTGAATATTGAGTTTTAGTTGCATTCTCAGAACTTTTAAAGTTACACATGTTCCTATTTGTCCCATTAGTGATGATCCTCTTTTTCTTTTTCTGAGAGCCCTTCTTATGTATCAGACATCATTCTAGGCTCTGCAGACAAATTGATACCATACTTGTCTATACTAAACTTACAGTCTAGTGGGAGAGACATGAAACAAGTAAATATGTGCATATAAGCTATATAATAAGTGCTCTGAAAGAGGTGTAACTGTCTTTCCTATAGTAATATGAAGCAATCTGATGATTGATCATTTTTTGCTGTGATTGATTCATCCCAGGACCATATATTTGTGTGTGTGTGTGTGTGTGTGTGTGTGTGTATTACGTATACACATACACATATGTACTCTACTATTGGATTGTAGCTATCCCTCTGCCTCCAATGTTATAGTTAAGACTCAGGGTTTGTAGGTTACCTTTTTTTTTTTTTTTTTGCTAGTCCTAGGGCTTGGACTCAGGGCCTGAGCACTGTCCCTGGCTTCTTTTTGCTCAAGGCTAGCACTCTGCCACTTGAGCCACAGCGCCACTTCTGGCCATTTTCTATATATGTGGTGCTTGGGAATCGAACCCAGGGCTTCATATATACGAGGCAAGCAGTCTTGCCACTAGGCCATATTCCCAGCCTGTAGGTTACCTTTAAATAAATAAATAATTTGGAACCTTACACATTTACTTGATATTCCTATTTAGTTCAGGATAGACCTGGGTTCCATCTCTAGCAGAGGGAAAATTCTGAATATATTGACACTCTGATGTTGTGGGGGAAAAAACACTCGATTTTTTGCTAATTCACAACTGTCAGCATGTTCTGTGCTTTGAATATAAGTGATCTGATTGTATCTTAACCTGTCTGATGGTGAAGAAGTGAAACAGTGAGCATAAGCTTAAGCTTTTGTACAGATCTTTGTTTGGTTAATTTGGGAAATATTGGTACCACTAGGGCTAAAGAGCCAAGAAGTAGTACATTAGTCAACAGCCTGATGGCATGGTTACAATAAGCATTTGGGGGAGTAAGTGTGGATTTCTTGAAGTTTGAACGTCAGGCCGAGCAGGTAGAACATGGTGTTGATTTTATTCAGAAGTTTTAAATTTCAAAAAACTGTTTTCCCAACAGTTTTAAGTGTGATGTTTTATTAGAAGGAGAAATAAGAAATAGGCTTTGTAGATTATATTTTCAGTAAGTTCCTGTTAAGATTCATCTGTGACAGAGCTTGACAAGTGTTAAGTAACATGGGCATCGATTGAGGAGCATAGCCATTTCGTTCTTGAGGCTAGATTGTGTTCATATAAACTCTGTATATAAATGATCTGTTCTCCAGTTCAGATTTGAAGACTATGTAGCAGGATCAGGCTCATGCAATGGCTCCTGATGGTTCAAAAGTTCAGGTGTGGAGACTAGTGCTTTGTTTGCCCAATACGGCTATGCTGGCCCTTGTGAGGGCGAACTGTACATGAGTTCTGAGCTTTGCCTGTGGTTAGCTTCACCAAAAGTGGACCTGGAACTAGTTTTTATTATACTTATAAAGCCTGAGATAATTTATTTCATTTTCTCCTTAGAGAAGTAAATGTCATTTTCATATCTATTTTTATTGCACTGGAAGGGAGGGTCTGTCATCTCTTCTACATCTCTACTGATCTTCCATTTCTAATTCAGTTTCTGTCAAAGGAGAAAGTCAGTGGTGCTGATCACTTTATTCTTCCCTCAAAAAAGTTGTTGAACGGGCTGGGGATATAGCCTAGTGGCAAGAGTGCCTGCCTCGGATACACGAGGCCCTAGGTTCGATTCCCCAGCACCACATATACAGAAAACGGCCAGAAGCGGCGCTGTGGCTCAAGAGGCAGAGTGCTAGCCTTGAGTGGGAAGAAGCCAAGGACAGTGCTCAGGCCCTGAGTCCAAGGCCCAGGACTGGCCAAAAAAAAAAAAAAAAAAAAGTTGTTGAGCAACTATTGTGGAGATGGCAAGTATTGTTTTCATTTGTGAACAATGCACAGTTATTATGTTTGGTTTCTGAACTCTTTAGGACTAGTGAAAAAATTAAATTGATTGACTAGAGTGACTGAGACCTTCATTATATCTCCAAAACCATAACACCCCCCATCACAACAAATACTTTGACAAAATGTCACTATCAAAGTAGTTCTCACCAGGAAGTATAGCCCAATAAAGGCATAACCTGCCAACATGCAGCACTGAATTTTGTGAAGTGCTTTTTCTATTGATGACGTTGACATAATTGTAGTTCTTTTTTTTTTTTTTTGCTTGGACTCAGGGCCTGAGCACTGTCTCTGGCTTCTTTTTGCTCAAGGCTAGCACTCTACCACTTGAGCCACAGCACCACTTCTGCCTTTTTTCTATATATGTGGTGCTGAGGAATTGAACCCAGGACTTTATATATACGAGGCGAGCACTTTACCACTAGGTCATATTCCCAGCCCCCACGTTGATATAATTGTGTATTCTTTTATCCTTTATATGAATAATATGTTATGTTAAATTCATTGATTTTGCACATCATGCATTGTAATTGACTTTTGAAATGTGAAGCCAGACTTACATTCCAGCTATAAATCCTATTTGATCAGAATATAGTACCTCCTGATCCTTTACATTGTTACTGAATTTGATATACTAATTGAAGATATTTTTTCTAATTGAGAGTTTTAAGGTATATATGCCAGTCCTGGGGCTTAAACTCAGGGCTTGAGCACTGTCTGTCCCTGGCTTCTCCTTGCTCAAGGCTAGCACTCTGCCAGCTTGAGCCACAGCGCCACTTCTGGCCTTTTCTATGTATGTGGTGCTGAGGGTTTCATGTATGCGAAGCAAGCCCTCTTGCCACTAGGCCATATTCCCAGCCCTACGTATATATTTTTGAAGTAAGGGTTTGGTCTATTGTTTCCTGTGTGTCTGTATGGTATTTTTGTCTTTGCGTGGCACTGGTTTTAACCATGAACTCATAGAATGAATAGGAAGGGTTCTCCTATTTTCTGAAATTTTGTGTGAAATATTGCATTGTGAAATATACATATATATATATATATATAAATTATGTGATAGAATTCCACAGTGAAGCCATCTGGGTCTGAGATTTTCTTTGTGGTAAGACTTTAAATCGCTAGTTTAATTTCTTTTTATAGGTCCGCTCAGATTTTCTGTGTTTATTTTTTTTTTGTGTTTTTTAAAGCTAGTAGAGGTTACTTATATCTTCCTTCTAGGAATTTGTTGATTTCATCTAACTTATCTCATTAGGTGGGTGTTACAGTTGACTATGACTTGTTCTCTCTAAGACTCTTAGAATTCAATCCCCATTATAAGGTGTTAAGAGGTAGAAAGTTAATCTGACTATGCTATTAAGAGGCAAGGACTTAAGAGAGTGATTAAATTATAGTCTTTAATATGGAGACCCTATGGTTGTATACTGGTGGATTTATGGAACAGGGAGAGCGAGACTAAGAGCAATTACACATATAGCCACTCTTACACCTATCTCTCATGTCATGCTCAGTGCCATTTCAGAATTCTGCCAGCCAGAAGAGCATCACCAAATGTGGTCACTTAACCCTACACCCACCCCCTAACCCCAAGTATTTGGTCTTGTCTCATAAGCAACAGGAAATGAACTAATATAGTGGCATACACATTTTCATATTTCCTTATAACCATTTTCTGTAGGGTTAAAAGTAGATGTTTCTTTGGGCTGGGAATGTAGCTTAGTGGTAGAGTGCTTGGGTTTGATTCCTCAGTACACTAAACAGAAAAAGCCAGAAGTGATGCTGTGACTCAAGTCGTAGAGTGCTAGCCTTGAGCCAGAGAAGCTCAGGGACAGTGCCCCAGGCCCTAGGTTCCAGCCTCAGGACTTTCCCCCACCTCCCCAAAAATAGAAAAAAGAGTTGATCTTTCTTCTTTTATTGGTAATTGGGGATTGTTTGGATAATTTTGGTTTCTTGGCCAATCTAAGTAAAGGTTTATCAATTTTACTATTATAGAAAAACAACTTTTGGTTTTACTGATTTTTTTTCTGTTTTGCTTTTAATTTCATTGGTTTTTGCTCTATAATTTCTGCTTCCTTTTTAGGTTTAGTTTCTTAAAGTAAAAGTGAGTTGAGCTCTTATTTCTTAACAGTCTTAAGTGTTAAGCTAAAATTCTATCATTATTTAGCTACATCTCACAAGTTTTGACATGTCATATTTTTGTTTTCATTAAGTTCAGAATATCTCTCAATTTTGCATGGTTTTTTTTTGACCTATGGATTTTTGAGAAATGAGATATTTTGATTTCCAAGTATTTGGAGATTTTCTACAAATTCCCTCGGTTTAGTCAGTGAACATATTGTATCCTCTTCCAGTTCTTGAATTTTTTTTGAGATTTGTGCCACCACAGATGGTTTATCCAGGACTTTAACAAATATATTTATGATGTTGAATGATGTCATGTCTATATAGTTAATAGTGCTTATACCCTTCCTAATTTTTTTTGGGGGGGGAAGTATGGGTTTTGTATCAAATTTTTAGTTTGAATTATTGAGGTCTTAAATTATTGATGAATTGTCTCTCCTTCCAATTCTGTCTACTTGGTTCCATTTATTTTAGGGCTTTGTTATTAGGTGACTTTTCTGTTTATATATTTCCCTGACAAACTGACTCTTAATATCTTAAACCTCTTTTTTTTTTTTTTGCAAAAGCAAAGGTGCCATTTATTAGCTAATGCGCATTCAGGCCAATGTGCTCACCAGATGCAGCTGAGAGATGAGGGCCCTGAGAAAGGGGATTGCACACTTTTTATACAGGTGGACAAACAACTTCGGGAACTTTCCATGTTGACAGCCATCCTATTGGTCAACCTTGAGTAATGCCTGATATGTTCAAACCTGGTTGGTTAGGGGCCATCTGCACATTTCAAAACAGCAATGGTTTATTCCTGGCTAGGTCAGCTTTTAAACCTCTTAATACTTCTTTTTGTCCAGTAATTTTTTTGTCTTAATATCTGGCAACTTCTTAAGCTCTTGGCCTTTAATTGTTATATGCGTCTTCTCTTCCCTATACTCCTTCCACAGCTCTACCCCCCTATCTTGCTAGAATTGAACCCAGGTCTTTGGTGTGCTTATGCATATGCTCTACCCCTGGCTATCCTAACCTTCAGCTCTCTTAGGGTTACTATTTATGGTATGTGTTTTCCCATCTTTGAAGGCCATTGTTCATCATGTGTCAAAAACATTATAGTGTTATATATATTTTTTTTTCAAAGCTGCTGCATTTTCATAGCTTTTTATTTATTCACATGATAATAATGAGCTCAAGTAAAAAGATTCTTTTGAAATTAACGAAGTGCTTTAAACTATCATCATGTGTGCAGTTCTATGCTGTTTTATAACTTCTGTCATAGTAAGGAATTCAAACAGATCTCATAACTAAAAATGTCCCTCAAGCTGTTTATAGCCCCCTCCTACTACCCACAGCCTTGATAGCCACTAATCTCTTCATTCTTTTAACTTTTTTCCTTCTGAGATTTTTCATTTAACTTAATGAATTAGAATGTCATAAATAAAGTCATCCAGTGTATAATTTTCTGAGACTGGTTTCTTCTTCCTAGCTTGCCTTTGAGATTTGTCCAAGTGATACCAGTATCTGTAGTTCATTTCTTTTTATTGCTGTAATATTCCCTTTGGTAGATGTACCAATTTGTTTATATAGTTAGCCTTGAAGGGCACTTTGGTTATTTCCGGTTTGGGGTGATTTGAATAGAGCTGCTACAGCATTTGTGTTCTGGTTAATGGGTTGGAGTTTCCTTTTTCTGTTTCATGCTATACTGGGAATCAAACCCAAGGTCCTACTCATGCCTGGCCAGCACTATGCCATTGAGCTACATCTCCAGCCTGATGAATTTTCATTTTTCAAGAGTAGATGCTCGGGTATGTGATTTTTAAGCCATAAAAGGTATGTGCTTTATTGAAAACTGCCAAGCTATTTTTAAGACATACGTTGTCTTGCACTCCTATCAGTGGTGTTTGTGAGCTCTAGCTGCTCTCCATCCTTACTACTACCTCTTCAGATTCCCAGCATTTAAAAAAAAAATCATTATAATAGATGCATAGCAGTATCTTTTTCCTGGCCTTAATATGCATGTTGTTAATGGCTTATATGATTTTCAACATCTCATGTATTGTTTTATTCTTCTGTCATTGGTCAAGTGTTCTTTTTAAACTTTAACTTTTCTCTAATATGGTTTCTGAGAAAAAAATTTTTAGGTACATAGAACATAATCTTTTCTTGCTAACAAAGGTCACTTATGAGCTGTGATTGTTACATAGGGTTGGAATTACAGGGAAGCTGTCAAGATCGGTGGGGTAGCAGGGCTGCGCCTGTCTTTCCAGTGCTACTTTCCTGCTGCTGGTGTGTTGGATCCTGGCAGCAGTCCCACTTCCTATTCCCTTTCTGGTTTACTGCTTTTATGAAATAATCATGAATAAGCCTGTTAAAACAATTTGAAAAAGAATAGTGATGTACCTCTTAGTAAGTGCCCTGAGAGCTCTTTTCCAAGTAAAGTACTTAAAGTTTGCAACATCTGTTTTAATGCTTTTGAACCTGGGGCCATGAATGGCATGAAGGGTCTGTGGCCATAAATTGTAGCCACATAGCATGGTCAGTAGGCTGAATAAACAATATACTTTGCTGTGTAGACTCCAGTGTTTTCAGTAGTGTATGGATTCAGCTATGGATTTCAGTTGTTTCTCCTGTAGGTACTTTGCCTGCCTACCAGCTCTTTTGCTGCTTTTCTTTACCTGGTTGTGATGTGGTGAGTAGAATTTGCCAGGTGGAACTTTTCTGGGAAATTAGGTGTTGACAGGATCCAGGAGGTTTTATAGTGTTTACTGCTTAACCATTGGTTATCAACTATTCATTACAAAGTATTATACTAATTTTTGATTTTATGGTATGTTTTGTTCAAAATATTTTTGTAAGCATTGGGATTTGCAAGCTCTCCAAATCTCCAATGAGAAGGCCTACATGGATTATTACTAGCCTTAATCTCAGAGGTGAAAAGGTGTATTCCTCACATCATTACTGATCATAAAAGTGTTTAAATCGTGGGTTGTGGCTTTGATTATTTCCTACTCATGTTATTTTGAAACATTTATTATAAGTAAAACTTATTTAGTGTCTTGATGAGACAGGTATTGGTGGCTCATTCCTGTAATCCTAGCTACTAGGAGACTGAGATTTAAGGATCAAAGTTTGATGTCATTCCCGGCAGGAAAGTCTTTGAGACTTTTATTTCCAATTAGCCAGCAAAAAACCAGGAAGTAGAGATGCATTTTAAGTGGTAGAGCAAAAGTGGGAGTTCCTGAATTCAAGTCCTAGTACTGACATGCACATACACATACACTCCCCGAAAAAGAAAACAGGAAACAATTTCTCTGTAATTTATGTAAGCACAACTTCTACTTGCCAGTTACCCATCAGATTCACCTGAGTGCTTTACTGCTTTACATGCTTCACACTGTCAAGTAAGTGCTTGTTTAAAGAGTATGTAATTATATCTTAATATGGTAATTTGTTATGCAAATACCTTCTCTTAAATTATCAATCTAACAGCTTTATTTTCTTCAGTTATTTTTGGTTCTTATTTCAGGATGTGAGCTAGGATAGCACTCTTACTGTATTAATAGAAAGTAAGCAGAGAAAACTAAATTATCAAATACACTATATTATTTCTTTAAGTTTAGTTATAAGATACTAGGGTTGTAGTTTGTTTTAGTGGACTTAAAAAAAAATCACATTTACTTAGTTTCCCAAATGGCTTTATGTTTAGGAGCTATTGTTTGAACAAAGTAGAAATTTGAAATATTTCTGCCTAGGATAGTAATTGTTAATGTGAGATCAGTCCCACTAAAAATCTTTCTAACACAATACACTCCTAATTTTCTGACAGTAAAATACCTCCTAAGGTTTTGTAATTTAATTGTTTTACTAGGAATTAAAACATTTGTCTAGAAGCTGTGAGTATAGCTCATTGATAGTGTATTCTTAGCATACTAAGGGCCTGGGCACTGCTGCCTCACACCTATAATTCTCGCTACTCAGGAGGCTGAGATCTGAGGATCATGGTTCGAAGCCAACCCAAGCAGAAATTCCCCATGAGACTCTTACCTCCAATTAACCACTCAACCGGAAGTGGAGCTGTGAGCTCACCAGTGATAGATAGAGAAATAGCCTTGAGCCAAAGAGCTCAGTGACAGTGCCCAGGCCCTCAGTTCAAGCCACATAACTGACAGGGGAGGGGAAAGGGGAGAGGGAGAGAGTGAGAGAGACAGAGATAGAGATAGATAGTGAGGGGGGGGAGGGAGAGAGAGAGAGAGAGAGAGAGAGAGAGAGAGAGAGAGAGAGAGAGAGCCCAAAAGTCAAGCCCCCATAGGAAGAGAGATTTGCGATGTATATGTATCCATAATATAAAGAGAATTACAAAGCAACACTCCTCCATACCTCAGCCAACTAAACCGTTAACAGAAGATGTCTATTTGGCTAAGAAGTCCTTATTTATTTTTATTCTTAGTGTAAAGGTGATGTACAGAGGGGTTTCAGTTATATAAGTCAGATTGTGAGTACGTTTCTTTTTGAACAGTGTTACCTCCTCCCTCACAGCCCCCTCCCAAGTTGTCAAGTTCATTTCCAATATAGTGCCTAGTGAGTATCACTGTTGTATTGGTTCACCCTTTGTGTGATTCTCCTTCCCTTCCCTAAATCAGATAAACTTATATACAGGATAAGGGTACAGAAATAATAATAATGCTAATTAAAAAAAAACAGTGCCAACAGGGAATAAACCAAAGGGGAGAAAGAAAGAACTACAAACAGTACACTGAAAAAAAACCTCTTGTTTCCATTTCTTGGAGTTCATTTCGATAAGCATCATTTTATATGATCATATTGAGCCATTGTGATCCTTTGCTAGGACTATCCTAGACATATACTAATTATTACCAATAAGAGAAACCATGGAATCTATGTTTTTTTGGGTCTGCCTCACTTCATTTAATATGATTTTTCCCCCAAGTCTTTCCATTTCCTTACAAATGGGGCAATGCCATTCTTTCTGATGGAAGCACAGCATTCCATTGTGTATGTATACTACATTTTCTTGATCCATTTATCTACTGAGTGGCAATTGGGTTTATTCCACACCCTAGCTATGGTAAATAATGCTGCAGTGAACATAGTTGTGCTAATAGCTCTAGTGTGGTCTTATTTGTGGTCATTTGGGTAAATGCCACCTTATCCCAGTTAGAATGCCCATTATCAAGAAAACAGATGCTGGTGGGTATGTGGTCAAAAGAGAATACTATATTGTACTGTTGGTGGGAATGTAAACTTGTTCAACCACTTTGGAAGACTAAACATAGCACTCCCCAATGACCCAGAAATGCCACTCCTGGCTAAGAGCACTGTAGAAATGGTCCCAGAACCATTATCGGGAAAGTGCAAATTAGCATCGTGATGGTATACCATAATATTTTCACCAGGATAACAAATGAAATAGAGCAGTAATTCTGAATGTAGAACAACTAAATTGGAAATGATGTACCTTACTCATAGGAGTAATCATAAGTTGGTCCAATTTTTGACCATGTGGTGCCAATCATAGGTACACAGATTCTACAGAAATGCACATGTGTGTGTGCTCCAAAGGGTACTTCTAAAAAAGGGTTCTAATAGTTTTGTTTGTGCTAGCAACAAACTATAGTATTTGGCTTTCTGTAACAGATGATGACATTCATATTGTTGAATGAAAGAACACAGATAGGAAAGAAAGCATGCATACTTTTATGATCCCAGTGAAATAAATTACTTTTCCCGTGTTATAAAATAAGAAGTTTGGAAACAACCAATCTGTGGTGCTTGGCTTTGTTAGGATTTGCACACTCCTGTGTGCTTTCCAATTTTTCTAAACATTTAACCTTAAAAAAAATCTGTTGACCCTAACTCTTCCTGCTGTGCTTTATATTGCATCCTGGAATGCTGATACATAATTAGAATTCTTTGGTGTTGGGCATAATGGTTCTTAAAAACCTCTTACCTTCATGGGTTTTGCTTTTATTTGGTTGTTTTGGCTTTATTATAAGTTTGAATATTTTGAAGAGCCAGTTAAGTGTTAGCTGTTATGTTAGGAATAAACTATGGTAGGTTTATAAAATACAAAAATTTGTCACTGTTTAATATGTTTACAAAGAACTAAAATAATGTGCTGATATTATTACTGGTAATCCTTCAAGTTCAAAGAGAACATTTAATCACTTGCAATAATATGAATCTAGTTATAGTTTAATATATTTCTTGGTTAATTATCTGATTTTATCATTCTGTGCTTCATAAGACTAATAACACTTACCATATTCTAAATTCTGTGTATTATATTTCTTAGAATGCTGTAGTTTCCTTGAGGGCTGGAACTGTTTGTGTATTTTTTCCTAGCATAGTACATTGCTTATATTAAACAACAGCAACTGTTGTTTGCCTCAAAAGTTTATAGAAGACTTTATAGTAAAATTCCCAGTTTTGAATTCTAGCACATTTTCTTCTCTCTCTCTGTCTCTCTTTCCCACCCTCCCTCTCTCTCTCCCTCTTCCTCTCTCTCTCCCACCCTCCCTCCCTCTCTTCCTCTCCCTCTCTCTCTCTCTCCATCCAGTTAGCTAGATTTTCATTTTTTATAAACCTACTATAGTTTACAGACAAGACTTATTTGGCTCTTTAAAATATTCAAACTTATAATAAAGCAAAAACAACCAAATAAAAGGATAAATCCATGAAGGTTTTTAAAAACCATTATGCACAACAGTAAATAATTCCAATTACATATCAGAATTCTAATTATGTATCAGTTCCCACTACTGGGGCTTGAACTCAGGCTGATGTTCTACCATTTGAGTTACAGCTTCACTTTATACACCCTCCTCCCCCCGTCCCCCATTTCTTTCTTAATTGGAGATAAGAGTCTCAGGGACTTCCTGCTTGACTGGCTTTGAACCGAGAACCTAGATCTCAGTTTCCTCAATAGTTAGGATTAAAGAAATGATCCAGCAACACTCAGCCTATTTTTATTTATTTATTTTTATTATTTTTTGTTTTGTTTGGTGCCCCCCCCCCCCAGTCCTGGGACTTCAACTCAGAGCGGGAGCACTGTCCCTGGCTTCGTTTTTGCTCAAGGATAGCACTCTGCCAAACTTGAGCCACAGCGCCCACTTCTGGCTTTTTCTGTGTATGTGGTTCTAAGGAATTGAACCTAGGACTTCATGTATATGAGGCAAGCACTCTTACTAGGCCATATTCCCAGCCCCGTATTTTTATTATTAATGATGGTGTTTTAGGGCTAGAGGCATGGCTCAAGTTGCCTGACTAGTAAACATAGATCCCCAGTTCAAACCCTGCTTCTACCAAGAAAAAATATATTTCCATATATGTTTACTACTGAATTTATATTTCCTTATGATTCTGTCTATATTCTACCATTTTGTAATAATTTTGTTGAGGAAGCCTAATAGACAAATCTATTTTAGCTTATGTAATTTAAAATCATTTTTAAACCAAAGATACAGATACATTACTGTGTTTTCACGATCTGATGGCATTTTCCACTGTGTAGCTTGAAATCCAGATGAATTTTCTCATGTTCCTTAGAAAGAGGGAGGAAAATTTGGAACTTTCTGGAAGCTGAGTTGTTACTTACACATGGTTAATCAGCCATGGCTGATTAAACCACTGTATGAAGTATATAGGAGGAAGCCTGCCTGCTGCATAAAATTCCTTAAAAGATGGGATTCTGGGATGGTGAACACTTCTAGGTGGTTTTCTCCAAGAAGACTATTCCTTGTCCTGTTCATCTTTTTTATATTCAGCTTTTCCTTAATTATATTTAATAGAACACTAAACATAAGCAATTGATTAATTGATTTCTTGAGTTCTCTTTTTTGAATATTTTAAGTATACAGAGGTGTTGCCACCCAACAAAGCAGTTTATGAATACAGTGCACCTTAATCAGTGTTACCCCTTTCAGCATTCTCACCCATCCTTTTCATCCCACCCCTTCCCTCTCTTTTCTTAATTTTGTAGCATATATATTGAATTTTGTTACTACTTAACAAAGCACCTTTTGCATACAATGTATCATGATCTGTGTCATCCCTTCAACATTTTGATTTCTTGAGTTCTGTGAACCATTCCAAACAATTATCAAATCTAAGCAAAGGGTCATATAAACCCCTAGTTTATATGGTTTATCAAGAAGACACCCTTTTTACCCATACCTGGCTCTCTGCATCTATTCCATTTGGCTCTTCCTCATTTACATGTAACAAATTTAAATTGTAAACATTAATTAACTTAATTGATATCTTGAGTTCTGTGAGCCATTGTAAGCATTCCAACTAGAGGGTCATTAGATCCTGTAGTTTCTATGACTTGTCTATCAGAAGTACTCAGGCCCTGCCTCTCAGCTGACATCTGAAGGGGGCAGTCTTGATGGAACATGTCCATAACCTGAAAAAACTGGTGGTGTGGGAAAACCTCACCTGCCTTAGATATTGGAATTCCTTTGTTATATGTAGAAGAAAGTGTTCGTTTTCTTTTTTGTATTAGTCAAGATTTGTATTAGTCAAGGTTCTCTAGAGAGATACTACCAAATATGAATTGTGTGTGTCTGCATATGAGTATATGCACATGCATGTGTGCATGTTTATGAAACAATATGGATAAAGAGAGATTGAGAGTGGTTTACTGATTTTAAGGAAAGAATTGGCTCAGTGCTTTGGTGTTGGCAAGTCAAAAATCTGTATGGCGGATTGTAAACTCAAACAGTTGATATAGTCTTATAGAGTTTCTTCTTTGAGAATCTTTGTCTGGGACTTAAGGCCCTTCAAGCTAATTGGATGAAATACATTCCCATTATTGAGAATAATCTCTCTTAATTTCTGGTCACAGATTGTAGATGTGCGTCCCCTTTCATACAAAAAACTGCCTTTAAACCAACATCTAGATTAGTGGATTTTTTTTTTTTTAACAATGCTGGAGATCTAAGCTAGAATCTCACACATACTAACCATACTCGTAACCACAGATCTACACCTTAGCCCTACATTAGTGTTGAACTAAGTAACCAAGTATTGTAGCCTCACCAAGTTAACAAATAAAAACTAATGATCATACTTAGTACAGCCTAACCAGGATAGAAAGACAGTGTGATTGGCTGAAGATGCTGATGTTGTGAATCAACCAGTTGAATATTCGTGCTTCAGGTTCTTAAAAACAGTTCTGTGCTGGTGACCATAGAGCATATGCAGTGATGATGAGGTCTCTGTGTGTTTATCCAGCTTTTCCTGAGCAGGCTCTCCTCCCACATTTTGAGTAGTTAAATAGAACAGTTATGATTTCAGCCCATTTCCTTCATGCTTATTTTTAGTGAAAAGATCTGTATATTGGCTGCATTTCAGAAGTTTCATAAAGAACCTGATTATTTAGAATTCAATCCAAATGCACAGTTGTTACTGTGGAGAGGAAAGCAAATATTGGCTTCTGATTTATTCAGTGTACTCTGAAGAAAAGAATGGAAATTGGTGTAAGAAAATTATGGCTTAATAAATTCAGTGACTGTAGGGCTGATACATTTAGTGTATATATATACCCTGGAGAATGAAAACTAATGGCTTGCAAAAATATCTCTCTAGTGTATTCCATGGCAGTTCATTTCTTCTGTTAACCTGTGCGATTGCTTCTTACATAAAGATGTCACTTCTACTTAAAATGAAAATCTGTGGGTTATGGAATTGCTCTTTTTGAAATAGTGCTGTTAGAAAGCAAAGAAAATGAATTAGAGCTGAATCAGCTAGAACCGTCACTTGATGTCTCTGTGTAACTTACCATCTGCTTTAAAGGTTTTTGTACATACTGCCACTCAAAATATGGTCCACAATATTCTAAATTCTTAGCAAATGCTCTTATATAACATTTAAACCCAAGAGACATAGATAGTATCTTTGATGCCAAATTTAAAAATATGGCTTATAATTTTTTTCTGCAGTGTTACAATCTATTCAGTTAATATGATGTGAAGAGCTTTTGCTTTGATGGTAGTGACTATGCTTCTGAGTCCTGCTCCTTATCCTAACCACAGACAAATCAGCTTAGCAAGCAGATGACAGTCACATGTGTCATAGACATAGTGGAAACTCAGCATTATACTCATACAAGGTAGTTGATTAGTTTGTTTAAATTCTAGTTAAATTGATTTCAGGTTTTAATTTTTTTAGGTTGAAAGTTATGCTATTCTAGTATATATAGTATAGTTGAATAAGTTGATAGTTCAACTGGTCTTACTTGTCCCTATAGGAGACTGACATTTTGTTTTTGCCTTTTCTTTAAATATATCCTCCTCACCCCCCTTATCCATTTTTGTAAATCCATGGTGTGACTGATGCTATCTCAAATACTATAACTGGAGTTTGGGAATTAAAGTACTTTCTCTAAATAATAAATGAGTTCTACATATGCCCCCTCACCCTCCATTGTAATCTAGTACTTACCCTGGACTTAACCTTGTATCCAAAGCTAGGGACCACCTCTTGGAGTCCTTAAAATAGCATATGCTTTGGAAACAACCACAACACCAGGGACAAAGCAGAGAAACTTTTATGACCACGAGGAGATGTTTATCCAGCCTTCATTGAGTCTATAACCTAATTTAAAACTTTAATTTATTCTTTAATTTTATAACTCATTTCTTTCTAAAAAGGTACTCAAGGCATTGTGTCCCATTCGATTTTCCCTCTTGATACATTTAAAATCATAATCCATGGACTTTACAAACAATCTGTTTTGGTTTTTGACTTTACTATTGGAATTTGTGTTGTTTCCAGTTTCTGTGACACCTGTGTCCTGATAAACATAAAACTTTAGGGGTGGAATTATCAGATAGGCCCATGCTTGACTGTTTTCCCAAAGTGATGATTTACATTTTACAAGGTACATTCCCACCTGAGCTCTGAGCATTTTTCTTGCCCTACATCTTATCCTCAAAATTATTTGACTTAAGTTTAGTCAAGTTAATAGATGTATAAAGTTTAGTCAAGTTAAATAGGTGCCTGTAATTGCTAAAGGAATGTAGCCTCATTTTGTGAATTTAAGAGTTTACTATAGTTCTCTTGAATTTTTTGTCTTTCTTTCACAGTTACTAGAGTATACATTCTAGATTTTTTTTGTAATTTGATGCTACTCTTTTATTTTGTTTATGATGTTCCTTTAATCAGAAGTTCTTTATTGTAGTATACAATGAATTTATTATTTGTCTTTATGGCTTGCCTGTTTTAAATTGTTAACCTTCTGTGAGGCCATAAAATACTCTTTTATTACCTTTTTAAAAGTGTTCTAATTTTATTGTTAAATGTAAATATTCAGTTAAATTAGAATTTATTTTTACATAAAAAGTGGAATGGGAACTCAATTTAATTTTTGCTTCCCATAGATAAGCATATGCACAAGTACCATTATCAAATAACTCAGTCTTTCTCCATGCATTTACAGTTCTTACTGTGCTGTGATTATATTTGGTAAGGCAAATCATCTTAATTTTTTTGAAAATTGTGATTCATCATGAGCTCCATTTCTCACATAATCAGCCTGTCAAGATCTTTAGAAAAGTTGTAGCTATATATGAAAATGTATGTATATGTATAAAAGTGTATTTATTTCCTTTCTCCATCCATTGAGAGTACAATAGCAATGAACAGATGTAGCACCTAGGTTTTGAATTGTAAATACAATTTGCTAGTAAAAGGAAGATGATCTTAGAGAAATAGCTGTGTCCATGGTGAAAAAGAACAAAATGAGACCAAAACATCTAGTTTTAATCTGATTTGATCAAATGGCAACCTGCCCAGATCTGGATTTCTGTTGGCCAGATCTGGGCAAGTTGCCATCAAATAAATAATGGTAGTAATTGATTGTAGTGAAAAATACTTGTAATGGATTAAAAACCACAATGTATAAAAATGGATGGATTTTTCCACCATTGTTTCTCCCTTTATTGATTGAATTTCAAGAAAGAAGTTGGTCGGCTCTTTCACTTATTTATGCATTCAGATTTATATATGCACACACTTCTTATTTGCATTTCATCCTTCTTTCATGTTAATTCCCAGCTCCCGCAGCACTTGCATATGCTTTATAACTCTTATGATAGTACATGCTTTATAACTCTTATGATATTAAATTACTGTCGCAAAGGCCTGCCAGCTTCTTTATACTGTGAGATCTGCTAAGACAGGGAGTTTGTATTTCCAGCTTCTTTGTGTAGTCTGATTTCTTGCAGGTCAGTTATGGAGTGTAGTGAACATATTTCTATTCCTTTCACGCATTTCTCTACCCCTCTTTTCATTTCACTCATGATAAAAGCTCATTGTAATAGAATGTAAATCCTTATAATGTGATGCTTGTGATCTTGTCCCTGGCTTTTGAATAATCTCTGCCTGTCCTAATAAATTTGCTTTCCACCCTAGTAACTTTATGACTTTATGTGACCCTGGAAGTTATAAGGTCTTAATTAAAATTTAAACACAGTAAAATTAAGTTTACCACATTTAGGTATAAGATAAAATCAAGATCTAGAAATTGTTAAGCATGCAGGCCTAGAACGTTAAGACTGTGCTATCAGTTTTAGTTCTTTATTTGTAAAATTGAAACTTCCTGTCAATTTAATCTGTTAGCTTGGAAGAAATTGTTATGCTGGAAATAAATCCATTCCACAGTCCTTAAGAACCTTAGTAAGCATTAAAATTGACATGATATTTGTCTAAAAGACAAGATTGGTGACTTTCCAAATTGTGCTTTTAAGCAGCTTAAGTTACTTTCTATTCTGTATAGATCATTGAGCACATTATGTTAAAATGCAGGACCTTATCCTACAGGGGTCTTCATCCACCCATATGTTACTTTCCTCTCTCCTTTTGTATTACATTCACCTTCTGCCATTCATGTGGGTTCTGGTTCTGTCTATTTACTGCTTATTCTCCAAAGTCCTTCCTGTATCCTGGAAGAGAAGTTAGTTTGCCATGCAGATCTTACTCTGTAAATAAAGGTGGGACTTTAGGAGCCTGCTATGAGAACACAGGGCAACTGGGTGTGATGTCTAGGGACAGGACAGTAAAGGTTGAACTCAGGGTTTCATGTTCTCATTCAGCTTGCTTCACTTCTGGTCTTCTGTCACTTGAGTCATATCTTGAGCCTGACATTTGGGATTCAAAGTCTTGCAGATGTTTCTGCACCAGCTAAGCTAGCTTTGATCTTGATCCTCCATACTTCAACCTCCATTCATATGTAGGATTATAGGCATGAGTCAATAGTGCCTAGTTTTAGAAAATACAATATTGTGACAGCCAAATTTGAGCCTTCCTAGGAGGTAGCTTTTTCTTTATCCAGGGTTCCTTCCTAGGGTTTGTTTGTAGTCTGCATCATTAGGTACTATAAGTTTTCTAGTTTATATTCTCACCAGCATTGTATGAGAGAAGACAGGTTTTAAATTTTTAGTCAGTTTGACATATGTAATTTTATAACAGGATAGTTTTCATTTATAGTTTGATAGTGGTAAATGAAGCTAACCATTTGTCCATATGTATCCTTATTTGGCCATTTTGATACCATTTTTTTTTTTCCAGTCCTGGGCCTTGGACTCAGGACCTGAGCACTGTCCCTGGCTTCTTTTTGCTCAAGGCTAGCACTCTGCCACTTGAGCCACAGTGCCACTTTTGGCCGTTTTGTATATATGTGGTGCTGAGGAATTGAATCCAGGGCTTCATGTATACGAGGCAAGCACTCTTGCCACTAGGCTGTATTCCCAATCCTTGATACCCTTTTTGAATGACCTTATTCTATTTGTTTTGCTTTTATAGGAGTTCTATATATATTCTGGAATTCTTTGGATATATATCGAATTTTTTTTTTCTGTTCTGAGGCTTCCACCTATACTTTTTTGGCTCTTTAAACATTAAAAAAATTCACTGTATCTAATGTTGCACTATGACTGAATGTCATATACAATGAGGAAAGTTAAAATTAGATAATATCTGAAGATAGACATGCTGTTATCCTCAGCCTTGTCAAGATATCACCAGGAAACACCAGTGTTGAAGTAAAAATTTTTATGTTCTTAAATCTCCTTTGATTGGAAGTGCTTTTTTAAAATTTTTTTAGTTTTTTTTTTTGCCAGTCCTGGGCCTTGGACTCAGGGCCTGAGCACTGTCCCTGGCTTCCTTTTGCTCAAGGCTAGCACTCTACCACTTGAGCCAAAGCGCCAATTCTGGCCATTTTCTGTATATGTGGTGCTGGGGAATCGAACCTAGGGCCTCATGTATACGAGGCAAGCACTCTTGCCACTAGGCCATATCCTCAGCCCCTTTAAATTTTTTTAAAGTCTTAAGTTTTAAGAGATCAGGATTCAGTATGCAGTGTAAACTGGCCTTAATCCATCCTCCTCTGTTGGCTGAGACTGGAGGCCCAATGCTTTGTAGCCTGGCTCTTGGTATGTTGGTATCTTTTTCTTGTCTGGCCAAGGATGAAGTTTTTCTCTTGTACTTGTAAATATTATAAGTGATTCCTGTATCTTCAGTTCTATGGATATGTCTGTTCACTCCGTGGCATGCTGAATTTGCAGAGATTTTTATGAAGTAAGATGAAGTGCAGTATATAATACTTGAATCAGAGATGTGTATTTCTGTTTGTTCTTAGAACTATTTTGTTAGATCCTTCAGGTTAGAAATTTAAATTGATTTATCTAGCTTTACGTTACATTAGAGTGAATAGGTTGTATTTTATAGAGGTTAGACTACATTAAAAAATTTAAGGCTATATGAAGTCCATTGAATAATTTGTACCTCCTACTCCTTGTATTTGTTTTACAAATAGTTTTGGGTAGAGTATATGTGTGTGCATGTGTGCGTGTGTGTGTGCGCGTGCGTGTGTGTATATTACTGGGAACTGAAATGAGTTTTTTGTTGAGTTGTTGCATGTGATCTATTTCTAATTTATTTTTATTGCTGAGTCATTTTATTTTTGAATAAAATATTCATCAATTTAGTTACAAGTGGGTATTTGGATTCTTTAAAAATATTTTAAATCATAGAATATTTTTTGATACTATAAACTATAGACATCTTTGCTCATGTTTACTTAAATTGCAATTGCTTCCTCCAGGAAGGCTTTATGCTCTTTTCAGAACAAAGATATTCAACCACTCTATCTTAGTGACCTTTGTCATTTTCTTTAAGTATTTCCATTTTTTTTCCAGATTATACATGATTAATGCAGATGTTGCCACATTTTCATTGCCATGGCTCAAAAACAGAGTAAGTACTTAACCTACTCATAAAGTATTGATTCTGTTTCAATTCCCTTTCCCCCTTTTCCCTTTCACCTTTTTTTTCACTCTTCCTCTTCTTCCTTTCCCCCTTCCTCTTTTCGCTTTCCTTTTCCCTTCCTCCTTCCCCCTTTCTCTTTCCTCTTTGCTTTCTCACCCTTCCCCCTTTCACCTTTGTTTATTTTTCTCCCTTCTGTCCCCAACCTTTCCCTTTACTTCTCATGGCCTTGACCATGTCAGACAAGCACCGCATCACTGAGTTATACTCATAGCCAGTGTGTTTGAATTTTGTAATTAGAGAGACAGACATAGTGAAACCAAAATGTTGTTTGCAAAAAAAAAATCGTCTTCTCAAATCTTTTTATAGTTTAGATTTTGAGACTTGGGCTTTATATATAAATATTTCACAATGGTGAGTTATTGCATCTTGTGAAACACACATTGTTGCCAGTAGGGTAGACATTAGGGCTGGGTTGGATCTGTGTCATTCATAGCATTTATTCTTCATGTTATGTGCTTGACATTTGACTGCCACTCCAGGTGGCCTCTGATGGGGAGGTGACAGAAGCAATCCATCCTGCCTTATGCTGATTCTACAACTCTGGTTACATCAGTCATTGTCGGATGTTGCTTGGTCCAGGGATGATCTCAGGGATCATCCCTGTTGCAGCCAGTGAGACTCCAGGGCAGATTTGCCTGGAGCGTCTGGCTGAAGTGTTCATATACTGGAAGCTGCTGCTTGCTTCTTCCTTCTGGGCCTTGTGTGCTGGTATGAGATCTGTTGTAGCTGCAGCCTCCTGGCTCCCAGCCTGAGCAGGAAACCACACAGAACAGGGGACTGGGCCCAGAATCCAGGGAAACTGGGCCTGATACCTGTCCTCTGGGCATCAGTATTGAGCCAATACATTTCTTTTTTGTTTAAGTCAGTTTAAGTTGAAAGCCAAAACATTCGAAGTGATTCACTTAATCTCATTTTATTTTTAGTAATCCATTAGTTTCTCTCTGGGGAATGTGGGAGTAATTGCAAAGCAAGGCAAAATAATACCATTAAACTAAGCTGGCACATTGTGTTGGTGTTGACTGGCATCCTCTTCATTCGTAATAGGAAGCAGGTAGTGATTTCACATTCAGAAGCAGTGGGATGATGTGTTACTTTCAGGTCTTACTCTTGGAAGGTTTTGCCCCTTAATTCCCTTGGGCTATGAATGCTGCAAAGGGCTTTTGGACCATCTTTGAAAAAAAAGTGCATATTGAGTAGTATCAACCTGTTTGTATGTTTTCCTAGATGATTCTGTACTCATATTTCTGATTCCTTGTTTTTGTTCTTCAGAAATTAATACAAATATTTCAAATACAAAAGTTGTTTTAGGATAAGCATAAAAATATTCCCCAATACATTATAGAAATTGAAAGTTTGCAAAGTCCACCAAAAGTTAAAAAGTCTAGGATCATTCTCCCTAGTGGCAGCTCCTATCTACCCCATTGAATCACTTCTCTGGCTTTGATTATTCTCCTGTGTTTGTGTTTTTGTCTCTCTCTCCTCTCTCTCCTTTGTCTGTCTCTCTGTCTCTCTTGATCTCTCTGTCTCTGTCACTCCCTTTGTCTCTCTCTCATCACAAGAGAATTTAGGACATTTCATGATAACTGACAGAGGTAAAAAATGTTATTAGATACCTATTAAGATCTAGTGCTGAACATTACAGTGATCTGTAATAAAATACTTTTAGGTTTTAAATGAGTGAAGAATTTAAATTAACACGCTGGAAGCTTTTTATCTTATTTTCAACAACAACATTTGTTGTTTCCAACATGTGTTGTGAACTGTTTTATTCAAGTGTGTACCTTTATCTGTCTTGTGGTCAAAATGCATGCTCTCAGCAAACTTCCATAGATAGATGTGTTTTACAGTATTGTGGCAGTTTGCTACCAGGCCTACACAACATATTCCTGGGTTTTCTAAATTTGCCCATCTGTTGCTCTGTTACTTGCACTGGGGGCAGTGGTTCTGGAGGAGACATCTGCTGTGAAATTCTGCTTTGAAACAGCTCCCAAGTCTTTGGAAGATGCCCTGGAAATCTTCACTGTGCCCTAATTTCTTCTGTGGATCTACAGATCACCTTGTATCATTTTTGTCAGAAATTTGTCTTAAATCATTTAATTTCCCCTTTCAGAAAACTTCACTTTCAGAAAACTTACTCTTGGGGGATTTGTATTATTCTTTATTCTTATTTGGTATATTTGCCTCTAGGAAACTGAGTTGTCAATTCCATTCAGAAACCATTAATTCCTTTTATCTTGGGAACCCAAGTACCAATAGTTTCTGAGAAAGATTTAGGACAATCAGAAAGGATTTTCATTTATTTTATTTTTTGTGGCATTTTCATTTAAATGTTTAACATTTGAGTAAAGAAGCAAACTCAGAATATTTCTCCTTCTGAGTTAATACAGTTATATCGTGTTACAGGACTGAAAACACAGCTTTTGTTGAAATCAAGGTTTAGGTTTGTATTTTGCACAAGCATTCTGTTATTGTTGAAAGAATAGGTTCTTTGAAAGTTTTTTAAAAATTTAAATGTAATTGTCTTTAGCTTTCCCCTACCATGAGTGGCCCAAGTATGATGGTACAGGACTATAGTCTCAGAACTAGGGAGGTTGAGACAGGAGGACATTGAAATTGAGGCCAGACTGGGCTACATAATGTGTCCCAGTCTTAGGAACAAATAAATAAGCCATGTTTAGGACAGGCCCATAGTTCCAGTTCTTGGGAGGCTGAAGCTGGAGGATCTTGATATCACAGGTAGTCTTACCTAAATATGTCTTCACAGCTAGCCTGGGCTACATGCAGAGATGTAGAGTTGCGGTTTTAAAAACAAACATGCCCACCCAAACAACTCCATGTTAAGATGCTTTTAGGTACCAAATGGAAATACCCAATCTACGAGAGTTCTAAGAAAATAGTACCAAATCTTTAGTTTTGAGAGCAACATATTATATTCAAGAAGGCCTGACATTTTGGACATCAAGTTAAATAAAGAAACAGTATTTACATTATAATCCTATAATATACTTTAGTTCGTTTTGTTGTTAAAACATTTTTAATATTGCATGTGGTTCTTAAAGGGGAAAAACCTATTGAAAAATTTCTTAGAAAGATAACTAATATGGCAATTTTTTGTTTCCTGAGGAATGGTGTCTTGTTCTTTATTTCTTCTTAATCTTTGAAGGGAATTGCAGAGTTGGGTTATCTCCTACCTAAAAATGAAGTGTGCCTTTGTGGAGATGGCCCAGTGGGCTGAGGGAGCTTCTAGACAGTGACTCAGATCTGTAATTAGGTCTTGCTTTCCGCACCCTTGTTGATTTGAAAGCACTGGCCATAGACCATTTAGGCTGGGAAAGCAATACATGAATCATTTAAATTGGCACAAATTATCTGTAGTGTTTTCTACTCTTCTGTGATTGAGGGAATTAGAAAAGGAGACTTTCCTTTTGAGTTTGAAAGGATTATTGAGGCTAAATCTGCATTGGTGAAAGTAGACTGCTTCTTGTATAGAATGAAAAGTAGTGGACTGTTTGACACTTACAGCAGTTCTGATTTCTAGGTTTGTTTTAGAAGATCATTCCTCCTTTTATGTTCTTTCTTTCCTTTGTGAGTGAAGTAAGCATGGTTCCTCTTCTCTTCTTGCCTTTCAGAAAAGAGAATGCAGTAGTTGTGTTGCTACCTAGCTGGGCCATATGCTTACTGGCAGCACAACTGTGACAGCAAAAAATCGTTCTGACTTGGGCCTCTCAGAGCTCAGTCCTTCCAGCTTTGTTTCTTTCTTTACTTAAAGTGATGGTCCAGTAGACTTACTGAAGTGGATGAAAGTCTCTTTTTGTATTCACTGAACAATAAGTTGGCAACATTTTATGTATTAAAATATATTTAAATAACTTGTCTTAATTTATTTTATAGTAAAACTTTAAAATAATGTTGTTCATTTTAAAGTTGAAGACATTTATAAATCACTCAAGTCAGAGATAAAATGAAGGCTCTTCCTAGATTTAGAGAGTAAGCTTCTTCTGATTTTCTCTGAGGGCATATTGGGGTCTATCTTTTTTACTGCTTTGAAGAGAAAAGGACAAGCAGATTTATTCATTCAGTAACGAAAAGATCTTTTTTCTTTTTTTTAAAGTGCCAGTAGTAGGGCTTTTTCAGGGCTTGGGCACTGTCCCTAAGCTTTTTCGCTCAAGGCTGGTGTTTTACCAGTTGAACCATGGTTCTACTTCTAGCTTTTCAGTGGTTAATTGGAGATGAGTCTCACAGACTTAACTGCCTGAGCTGACTTTTAATCACTAACCTCAGATCTTAGCCTTCTCAGTAGCTAGACCAGCACCTAAAAAGATACAATTTTTACTTGTAATGTGAGTTGATTTTTTTAATATGTAGGTAACTTTTGTTTTCATGCTGGAATATAAGTAGGTGGACCTTTCAAAAGAAATGCATTGTTTTGGCAGGAAGAAAAAGCCATAGCTAGCTAGCTAGCTATGTAATTTTGTGTTTTGTAGGTCTAACCACTGTCTTGTGTCTGTGGGTGTAAGTGCACATGTTTGAGTTAGGTTGTCTGTTAGAATAGAGATTGCAATTCCTTAGACTTGGTTCATTTTAGAGTAGTTGAAAACTAGAAGTTTACATTATGAAATTACTGTGAACACATCTGCTGAGTTAAATGGAAATATTTTAAGTGAGTTTCTAAGAAGCTGGTTGGTAAAATATTTTTAATCAGTAAATATTTTTGATAAAAATCCCTTATTAGGTGAGATTTAGACTGTAATAAACAGTGTCTGTTCACTAAGAATTGTGATCCTATTTCCCATATGAACTTGTTTAATACCCAATTAACCTTTTGCTTACTCTCTTTTAGTAATTAGGGGTCAAGGGACCATGTCTCAGTACTAAAAACAAATCATTCAATCTACCCTTAGTTTGCATATTATGTAACTAATTAGGTCATTAGCCAACATCTATACAGAGGTGAAAGGTTTCCCTTTATTGGAAGTAAGATCATTTTATAGCTTCAAGTTTTCTTGGGTAAATTATTTTTTCCATTGCAGTGAATCTCTCTTGTTAGTAGAGTGAGCTCATGATTTCAGTCAAGAATTCCAAAGTTTTAGTGGGTAGAAAGTATCCGAGGGAGTTTTATGCTTGATTATATAGCTTATCGCATCCAGTAACAGATGCCTCCTCAATTTTCTGAATGAGTGCTAATCCCTGAGAAAAGTTTCCTGCTTTCATTTTTTTTCCCCATTTCTATTTCAGACCAATTAAATGGAATTAGAGTGGAGTTTAGGGGTTCCTTCTATAATCTGGAAAGCCCTACCAAACAGTGTGAGTAGAGAGACCATCTGTCTCTTGTTTTCTAAGAATATTTAGCACTTGTCTCCCCATATTTAATATTGTCCCCATCTTATTGCTACTGCACAGTGGCCTCAGTTTAAAAATGGAGAAGCCATGGTTTGTCCATATCTTCTGTTGAATATAAAGAAAATTTTAGTTAACATTCTGCCCTCTGTTATTTTAGAATAACTTTTAGGCAAACTTGTAACTCACATAGGAAGTACAGATACAAGTAAAATGTGAAAATTATTTGTAATTTTGCTACCTATAAGTGCCATTGTTAACATCAGCTAACACTGTGAGTTTATAGGACACAGAGCCCAACAGTGAAGTGTACACTAACACCAGTTAGTGGTAAGAGATGGGCTAGAGGTCATTGCAGCCAGAGACTCTTAAATGTCTACATATGATATGTGTAAAACTTAGCTATGACTTTTTATCATTAGATAAAGATCACCTCTGAAGAAGCAACTGGCCTATTCCGGTTAACTTGTTTTTTTTTGTTTTTTTTTTTGCTTTATTTTAGGAAAAGGTTTTAAGTTTGTTTGTCTGTCTGTCTGGTGTGGGGCACATTTTTCAATGTACAGGTGAATTCTTTTTAAGCAAAAGCACCACGTAAAATGAACTTCTATACAGAAAGAGGAGAAGCATAGGATACTTTAAAAAAGAAATATTTTCTGCTCCCATGACAAGAAGATAGGAAAGAACAGTGAAGTCATAGGGTACTGCATATGGTTATTATCAAGGATAATAGAATGACAAGAGTCCTTCCTGAAGTTTAAATTTCATTTCTATAAAGTATATCTGTCCCTTGTGCTGCCTGCCTCTCTTTTCTAGTGTAACTATTTGATGTGTTCAAGTTAGGAAAAGACACTAACTTCATGGCCAGCACACAAGATATGTTGCCAGGAAGTTTAGGGCAGCAACCTCACTCCTTGCATCTGACAAGAGAAGAATTCAGGCAAGTAAAGATGACAGGAAAGTTTATTTAAAAAGAAATAAGGCAGAGAAAGAGAAAGTGTGATATAGATATACCATGAAAAGACATCCCAGGTCAGCGATCTAGCTCTGACTTCTTTGTTACAGAGCTTGACTTTGGATTCAGTAGTGAGAATTGGATGGCTTTCTGACTGGTTGGTCTCCTCTCTGTTTTCTGTAAAGTTGTGGTACCAAAGATTTACAATTCCATCCTTATTCCTATCCATCATTCATTTGTCCTTCCTATTTCTTCATTCTTTTGTAGCCCCCTGACACCAGGCTACAATTCCCTGCAGGCTTTTTAGAAAATTATTTTTGCAGAAAAAAGTTTTTCCTTTATTGTCAAAGTGAAGTACAGAGGAGCTACAGTTTCATATGTAAGGCAAGTACATTTCTTATCTAACTTGTCACCTCCTTCCTCATTTTTCCCGTCTCCTCCTTCCCCAGTTCCCTCCCTCCCCATGAGTTGCACGGTTGGTTTATACCAATTGTTTTTATAAGTATTGTTATTCCCTGCAGGCTTTTCTACTAACATGTTACATATCTCTGTGAGCTGCTCAACTCCCTGATTGGTTGTTTTTCTACTAACTTATATCACTAGCAGCTTCAAGTAACCTGAGTGCTCCCTTGTAAACATTCTCATTTTGCACACAACACTGTTGAGATAATCTCCTTAAAATTGTCCTGCCTCCTTGTAGTCCACATGTGTCATTGTCTGATTTTCAACTCATCACACTACAGACACTCAGGGCAGGAACGGATATCTCCCTTGATCTGAAAGTATTTGTCTTTTATTTTCTTGGTGTTTTTTGATCATTTCTGGGCATGTTTGCTGACCTCCTTCTCTGATGCTGAAAATAGCCTGGTGGCAGCCTGCTTCACTTCCAATGGGCTGATTTTAAGTGCCGGAGCCTAACAGAGGCATTCTCCAGGAACGATGATGCACTAGTTGGCCAGGAATGACCTCCTTGGTTCCTTGTCCCAAAGCCATTATGGTGCAAACAGAGCAAAGGATGCGAGCTTTGTCCTCTGCTCACTCTTCCAAGTAGAGAGTACAAACTTTGTTTAAAGGACACCTGCATTTTGTAGTGCCACTCCTTTCTGGAGAGGCATCCCTTTAGATTCTAGCTCAAAATTCTTTGGGAAACTACACCCTCTGAAGAAACTGAAGATGTTCTGAAAGCAAGTGTTTCTGCAGCCTTGTCTTCAAAGATTCTTTGGTTAGAAAGTAGCACTTTTCCTGGATTTCACTTTTGCAACTGCGTTCATTTCAATTCACAGTTTGATTTCAGTTGTGTTAGGCAAATCTTGCCAGTTCTAAATCATTTTGTAGCATGTTGTTAGAAAATGCATAATTGTGAGACATTGGGTTTATAACATTTTTAATTTTAGGCATCAAATTGAGATTTTTAGAATTGAAGAACTGAAGAAAAAGTATTTATTTTCAAATATTATTAATAAATAGTAATTGTATCCTCTCTGATGCCTGGTTTTCCTCATAGGTGACTTCATAAGAAGTCAAAGATTTATTTTTAACCATGTTCAGTAGTTTGCACACATTTTTAAAATCTCTGCAGTGATTGGAGTTGTTGACTAGTACTCACTTGATTTATTTTTATTAACTATTCTCATCCCTAAAGGATATAAAGACCTCTCTGTTTACTTGCTATTTGGACTCAATTTACAATCCAGTGGATTGCCAGTAATTTATCTATCACCAAGATTCCTGGTTATAGCATTTCCTACTTGTACTAAGACACATCAGTAGGATTTTGTTATAGATGGGATTCTGAAACCAAGTCCTTCGACCCCAGGCCCCAAATGTAGGAGTTCCAAGTTAGGTTCGGCTATTTGGCCCCATGTGCCATATAGACATTGTTGAAAGCAGAGAAAAGAGATTATTGTGGAAGCCATGGGAAGACGATGCTTCACTACATCCTTAGCCATCTTTAGAGCTGTAGACATCAGTCTCATCTTAAATAGGGAGAATTAAGGGCAAAGGGCAAGAAAGATATGCATAGTTAAGTAACAGGTATGGCCTTATTAACCATTAACTTAGTCTTTGCCTCTAGAGGGATTCCCACTTTATTGGAACTGAAGGGGAACATCTTAATTGGTGATGGCTTCCTGAGATGTTTTTGGCTCTTTTCTTCAAGATGATAAGATGTTGAGGGGCAGTTTGCTTCAGTCACAGATACCTATCAGTGAATTCTATTCTTCTTGAAACCCAAGGTGATTGATTGATTTTGGTATCCATACTAGGACTTGAACTCAGGGCCTCACATTCTTATTTAGTTCATTCCCTCAAGGCTTGACATTCTACCTCTGGTGCCACACCTCTATTTCTGGCTTTTTACTGGTTAATTGGAGAAAAGAGAGTCTCTCAGGTTTGTCTTTTGGGGCTGTCTTTATACCAAGATCCTCAGATCTCAGCTTCCTGAGTAGCATGAGCTACCTGTGCCCACCTTTCAAGGTGACTGTAAAGTGATGGCAGAAGGGTATATAATGTAGATCAAAGTACAAAGTGGTGGTGGTGGTGGGGCTTTTAGTTAATTTGCAGGGCCTACAAAGGTTTTTAGGTTGTCTTTTATAATTACAGTGTAGTTTCTCTTCAGAGGATTTAGACCTGACCTCAAGGGTCTCTTCATCTTCATCCTCATCCCATCCTTTCAACATGATATTATATTCCTTTTCCCTCTGCATTTCCTTCTCCTTTGTTGATAAGAGACATGTGTTCTGATGGGAGGATGGGAGTAAAACGAAGTTTGAACAAAGAATGAAGTGGTGAACCAACCTGGGAAGAAAACTGGAAACAAGTTTAGGTCAAGATTTGTAGCCTGAAAAGTAAAATCTGTAGTTATTACTTTAACCAATTTTTTTGGTGGTTGTTGTTAAGTCAACTTGTATAGGTTACTTTTATTTTCTAGGCAAAGTGAGGATTTTTTTTGAGCTGTAACACTTTTTTTTTTCTACAGCACATTCTTAGTTAATAGAAAGTTTGGCTTAATTGCTGATGTGTTAGAAATGTTTTCTTTAAAATTGCCTTTCTACTTCCCTTCAGATGATTTCTTCATTAATTCTGTGAAAAATATATGAAATTTATGGACCTTCATTATCATTATTTGAAAATAGAATTGTTTTCCCTACTGTAATACACCAGGATCTGTTTTTTGTTTTTTAAATTCTTCCCCAAAGAAATAAAATTATTTTCTCTCTTCAGCTTTGAAAAGAAAAGTTGAGTGTTAGGAGTCAATAGGACAATGATTCAAAGCTATTGAGGAAAAAAAGTTAGCAAGACTTAACAAACAAGCTAAGTATGGTTATTCATGTCTGTAATTTGAACTATTGGAGAGACTTCAGTTAAGAGGACTTTGGTGTGGGTGCAACCCTGCCACAAAGTATGAAACTTTGTCTGGGAAATCACTAAAGCAAAAAGAACTGGGAATGTAACTCAAGTAGTAGAGCTTTTGCCTAGCAAGCATAAGGCCCAAGCCCTTGTAGTGCCCCTCTATCATACCAATAGACACAAACCATTGCATAGCTGTCTAGATCCCAGTGGGGGTGGTTTACAACTATTCTTACTTTTTTCCCCTTGGTTTTCCATGAATTGGTTAATTAAAGGTTTGTTCTAAAATTTTGTCAATTCTTTGGGATTCTTAGAACCCCCTAGCAGTGGAAGCACAGCTTGGAACAGTTGTTTGCAGGGATGATCCTGACACACGGGAGTATGCACCTTTACCAGGAAGGAGATTGAACTGTTGAGATCTGGAGGATAGGATCTGGACTCCCCAGTCTTTTCTGTCTTCCCCAGGTGGTCCTTGCACTCAGACCTGACTACTAGATCTACTAGCTGTCTTCTCAGGCTCACATTGTCCCCAGCACAGCATGGGCATGCTGTGTTGCTTTGGAGAGAAAGTTATGTCTGTGTTCAATCATATTTCTAGTTATGAAAGGATGGCGCAGATCCGACCCATGGCTGAGTCTTAATACAATTATTAGTCTCAAAGCATGACAAAAAAGAAAAAGGGGTAGATGGATGAGAGGCAGAGAGAAAGATAAGGGGTGGAATGCAAGAAAGGAAGGAGGATGAATAAATGAGTGGTTTCTTCTTCAGTACTTCTGGTCTTTTTGGTTCAGCCCGGTTCTTTACTTATGACAATCATGTTGTACTTAGTTTCCATTTCTCCACTGTTTTTTAGAATTAGAGAAGATAAAATAATTTTGATTTTTTTTTCTTCCAGAACAGAGGGCTTCTTTTTTCTTGTCATTAGCGATGTGGTTTGTTGGGAGGATAGCTCTGTATGGCCTGCTTTAGGGGTGCTCTGGGAAGCCCTTCCTGTTTTGTGGCCCATTTTCCTAAATGAAATAAGTATGTAGTAAGATGCAAAGTGTCGTGAATAGGAGAGGAGACAATTTTCCTTACTGTTACTTTCTGCCTAATTGGTCCATTCGCTTCATGGCTTCCGGCTAGAACTACTTTTGATAATACTGTTTCTAGGAAATAGCTATTTCTTAACAAGCTCAGCTTTACCTGCTTGGATCTTTTGTAAAAGAAAACTTCTTGACATTGAGCAGTTGTGTTATGTATTACATCAAAATGAGTTGTTGGTATTGTATAGTATTTACAAACTGAAGAGCCCCTGCTTTTCTATACAGCTTCAAGGTATCTACTGGCAGTGATCACAAAGTTGTTGGCCATAAGCAGAACAGCTGTAATGATTGTTTCCATCTCAGCCCAACTTCTTACAAAAAGATGGATTTGTGCCTTTGTTCTGTTTGTTTTTTTTCTGGTGTCTTAACTCTTGTCCTCAGGCTTTTCAGTGTGCAGGTATTAATATGAAAGTCTCTGCTCACCCAGTGATTTTTTTTTTTTTACCTGAACCACAGGAAGTAGAATTTGCAAGGAGAATTGAGAAGGAACGGCATTTCCTTTCCTCCTCTCCCAAAGTCACCAAATAATCAAATATCTATGGAGCTAGAAAGCAAAAGTGTAGTTGTCTCTATGACTTCAGCAATGCCTATGGGTGCAGAGAGGCGGGTAAAGAGCCTCGCTCCTGGGACAGTGCCATCTCAGGTTTGGAAGCAGGCCTGAGCTAAAAGTGCTTCCACTGTGGCTGCTACTCCTAGCAAACCTTTGTTGAATCGGGAGCTCTAAAAATACTGTATTGGGCTGGGGATATGGCCTAGTGGCAAGAGTGCTTGCCTTGTATACATGAAGCCCTGGGTTCAATTCCCCAGCACCACATATATAGAAAACGGCCAGAAGGGGCGCTGTGGGTCAGTGGCAGAGTGCTAACCTTGAGCAAAAAGAAGCCAGGGACAGTGCTCAGGCCCTGAGTCCAAGCCCCAAGACTGGCCAAAAAAACAAAACAAAATAAATAAAATAAAAAATAAAAATACTGTATTGTGGCAATTGGACATTCCTCATGGCTGGCCCATAGAAAGGCTGTTGGAAATGTTTCAGAGCACTAATTGCTTAGTGTCCAGCAGTTTATTCTGCAGAGGGGAAGAGATGGACCAGTTATTGCATCTATCTCAAATCTGACTGATGGGAGCATTTCTGAGCTCATGTAGTTACTCTTTCCTTGCTGATCCATGCCAGATTCAAAATACCATAAAAAGCTCTGATAAATCTGATTCATAGAAGTTTTTCCCCCCAGGAATTTTGGATTTCTTTTTAAGTACTATGTAGGAATGAAGGCATAGCTCAGGGGTAGAGTGCACATGGTAAGCATGAACTCCAACACTGGTTTTACACCCCTAGTCACTTTAAGAAAGAGTAAATACATAAAAAGGGTTACAAAATAGTTCTCCCCTGTTGCTTTTTGTTTTCTCCACATGGAAGTAAGAATGGGAAAGATTAGACAAGTGGAGAGTAATGTGCTGGAGAGAACAAAGGAAGAGCCCTAGGTTTATATCCCAGTACCAGAAAATTAAAGTTTAGAAAGTTAGATACAGTATATGTATAATAAAATGTATAGATCTGAAATGTTGCTAAAATTTGGATTGCTTATGCCCATTGGCTGTTATGAGTAATATTATTATAAACATCTATCATGTATTGATTTGGTCCATGTGTTTAAATGTGTCATGTGAAGCCATATGTGTTGATGAAACCAGGTCTCTGTCCCAAAGAGCTCACTTGCATAGCACAAAAAGTGAAAAGTCCTTTGAAGGAGGGTGGTTTCAGGGTATTCCCTAGAAGAAACAGGCTTGGGCATCTCACCTGGCCTCGTGAAAAGCTCATCAAAAACATCATTTTTGTTCATACATGTCCTATGTTTCATTACTTGATAATAGTAATGAGAAATTATGAAGTTAACTTTGGAATATATTAATTTTTTCACAGTTCTTATTGAAACTTTCTTTTGGAAGATTTTGAGCTACTACTGGCCAATATTACATCTCTGAGCTGTTGCTGGTCAGTTGAGTCAGTAGAATGTCTCTGATTTGGGGTCCTTTTATTTCTTCTCTTGATCCATGTCTGTTGCTGTCGTTATCAGATTGTCTCTGTTATTATATAACTCAGCTTTTTATTTATTCTCCTTCCCTACTTTCTCTTCTTCCCTTTTGTCCACACCTTCCTTACCCTCCTCATCCCTTCTCACTCACCTCCTTTCTTGTAACAGTACTGGGAATTGAATTTGGTCCCTCAAACTTATTAGGGAAATACTCTACCACTTAATCCACATCCCCAGCTCTTTTTCTTTAGTTTGAGATAGGCCTTGGACCATAGTCCTCCTACTCGCAACTCTTAAGGCAGCTGAGATTACAGACCTGTACTACCCCACTCAGCTCTAGCTCTGCTTAATTTTGTCAAAGCAGTAATAATACCATAAAACACAGTTTAAAAGAGTTCCCAACAGAGCACTAGCTTTCCGATTATTAAATCATAAAACCATGGACAGTGTCTTATTGCAAGTGTAGTAAAGTCCATATGTGAGACATTTGTGGAATGCTTTCATGGGAATGAATGTGAGGTGTTTAAAAATAAACAAATTGATGTATGCGTTTTTGTTCCATGAAATAATAAATAACTACTACTTATTATTTATTAAATAATGTCCATATAGCTAAGTTGCATCATATAAAGTAGTAGATTGGGACTAGGTATAGCTCGGTGATAGGCCATTTATCTAACAGTTACTGGGGTTATTCCCCAGCACTGCCAAATACATTAGTATATTGGATTTACTAGGTATAATTTATTCCTAATTATTGCTTATCTCTGAAATGCTTTTCAGTTATTTTTCTCAGTGGGAGAATCTCAGTCCTTCCCTCCTTCCCTCCTTCCTGCCAGTGTTTGTGTTAACCCCCACAGAGAAAGAGCTATCCAGTGTAATGTCCTAGGGGAGCTGATAGCCATTCCAGGACCATTTAGGACCTTTGTGGATCATTTATGTTGCTTTTATTCTTATTATAAAATTGACTAGACAGGGTTAAGTTTGCAGGTCAGCTGTAAACACTTGATAGTTTCTAATCACAAATTGACTAATTGGGAAGTTTCTATTAAGTTACTGGAAAATAGGTCACCAGACACATTGATTGTATTTATCCCATAATTTAAGTGGACCGTCTGTTGAGTCACTTTGGTAATTGTGCGTTTTTGTAAGTATTAGTATATCCAGTTAAGTTGAAGCCAAGGGTGCTTGCTGGGAATCCTTTCAAGAGCCTAAGGGGCATTATAGCCAGCTGTCTGGACTGTAACTTTCCCTGAGTAGTTTTGTCTATTCCCCTTCTTCGTGTTCCCTTCTCTGAGTTGTAAAAGTTCGTGTTTTCATTATGGAAGTTGAAGCTCATGCTAGTTGGAGATAATTCGCTAAAAAGGAGAAATAGGTTTGGGAATAGGAATCTGACACCAAACATTTGGCAGTAGCCTTAGCAGTAGCTTCATTTCTTTTCAATGAAACTACAGGATGGGGGAGGGGTGACAAGAAAAACCATGGGCAATTCAGCGTGCTGGCTATTCAGCCCACTAGCCTCTTGAAAAAAGCCTCTCAGGAAAGGAGCTCAGGAAGGGTATGACTGGGAGAGTCTGAGCTCAAGGTCTAAGCAAAGTGGCTTAGTTTAGTCTACTCAGAAATCTGGCTGTACATTTCATCTCATTTTCCTGTGAGATCTGAAAAGTAATTACAAATGTGGAATCTTAAGGCCACACAGAGCAGTAGCTGTGTAGAAAATCTAACACAGGCAATGTGCATACACAGGCAATATTTTCTGTAAAAAAGAAATAGTGGTTCTGTTCTGGGCCCTTTTCATTCTCAAGGTGATACCATCTAGTTTCATGACGTTAAATGCTATCTGTGAGATTCTGGAGTTCCCTATTCTGGTTTTCCCTGCTTAGACTTTCTTAAAACAGACTTTTCTTGCTGCCTCTCTGTATTTCCACAATTATTGATGTTTGGCAAACCTTGCTCATTTCACTTGGTCAACAAGTCCCACCTTCTAGGAAAAAGCCCAGCCAGTCCAGAGTAACCAGTCTGGCTAGTCATCCAGTAGTCCTTAATCTTCTAACCTTTTTCTCTCCCACTCAGTGTTCCTTGAGAATATCATTTACCTGTTGCTGAAACTGAGTATTTGGGAGTGTTTTTGATTGGTCTCTTATCAACCCATCCATGTTGTTTCTTAATCTCTTCTAATCCATCATCATGCCTTCTCTTCTCTGTACCCTCAAAAACAGCCAGTCTTTGCAGCTCATCTCTGCTGATCACACCTTAATGCAAGCCATTTTCATCTAGCCTGGGTCACATGATGTCATTGGGTTATGGAACCTGGCAACCCCACCATGGTGCTCTTATGAACGATCTTGCTTTGTCTCCTAGCTGGCCTTAAACTCCTGGGCTTAAGTTATTTATTTCAGCCTCTGAAGCTTTTTCTCCCCCTAGTGCTAGATACTAGTTTATGCTAAGCAAGTCTTCTCCTACTGAGCTATACTCCGCCTCATGTTGCTCTTAAAATCCAACCCTGTATTCAACCCTGTTGTCAGGTTTCCTCAAAGTCTTATACCTATCTGCCTCCCATCACATGTTGTCATCTCCTCTCCTCTCCAGCTACACTGGCTCTTTTTCACCTTCGATGTGCTGAGTTTATGTTTAAGGGTTTTTTCCCTTCCTCTTCTTTCTGCCTGGCATGTTCTATAGAAAGGACATGATGGTATAACTGGATTCCTCCTTGACATTTAGGCTATCAGTTTATTTAAATGACTTTGCCCCCCAGAGAGGCCTTTTTTGACCAGTTAGTATAAAGTAGCCAGCCAACCATTCTTGGCTGTCTGACCATATTTTAATTTCCTGAATGGCATTTGCCACTGCCCAGCTCCATAGTGCTTATTGCTCTTGCTCTCTCCTTTAGGTAACCCCCTCAAGAAAGGTCAATACTGACTGTGGTGTTATCATTTTCCCAAGCTTTATGTTAAGCAAGCTACAGAATAGATATCCAGGGAACATTTTTTTCAGTATTTGTTATTAGCATATATGAGTTTCTCAAAGGGATTCATTGTGGTAGTTCTATACATGCATACAGTATACCCCAGTCAAATTCATTGCTTCTGTCACTCTTATTTCTCCTTCCTACATTCTTGCAGGACATAGTATTAATTGAAGTATAAATTTACCCCAAGGCATCTAAAATTCTGGGAAAAAGGAGATCTTAAAATACATGTTTAGCAAACAAGGATCAGTAAGTAGAAAATATCACAACTAAAAATGATCGCAACTATGAAATATATAAATATCATTGGTGCTAATCGTCATTTAGTAGATTGCTATCCCTATCTTTGCTAAAAATTTGAAAATGAAACCCTTTCAAGTTTATTCACAAGTGCATTTTCCATATCCTATATTTTTTAAAGTTTCATAAGTTGTTCAAAATGGCCTCTCTTTCTACAGCAGTTTCAAGACTGTATCTGGACAGTGAAGGCAGAACCTTTATGTGCATTGCCTAGGGAAATGTGTAGAGCCTTAGCTCATTCCTTGCTTGCACCTAAGTGACTGTAATCACTTAAGTGATTACGAAAGTTTTGCATTTGAAGTTATAGCCATGTGATAATATGACATAGTATACGACTTAAGAACAGACAACATACACAATATCCTAGACCATATAGCACTAGGTATATAGTACTCTTGTTTCAACTGAACAACAGAAATGTAGAATAAAAATTTCTCAAAACAGGCCCTGTCATCAAAGGACACGTGAGTGAACACCTAAAGCAAAGTCTCTGGGCTGGGAGTATAGCTGTTAGAGTGCTTGCCTGTCATGTTCGAGATTTATGTTCAAATCTCGGTTCATAGGAGGGAAAACAAAACAAAAAAAAACCCAACAACGCTAAACCAGAGTCTCAAACCACAGGACCCTGGCATAAGTGGACACATTATTCTTTTTTTCTAGAGAGCTGTTTATGATCAGTATTTTGCAGCATCCAGATATTGAAAAATGTCCCGAGAGGGCAAAATCTTCCCCATCAAAAACTACTCAGCTACATTAAATGTGTTTTCTCTAAATTGCAGGATTATAATTGAAAAGTCAGGAAAATATCTGATACAGCTAAGATGTTTGGGCAAGGGAAATGAAGCAGTTTTTTAAAAGAAGTATAAAAGAAAGATTGTTGTGCACTATTACTAAATTATACAAATGTACTTCTGAGGGGCTTGGTATTGTGTGTGTGTGTGTGTGTGTGTGTGTGTGTGTGTTTTTTTGCCTGTTCCCATCACCATGGAGCTAAACACTTGGAGAAACATGTTAGGTTAGTACCAGTAATGATTGAAGACGATAAAACCCATTTCCCTCTCTTCTGTTCCTCATTAGCCAAGGAAATGTGTTATTAGTTTAAATGGTTTTTATGTTGGGCATCAAGGTAGCAATGACATGTTTTCCTGGGCATTTTTTTCCCGGAAATTACTAGCAGTGTAATTTGGACAGACATGATTAATATTTTTAGAGAAGAGGAAATGTAATGGAAGATGTGTAGATTGGAACCCCTTTAATTCGTTCTGCATACATATTGTAGCTCTCTGCTGCAGAGATCATACTTTATTACTTAGGAATCCTCTGCATTATACTGATTTTTTAATATAGGAAGTAAATAGCAAAATCTAAGCAAGCTAGTTTTAGTGTGTAGAAGTGATTGATACTTTGAATAAATGAAATTATTTCTAGATTCCCTATCCCTTAGTTCTTGGAGTCAGATGCTAGGGATTTCTGCATGCAAGGAAAATGCTCTACCACTAGGCTACACACTAGCCCTCAGCCATAGAAGATGGTATAAGACCAAAGTTTTTGAAAGTACATTTCTATTCTGAGAGGAGTTAAGAGCCTCAGTGGGATCTAGAGGTGAAGCTCAGTGGTAGAGTACTTTCCTAGCAAGTGCAAGGGCTTGGATTCATTCCCAGCACCACAAATCAAAACAAGATGCCTCAGTGAACCACTCCATATGCTTACTGTAATCGGAAGTAGATTGCATGCAAGGTGAGTGGATGGTGTGGTTGCTGGGGCACGTTTGTACACACGTGTAGGTAATTTGTTTGTGAAGGATTTAGTTTGTGAATCTTAATAATTTGATCTGTAATTTTTGAAACATTTTGAATGCTTACAAGCAGCAGATGTCAATATTTTCATTCTCTGTTAAATATTACAATTTCACTTTTTGTAAGGGAAAGCCTAGCAAGAAAGAATGTTTCTAGCTTTTCTTAATGATGTACATTGCTGGTAGAAATTTCCCTCAGTGGCACTGGACTCTCTCAGGACAATTTTTATAATTTGGCAAAACAATCTGTTTCAAGGATTTATAATTTTGTTATTTAGAGGACTGATCATCTTAAAGAGATGCCCATGAAGAATAGTGTGTGACCCTGGAATTTACCTGATGATTAAATTTAGAGAAATAAAGACATTTTTCTAAAACTAGTACCTAGGTCCTGATTCACCATTAGAATACTCCATTGGTTATCATATACAGACCAAAACTTTTCAGCCTTTTATTTTTTTGCAAAATGTAAAATTTCATTTTGAAATGGTAGAAGATGAGTTTTCTAACAGCTCAAAAAAATAAGAAGCACGCTTCTGTTTTAAGTTAAATTGTGTAGGATTGCTTGGTTATGTGTGTATGTATGCATGCATGCATGTATGCATATTTATGCATGTGTGTGTGAAATTTCACTTTATGGCTCAATTTTCTGAGTCATGGAATACTTTCCCCTGGATGGTCATTGAAATATAGGCTGAGAGAGACCTATTTATACACCAAATATATGTATGGTATGTAAGATCTTTTTATAGTTTTAGTGGGCTCATTATTGTAGAACCTAAATTTAAATGTACATCTTAAAGAACCTGTTGAAGTTTACCATTTATATATTCATTTGTTTCTTGGTTCTACTTCAGAGTCCTGTTGAAACTTCTTGCTTGTTTGAAATATTGAACAGCTTTGGTAGAAATTAAATGGCAACTATTTGTGAATTAAAATTGCATTACTCTATTCAAATTATATTTTTTAATCAGTAAGTATAGTCAGCTGTAAGCTACTTCAGTGACTTATGCAAATGCAAGTTGGTTTTCTCACGTGAGAAATAGCTTTTGAAGTTACTAATCCAAGGCTGGTGTTTGGTGTACTACCAAGGACCCTAGATTCTGTCTTAATTCCACTGATATCTTTTCTCATGCTTGGTTAATTATGACAATGCCTACTGTTCTTCTAGGCATCTTCTTCTCAAAAAGGAGGAAGAAAGTGGTGGGCAAAGACAGGCTGAGACCTTCCTTTATATCAGGAATGCTTAAATCTACCAAGAAATTGCAATCTGGAGACTTGAGCTTATGTTTCTTAGCTCAGACTGAGAGGAACTAGTTACCCCTAGACTGATCACTGCCAAGAGGCATAGGAGTCATGAGTAGAGAATTCATGCCATGGTACTGCATACCTACCTGAACAAACAGAACCTACTGATAGTGAAGAATGGACGAGTTGAACAGGGTAGGTAATGTACAGTGTGAGCCACATCTGTTGGAACGAGTCTGGTATGCGCTAGATAAGTTTGAGCAGTACAGTGCCCTTTGACTTACTTCCTTTCTTAATTTCCTGAAATAAATTATGGATTTTATTGTTGAGAATCTTTTAGATATTCATCTCTAGTCATCCTTGTCAATGTGCTAGGTGACTTGATGCTAGAATTGCAAAGACTATATTTTAGATTATCCCGTAATGTTAATTATATGGTTAAAAATGGGTTTTTAGTTGATCTTCAGAATTCAAAGTTGAAACCTATTTGATAAATCATACCTTTAAAAGGAATTCTTTTTATTAGTTGTCTAAAAGATTAATTTGGTTTTATTTGTAAATAAAACACCCTGAAGAATTCATTTTCAAATGGGGATTGACCATCGTGTTTGTGTGTGTGTGTGTGTGTGTGTGTGTGTATGTGTGTGTATGTGCGCGCATATAAATATATTCATAGTCTACTTTTTTTGTCTGTGTTAATACTGGACCTTTAACTTGGGGCCTGGGCTCAGTCCTGTAACTTTTTCACTCCAGGCTGGCATTCTACTGCTTGAGCCATATCTCCACTGCCGCCTTTTTGCTGGTTAATTGGAGATAAGAGTCTTCAGCTGTTTTTAAATGTTAATTCTCTTACCTTAAGCCTTCTAAGTATCTAGGATTATAGGTGTGAGCACCCAGCACCTGGCTCATATTCTGCCTTTTAAAATTGATAACATACTATCACATGTAGTATGATTTTCCTATGTTGTATCATACCATTTGAACAATTAATTGCTTTGGCATCATAATGAAGTCAGCTACTTTCCAGTCATCCACTTGATTTTCCTATGTTGTATCATACCATTTGAACAATTAATTGCTTTGGCATCATAATGAAGTCAGCTACTTTCCAGTCATCCACTTAGTTACTTTCCACCTGTTCTACTGTTACAGTGTTGCAATTGCATATTTAATCATATAGATTAATTTTAATATTGTGAATTACTTTATTCAGAATCTTTGCATCTTAGTGACTTTTGAGGCATTTAGCTAATTGTAATACAATCACGTTCTACAATGCCCATCAGCAAGACATAAAAACACAAGTTGCTTACATTCCTCAGTATTTTTTCTTTATAGGAAGCCCATTGTATTTTTTTAAATTTTCTTTAAGTAGTTGTACAAAGGAATTGTCACTTAACAAAGCAATTTATGAACACAACATATCTTGATCCATGTGTCATCCCTTTCACCTTTCTCACCCATCCCTCCCCTACCTACCTTTTTCCTCATACTTCCGAGTTCTGTAGGTATACATTGAATTCTTGACTCCAATTACCCCTTCCCTCCTCTTTATTCCTCTACCCTTTACCTCTTGACCCCACCCCACTCCTTTCAAGTACATACTTACTGGTGTTTGATGTGTTCAACTTTGTCTTTCTAAGGAATTAACACTATTTGAGTTCTCCCTTGCATTTACCATATTTCACTTACTACATTTGTATATACTTGCATACCACCTAATGTATTCACTTGTGTTTATAGCTTCTACATAAAAGTGAAAACTTGCATTCTTTGTCTCTGTTGGCCTGACTTACTTTATGTAACTTTTTCCAATGTCTTTCCATTTCTTTACAAATGGCACAATACCATTCTTTTTAAGGAATGAGTAAAATTCCATTATGTATATATACCACATTTTCTTGATCCATTTGTTCCTTGAAAGGCATCTGGTCTTGATTCTGCACCTTGACTATAGTGAATATTGCTGCGGTGAACATGGTTGTGCTGGTGGCTTTACTGTATCCTTATTTATAATGTTGGACAAATGCCCAAGAGTGGAATTACTGGACCACAGAGTAGTTCTTTTTTTCTGAATAATTACTTATTTATTGTCAAAGTGATGTACAGAAGATTTACAGTTTCATACATAAGGCAGTGGGTACATTTCTTGTACTATTTGTTACCTCCTCCCTCACACCCTCCTCCCCCTCCCCCTTTCCCTCCCCCCCCCCCATGAGTTGTTCAGTTGTTCAGTGGTTCAAATGGTTTTGCAAGTATTGCTTTTGGAGTCGTTTGTCTTTTTATCCTTTGTCTCTCGATTTTGATATTCCCTTTCACTTCCCTAGTTCTAATACCAGTATATACAGTATCCAGGGTACTCAGATGAAATAGAGTGATATAGCACAGGGACAACCACAGGCAGGGGATACAAGAGGATCATCAACAGTAGAAGCTACGGTTTCACATGGCATGTTGAAAGTAATTACAACAGTGATGTAACACTTGTTTCTATAACATGGAGTTCATTTCACTTAGCATCATCTTATGTGTTCATAGCTCTTGGGCATAGCTGTTGGGCTCTTGTGATCCTCTGCTGTGACTAGCCTAAACCTGTACTAATTATTCCCTATGAGGAAAACCATAGAGTCCATGTTTCTTTGGGTCTGGCTCACTTAGTATAATTTTTCCAAGTCCTTCCATTTCCTTACAAATGGGGCAATGTCATTATTTCTGATAGAGGCATAAAATTCCATTGTGTATATGTACCACATTTTCCTGATCCATTTGTCTACTGAGACGCATCTGGGTTGGTTCCATATTTTAGCAATGACAAATTGTGCTGCGACACAGGGTAGTTCTATATTTATGATTTTATAATTTTTTATTTATAATTTTTTTGTGCTCCTGCATTTGTAAGCATTCATTATAGTGTAAATTACAAGAGATGCATAGGCCCCTACCCTAATCAAGCCAAAATCCATTGCATTTCATTCGAGGAACTGCCATACAGCTTTCCAGAGTGGTTGAACCAAGTATTGAGTATAAAAGAGAAATTTTTAGTCAACAAATGAATGAACGAATGGTTTGATTTTCATTTTATGGTAGTAAGGCTAGTTTTTTTTTTCCCCCTGATATTCTTTTTCTCTTTTAAGTAGCCTCTTCCTGTTTTTATTTATTACTTCTTGAGTAACAAGATGTAATTTTACAGTGCAAAATCGATATTCTCAGTGAAGAATATTATTAGCCCTTGTCACCTCAGGAAATATTACTGTTAATATTTTTCTAAACAATTTCTATAAGCACCATATGTAAGTAATTGTATATTTAATACATTATGTGTGTGCGTGTGTGTGTGTGTGTGTGTAGTAGTTGTCTGATAATTTGTGACTGATAAATACTAGACCATGGGGGCACTGTACATCAATGTAGTTTCTGTCCTGTCTGTGACTAACAAGAGTACTACTTTTGCATTTTCCCCTATTTCTATCATTTCATTTTATGAATTCTCAAATCTCTAACAACTTGTTGTGGATTCTTGTTCCTTTTGAGGAAGCAAATATAGAGTATGTCTACTTTGTGTCTGTTAAATCATTTTGCTCTTTTGTTAATGTGAATTTTTTGCAGATTTGATAGTATTGCCTCACATTTCATTTGTATGCTTTGGTAATTGTGCATTTTTATTGTGTAGGATATATAGCAAATTGCTAATAAGTCATTTCTGTAATATCTTGAGTATAGTTATTGGAACGCTTTTTAACTCATGCAGATAACCTGCTAAATTTTTGTTTTATTTTATATTGTGTTGTGCATATAATGGAAAGTTTATGTGGATTCTTAATCTAAGGAATTAAAGTTAAAAGTTGGGATTACTAGCAATTTCTATATAGCCTATACTTGAGAATATTTTTTTATCGGTCTTTTCTGTTATTCTCCTGTTTGTTCATTTGTGTTTGTAGTGTTGGGTTGAATCTAGGCCATATAACATGCCAGGCAAGAACTCTAGTTCTTTTTTTTTTTATTTTTTTTTTATTTTTGGCCAGTCCTGGGCCTTGGACTCAGGGCCTGAGCACTGTCCCTGGCTTCTTCCCGCTCAAGGCTAGCACTCTGCCACGTGAGCCACAGCGCCCCTTCTGGCCGTTTTCCATATATGTGGTGCTGGGGAATCGAACCGAGAGCTTCATGTGTTGGAGGCAAGCACTCTTGCCACTAGGCCATATTCCCAGCCCCTAGAGAACTCTAGTTCTTAATCCAACAAACAGCCTGCTATTGTGTTTCTTTTTTTCTTTTAAAATTTATATTGTAAAGGTGATGTGCAGAGGGGTTACAGTTATGTGAGGTAATGAACACATTTCTTTTTGAACAGTGTCACCTCTTCCCTTGTTTTCTACCATTTTTTCCTTCCAAACCCCTTCCCCACAAATTGTATACTATAGTTCATTTTCAACAGTGTCTAGTATCACGGCTGAATTAGTTCACTCTTTTTTCACTATTTCTGTGCTCCCCCTTACCGTCCCAAATCAGATAAATGTACATAACAAGACAAAAATAATAACTTACATAAAAAACAGGAAGAAAAAACAGTGACAAAAAGGGGAAAAGAGAACACATACACACACAGAATAAAATAACAAAAACCTTTTGTTTCCATTATCTTGGAGTTCATTTGGATAAGCATCATTTTATATGATCTTGTGCACATAGCTGTTGAGCCCTTGTGATCCTCTCCTAAGATCATCTTCTTTTGGTCTCACTGTGTGAATGTTTAGAGTCCTGTTTAATTTATTATGCCCAGGTGTAATTTTTTTATCTTTTACTGTTCATTGTTGCTGTTGTATTTTAATAGGAAATTATCCATGTCCTTGCTCACACGTTCATTTTCAGATTTTTAAAAGTACTCACGTGAGTGTGTATGTTAAGACCATAATCTGATTTGTTTTCTGTGAACTTCTCTCATTTCTGTAGATCTGATTTGTAAGGATACAAAGGTCTTATGGTTTTAAGTCTAAGACTTCTCCACATAAAAACACACACATATATATATATATATATTTATTTAATCATCTTGTTTGTAATTTTAGACAATTTTACTTTCTCTTTCACTTATATCTTTTCTTTTTTTTTTTTTTAGTTGAATGCTCATTTCATCATTTGTAGTAAAAAGGATAAAATTTTCTCAGCATATGATTTTGGCTTAATCCATTAGATTAGAACTTTTTTTTTTTTGGTCCTTTTCTTTTTTGGTACTGAGGATCAAACCCAGGACGTTGCACTTGCTAGGCAAGCACTTTGTCATTGAGCTACATCCCAGCCCAGATTAGAACTTTTTATTCCTTCTTAAAGCATCATAAATTTATTTTGTCACTGTTCAAAAATATAGAAGTCACAAATCAAGATGTCAGAGAAATTGGTTTCAAGCACAGTAGAGATTTTAATTTGTTTGCTGAGGTAAGGTCTTATGTAGCTCTGGCTGGACTGAATTTTAAGATCCTCTTATTTGGAATTATAGTAATGTGCCACTAATACCTGATTTAGAATTAGTGTTTTAGTTTACTGTCTCATCTATCTGTCTATCTATTTATCTATCTATCTATCTATCTATCTATCTATCTATCTATCTATCTATCTATCTATCTATCTATTTCAGTCCTGGACCTTGGACTCAGGGCCTGAGCACTGTCCCTGGCTTCTTTTTGCTCAAGGCTAGCACTCTGCCACTTTAGCCACAGCGCCACTTCTGGCCATTTTCTATATATGTGGTGCTGGGGAATCGAACCCAGGGCTTCATGTATACGAGACAGGCGCTCTTGCCACTAGGCCATATTCCCAGCCAATACTGTCTGATTTATTAATGTTTTGTTTTTATTGGACACTCTTGAAAGTTAGTTTGATCTGAGAATATAAACTTAAGCTTTGGAAAGTCATTACATTTTAGATATCTTAAAGTTTGCTTAGCTTTCCCATAAATTCCTGTAGACAGTTAATTGACTAGAATACTGATGATATTTTTAGAGTCCAGAGGTCAATGTCATTTTGGAGTTGGGGATATATGTCGATAGTAGAATGCTTGCCTATCATACTTCAAGACTGATTCCTCCCTTGTCAACAAAACCCAGAGCAAACAACAACAAAAAAAACCAAAACAATCCAAAGGCAGTGTCTCATGCCTGTAATTCTAGTAGACAGGAGGCTGAGGTATAAGGATGGGGGAAAGTTTGTGAGACTCTTTATTTCCAATTGAGTATTAAAAAACCCCTAAGTGGAGCTATGGCTTAAGTGGTTGAGTGCTAGCCTTGAGCAAAAGAGATCAGGGACAGTGCACAGCCCCCAAGTTCAAACCCCAGGACCATCATCATACACAAAATAAACCCCAAAACACAAGTTGCACATTTTTGCCCTCTGTACTACAAACCCATCTTTTATTTTTGTTTGGTCAAATGTAAATTCGTGAATAATTTTATGAGTTTTTTTTCTTCATCTTTTAAACATAGGAAGACGTGCTTTCATTTTCTTAGAAATATGAGTAGTCTTTTTCCTCTTTCTGCTATAATCATCTCTTGTTCTTGCCTTTTATTTCCTCTTTTTACTCCTTACTCCATTCAGCTCGGCTGTTTACTTGATTCTCGGGGAGGTACTGGTTACTTTTATAGTTTATTCCAGTAATTTTTTCCCCATTCTTTAATCCCTCAGGTAATGCTATCATTTTTGTCTTCCTCATTTTTTGAATCTTGCTCTCTCAAGTGTTTGGGTTTCACTACATCATGCTGGTGAGAAGTACATGTTGTGAGAATGGAGAATTGGACCCTCTTCTGAACACTGATGCCTGTTTATTTCTATTTCCTTTTTTGGAGTTTCTACTTAGAAATGTCCATTTTTGTCCTAGAGTCTTTCATTCACTATTCGTAATATTGCTAAACTTTGTCTTATGTCACATGACTTTGTAGTAGGACTTTGTAGTCAGGATGTTGTTTGCTTTATTATTTCCCTGGCCTTGCAGATCTAGTCTGCAGGAGATTTTTTTTCCCTTTTATCTCCCCGCTCTCTATCCCCCACCTCCTTCCTCCCCCCAAATCTTTCAAAGTCATTTCCCCTTTAAGCTCTTATTACACATGTGCTGAATCTGGTTTTGGGAACAGGATGATTAGTTAGTGAATTTTACTGAAAGGTCTTTCATTGATTTTTATAATCAAGCCAAAATCTATTGCATTTCAAAAAATGTTTTCCAAAGTGCAAATCCATCTCTTGCTAATGTCATGCCATAGGAAATACAGTGCGATCTATAGGAGTTCCTTTTCATTTACTTTAGTGAAAATGGCAGACTGTGAGGTGTAGTCATTTCATTTGGTGGCTGACAAATCCTTTGCTACTGTGTAAATAGTAGACACCTACATGTGATCAGATTTACTCTTCCTTTAAGTATTCTGTCAAATTTTCTTGACTTTCTTATTGAACTCTCATTACTTTAGTAAAAAGTGTGAAGTGTATGCAATTTCCTGCATATTACTTCCAAAGTAATGTTATTTTTTAGAAAATCATTTTATAGCAAATGTTTAATTAAAAAGGAAATCATTTCTTTCCCAAATCAACATCTTATTTTTCCACTTTCCTCTTTGTTTCCCATATATTTCTTTGTGCTTTTGTGTACATAAATGTATTTACAGTGTACAACATAGCTGCTCTCATATTTAACATTTTTTCTTCAATTTAGCCCTGTTTACTACTAGACCACTCAATAATGCAACAAAGGACAAAAGGCATTTTGAAAATGCTATGTAACTCAAAAATTAAAAAGAATCATAAAAATATTAACTAATGAGAATTCAGTAAAAGTACTTAGATATAAAGTAAATATAAAAATCAACAACTTTGTAGTACATTAGCAACAGGTATATTAGAAAATGTGATTACATAAACAATCCTAGTTATAGTAGTAAGATATTATAAGGTGCCTTATAACAAACTTAGCTTGTGCAGTGGTCTTGTGAATTAAAAAGCTAGGCTGGAAGCATGCTCAATGGTAAAAGTACCCACTTAAGAAGCATGAGGCCCTGAGTTCAAACCCCAGACTATTAAAAAAAAGTCTTAAAGCCAAAGAAATAACAATAGATCTAGGAGTTGCCATGCTTGTATTTTAGCTAGTAAAGAACTCAGACAAACAAATCCAAGAGACTCTTATTTTCAGTTAATCAGCAAAGAACTGGGAGTGCTTAAGAAGTAGACCACCATCCTTGAGTAAAAAAGCTAAGCAACAACATAAGGCCCTGAATTTAAGCCCAAGTACCAGCACCAATAAATAAATAAATAAATAAATACATACATACATAAATAAAGGAAGAAAGGAAGAAAGAAAAGAAAAAGGAGCTGTATATGTTATGAAATATGAAAACCCAATATTAAAAAGAATTTCATATTTTCTAGATTAATTTACAAACTGAATGTAATTCAAAAATAAAAGAACAAAACTAAGAACATTTACTATAAAACTTGACAGAATGATTCTAAACTTAATTGAGGAAGTAAGATGAAATGAGCCAATTATTAAAATGATGTAGTATTCACATTGTGATGCTGGGAAGAAAGACTACCACGTGCATGGTGTATGTGTACTTATTTGTGACATTGCATGTATTTACAAATAATTCAAAAGTACTGATGACTATTCAAGATGTAATTTTAGGACACTATGATGAACATTAACTTATATTCTTACAAATACATGAATGACATGCTTTTTAAGACTTTTAAAGTTACAGAAATAAAGGAAAATGTGTATGATTGTAGAAATGGAAAGTACAAAACATAAACATCCTAAACTAAAAATTTAATCATATTAAAATTTCAAATAGAGGTATAAGAAAATGTACCTTAAGTATAGACCAAAGATAAGTTACATATGATCAAAATAAATGTGGTCCCACTTAGCTAATGAAATAGTTTCCATAGTATATAAAATATTCTATAAATTCTAACAAAAAGATGGCACTGGTATAATAGAAAAATAGATAAAACATAAGTAGATAATGTCATCAAATTAAAATTATTAGGAAAATGACATTGAGCACAAGATGACATTTTATATCTTCATATTGATAATTTAAAGTCAAAAGTTGTGGCAGCTTCTGATGTTCTATATATTGCTGATGGATTCTAATGTATTATGCCTATTTTAGAGAGCAGTTCATTTGCAGGGGCGGGTATTTGTTTTGGATGGTACTGGTATTGAACTCAGGTGCCATACATGCAAGGCCTGGGCTCTACCACTGAGCTATCCCTATAGTCTCAATTCAACAATTCCTAATGATGTTAAAAGATATATTTCAACTTAAGTTTTTAGAAGTTTCTATGCTACAGTCTCCAAGACTTTCCTCATATTCCCAATAAAGGTGTAACAAGAATGTTTATTTATTGTTGTTTGTAGTAGCAGCAAAGAAAGTGGGAATCATCTAGACTTCAGTCAACAAGTTCTAGTATATATAAATACTGAGTGGAAAGCAATGGGAAACATACAAATTTGTTACAAAGGATCTGTAGCCGTTTGTAGCAACATGAATTCAGAAATAGTTTTACATAGAAAAAGGAAATTGGGAAGGAATGCTTATGAGTATCAAATGCTACCATCTCCATCAGTTTCAGAAACATGGTAATTATTGTATGGGTACATACATGTTTGGTATGAATCCAAAGAGTGTGCATGAAAAGAGGTGTCACATTTGAGGAGTAAAGATGCTCTGAAAAGACCTGGCGAAATTGGACTGTAACTAATTTTTAATATGGAAATGTCTGAATCTGAGTTGCGATGTATCTGGATTAGATGTTGTTTTCATACAACTCTTGGAATGGAAGCCTTAGTCACTGGGAAGATTGGACTGAGGTGAGGTTGGATGTAGATGGGCCCCTACCCTATTCAGTGTAATCATGGAAAGTTTGGATACAGAGTGAAATTATTTGAAAAAAAATTTTCTGAGCTTAATTTCCAGAATGCTGGCGTCCAGATTGGAAATGAAGGTATTCTCGAGAAAAGTGTATTCTAGAAATGGCCTGTGGAAACTGGCATTAGTGGGTTCCCTCATATAAAAGGAAGACCCCTGGTCAAATTGAAACAGAGAAGGAATTTATGGGAATAACATAAGTTTAAAAAGTGGATAAGAGTAAGAGAGGAAGCCGGGTGTCACTTCTCAGTTGATATCCAACTTTGTACTGCCATCACCAGCACTATATACTTCACTTGCCAAAGTGCTGTCACCAAGTTCCATGTGAATTGATTTGCTTTGTCTGGCTTGCTTCTGATATTTCCTTTGAATGTAGAGTCCAGAATGTATGCATCCTACCATGTTACATGTCAGAGGCTTCTCTGTAAGAATGGCTAGGTTGAGTGACCATATGGAATTTTAGTTTCTTTCATGAAAGGCAGACTATTGGTTAAGCTGGATTGGTGGCTTGCATCTATAATACCAGCACTCAAGGAGACCATGAATTGGAAGCCTGCCTGAGATACATAGCCAGACTGTCTCAGGAAAAAAAAAATTAATTTGCTAGTAGGATGAGAGAACATTAAAATTATGAAACTAAAATAGGATGAATTTTTATTAGAAACAACACAGAATCAAGCCCAAGAATTTTTATGAAAGATTAAATAATCTGGTTAGAAAATGAAATTTTAAAGATTCCTAGCATACCTAAAGAAAAGGTGGATAAGAGAGGAAAGAGTATTCAGGAGGTCATGTATCTAACAAATCAAACATTTACAGAATGAAAGAACAAAAGGGAAAAGAAGGAATTTATTTTTAAAAAATAAAAGTTCACGTAGCTGAGAGAAATATATTTTTATATTGAAAAGGCCAATTAGGTTGTTCAATACTAGGACAACAGAAAGATCTATAAAACACACTTCTAATATTAAAACTATAATTCTTAAGACATTCGAGGAAAAGAACATGTAACTTATAAGAGACCAGGAATGAAAATATTATTGGATTCTAAATTCAAACACTAGAATGTAGAAGATAATAAAATGATGCCTTGAAAATCCTTTCAGTAAATGTTTTACTACCTCTAGCTTTCTGTTCAGCCTGCCATCAGTAAAGCTAGATCTGCTAAGCTTTAACATTTTTACAACTCCTGCATCTGCATCTGCCCTGCCCTGCCCTCCCCTCCCCTCCCCTCCCCTCCCCTCCCCTCCCCTCCCCTCCCCTTCCCCCCTCCCCTCCCCTCCCCCCTCTCCCTCCCCCTCCTCTCCCTCCCTCTCTCTCTTCCTTCCTTTTTTTTTCTTCTTTTGATCAAGGGGCTTAAACTCAGGGCAAAGGTACTAGTTGTTTGCTTAAGGCTAGCACTCTACTACTTTGAGCCACAGCTCTACTTCTGGTTTTCAAGTGGTTCATTGGAGGTAAGAGTCTCACAGACTTTCTTGCCCTGGCTTACCATGATCTTCAGATCTCAGCCTCTTGAGTAACTAGGATTACAGGCATGAGCCCATCAGTGCCTGGCTTTCATGCACCTTTTCTTCGGCAGTAGCCAAATGAAGACCATAGTCCGTCCAGATAGGGGAGCAATCTGTGACATCTGGAAAACACCCAGGAAAGAAGGGAAGGAACTTTCTGGGTGGTACTGATGGGATGTTCCTGGAAATTCCTATGCAGTGTACCTGGAGATTGTGAGGTCTAGATTGGGCTTTCAGAAAAGGGCTCTCCAAGGAAGAACAGTGGAAATGGTGGGGGATCTGTGCCTTTTGATCATGTGAAAAACATTATTGAGAAGATCTTTTTGCATCTCATGTAGTGTTTAGGAGGAAACTAAGCACATCGGAGGGAGAGAAGAAAAAGAAGAAATCAAAGAATTGGAAAGCAAGAAAGAAAAGGAAAGAGGAAAGAGAAAAATGAAAGAGGAAAAGTCATAAAATCTGGGAAGAATAAATACAAGCAACCAAGCAAACATAGCCATGAAAATAAAAATTCTACAAGGAATGTTGCCAGATGTGGTGGTGCCATTGTGTAATCACTACACTCGGGAGACTGAGGCAGGAGGATCACAAGTTTGAGGCCATCACAAAGCTATTATTTAGGAATATGGAAGTGTTTTGAATTAGAAATAGTTGCTTCTGGGAGAACTAAAGCAGTACTTTTTATTTCCTCCTTTCATGCCTTTGGTGCTTTTATAGCCTTTAGTATAAGCATTACTTTGATTAAAAACTAATCAATTTAAAAGTTACATAGTATTTTGGTGAACATGTTTATACAACAGATTTGCCTCCTTATAGGCTTTAAATTCACTTCTCAGGTTTTTTGCACCACTTGTTTTCCCATTCACATGTTGTTGGCACTTATGTTTAAACTAACACTAAATATCCTAAAATTAAGGTGTGATCCCTGGTTTGAAACACTTAGGATTCTGTGGTGGTACATGAGAAGATTTTGAAAAATCATGATGTGCATTATAATTGTCTTTTGAGAACTAGAAGGGTGGGGAGGTTAGGGCCTTAAGAGAAAGTGTTGGGGAAGACAGTTACCCAGTGAAGCAGACAGCAGACAGTAGTTCAGAACTGCCCAAGGAAGGAAAATAGCCAAAGCCCCGTGCAGAGTAATATTCCCTCTTCTTGTGGACATTTTAAGTGTTTAGGAGAGAATAGAGTGCTCAACAGGATGAATATTTTATGGCTTACCTACCAGATACTTCTCCTAAAATAATTTTTTGTTCCATTGCCTCAACTTGTGACATAATCATGCCCATTTGAATGGAGTCACCATTGAGCACTGGCACTTCTAGAAAATTGCATAGTAGGTATAAAATGATGTAGTGTTGTTTAGGTTTCTGTGTTGTTGGCTCTTATTTATAGCCATAATTGCTTTAACACTAGATGGGCTTTTTTTCCCTTTTTTCTTTTCATGTTTTGCTGGTCCTAGGGCCTGGGCCTGGGCCTGTCCCTGGGCTTCTTTTGCTCAAGGCAAGCACTATACCACTTGAGCCACAGTGCCATTTGCAGCTTTATCTGTGATTAATTGGAAATAAAAGTCTTGTGGACTTTTCCTGCCTGGGGTTGGTTTTGACTTGTGATCCTCAGATTTCAGCCTCAGATTTCAGCCTCCTCTGAGTAGCTAGGATTACGGGCATGACTTACCAGCGCCCAATTTTTTCCCTTTTTGTCAGTACTGGTATTTGAATTCAGGGCCTAATATTTTCTTGTCTTGCTTGCTTATTTAGCTGGTGTTCTATCTTGTGAGCCATACCTCAGGCCTTAGTTTTGGTGATTATTTTGGATATGGAGTCTCAGATATTTCTGTCAGGTTGGCTTCAAATAGGCATCCTCTGGATCTCAGCCTCCTGAGTAGCTAGGATTATAGTCATATGATGAGTGCTGGTGCCTGGGTAGATAGGCTTTTTTTTTTTTAAACAACTTTTTTTGTTTGTTTGTTTGTTTTGTTTTGTTTTTTTTTGGCCAGTCCTGGGCCTGAGCACTGTCCCTGGCTTCTTCCCGCTCAAGGCTAGCACTCTGCCACTTGAGCCACAGCGCCGCTTCTGGCCGTTTTCTGTATATGTGGTGCTGGGGAATCGAACCTAGGGCCTCGTGTATCCGAGGCAGGCACTCTTGCCACTAGGCTATCTCCCCAGCCCGGCTTTTTTTTTTTTTTTTTTTTTTACACTGTGTTGTTAGGTTGGTTTTTTGTTGTTGTTGTTTGTTTTCTTTTCTTATTCCAGCATATTCTCTCTTTTAAACTTGTTTGAACTGCAGTTTTGCCCAAAAACTTTAAAAAGGCAATCCCTCACTTTTTCTTGGCATCAGACTTGCTATTAGAAGGTAATAACATACAGTGAAACCATGATTTCTTCAAGGGAAAAGTTTGGTTCCTAATGTAATAATCTTGAAATGTAATCATTGTTAGTGCCTCATAAACTTTATAAGGGACATTATAACCAGTAAAAGGGGTAGGGTCTTGGTGGGATTAGAGTGTACAACTTTTTTTGAAAGAGAATATACTGAAGTACACTGTTCAAGTAAACTAAGGGAGAAAAAATGCAGGTTGGAATAAGACAGAAGAAGGAAGGAAGGTAATTAAATAGGATTGTGTCCAGTAGAAGTCACTTCACTTCTTGGTTTCTTCTGAAGTCTCCTAAGAATCTGCGTCATGGAACTGCAAAGGTTTCTGTTTCCCTGGATTGGAGTTAAAGGTCTAGGGAAGGAGGAGGTGGGAAGCATACAGAGATTGAAATGCTGACTGGGGAGATGTATTCTGTATTCAAGCAACTCTTGTGTTACCCTGAAAGTATAGGGATGTTACTGTGAAGCTTTCAGCAAGATAGTTTATAAGTGTGTTGTGCTTGCATGCACTTTACCCACTTTTGAAGGGCACATTCTTCCAAACTTATAAGACTACTCTGTTTTGGGGGTGGGTGTTGAGATTGAACCCAGGGCCTGTGCATTCTAAGCACATGTTATCCTGCTGAGCTTTACTGCCCTTCCCAACTTTGTTTTAACATCAAGCTTGTCATTCTAGATTGGAGGTTAATTTCACTCCACCAGAAAAAATGAAAAATGTGTCCAAGAAATAAAAGACTTGCCACCACAAGATTTTATCTTTGAAAATGCAGCTTGGTTGGTTTGTGTTTTGCTTCACTGTTTTTTCTAACTTGTAAATGAAAGTCTAAATGATCAAGTAAACAGATTTTTGAGAAAAATCTCATTCAGAAATCAAAGACTTCTAAGTTTAGGAGATAGATAAAAATGTTATTTGAAGGTTATGGATACTATGTATGTGCATAGTTATGTATGTGCACAATTAGTCTAAAAAGAAACCTAAGGGATGTAGTGTGTATCAAACTAGAGAAAGATATTCCATCTCTACTTGTCTTACTTGTTGACAGTTTGTTGGAGTTACTGGTATAGGGTTCCTTTCCTCCTCCTCCTCCTCCTCCTCCTCCTCCTCCTCCTCCTCCTCCTCCTCCTCCTCCTCCTCCTCCTCCTCCTCCTCCTCCTCCTCCTCCTCCTCCTCCTCCTCCTCCTCCTCCTCCTCCTCCTCCTCCTCCTCCCCTCCTCCTCCTCCTCCTCCTCCTCCTCCTCCTCCTCCTCCTCCTCCTCCTCCTCTCCTCCTCCTCCTCCTCCTCCTCCTCCTCCTCCTCCTCCTCCTCCTCCTCCTCCTCCTCCTCCTCCTCCTCCCTCCTCCTCCTCCTCCTCCTCCTCCTCCTCCTCCTCCTCCTCCTCCTCCTCCTCCCTCCTCCTCCTCCTCCTCCTCTCCTCCTCCTCCTCCTCCTCCTCCTCCTCCTCCTCCTCCTCCTCCTCCTCCTCCTCCTCCTCCTCCTCCTCCTCCTCCTCCTCCTCCTCCTCCTCCTCCTCCTCCTCCTCCTCCTCCTCCTCCTCCTCCTCCTCCTCCTCCTCCTCCTCCTCCTCCTCCTCCTCTCCTCCTCCTCCTCCTCCTCCTCCTCCTCCTCCTCCTCCTCCTCCTCCTCCTCCTCCTCCTCCTCCTCCTCCTCCTCCTCCTCCTCCTCCTCCTCCTCCTCCTCCTCCTCCTCCTCCTCCTCCTCCTCCTCCTCCTCCTCCTCCTCCTCCTCCTCCTCCTCCTCCTCTTCCCCCCCTCTCCCCCCCCTTTCCCCTCTTCCCTCTTCCTCCCCCCTTGCCCCCCTCCTCCCTCTCCCCCCTTGCCCCCCTCCTCTCCCTCTCCCTCTCCCTCTCCCTCCTCCCTCTCCCTCTCCCTCCTCCCTCTCCCTCTCCCTCTCCCTCTCCCCTCCTCCCTCTCCCTCTCCCTCTCCCTCTCCCTCTCCCTCTCCCTCTCCCTCTCCCTCTCCCTCTCCCTCTCCCTCTCCCTCTCCCTCTCCCTCTCCCTCTCCCTCTCCTCTTTCTTTTTTGTGGGTCGAGGGGCTTGAACTTGGCCTGAGTGCTGTCCCTGACTCTTGAGCTCAAGGCTAGTCCTCTGCCATTTGAGCCACAGCACCATCTCCAGTTTTTCTGGTGGTTAATTGGAGATAGGAGTTTCAAGGACTTTCCTGCCCAGGCTGGCTTTCAACCTCAATCCTCAAATCTCAGCCTCCTGAGTAGCTAGGATTATAGGCATGAGCCACTGGCTCCTGGCAGGGTTCCTATTTTCAAAACTACGATATGTATGGAGAATTCAGAAGTTTCAGATGTAAAGTGTTTCTTCAGATATTCTTTGTCAACTTTGGATGAGGACATCCTCCATCTCTCCTGAACAGTGTTCCTCTACTTCTCTGCGTTTGTAAGCATTCAAGTCTCTTCAGAAGTGCGCTGTTGTATGTGCTGACACTCAATGTCTTTCTCACACTGGTGAGCCAGCTTACACAGAAAGCATGTCTAGATAAATAGACAAACTATTCTGCATGTGTAACACAAGATCGGAATTGGATCTTGAAGAAGTCACATAGTTTTCACTTGTAAAACTTTTAAAGGGGAATCATAATTGATTTTTAAAAGTTTTGAAAACTTGGGCTGAATTGTATGAGGACACAATCATTTGAGGGTAAAGGTAAAGATTGTTTTAATCCTCATTGATTTGATGGTTTTTAATCTCTCAGACATGCTGTATTAACCACTCCACCTTTTGCTGTCTGATGTGAGTTTCCTTATTGACTTTGTAGGGTGTTAATAGCTGAGCTATTGTGTTAGTTTACTTTTTAGTTATTGTGCCTTAGCCAGTCTCAACTAGGTATTTGTTGCTCTTCTAAAGATTTACTTATTTTCATGCCTTTTTAATGTGCCCCCAATCAGGAAGGAAAATAATCAAGCTGAGATGTTTTGTTCTTTGAAAATATGGAATTATAGTGATGGCAATTTGTTTGGGGCCTGTTTCTTGAACACAGATATTAATAAGATAACCATAGCTATATTTGTTACTACAACACAATTCTTACCATTTACTGCAATTCTGTGACTTTTATTTCTAATATTAAACTTTTCAGAACTATTAACCTTATGGACTGGTTTCTGCCTTCTGAACCACAAGTCTAATAGGAGAGGAAAGGCCCTTATGTGTAGACTTACTCATGAAATTTCAATAAGTAGCAGAAGGGGAAACATTTTGGAATGGAGGATGCCCTACTGAAATGAACATGGCCTTAGCATCAGACTCCAGAGCCTCAGTGACCCCATCTTCTCTAAGATGCAAGGTCTTCATGGGAAAACTATGATGATTTTTTTCAGAGTGCACAGCAGAGTGGCAGTGTATTACTTGAAAAAGCATATATGGAAGGTCAGCATAGTATGACAGACCTGCTAAGAATAGGGTAATTAGGAAATCCAACTTTATATGTGGACTCTCCTGGCTGTTTAACCTTTGGTGGACCTTTAGTTTCTGGCCCCAAGAGGTTGCATGTGGGAAATGTTGAATTCAGGTGAAGTTTCTTCACAATATTTCACAGTTCCGAGTCAGCTTATCAGTTCAGGCTCACTTGGCTGGTAGAGCTTTATGGAAACAGTGCTGTGGTTTGACTGGGCCGGACCTACTTAGGTCCAGGCAAGAAGGAAGCAGTGTGTAGGTGCCAGTTAACTTTGGACTCTTCAGACAAATCAGATCATGATCAGTTGGAGCTGCCGAGCCACTTAAAGTTCTCAAACTCAGTCATCACTGGAACATTTGAAAAAAGTAATCAATTGCATATCTCTTAACTCATTAGGTACATTTCCACTACATAAAATTTTGGTGGGATTTCAGATGTGATATTCAGGTGATAAATGGAGGCCCTTTAAAAAATTCAAAGTAGTTTCCTGCCACTAATTATTTAACTGCCTGCCCAGTTTTATTTGAAAGAGAGTCTACTATGTAGTGAGCACTTCTTTTTGTCCACTGTTTCCTCATGCATGAGCATGAAAGGGGAGCTACTGACCTCACTGGGTGCTGGTGAGGAGTGAAGGACTGCACAAGGTCAGAGGATGAAGTGCATGTTGCAATCCTGGCCTGTGGTCTTTAAGCCTTCCAGGCTGAGTTTATGCTTACAAGTGAGGATACAACAAAACAGACACATGGATTATTATCTCATAGTCTGTGTACAAGGAAAATTGCTGAGGTTTCAAATTTCATATTTCATGGTATTTTAATATCTGCTAGATGAACAATCTCTAGCGTTGATACTAATCGTGGTTGGTGATGCTTTGGGGCTTTGTAGTTTTATGGAACAGTGTGTTCATTTACTGTTCCTACTGCTGTTCCTTTTTTCTCTCTCCCTAAACTAAATTTAATGTGCTTTTTTCCAAGTGCACTTTTGTAAATTATCTTTGGAATATAAATATCAACTGTGAAGACGATGATATTCTTAACAAAGCCACTTGAGACATTGTTTCTTACCGAGCCATTTGATTGGCTTCATCGTAAGCCTGTCTTCTTCCAGGTAGGTGATAGGAGTGTGAGGGTGGAAATGTGCCTTCCCATGGCCAAGCTTGACTAGCTTAAACAGCTCAAGCTAGTCTTGGTGGCTTGAAAAAACTATTTTAGTGAGGTTTGTATCTCCATTCCAGTGTTTGTATAGAGTTTAGTATCAATCAGTGGCACTTTTTATTGCTAATCTAATGTAAATTTGAGTTCACATAGTTCAGATCACTTCTTTCCTTTCGGTACTGCCATGTTTGTCCTTCCCAAGCTATACACCAACTTTTTCCCTGAGCACTTGCATAGTAGTACTCTTCAGAAAGTCTGAATGCTGTCTTTCTTTAGACTTGGCCTACAGTGACGCAGAAAAACTGTACCTGGGAAGGTAGGTGCATCCTAGCCAGGAAAGGCAACTTGTGCTTTGTTTACAGGGCCCTCACTTGCTATTGCTAGGTCACTAGGGCCCTGAGGGGACAAACTAGGGCTCTTGCTCTTAGAAAAATGCTTATGTTAATATTAAACATAAAGAAGACATCAGTAAATGAGGAAAGATAGTGATTATGTTAATCATCAATATGAAATTATTCAAGTACTATAAAGTCTGCTAATCTTACTATTTTTAATATTCTTTCCTTTTAATCGTCCCTTGACTTCCTTTTGATTAGAGGATTTAAATATTTTTAAGACTGTCATATTGCATTGTGATTGTTTTAAGACAGGAATTGTAGCATTCTCTTCAACCCTTATCCTGTCCACATGTGTGTAACTTTGAAACTACCCTTTATTCCTTTGGCACACAGAAAGTTTCCTATGTTGTTTCTTTCATTTAGTTCCTTGAATTATTTATTGTTCCACTTCCTTACCACTCCATTCATTTCTTTAAAAACATAAGTTTTTCCCATATTTTTCCTGGTGTTAATTCATTGTACGAACTAGATTGGTAAGGAAGATAGCAAATAAATACTAGCATATACTCTTATCTGCCTAAGAGTTTTGGGGGAGAGGGTCATGATCCAGTATTTGAGGAGACTGCACAAAAGTGATAGTAAAGCTGAGGTGAACACATGGGGTGTGATATTGCCAGAGGACTAGTTGTCATACAGTTGCCACCCTACTCCCCAGTTTCATTGTTTTTTCTTTGCTTTTAATTATGACCTAAGCAAGTCAGCACCTGCTTTCCATACTAATACTTTTGTTTCATTGTAATCATGTCTGTGTTTCACTCTAATGAACTCTGTGCTCCTAAGTACCCTTTTGTCTCCCCTGCCAAAAATATAAAAAGTGTTAAGAAAACGAAATTAAGAACATCACCCTGGAGTTCACTAGTTTTTAAGTAGAGCCCATGAATAACACTAAATAGAGGCAAAAAGAGAGGCAAAAGTATAGAATTTTTCACAGAGGTCCATAGAGGAGAGTTTCAGGGAGAAGGGAGGGGGTCAAAGTGCAAATGCCTCACTGAGCCTAACAGACAAAGGCTCTTTTTAGCTTTGATGTGATCCTTGGAGATTTCACTTTTAGCACTAGGAGGAGCTGATATTTTGAATGTCAGAGGTGCTATGGTACAATCAAGCCCCATCAGGATGTTGAATGGAGCCATGCATAGACTTGTTTACTCTTAGTAACTATCTTTCCCTACTATACTTGAGCTTCCCTGGAAATAAGGAACTGTTGCTTCAAAATTCTAAGCACCATGTGTGTGGTTGCTGCTCAGAAGAGAATGTAGAAATACTGGGAATTACTTAGAAAACAAAAGGAAACACTTTGCAAAAATGGCTTTAGACAAGGTAGGTTAGGTTGAAACAACTTTGAACTAAAATTGAACTCGTTGAACTAAATTGTGGTCCCAGTAGATGAGATTAACATTCTAGCTAAATGGAGTTATTGTGACTTAAATAGCATCAAAGTGCTATAAAATTAAATATGTAATAAGGAAAATTTTTATATAGCTTGCCCTTTTAACAGATGGAGGCGACATGCTGTAAGTTAATATTGCTCTATGTTTAATTCTATTGCCTTTTACCATATATAATGATGCTTAGGCAGGTTTGCTGATATTTAAGGAGAACTGCTAATAATTGACAACATATGTTTGCTCTTTCAGTGAACTCTAAGGAATAGGTTGTTACTGATCTGCCATCATATGACACATGTAGATAGACAAACTTATTTGTAGCTGATGTTTTAATAAGTGCAAATTACTATGTTTCTATATTTCCTCATCAGTACCCAAAATTTAGTTTGTACCTCAAAGGAATTTGTTCTATAAATTAGGAAGGGAGGGAGGAGGGACAAGGGAAAAAAGGGGAGAGGGGAAAGGAAGGAGGAAAGGGAACTAAGAAAGGAAAGAGGGAAGAAAGGAAGGGAGGGGAATTCTGACAGCTGAAAAAAATCTTATTTCACTTAGTTGCCTTTCTTCAACCTCTTTAGCTTTTATAGGTCATTAAACTGATTTCTCTCTCCCCGTATGTACTCAACTATTTTAGAAATGGTAACTTAGAATTGTTATAACCAAGATGTAATAGAATTCCTGACTTACCATGTAAAATGCTAACAATTTATGATTAAAAATAAAATATAGGAAGCAAATGATATGGTTTGGAAAAGAAACTGATGTTGAAGATTGGGCATTTCCAATAGTTTTATTTATTGTATTTAAGTGTTGTTTGTAGTTTTCTTCTATAACTTCACCTATCCTAAGAAAGATCGCTGTATAGTAAGCCGCTTTCTAAAACAAATAAAACAGCAAGAATGAGTTTTATTTTGGTGGAGTTGGTATGTTGGCTTTTTAAGGAATGAATGTTTTTAGTATGGAAAATAATTTATTTGGGTTTCTTGGAGGTTGAGAAATACTTAATTCATTTAGAATGGACAAGTGTTTGTCTTTTTTTGTGCTGGCACAGAGGCTTGAACACAGGGCTTGGGCACTATCCTTGAGCTTTTTTTGATCAAGGATAGTGTTCTACCACATGATCTACAGCTCTGCTCCCAGCTTTTTGTTGGTTAATTTGAGGTAAGAGACTCACGGACTTTCCTGCCAAGGCTGGTTTCAAACCATGATCCTCAGATCTCATCCTTCTGAGTAGCTAGGATTACAGGCCTGAGACACTGGCATTTGGCATGGCATTTGCATTTTAGTTTGGTGGATTAGCTTTCCTTCCATCTTTATGAGGAGCAGTGGTGGGGGGCGGGGGGAGCATGTGCTAGTACTGGGGCTTGGACTCAGCCTGGAGGTTGTCTCTTAGCTTTTATGCTCAAGGCTAAGAAACACTTTTTGGACCTTAACTGTGGTCACACATGCTGTTCCTGGCTGCTGCTGGAAGCAACAGTTAGTACACTGTTTCCCTTAAAAGCTCCCAATTGAAAGAAGAGGATATGAAGTTCAGGAATATAAAGGTAATCATAACAGTCCTCCTTTAGAAAGCTCAAAAGCCAGGTTTAAATTAGGTAGCAGTGCAAACCATTATCCCTTTCACACAAGATGGGTTGAAGAGTGTGCATGAAAACAATGGGCTCTTAACTGTCCAGCTGGCCAGACCGAGCCTGTGGAGCCTTGCATTCTGCAGGCAGAGAGCAGTTTTTTAAAACACCCCTAAATGTTCCAGCTTTAAATAGCAGCGAGTCTTCTAAAATGATGCTGTGTGCTGCAGGAGAAATGGAAGCGGCTGCCTTGGAGGCAGGAAGCCGACTAGCGAGATGCTTAATTATTGTGGAAGTAAGTGCTTGTTACTGTTGAGTACAGCATGCAGTGAGCCGGTCCTCCTCGGTGTCAGAGTGTGATTTGTAGACAATGCCGCCCTGTCAGCTCAGTGCTGGTTCAGCAGCATCTTTCCAAACATGTATCTGGCAAGAATTTAAAGGCCACCTCTTGTGTAATTTGCAGAGTCTTGGAAAAGGATTCTCTGCCTTTCTTTTCAGGATGTACGCAACCATGAAGGATTTTGTACTCAAAATCTGTTCCTGCTGTCTTCTGCCTGACGTGCTCAAGAGGAAGTTTGTCTTCCTGCCCTTCACCTGGAAGGATGCTAACAGTTCTCTGTAGTCTTTTGGGGGAACGTAAAGAGGGCTGCCCAGAGTAGCATTTTGTTTCTGCCGTCATAAATTAATGCTGGTGGGGTGGAGGAGGTTGCACTCACTGCTTGAGGAAATGCAGGCATTTTGTGAATTAGTGAAAGACTTCGGCTTTGAGAGTAGAGGAAACTAAGGAGAGCTTGGGAAGAGGTGCTGGTGAATGCAGGATTCATTCTGCAATATTCCTCGTCTGGGTAAGTAATAAAAGTAGAGGAAAATGCAGAAGACTGCTAATGGATACAATGGCTTCAGGGAAAACCCTGTTTATTTTCTCTCTGCTATGTTTGCTTTTAGAAGCTTTTGTGAGGAAACAAATACTGATGTTGAAATATGGAAGGAGTTAAAAAGTGAATGTTGCAACATATTCAGTAAAATTATTTTGTAGTTTTTGTCAAGAAACTGAATTGCTCTGAGTATCAGATTCACTTGATTTTTGTCTCAAACTACAGGTCAGCACAGTGGTTTATGATGTTCTACATTATTAGAGGTCATCAGAGGAAAAAAATCTATAATTAGGATGGGTGTCTGATGCTCCAGGACAAGAGCATAACCCCTCCCAGTTTTATGAAAGAATTCAGTTAAACTGAAGTATGACAGCTCTTTTCTCATTGTTAACTGTGGATTTTATTAAATGCTTTTACTTCTTTCAAACCTTCTTTGCTAAGAATGTTGGTCATGGAACTGTGAACCGTAATCCAGGATTGAATCTTTAATTTTCATGTGTCTGAGTTTGGTTGTTGCATAGTTATTTTTAGATTTGTCAAATGCTAATTCAAAATTTCTTCTCTGTTTTAGAGAAAACATGCGATTATGGCAATCACACAGTCTCGGTAAAACAAGTTCTATTCAGTTTTTTCTGAAGGAAAGCTGTCTGTTAAAGTGAAGCAAAGGCACTTATTGTGGATTACAATGTATTGACGATTTGGATTTTCAGTCATATGAAAATAAAGCATCATTTAACTTTTTAAATGAAAAAGCTTAAGACCTCATACAACTGCTGTATATTTTGGAAGCCATTCTCCAAAACAGAAGTGCACATTTGAAACACAGACATGATGTTCCTTTCTGCAGGGATTTAAGTGTAATTTACATCATGACAAGCTTGAAACGATCACAGACAGAAAGGCCTGTTGCCACTGACAGGACCTCTGTTGTTGGCACAGATGGTCCTCCCAAAGTCCACACTGATGATTTCTACATGCGCCGCTTCCGGTCCCAAAATGGCAGTTTAGGATCATCAGTCATGGCTCCCGTAGGGCCCCCACGAAGTGAAGGCTCTCATCATATAACCTCCACTCCTGGAGTCCCAAAGATGGGGGTTCGGGCAAGGATTGCAGATTGGCCTCCAAGAAAGGAAAACATAAAAGAGTCTAACCGTTCAAGCCAGGAAATAGAAACCTCAAGTTGCCTTGAGAGCATGTCCTCCAAAAGCAGTCCTGTGAGTCAGGGAAGTTCTGTTAGCCTCAATTCTAATGACTCAGCCATGCTAAAGAGCATACAGAACACACTGAAAAACAAGACCAGACCATCGGAGAACATGGACTCCAGATTCCTCATGCCTGAAGCCTATCCCAGCTCCCCTAGGAAAGCCCTTCGCAGAATACGGCAGAGGAGCAACAGCGATATCACCATAAGTGAACTTGATGTGGATAGCTTTGATGAATGTATTTCCCCCACATACAAGACTGGGCCATCACTGCACAGGGAATATGGTAGCACATCTTCCATTGATAAGCAGGGAACGTCTGGAGAAAGCTTTTTTGATTTGTTAAAGGGCTACAAAGATGACAAATCTGATCGAGGGCCAACTCCAACTAAGCTCAGTGACTTTCTTATTGCTGGTGGGGGCAAGGGTTCTGGTTTCTCTTTGGATGTTATTGATGGGCCCATTTCACAGAGAGACAATCTCAGGCTTTTTAAGGAAAGGGAAAAACCACTCAAGCGACGTTCTAAGTCTGAAACTGGAGACTCATCCATTTTTCGTAAATTACGCAATGCCAAAGGTGAAGAACTTGGGAAATCGTCGGACCTTGAAGACAACCGATCAGAAGACTCTGTCAGACCTTGGACATGTCCAAAGTGCTTTGCACACTATGATGTCCAGAGCATATTATTTGATTTGAATGAGGCGATTATGAACCGGCACAATGTTATTAAAAGGAGAAACACGACCACAGGAGCTTCGGCAGCTGCTGTGGCATCCTTGGTCTCTGGACCTTTGTCCCATTCAGCCAGTTTCAGCTCACCAATGGGCAGCACCGAGGATCTGAATTCCAAGGGAAGCCTTGGCATGGACCAGGGAGATGATAAAAGCAATGAACTTGTAATGAGCTGTCCATATTTTCGGAATGAGATAGGTGGAGAAGGTGAAAGGAAAATCAGCCTGTCAAAATCAAATTCTGGCTCGTTTAGTGGCTGTGAAAGTGCCTCCTTTGAGTCTACCCTTAGCTCCCATTGCACAAATGCAGGAGTGGCAGTACTTGAAGTCCCCAAGGAAAACTTGGTGTTGCATCTAGACAGAGTGAAAAGGTATATTGTGGAACATGTGGATCTCGGCGCATACTATTATAGGAAATTCTTCTACCAGAAGGGTGAGTAAAGATTGTTTACTTCAATTTTTTTTGTAGTACTTCTTGAAAAGGTATTATTTAGTTTTAAGTAGTGTGATTTAAAATTTGCATGAATTTCTATCTTTCTTAATGGTAAAATATTTTAAATATTTCTCTGTTTTTCTGTTTGCATTTTTTTCATTTCTTCTGTTAGCTGTACAGAGATCTAGAGGTTTTATACGTTAAATTAAATACAAGGATTTTTTTCTTAAGTTAAAATTAGCTTGACTTAGATAAAATTATAATCTTTGTTGTGTTAATTTGATATATCACCTTTAGGGATTATTAAGTTGAAAAATATTTTTATTTTGTGAAATGTTTTGTAGCTTCTATTTTTTGGATTGCAAAAAGAATTAAAATTCTTTTATGTTTTGACATGTTTGCAGTTAATACAGGACTATTTCCTTGCCACCTCAATGTTCTAATTAGTAAGTCATAACTATAATGTATAATTCCTGTTTACTTTATAGGAACTTTGGTGAAAAGTTACAGAGCAATACGTTTCACAGTGAAGCCAAGAAAATTAAGTCTGAGTCATTTATTAGAATAGAAAAGGCACTGAAAAAAGTAGAAAAAGTGGTTTTCTTTTCAATCTTTGTTTGAGGAATGGTTCTATCTAGTTAGATAGAGATAACTGAGATTATACTTTACAGTGTTCCTTCTTAGTTTTAAGAAAGGCACTGTTTTATTGAAGAGTGAAAATTAACTCTTAAAACCTTTCTAATGGCGTTTCTTAAGCTGCATTAAAACTGAGGTGTGAGTTTAATCCTTCAGTCTGGGTCCCCATGCTATAGACAGTATGGTAGCCAACGGAAGGTATAGATTATATAAATTAGCAATCTTGGCAGCCACAGAAAGAGGCCTGTGGTTAAGAGGCTTCTTTCTACAAACTTCTTGAGCAGTGTTTTGCTTGTCTACCTGCTGTTTTAAATTATTTAGTTTTGTTGTTCTGAGTGAAATTTTGTTTCAAATATAGCTCTATGACATTGTTTACTTTAGAACCTAATGTCTTGAGATTATTATAGGAAGGACCTCATTGAAGGTGCATCAATGGAAAGAATTTGTCTCATTGCTAAATATCCACATCTCTTCTCATTTTTAAATAACTATGGTGTAGGTCTTAGACTCAATATAATGAAAGTTCCAATTTCATTTTTGAAGTATATTTTTTCAGAATTATCTTTCTAAAGTTGAGATTTTAGAAACATACCTGTTTTACAATAACCTTTAAAGAAAAGTCTCAAACTCACCAACGTGGCATTTGGGGGCAAATGGTTGTTTGTTGGGATAGAGGCTGTCTAGTATATTGTAGGATGTTACTGGTATATAGCCAGTAGATTTCTTTTGTGCTCCCAGTAAAATAAATCTCTGCAGCCTAAAATATACCTGGCATTGTCAAGTGTTCTGTAGGTGGTAAAATTGCCCCTAGGTGAGAATGACTTCTTTATGGTGCCTGGGACTTTTTTTTTTTTTTTTGGTCTTTTCTTTTTTGGTACTGGGGATCGAACTCAGAACGTTGCACATGCTGGGCAAGCGCTTTGCCACTGAGCTACATCCCAGCCCTACCCGGGAAATTTTAAAAAAGTGTTTCTCAGCTGTTCAGATGTTTCCAAAAGGAGCCTTCTTGTCTTCACCTATAAGTGACACACTGAGTCGAACTTAAGACAAAATGTAGTATTTTTATCTTATTTGTGGTAGTGAGTACTTTTCTTCCTAATAGTATCAATAATAAACATTTTTAGCACTCATGTACTAGGCACTTTGCTAATCCTTTGATACAGCATATGTTTGTTTATTTTTTTCCATTTCAACCCTTTTATGCACATGGGGTAGGCATTGGTGTGTATGCTATTTTGCAAAAGAGAAAACTGGAGGTTGGTGATAGACTTGTCATGGAGCTAGTAAATGTGGGATCCAGGATTCCACTTTACTCTCTCAGCGTGTTACATGTTCTTAATCACAATCCCTTGATCTGTATTATGTGAAGTGAAAGAGGAGAGTCTGATGAACATATTTTATTTTTCAAATGTATGAAATAAAATTTGGACATCAACAATCCAGAAAAGTCCCGTTTATAAGTTAAAAAGTCTCATAAGTTAAAAAAGCCACGACTCTGGTAGATACTAATATGCAACATGGAAAACACCTTCTTACTGGAAATAGGTAGGACTGCTTTATTAAAAATATCAGTAAAAAGACATAGTTGTTGAAAAGCATATGTATTCATTGAGAAATGAAAACATATTTGCCCTACTCCTCTAAGTCAAAGGGTTCTAACCCTGATTCTACTCAGTATTGTATTAGTATTTTATAATACTAATACTAACCTTATACTAATACTAATACTAACCTTGAGGCAAGCATGTAGACCTAGCATGAGTCAGCACAGAATTGATTTCATCATTTTATTCCCCCTTATTTCTGTAGCTGTCTTGCTCACATCTGATCCAGCAGCTTTCTTCTTGATGACTTGGCCTTTAGTTAAGTCTTCCTAAACCTTTCAACTTAGTTTTTCAAAGAATCCTCATTTATCTTTTGTACTCATATTTTATCAGCTTTCATGATAATTAAGCTTCATAATTAAAGTAAGTTACTGGCATCAGCAGGTCTGGGAGGATGCAGCAGATTCTGCCCAACATGAAGTCCTGCCGGTAGGAGCAGAAGGTATGTGTGGCATCAGAGATGGTTGGCTAGTGCCAGTGGGCACTGCCCAACTGGGTATGAGGAAGGACAAGCATGGTTAGTCTAGGAGGCTAGTCCAAGGAAAGCCAGTCTCAGAGCATGCCCACTCTTGATAGCTCTACTTAGGGCACAGGGAGTTCTTGTCATCTATTACAACATAGTAACATCACAAACTATGGCTCTGTGGAACGAGTTTTTACTATATAGCTTTGATTCACTAATACTAGGGATTTAACCCTTTCTTTCCTGGTCAAAACCAAAGCAAATCCTCTTGTTAAAAGTATACTATATAGCAGTATCCAATGGAATTTACTCTTCAGCAATGCACAGGACCTGGCTTCTTCATCCTTAGTTTCTATTCCGCTATTTAATGTATTTCTGACTTTATTCTGCGTAAGTCTCTGTAAACAAAATTTTACTTTACCTGAAGTACACACTACAGCCAAGGGTAAAGTTTAATCATGTTCTGCCAATGAAGCTATGGTCACTTTAACATCATATTATTTTTATAAACACCATTATTTTGCAAAATACGTTGTAGATTCTTTGACTTGGCTCATAAGCCAAGACTAGTTATGGAAAAATGTTAGACCTATAGAAGGGCTTAATTGCTTGGACTTATTAAAATAAGCAACAAGCCATTGCTCTTCTTCCTTCTAGTACTTTCTTCTGTCGCTTCTCTTTGCCACTTTGGTAATCTATGTGTTGTGCAGCCAGGGTGAAATGACAGCAGTAACATAGCTAACATTTACTGGTTTGTGCTTTAAGTAGACCTCCTTACTTAATGCTCGCAGGATTCTGAAGAGAATCTGTCTTGTGATCAAAGTTCAAGTAAAAGAATCATAGACTAGACAATAGGCTAGCATTCAAATCAAGGTGGTCATTTTCTTTTGAGTACATACATATTTTGTGACAAGTTTTTACTTCAACAGTTAAAGTATCAAGTACATTTGTAAGTGGAATATATTATTGTAGACTAATTAAGTGTTGTCTATAGCTAACGTGCCTTATTGAAGACGGGACTCTTTCTCAGCTATCACTCACCTCATTCGCTATGGCCCCACAGAACATTTTCTACTTTTCACTGGGTTTACATATCTCTATGAGGAACACTCCTCAATCCCTTTGGAAGGGAAGTATTTATAGAAGACAGAGGAGTCATGGTTTGCCTTGAAAGTAGAATTTGTTGAACCATTGATCCACAGTGCTGGCAGGCTTATCTCTATGTCAAGTTGGTGTTACTCTCAAAGTCAAGATATTATGATGGAGAAGGATCTTCCTCTATTGCTCAGTGGCCAACAGAAAGTTACCATTGTACTATCTAAGAATATTTTCTCAGTCCTTACAATGAGAGAAAATCAATGCTTATGCGTTAATCTGATAACTTTATGCCACTGGATTTTATTTTCTTACTGTTCACCTTCTTCTTCCTGCCACACACATGTGTGTTGAGCAGTAAGCCAGACCCCAGAATAATCACTTTGGAAGTAGAATTCTGATATTACTAGAAAGTCTTCTTTTTTTACTTTTCATCTCCTGTGAAATCAGCCATCTCTAACAGCCATTCTTACATTACACATAACTTTATTTGTACTAAAGTGACACCTTCAGTGCTTTGACACATTATAAATTTTGTTATCAAGAATAAGTTTTTGTCAAGTTTTGATCTGTTAAGTGATCATCATTAAGTACCTATTCTGAGTTTTGATGGACTGTTTCTCTATGGCATGGACCAAAAATAAAAGTGGTCTCAATTGAGACCCAAACAGTCATACCAACTTCACAACTTATAGTTATACATTGTAATAATAGATCATTAAACTGTCTACTCTAGAATAATTTTTATTAAAGTATACACTAGTTTCCTAGAGAGTAAACTTTGTTTTTTCTTCAAAAGTTTTTGTGTATATAGCACAGTTTATAGATGAGACAGGAACAACAGTGTACCTAATAACCTGGATAATTAGCTATGCCCTGGCTATAGCTGTGCCCTCCCTGGTAGTTTCGTATTTGTTCACAGCTAGTAACTGACTTGAGTTCTTCATGTGTAGTTAGTCATTTTGTTTCCAGTAGAGAAGCAAGTGAAGAGACCTCTCCAGTGATGCTAAGGTAAACTATCAAAAGCCCTGGTGTAACCAGCATGGCCAGAGTAGGCAGCTACTAGTAATCTATGTTTTACAAACTGAGAGGCTTAATTTTTGCATGTTTGTGTCACTTGTGAGCAGTGTACTACCAAGTGTCCAAATTCTTCAAGAATATTATTCCTTATTTGGTTTTCTGATGTGGATAATTTCATCTTTGGGTAAATGATGGGCACCCAATATGTCTGTCCTCCTGAGCTATATTATGCTTCTGCTCTTGAACCGAACAGACAATTCTGTGAAAATAAATAATGGAAATATTTTTTGATTTTTTTTTGAGATATTGAGGCTTGAACTTTGGGCCTTGAACTAATACTAATAAGTTTAAAACTGTGAAGTAGAATATTTACACATTTACTCTTTAAACATTTGCTGTTGACTGTGTGTGTGTGTGTGTGTGTGTGTGTGTGTGTGTGTATCAATCAGTATTGAGTATTGAACTCAAGGCCTGGACATTGTCCCTTAGCTGTTTTGCTCAAGGCTAATGCCCTACCACTTGAGCCATGGCTCTAATTAGGCTTTTTGGTAGTTAATTAGAGATAAGAGTTTCATAGACTTTGCTGCCCAGGCTAGCTTTGTACTCTGGTTTTAGCATCCTGAATAGCTAGGATTACAGATGTGAGCCACTAGCACCCAGCTCTATTGGTATTAATTTTAAAACTTATTCTATGTTTCATGAATGATTTTTGTCTTCTCAGACATACAGTTTTCCTTTTTTTCTGATTTTTTTTTCTCTTTCTTACTGTTGATCTTCCATAGTAGTCACAAGGTTTTGCTTCATTTGTGACTAAAAGCCAAGGTGGCTTGGGTTCTTTGCTTGCAGTAGTGGTGGCTGTTCTCTAGACACAGGAGTGCTGAGGACTAGGACTGGAAAAGTAGTGTGATCTGTCCACAGGGAGCTGTTGCATTGAAAGGGGAAAGGACCAAGAGCAGGATAAAGGATAGAAACATGGTTTGTCCAGGTTAGGAGAGCTTTATGTTACTCTCCTTGGATCTGTGTTTTCTTCCTAGCCTCACTGCATGCTTTCACATGACAAACTGCCTGTCCTCCAGGCTTGTGAAGCCTTGCAGTCTTCTTAAAGGAGCCGTGGATCCTTCAGCACCTTGATACCCTTGTTCCACAGGATGCTTTGAGGATACACCCACTGGGTCACAGCAATCTAAGCACACCTCTAGGGTCAGGACCACAGGTTAGAAGGTTCCGTGTACGTTTTACAATGAATGAATGTTTGGTGCAATGTGAAGGACCAGATGGATTGAGCTGATGAGTCATTGAATCTTGTACTTACAGCATCAGCTAGGAACATTGAGGGCCCTCTGTGTATGTGACCTTGTGTTATATATATTCCAGACACCCAGCAGAGTGTATAGTTCTTTTTTCTCACTCTTCAGGAAATGAGGCCACAGACAAGTCTGTGAGTGCTCCTAATGGTTTTGTGGAGATTAGCAAAAACCACCAATCATGGCCACACACCATCACTGGAACTGACTTTTAGCTGTTAACTTGAATAGACACACTGATGGTATGTTTAAAATTGTGAAATACAAGAATAGTTACACTTTTACTTTTTAAATACTCGTAGGCCAAAAAAGATGTGAAATTTGTTTGATTATCTGTATGGTTGACTGTTCAAAAAGATAATTGGTTATCTGTCATAGCCTGACAGTGATCAATAAAAAGTTCTTGTGACTGCATTACTTTTTATTTCCTCTTTATTTAAATAGCATTTTTAAAATTTTTGTTTTCACCAATTCCATGCAATTTTATAAGGTCAGTATAGCCTCATAATAAAGCTTGCCTTTTCATGACTGCCTAGCAAATGCTGTTCTAATCTTGACCATTCTGTGTAGCTTTCCTCATTTGTTTTTTGTTTGTTCTTGTTGTTGGGTATGCTCACTATGTCTGGGCCACTCTTGAACTGGTGAATCCTGCCTCAGCCTTCTGAGTACTTGGATGACAGGTGTGTTTACACCTGGCTTCCATGCAGTGTTTAAGAATTACCTTTGAAAAAGACTTGGCACCCCTGACAATTACTCTTATGTAGCAATAATTATAAGCTTAATGCAGTTCTTTAGGATAGAATTCTGGCATTTGGCCAGTCCTTCACAAATGTCTCCATTACTCTGAGCTGCTTTTAATTATGATGCAAAATCTTAACCTATTTAGTTCTCATGGAACCTCCACCCTTATAATTAGGATAAGTCCTTTGGGGACCAAGGACAGAATCTCCGATTGGGGTGTTCCCAAGCAAAGAGAGTCATTGTTTAAACAGTTGGCCATTTCTAATCTCCACTTTGGCAAACTCTGCTTCCAGATAGCAGTAGCTCATCCCTGTAATCCTAGCTACTCAGAAAGCTGAGATTGGGAGGGCTGCATTTCAACACCAACCCAGGCGAAAAAAAGTCAACAAGATTTCATAAAATAATCGGCAAAAGACTGGGCTGGAGACATGGCTTACATGATAAAAGCATCAGCCAGGTAAGCAGGTTGAATATCCCAGTACTGTGGCATACTTGCAACGAGTATGCTTCAAAGTAGAGTACTCTGCTTTAACAAAAAGCATTAAAAATGTCAAAACTGGTCAGTTACTCTTCTGCTGCTCAGAAGAGAAGCAGAATGGGCTGCTCGGTTGTCTGCTTGTTCCTTGCATCTTGAGCATTTCCTCTTCTTTTCCTGAGAAAATGGAAGCATTTATTTTTCCTTCTGCATAGTCAATTAGGTAACTCTACAATTAGAATATGATTGTTTTTGTGAGTTTAACATATATTGCCATAATGCTTTCTAAAATGGTTGGTATCAGTCCACAATGCTACCAGTAGCAGTGTAGGAATACGTTACTGCTTTGCCAAGAGCTGGGTTTTCATTGTCTATTTTTTCTAATTGTGGTAGGCATGAGATAGTAGGTAGCTACGTTTGGTTTGCTTTGCTTACTTAATTTTAAAAATGTCCTTACTATATCCTGACTTAAAATGTTCTAGGTAGGTGCTCGAAAGTGGTATGGCTGGGTCATAGAGCACTATGTTTAGTTTTTTGAGGAACCTCCAAACCACCTTCCAGAGTGTTTGTACATTCCTACCAGCAGTGCAGTAGGGTTCCCTTTCCCCCACATTCCTGGCAGCATTTCTTGTCCAAATTCTTGATGTTGGCCAACCTTCCTGGGGTGAGATGGAATTTGAAAGTCATTTTGATTTGCATTTCCTTCACTGCAGGGATGTTGAGCATTTCCTCATGTGTCTATTTGCCATTTTTCTTCTTTCCAGAGGTTTCTCTTAAGCTCCTCTGCCCATTTATTGATTAGTTTATTAGCTTTGGGAGGGGTTAAGTTTTTTAGTTCCTTGTATGTTTTTGATACTATTTATTTGCCAGATATACTTCTAGTAAAGATTTTTTTCCCCAGTCTGTTTGCTGTCTTTCTAGTTGTCCATCCATGTTCATTGTTGCACTATTCACAACAGCCAAGTTGTAGAAACACCCCAGGTGCCCTATAATAGATGAATGGATTGATAAAATGTGGCACATATACACAATGGAAATTTTCTCACCCATTAGAAAGAATAAAATTATGTCATTTACAGGGAAATAGATGGACCAAATGATGCTAAATTAGGTAAACCAAGCTCAGAGAGACAAATGGCATATGTTTTCTCTCATATGTGGAAGCTAGATCTAAAATGTGGAAGCTAGATCTAACTGCACATGATAACCCATGCAGGACTCTAGGCATTTCACACACCAGCAATCAGAATAAAGGAGGTATTCCATTAGGGGAGGAACCCAAAGGTGTAACTTCTCTGGACATTTAAAATATTATTTATCTAAACAAACTTCAGGAAATAAAAACATGTTATTTTTGTTGTTATCAGTGGTGACAGTGGTGTTTGTCTTTGCTTTGGATTTGTTTTTCTTTGGGTGGTGTAAGAGGAGGTACAGAAAGGGAGGGACAAAAGATGAAGAAATATAACTATGCTATTCAGTATAAACTCTATGGAAAATGATCTATGTAACTTTGTGGGCAAGGATGGGAGGGTGAAACTTGGGCAAAGTGAAGGAAGAGGTGTTATTATCCAAAAAAAGAAATATATTCCTGACTTATGAAATGGTAACCCCTCTGTACAACACCTTGAAAATGAATTTATATTTTAAAAAATAATATAAGACCAGCTCCACAAAAAGTTTAAATTAAAAAATTGTGCATAATTTTGGGACAACAAATTCTAAATTTAAAAGTATAAACTAAATACTCTTCATAATTATACTTAGTATATATTATGCTGATGTTTCTAGGGACTTTTACAATGGAAATTTTAGTCTGTAGGTATAAAACCATGTGACAAATTCCAAATTTGTTGGTTGAAGTCTGTAACTTTTGTGACTCTTGTTTTCCTTTACAATTAAAATGCCAGGCTCGCCATTTCTGTCTGTGTACATGTTCCGGGTGCACAGCTTATAAGAAAATGATTTGACTGTCTCGCACCTAATTAGGTGGGCATTGAACCATTCACTATTTCCTCTCATTTTTATTACTGTATAAGCTAAAAAATGCAGCTATTTATGTGCCTTGGCAAAATGTTAAATGTGAGCTGTGAAGATAGGGGAGGAAGCAACAAATGTGTATGATATGTATGTAATGTTAATCTCTCTCTCTGCCAACAAAGAAAAAAATTGGCCACATGGTAAATCAGGGAATAAAAGCATTGTGATCTGACTAGATAAGTGGCTTATCCCTTTAGGCATCATTGTTGTCTATTCCTAATAATGTTTCAGAAACATGTTAATGTATAATTGTAAAGGAAATGAGTTTTGATGTCAGTAGTTATAATAATGTGTTTGACTAGGACTGCTGTTTGTGATATCCTGTGTAAATCATACTAGTCATATCTAAGATGATGTGAATGAAGAAAGTACTTGGAAAAGTTGCTCTATTTTATCATTCAAATATAGTGGTTACAATATTGAGCTTTGACCTTCCAATGTGCTGGTGTATTACTACATTTGGTATTATAATACTTACATTTCAATTCATGTATCAGCGGCTTTATCTACTTAGATTTTCAGTTTCTCTTCAATTTCTCTCCCCTTTCTCCTCTAATTTTCTTCATCCTGAATTCCCTTCTCAGAGTTGCTCTTGCCTTCTTTTGACATTCCCTGTTGGTCACTCTCTGTCTTTGTTCCCCTTGTCCTCTCATCTCATCATTTCACCTCCAATGAGAGAGCTGACTATGAATTTGGTTGAAAGAGCTTCTTTTCTTTACTACCCCAGAATGGCTGGTAGAATGGGGCTGCATTAAGAAGCAAGTATAGAAGTCAAGCCTAGAGGCTAGGGTGCTGAGAGTAATGTACTCTTCTCCAGTGAAACTGAAGGAAAGGCAGAGCTCTTCAAGGGTGTTCAGAAAGAGTAGACTGTGGCTGTAAAATGTGACTTGTTTCTTTTGACAACGAAGTCTAAAAACGTGAAAATTCAACTTAAGTTCACCTGTTGCAGGAAAACTCTTCTGTTCCAGAGGATTACATACCAAGGTTTTTAATTGAGTAAACTTATATTTTTGTAGAAAAATATATTTTACATTTTTTCTATGCCTTCATAATCCTTAGAAGAGGAAGGAAATTGGGCAGTAGATGAGAACACAAAATTTAATTGTAAGAATTATTCTTATTCAAGGTGAAAAACTTTTTGAAGAAACAGAGTCTGATGATGATAGCAGAGTGTTTCACACTGGAATCCAGGCCATAATCTCTGTCTATACTAACAGAATGGTCATAGATGAGGACTGACAGGGGAGGCTGTTTTGGGTATAATAGCTAGAACTATTTTTTCAGTTAAAAAGATTGATGGGGTCTGCACAAACAGGGACATAAGTTCAAAAAAGATCTTTTCCATCATTATCAAACCAAAGATGGGTTGTTTGAAGATAGGTTCTAAAGAATGTGTTTGAAGTTAGTTTACAATTATCTCATTACCATTCTCCAACTCAGAACTGTGCTTCTGTAATAGCTGAGAAAAACTGCACAAAAATGTAGTCAACTTTGTGTAGAAAAAAGTAGTTAGGTTTGTATAGGAAAATGCCAAAAATTTTAAATGGTAATTAGTTATGTATAGTCTTCATTTTTTAAACTTTAATTTTATAACAGCTTGTTTTATATATAAGGTTAATTTTTATATATGTTTTATATTTATATTTTTAAATTTTATGTTATATATACTTACAATATGTATTCATGTTATACTTATATTTAAAATTTTTATATTTATATTTTATCTCTCTTTTTTTTTTTTTTTTTTTTGCCAGTCCTAGGGCCTGGACTCAGGGCCTGAGCACTGTCCCTGGCTTCTTTTTGCTCAAGGCTAGCTCTCTACCACTTGAGCCACAGCGCCACTTCTGGACTTTTCTATATATGTGGTGCTGAGGAATCAAACCCAGGGCTTTCATGTATGTGAGGCAAACACCATTAGGCCATATTCCCAGCCCCCCTATATTTATATTTTATATTTCTTATTTTATATGCAGTTTATTTTTAAATAACCTTTTAATTTTGCCCATCAATTAATATTAGAATGATTGTTTTAATAGTTATTTTTTATTTTTCAAGTTAGAAAAGACTCAATAGTATGAAAAAGTTTTATGTGAAAATTCCATAGATGTATTTAGTATATTGTGAGCAAGTTCACCCAGTCTTCAGTCCTTCTTCCCTTCTCTTAGTAAAACAATGTGGTGGATTTCATTATGGTGCCTTTTTTTTGCCAGTCCTGGGGCTTGGACTCAGGGCCTGAGCACTGTCCCTGGCTTCCTTTTGCTCAAGGCTAGCACTCTGCCACTTGAGCCACAGTGCCCCTTCTGGCTGTTTTCTGTATATGTGGTGCTGGGGAATTGAACCCAGGGCTTCATATATAGGAGGTGAGCACTCTTGCCACTAGGCTATATCCCCAGCCCCATTATGGTGCCTTTTTTTTAAATTTAAATTTTATTGTAAAGGTGATGTACAGAAGGGTTACAGTTACAGAAGTAATGAGTATATTTCTTTTTGAACAGTGTTACCCTCTCCCTCATTTTCCCTCACTCCCCCCACCAACCCTTCTTCCCCCAAGTTATAAAGTTCATTTCCAACATCTTATCTAGGGAGTGTCACTGTTGAATTGGCTTACCCTTTGTCTTACTGTTTCTGTGATTCCCCTTCCCCTCTCCAAATCAGAAAAACTTATATACAAGCAAAGGGTATGGAGATAAAAAAACAATGACAATAGGGAATAAACCAAAGGGGGAAAAAAAGGAAGAAAGTAAAAAGAAATAACTGAAAACAGTACAATTAAAAAGAAAAAAACACCTCATTTCTGTTTCTTGTTCATATGCACATGGCTGTTGAGCCATTCTGATCTTTTCCTAAGAATATCGCCCTTTGTTTTCACTGTGCAATGCATAGAGTGCTGTTTAATCATATCCAAGTGTAATTATTTGTTTTGTACTATTCATTGGATTCACTTGTAGATTTATAGACATATTCTAGTTACTACAAATGAGGGAATTCATGCAGCCTATGTTTCTTTGGGTCTGGCTTACTTAGCTTAATATAATTTTTTCCACTATCTCTGTAATCTTTTCTGAGTATATTGGAAACTGTGTATACTGGTATTGGAACTAGGAAATTGAAAGGGAATACCAAAATCGAGAGACACAGGGTAAAAAAAGACAAACAACTACAAAAGCAATACTTGCAAAACTGTTTGGTGTAAGTGAACTGAACGCCCCATGGGGGGAAAGGGAAAGGGGGAGGAGGGAGGAGGGTATGAGGGACAAGGTAACAAACAGTACAAGAAATGTATCCAATGCCTAACGTATGAAACTGTAACCTCTCTGTACATCAGTTTGATAATAAAAATTTGAAAAAAAATAATTTTTTTCCAAGTCTTTCCATTTCCTTACAAATGACAATATCATTCTTTCTGATGGAAGCATAGAATCCCATTGCTAAATATACAACATTTTCTTGATTGATTTATCCACTGAGGGGCATCTGGATTTATTTCATATCTTGTCTATGTAAACAGTGCTACAATGAGTATGGTTATGCTTGTGGCCTTAGTGAAGGCTGATTTATGGTCATTTGGCTATATGCTCAGGAGTGAGATTGCTTGATCATAGGGAAGCTTTATGTTTAATCTTTTGAGGAACCTCTACACTGCTTTCCAGGGATTGAACAGGTTTATATTCCTACCAACAGTGTAGTAGTGTTCCCTTTTGGCCACATCCCTGCCAGCCTCTATTATTATTAGTTTTCTTAATAATGGCCATTCTAATTTGGGTGAGGTGGAATCTCAATGTTGTTTTGATTTGCATTTCTTTTGTGGCGAGAGATGTTGAACATTTCTTATGTGTCTATTGGCCATTCTTATTTCTTCTTCAGAAAAGTTCTCTTTAAGTCTTTAGCCCACTTATTGATGAGGTTGTTTCTCTGAGAATTTGGGGGGGGGGAGGGTTTAAGCTCTAAGTAAATTTCAGATGAGGCCCTTCTCTGATGTATAGCTAGTAAAAAATCTCCCAATCAGTTGAATTTTTATTTATCCTGCCAGCTATGTCTTTTGCCATGAAGAAGTCCTTCAGTTTAATGCAATCTCATTTATCCAGCCTTTCTTTGATTTGTTGTTGTTTTTTTTTTTTTATTTCTGAATCTTTTCTTAGAAAGTTTTGACCTGTGCCAAGTTGCCCTAGTATTTCCCCTTCCTGTAATATTTTCTGGGTATCTGGTCTTACATTGAGGTCCTTGGTCCATTTGGAATTTATTCTGGTGCGGTGTGATATATAAGGATCTAACTTGAGTTAGAGTTTTCTAGCCAATTCTTCCTACACTATTTATTGAAGAGACTGTCTTTCTTCCATTGTGTGTTTTTGGCTTCCTTATCAAAAAGTAGGTGGCTATACTTCTGTGGGTTCATTTCTGGGTCTTCAATTTTATTCCATTGTTTGTCAGGCCTGTTCATGCACCAATACCAAACTGTTTTTTATAACTACAGCTTTGTAATAGAGTTTGAAGTTTGGGATTGATATTCCTTCAATACTGTTCTTTGTACTAAGGATTGTTTTTGCTATTTGGGGTCTTCTATTATTCCATTTGAATTTTTGGATTCTTCTGTATCATTGAAGAATGTTGTTGATATTTCTGTGGTTATTATATTGAATTTATAGATAACTTTGGGCAGTATTGCCATTTTCATGTTGTTAATCCTCCCAATCTAGGAAAATGGGAGATTTTTCGAGTTCCTTAAATCTACTTTAATTTCCTTTTTCAGGTTTTTAAAGTTTTCATCATAAAGGTCCTTCACATCTTTGGTTAAGTTAATTCCTATATATATATATTTTTTTTTTGAAGCTATTACAAATGGAGTTGCTTTCCTGGTTTCAACTTCACTATTCTCATGTATGTTAGCATACAGAAAAGCTGTTGTTTTTGTAGGTTAATTTTATACCTTGCTACTTTGCCAAAGTTTCAGATCAGCTCAAGTAACTTGGGAGAGGAATGTATGGAGTTCGTTAAATACAGGATCATCTCATCTGCAAAGAGGGAGAATTGTCTTTCCCTATTTGGATCCCCTTTATGTTTGCCTCTTGCCTTATTGCTCTAGCTAGGAATTCCAATACTATATGGGACAGGAGTGGAGAGACAGATATTATTGTCTCATTCCTGATTTTAGAGGAAATGGTTTGGACTTTTCACCATTAAATATAATGCTTGCTGTAGGTTTGTTATATTGAGGAATGTTCCATGGATCCCTAGCTTCTCCAGAGCTGTTATAAAGGGGTGTTGTATCTTGTCAAATGCTTTTTTCTGCATCTATTGAGATGATCATGTGGTTGTCATTGCTCCTGTTGTGCTGAATTACATTAATTGACTTGCATATTCATTATGCAGTCTTCATGCATATATATGTAATAGACTTTGGTCCTGTTTACACATTTTCTTCTGCCCCTCCCCATCCTGTTGATTTCCCCCTGCCACAGTACTCCTTTGATCCTCAAGTCTTGTAATTATTGTTATCATTTTAGACCTCAGTTATGCATATGAGCCCAAACACTAAATTATGTAGTTTTTGAGCTTTGATTATTTTGGTCTATATCATGATTTCCAGTTTCATCCACTTCCCTGTGAGTGACATAATTTCAGTCTTTTCCTGACTGGATATCCCATGGTGTAGATATAAATATATATTTTCTGTATCCATTCATTGTTGTTGGATACCTAACCTGATTTCACTATTGTAATAGTTCCGCAATAAACATGGGAGTATGCAAGTATATTGATATTACTGTGTAAGCACTTTTATTTTGCTCCTGCTTCCTGTCACTACTCACTGTTTTAGATGTCTAAAGGACACTTCCAATGAGACCTAAGATGAGAAGATTTAGTCAAATGATGAGGAATTGTGGGAAGAATATTATAGGCAGTTTTCTAGATAGAAAAGAACATAGTGAGATTGCACAACAAGAAGTTTTATAGAGTTGTTTCTTAGGACATGCAAGGATGAGAGAAAGGTATGAGTGAAGGGTGGTGTGATAGGCTAGTAACATATTGTTAAGCCCTTTGGGCAGCCATGGAAAATATCTTAAGATCATAAAAGAAACTTAAGCTTAATGGTGACCAGTTACATTTGCATTTTAGGAGGATAATCTGACTTGTGTGTGAATGAGTTGGATAAAAGCAAACTCTTACCAGGTGTAGGTGGCTCACACCTGTAATCCTAGCTACTCAGGAGGCTGAGATCAGAGGATCTCAGTTCAGCACCAGCCTGGGCAGGAAAGTCCCTAAGACTCATCTCCAATTAACCACCAGAAAACCAGAAGTGGTGTTGTAGCTCAAAGTGGTAGAGCACTAGCCTTGAGCTAAAGAGCACAGTGACAGCCCCCAGGCCCAGAGTTCAAGCCCTATGACCGACAAGAAAAAGAAAGAAAAGAAGAGGAGCAATCTGTTTACTACAATCACAGGCAAATTAATGGTGTATGCCAAAGGCATTGAGATAATAAAGTTCAGAGAAGGAATAGATATTCATGATGGAAATGAGAATGAAAACTAAGCAAAGACCTTCTAGGTGGTACTATCAAAACCAGGACAAAGTGATGTCATAGAAATCTCAAAGTGTTTGTAGAGAGAAATAATGGTGACCTGAGCTAAGTTGCAGAGATTTTGAGGTAGATAAAGAGCAAACGTACTTTAATGTTAACTTAAAGGGGGTCATTGGTGGCCCATGCAGTGGAAGTCAGATTATAGCAGTTCTCAAGTGAGAATTAAGCAGCTCCTTCTGAAGTTTATAAGGAAAGAAGATAACTGCTTAAAGTTGAAGGATGGTAACAATATAGTGTAAATTATATATCAAAAGGTAGAGAGACAGGAATGAGCAAGAAGCAGAAGTTGAAAATAGAGAAAGTGATCAAGGCTTTGACATTCCTGGAGGGTGGAATGAGCAGAGGTTAGGGTTTCAGAACATTGGGATTTATGTGTGTATTTATGCGTGTATGTATTTGTTTATACCAGTACTGCAGCTTGAACTCAGGGCCTCTGTTCTGACTTGGCTTTTTACCCTCATGGTTGGTATTCTACCACTTGAAACACACCTTGATTTCCAGCCTCTTGAAAGTTAATTGGAGATTAGAATATCATGGATTTTTCTGCCTGGGCTGGCTCAGCCGACGTCTGAGCTTCCTGAGTAGCTGGGATTACAGGCATGAGCCACCAGCACCCAACTTACATTGGGCTTTAGATCATAAGTAAAAGTGAATCAGAGTCTGACTGCAGATCAGCTTGTGTGCTTGATGGCAGAAGGTGAGGAGTTTACTTCTGTAGTGGCTTCTCTGTTTTCTTTGTGATATAGACATTCTCATTTGCTGGAATTGAAGAGAATGTGTGGGAGGAGGGTAGAATAGGAGAATAAAGGAGAATAGGGGATGTCTGACACATTATGCGGAAGCAGAGAGAGCAGGGACCAGGGAAAAACTGGTGGAAGAGGATACATTTCAGGTATTGATGATTAACTGATAGTGGGGCTGTGTCGTCACGAATTTCTGTAGTACCTTAGAACAGCAGTCACACTTTCCCTTCCTAAGAGATGTGTCTCTGAAGTGCAAAGAAGGGAATACAGTGAATGTGATTCATTTCTTTGAACATCCACCATTGTTCTGTGCTGCAATATCGAAAGTTCCTCTGAGGTTATTGAAGTGTGTGAACTGAACCCCTTTACTTCTTCAGTAAATGGCTCCAGAATGCTGTCTTGTTTTCCTTTAAGTTTTTGTCTGCTTTTTTATACTATTTGTCTCCTCCCTTTCTGTTTTTTTCCTTGTTGTCAGTTGTTCTATCACATTGCTGTCTGCATGCAAGTCTATATCAGCCCTACACTCTGGACTTTGTCAACTTCGGGATTATCACACCTGAAATAAAGCTGTGGGCTTGAAGACCAGACAACCAAGCTTGTTAGAATTGTGTGCAAAGTAAGAGTATATAACCTCTTAGTGTGATTCTCATGTGCTGTGCTTTGAGGATGTACATGAGTGTTTGTACATGAACTTTGTGACATTTATTGGAATGTTTCTGTTGTCCATGTGAAATGTTTGTTGCTTGTATTCCCATTGTTTATTTTCTTATTTTGAATTTCCATGGATTATAATATATTAGTCCTCAATATTTATGATTATATTTTTGTAATTGTGATTTAGTTCTCATATTCTCATAATTCTTACCTAATTTTAAACCCACATTAGACATTATTATTATTCTCATGGATTTTCAAATATTTACATATTTTATATGGAAATAACATGTATTTTCAACTGTTTTTCATTTGTATAAAAATAACATACCATGTCACAACTTGGTCATGTAGCCATGTCATATGTAAATGAAATTGAACAAAGTTAAATATTTTGAAAGGCTTGAAGAATTAAGTTATATACTCTTGCTTATTATATATTTTTCGTTAATATGGACTTCATCTGTGAGCATCCCATGTGCATATAAATGTTTTAATTTTTTTAAAGAAATATAGTCTTAGATGTCCAATAAATATCAATTTAACACTTCCTGTAAAATACTCTTTTTCTGTTTCTTTTTTCTTCTTCATTGCTAGGGATTGAGCCCAGGACCTCACACATATCTAGGGAAGCACTCTGCCTATTATGAACTACATCCTTATTCCCAGTTTATTTAATTTTGATTACCTTCTTTCATGTCAGGAAGAAGGTAATTTCTACAGGGTCATTTGGTGACTTGGACCTACCTCCAAGGCTCTTCTGGGCCTCTGGGCTGTTAAGAACACAGAGACACCCTCACTGTTAGTTCTCTGACTATACTGGTTGACTAAAAGAAGGCTATTCTCTAGATTCCCAGATTCCCCCTGGGTGATAGCCTTACTAGACTCCTTTTGTGCTTACCACAGAGGGACTACTGGTAAGGCCTAGAGCTCTGAGTCCAGACTGCTGCCTCTCCAAGGGTGTTTGGAACTATTTCTTCTGAGTTCCTTTATCCAGCTTGGGGCTAACTGGGAATAGGGACACGGGCCCTGAGATGGTGTCCCACTCTCTCTATGGACATCACTTTAATCTGAAGGAAAATTCTTGCTCTTTTGCATTCTATACTCAATAGGTTTGGGACTTTTTAAAAGTAAAAAGTCTCAGTATTAAACTTTCCATAATACAATGAAGAATACTGTACATAATATATCTATTAAAATGATGGGATATAGGAAGAATAAAGCAAATTTAAGAAATTACAATAGAGTAGTAGGTTATAGAATAGTAAAACAACAACAGGCCATTTCTGTTCAGTGTTACCTTCTCTAGAATAAAACTTGTGTAGCCTTTTTAGTTTTAAATAATTCATTGAAGGATATTAGTACTTGTAAAGCATGCTTACAACTTACTGGTATAATTTTCTCAGAAGTGATCTTAAATACTTGGCAGGAGCTAACATTTTCCAGTGTTAGATGAATTTTCTAATTTTGTTTTGTTTTATTTTATCAAAGAACACTGGAACTATTTTGGAGCTGATGAGAATCTTGGTCCGGTGGCTGTGAGCATTCGAAGAGAGAAACCAGAAGAAATGAAAGAAAATGGATCTCCATATAACTACCGAATAATTTTTAGAACTAGTGAGGTAAGTGGCAAGTGAGAGAGGCTTGAACCTTAATTTCAGTGTGTATTTGTATGTAGGGAACTGGGGAGGATGGAGTAGAAGCAATAGAAGAGCAATTATTCAGTAGCCCACAATCACAGCTGTCAGAGTAAAAAAGACTTTTCTATTGTCCTGTTGGAAATGTAGGCAGACAAGATGGGTAGAAATGGATCCTTTCTTTCTAAGGCTGAGTAGATAAAATAAATTAATAGAAATTGTGATTCAGAGAAAGATAGGTTTATGAAGTGTGACTAAAAGGAATTATCCTGAACAGTTCAAATGGGCTGTTGCATATCCTACCCAGGACAATTGGCAAGTACCCAGTGTGGGAAACCCACAGACCTACAGGTGAGAGAGGATCATCTAAGACTTAGTTCAGTCTTCCAAGCTACAGCTGAGGACATTTCTGAAGCTAGAAGAGAAAGACTTGGCTTCTTCCTCTTTACCTGTCTATAATTTGTGTCTTTTCTCTGAGGCCTACAACAAAGATTATTTGAACCGAGAAGCTATCTAACTGGGTTAAACTGGATCTGGAAAATCTTTAGGAGTCAAGTACATATTACATATGAGTTTTTATTTTAAAACAAAAGTTAAAAAATATAAAGCAATTAAAGCATTTTTAAATAGAACTTGTAAATTTGTTTTCTTTCCAAGCATTTGCATATAATTGTTCCAGTCATCAATTTAATGCTTCTCTGCTCCTAATTTACTTTAGGAGTCTTCTTATGTATTAATGCGTAATAACCCCTTGAGGTATGTAGAAAATAATGGTTTTGAGTCTAGTTTAAATAGGGCATTTGTCTTCATTTCCCTCACTGGATACACAGCAAGTTTCAGAGGTTAGCTTCACTTAGGATTTTTCCCTGAGCTGGAACTCTAGGGAAATTAAAAATATAACTTTTTAAAGTAAGAATTTAATATCTAATGTGTTGTGTATAGTGGTCAGGGAGAAAGGAAGAGCCTGTTTGCTTTCCTGTGAGTCCCTTGTGTATGTCAGAGCTGATACTTAGATGTGCACGATCTATGTTGAGTATCAGCATCCTGGGTAGCTGTTTCTTTCTGTTCATTAGATTTCCTCGAATGGCTCTTTTCTTATTTCCAAGTGTTTCTGTTCATCTGCTCTTATTTTTATCTCTCTGCCAAGGCCGTTTCAATCAGATCCCCATCGTGAATAGTATTCCTTTTCTGTCTCTGTTTTTTTCAATCAGATCCCCATCGTGAATAGTATTCCTTTTCTGTCTCTGTTTTTTTAAAATCAATTTCTTTCACTTTCCTTACCACTGGGTCAACTTGATTCCTTGGTGTTGGTGGAGTTTCTTCAATGGGTCCTCCCATCTTGGATCCTTCCAGTAGTTTTCCTGCCTTGTACCTCCTCAGCTACCGAGGGCAGCTTCAAGCACTATACCTTCTCCAGGGTTGGTTCTGTTTTGTTCTCTGCTGTGATCTGCAAACCCACTAACTGGTTTTTATCCTGTGCTTTCACTTTGCTGCCTCTGCTGAAGTGTTCTACTTGCCTCTTCCTCCAGTTCTTTGGTCACAGGTTTCACCCTTTCCTGAAGGCCCAATCTGTTTAGTTCCATCCATTGGGTCCTTTCCTTAGCCTTTGGTTAAAAGGTCCACGTCAGTTTTTTTTGGAAAGCCACTTTACTTGTTATGTAGGTCCAAAAACGTTCTGTGTCTGGCCATTCTAGGTTTCTGATTGTTTGGACCTAAAGTCATCTCTGATTCCTCTCTTCTCCTTCTTCCTGCTCCCCAGTTCTAGTCTTTTTAACAGTCTTTGCTGATCTTGTCTTCAAATTGCTATGTGTCTGGAACTCATCTACTTCTCCACCCCCCTTGTGGTCTGGGCCTGGCCTTATACTGGTCTACCTCTGCCCTGAAGTCCTGCATCTAGCCTGTTAAATGTATCTTTGTGAAATGTTATCCACATTTCCTCATTCCTCCTTCAAAAATCCTTTAAGGACTGTCTATATCCTTATGAAACAGATGTGCTTTCCATTATATATCCAACCTCATCTCCAGTGACTCCCCCAGGTTTAGTCTTTTCCAGCCAGTCTAGTTTTGGTTTCTAGTTTAGTGCTAGTTTCCCCAGAACCCCTGAGCTCCAGCACCCTCATTTTTCCCTAGCCATTATTTATTTGTCACAATGACCTTCCTTGACCACTGGATTTTTATGCTTTGCCCCATTTCATATCTTAATTGCATGCTTTCTTTTTATGAATACTTAACATTATCTAACGTACTATACTTTTGTATTTTGTTGCTGTTTCTCCACTAATCCATGAAGATGGACACTTTTATCTGACTTGTTACTACTTGCTTACCTAATGCCTAACCTAGTCCCTTTTCAGGGCTTGGGTTGTAGTGCCGTAGTGTAGTGCTTGCCTAGCATTTGCAAGACCCAGGGTTCCACCCCTAGCACTGCAAAAGAAAAGAAAAGACATTAAAAAAATAAAAAGAAAATCATTGCTTTTTTCCCTCTTTCTCCTTCCTCCTATTTATTTTCTTTTTCTCTGGTACTGGGGCTTGAACTCATGGCCTGGGTTCTGGCCTTGAACCTCTCTGTGCTCAAGGCTAGCTAGCGCTCTCCCACTTGAGCCACAGCTCCACTTCCACTTTTCTCGTAATATGAGTCTCCATAGACTTTCCTGCTTGGGCTGGCTTTGAACTTCGATCCTCAGATCTTAGCCTCTTGTGTAGCTAAGATTACAGGTGTGAGCCACCAGTGCCCAGCTTGATAGATATACTTTAAAATATAGGTTCTTGACCAGACTCCTTAGTTTTAGAGACTTTCATAGAAGTGAGTTCAGTGGATGTGTGTGTGTTATATAACATTTAATTTGAATTAGAGGCTTCTCATGTTATAAATTTCTCATGCCAGTAAATATTCTGAGAAAAGAGTACTCAGCACTGCTATTCAGTGAAAAGCATCAAAATTACAGATACAGATAAAAACAAATCTCTTAGAAATAATCATTGCAAAACACAATAAAAAAAAGACCTGACATGTATTTGTAGGCATGGTGGTTTGTTTATGAACAGTTAAGAGCATAGAAGTAAAAGCATTTATGAGAAATCTCTGTTTCTGGAAGCCATTAACAAAGATATCAGTACATAATGCTAGTGATTGGGTTGTAGAAATGAGCCTTTCTTTCCTCATCTGCTTTGACTTTAAAGGTAGTTTCAGTTATTCTGTGCTACAGGATGCAATGATCTGCATTTCTGGTTTTGTCTTCTAAATTGAAAATGTAGTGGTCTCTGGCCCAAGGTGTATTATCTTATGAAAGGAAGAAGAATCCAATAATTACTGAGTTATCCAGCTATTTTCAGTGATTTAGAAACAAAAGCAGAACAAAATACATTCCATAAAACAAGATATTGATAGGAAAATGATTAATTTTATATGTATTATTTAAAAAGAAACAAGAGAGAAAAAGATACTTAACCATTTGAAAAAACAAAGTACCTTCCATCCCCTTTTCTTGTATTGAGAGCAAGTTGTGAATAAATTTAACTTTTAAAAAATCCACTTTTTAGTATCTTTAAACAGTTGTACAAAGAGATTTCAATTTATGCAATGCATCTTGATCAATGTCATCTCTTCTTGTCATTCTCCCTTATCCTCCCCACCAGTCCCAATCCCACCCATTCCCCTCAAGTTTCCCAGTTCTGTGTTCATGTGTGTACACATCACCCACTATTCCTTTCTCCATTCATCTCCCTCCCTCTTAATCCCTGCCCCTCTCAAATAAAACATGTTTTAGCTTCCTGGTACTCATTTTGTTAAACTGTCAATGATCAATTATGTATGTTACAATGAGAAATATGCTCCTTCTTATACCATACTTTGGTCAGTTTGATCATGTATAGATGTGTGTTCATATATGTTTATATTTTAGATCTGATCTCCACGTAGAGAAACGTTGCCCCCTTTATCTCTCTTAGCCAAACTTCATTCGCTCAATGTAATTTTGTCTAGGCTCATCCATTTCCTTGCAAATGACATAAATAATTTTAGCTATTCTTAACACAGTTTTTTAAATTGCTACCAGAGCTTGAACTGAGGGCCTCTTACTTGCTCAGATAATGTTCTACCACTTTGAGTAGCTAGAGTTATTGGTGTGAATCACAGGTAACTAGTGTCCCATTTCTTTTGACTCTTAACCAGTTGGCAAATGTTATAGATTTTGTTTCCTTGGCAATTCTTCTTGTAGTTTCAATGTTTTCTTCTTTCCCTCCAAGGTACTGGTAATGAAAGACTCTTATGCATGCTAGGCAAGTGTTTTATCACTTGAGCCAAGCCTACCCCCCCCCACCCTGTTATTTGTATTTTGTTTTTGAGATAGGGTCTCACATAGCTGCGTGGGCTGGCCCCGATGTGCCATTCCCATACTTTCACTTCCTAAGTGCTGGAATTACAGATGTGCATCACCACATCTGATTTTCTTTTCTTGTTACTTGGAAGAATTTTTCAGTCTCCACTGTTCTCTGCCTACAGTTTCTTCCATGTGCATTTTATCTTATTTGTCAATTAATTTCTGACAGTGTGCATCCTTGTTCCCATCTGAGTCCATTTTGATATTGCCCGTGGAGCCAGGGAGGTGCTCACCCTTCATCAGTGGCAGGACCTTCTGCTCTGAGTTCTCTGCTCTTCCTCTGAACACAATTCCACCATCATGCTCCCTCTCTTTCTTTACATCTAGCTTTAGCAATCACTCTTGCCCACTTATAGCCTGTTTTGTTTTTTTCCTGTCTCCATTCCCTTCTTCATTCTCTTTCTCTCTGACATCTATTTATATAAGTTGTTCCTTTGTTGACAGCTCTTTTTCATGACCCTTCTAGTATTGCCTTTCCTGTGGTCTGGGCCTCTGTGATGCCTTCTCTGCCTTTGGACTGTTTTGAAACCAGCTCTTGTGCTTCTCTTAGTAAATGTGTCCCTCCCAGACTAACTTTGTGTATTTCTCAGTTCTCACTCTTTGATTCTACACACCACACACCTCCCTCAACAGAAGTTCCTCTGCTAGCTTCATAGCTTGGCTATTGTAGCAGAACATTTAAAGCCTATATGTTTTTAACATAAAAATGTTCAGTTTGATCTTTTTTTTTCCAATCACAAGCAGTACTTAAAGTATGTTAACATTTTTGCCATATGAAATATTTTGGAAATCAATACTACTTTAGGCTCAATGCCTGGTTAGCTTTTCTCTGACGAGTCATAATGACATAGAGGAATGTCTTCCTTGAATTTATCTTTCACAGTCATGGAAAGTATTTAAAGGAGTGAAGGAAAGGGTAGTAATTCCTACTACTGCCGACTACTACATTGCTGTTCTGATATGGAGGCATTGGGAGATACAATCTGTGCTGATCAGTGACATATGTGTAATTGTAAACCTTATCCCCCACCCCTTACCTCTTAACATTCCAAAAGGTACAACATCTACATTCTAAGTACGTGTTCTTCAAATGTCTTTCTTGATTTGTTAGTTAATATGCTTAGTACTGTTGTGTAGCCTCATAGAACCTTTGATCATACTAATCTCTTTAAAGCATTGTATTATTTAGCACTTAAGTGACTGTTCTTTGGATAATATATCATGAGATCCTTTGAACCGGAATGTTCCTAAAGTATTGTGTTTTTCATGTACAAAATACCTTGTATCATATTGCAGTGTATCTGGATGTACAAATTATCATGTGTACAGTTTCACATATAAAGCATCTTACATAAGATACTTGTGGGCAGGTTGCCCATGCATGAACCATTCCCCAGCTTTGTAGAAAGTGGCTGTATAGGCCTCCAGTGCATTCAACACATTCAGCAGTCCATGCATCATAAAGGCCTCACCCCTGCACTTTATCTCTCTCACAGCTCATGACACTGAGGGGTTCCGTCCTGGAAGATGCTATTCCCTCCACAGCAAAGCATTCAACAGCCAGGGGACTGCCTCTGAAAGAGGTGTTGGAACACGTGATCCCAGAGCTCAATGTCCAGTGCCTGCGGCTGGCCTTCAACACACCCAAAGTCACAGAGCAGCTCATGAAACTGGATGAACAAGGGGTGAGTGTGGCTCTCAAAGGAAACCTTTCTTGCCACTCAGATTTCCTGCTGGTTTCTAGAATGCAGACCTTAACAGCTCTTTTTTTTTTTTTTTTTGGATGGGGAGAACTGTTACCATTTATTGTGAGGCATATTAGTGCTATTTTGCTGAATCTTTTCAAATTAACTCTGGACATTGTTCATCTGATGAAATTCTTTGTGTATCACAGGAGATAGGTAGATAGCTGAACTGTGTTCAGCTCTTTCAATAGTCTTCTATGAATAAAATAAAATTTTGAGTATATGGGTATAATCTGTGGCGGTAGTAATAGTAAATATAATAATGTTACTATATTACTAGTAATATAATAATAATAACTAGCACTAAGGAGTATACTCACCAGGCTATAACTATCTTAAATATGTTATCCTAATTAATCTTCCAACCCTAAGAAAAATGGTACTCTTAACTCTTCCTAGTTTAGAGAAAAGAAATCTGAGGCAAAGAGAAATTACTTACTAAATCCAATTCCACAATTGGTAAGTTTTAAAACCAGGGTTCTGGGGCTGGGGATATGGCCTAGTGGCAAGAGAGCTTGCCTCGTATACATGAGGCCCTGGGTTCGATTCCCCAGCACCACATATACAGAAAACGGCCCGAAGTGGTGCTGTGGCTCAAGTGGCAGAGTGCCAGCATTGAGCAAAAAGAAGCCAGGGACAGTGCTCAGGCCCTGAGTCCAAGCCCAGGACTGGCAAAAAAACAAACAAACAAAAAAAAAAAAAACAAGAAAAAAAAACAGGGTTCTAACAGTCATCTGCCTCAAAGCTTGGGTACTAGCTCCTACAAGTCACCACACCACACCATTCTTAACAGCTTAGAGTTTAAAAGTCTTATAAGTAGCACTAAAGATAAATTTTAGCTAATACTTGCTGACTCCATAGTTCCTTTCAATAAATGTGGGAGTGATTTGGTCAAGATGCAAATAGGTTTTTTAAAAAATGTACCTCAAGAGCTTGCAGAAGGGAAGCGTAGAAGTTATCATTGGAAGCAGTCACTAACCAGAGTGTTTCTCACATTCTGAATGAAGAAGTTTTAGCACATGGGTTAATTTTATAGGTACAGTAGACCCTTGGTATCCACAGGTGTGGTCCCGAGGAGAAAAACCATAAACTTCCAGGAAGCATAAAGTTCAGGTACTGTACTGCAGATGTTTCATTCATTTTCCATAGCATCCCCATTTCTAGGAGACATTTGATGCTTTTCAACAAATGTTCAGTTTCCCTTTATCATGTAAATTAAGCGCATTAACTTTGACCTTTCCTCATTATTGCTTTTGGGGAGGTATCTTCATAAAATTTAAAGACAAGGAAATACTCAACAGATCACACAACAGTTTAAATACAACTGAGGATAACTGGGGACTGACTGAGCTTCCCTTATTAACTAAGCTACTACCTAACATGCTTAGTGTTTAAAATGTTTTTGAAATGTCTTTTGATGTACTTATTATTATTGACTACTTGGTGGAAACTGTATGTATTAAATCCACAAATAAGGCAGACTTACCTTTAACTCCTTTTAGTATTTCACCAGTTTGGCACCCTGACAGTGGGTACAATTAGTTTTAAATACCATTGAAAAAAATTCTTTACAATGTATTGGTCCAGATATTGAATGCCATTGTGGTAACAAATTTGGATGAAATTTCTTTAAGTAATAAAAAATTGAATTTTATTAAAATTGAGTCCAAAAATACCAGTTTTAAGGTATTTGGCTTTTCTGTTTCAGCCGTGAGAATATGAAATACAATAGTTGAATATAACTTTTCTCATCCTCATAATTCTATCCACTTTTTTCTTCATAATGCATAGCTATGCATTTTGAAGGCTTTAGAAGACAACTAATGTGTAACTTAACTATTTTGAGGAGGGTTTCCTAGTAAATATTCTAGATATTTGTTCTAGTGAAGAATGAGTGATTATGTTCAACTTCATTGATTTATTCTTTTCAGATACTAAGCTAATCAAAGAAAATAAACTCACCTAGACATTAATACTATAGTTGTATATTTAACATAAATTTATATTAGAATGCTTATTTTATATAAAGAAGGGATATATTATCCTTGTTTTAAGCATGTTGAGGAGTAACATTGAACAAGATGCATTGTACTCATAAAATGACAAGTTGAAACCCTTTTGCTCAACTACTTAAAGATAATAAAAAAAGTTCTACAAATTAAAAAATGTGATAAACAAACATAGATATTCCAATTATAAATACCTTTTGAGATTTCTGGAACACTTTATGTACTCTTATTAGTGATTGAAAATGTTAGACTGATGATCGTGCCTTGTATTTTTGAGTTTAACACAAATTCATAAAATTGGTTGTTATCTCATAAATATGGCTTTCCTAGTTTGGCAATATTAAAATATCCTTTTCTTCTTCATAATTTTTTAATGGTAATCTGTGGTAATTGTCTTTAAATATTAAAGTTTGGCAACCAGTGAGTTTATCCAATTTAATTTTAGGAAAGAATGCCTTAAATATGTTATCCTATGAAAAAGATCTTATTATTATTAGTATTTTTTACCAGGCAGTAGCATCTAGAAGTTTAAAGCATGCTCTGCTATAGTAGCAGCTTCATATCTGGACTTAAGAGCACTAGCATTGGCCCCTGTCTTTGCTCATTTAGGTCCATCTCTAGCATTCAGAGTTAGGTTGGTGAACAAAGGTGACATGAACTTCAGTGTGAGTGTTACTTTCTTGACTGGAAAAATCTTATTAATGCCTTGGAACCATTTTGGGGAAGTGATTATTTCTTATGCCTTTAGGAATTTACATTTTTCCTGGTGCTGGTTGCTCTTGCCCATAATTCTAGCTACTCAGGAGGTTAAGATCTGAGGAGTGAGGTTCATAGACAGCTCAGGAAAGTTTATGAAACTCTTTATCTCTAGTTAAACACCCAAAAGGCAGAAATGAATGTGTGGCTCAAGTGGTAGGGTGCCAGCCTTGAGCAGAAAAAGCTAAAGGACAGTACCCAGGCCCTGATGTCAGATACTAGTACTAGCACTCCCCAAAAAGAATTTTTTTAAAGCTGGAAACTGGTGGCTCATTCATGAAATTCTAGCTACTTTCAAAGCCAGCCTAGTCAGACAAATCTTTGCGATGTTTATCTCCAGTTAATCAGCCAAAAGCCTAAACTGGAAGTATGATTCAATTGGTAGAGCCAATTGCTGTGAGCAAAAAAGACAGGGCCCTGAATTCAGTCCCCAGTACTGGTACATTTTCTTTCTCTCTGTTTCTCTGTCTCTCTGTCTCTCTGTCTCTGTCTCTCTCAATACATATTTTTAAAATGAAATATATATGCAAGTGCATGGATTATGTATATGAATGCATAATGCACATGCGTGGATTGCACATTTGAATCATTGCAAAACATCTTGTTTTCTTTGTGGTCATTTTAAAAAGTTTTGAGCTATATATTGATATATTTCATGTGTTTCTATATCTTTGTTTTTAAAATGAGTCAGTTTAATAAAAATAAATGAAATTTAATGGAAGGAACTTTTAAATCTTTTAAATGTTTAAAGATTAATCTGTTAATACCTTTTCTCGTACTAAATGACTTAATTATGTTTATTAAAAAGAAAAACACAAAGCCAAGTGTCAGTGGCTCACGCTTGTAATCCTAGCTGTTTAGGAGGCTGGAATCTAAGGACTGTGGTTCAGAGCCAGCTGGGGCAGAAAAGCCTGTGAGATTCTTATCTCCCATAAAAAACTACATTGAAAAAGCCAGAAGTGGCGCTGTGGCCCACGTGGTAGAGCACTAGCCTTGAGCACAAAGAGGCTCAGGAACAGTGCCTAGGCCCTGTCAAGCCCCAGGACCAGCAAAAAAAAAAAAAAAAGAAAGAAAGAAAGAAAGAAAAAAAATGGTTCCCTATATGGTGGCATTTCTGCCTTTCAAATTCTTGCAGCTTTACTTTCTTACTTCCCACTACAAAAAGCTAAACTGGGCACAAGACAAAAAGTAAAAATTGATCTGTAAAGTATACAAAGAAACATTGCTCAAGGACCTAATAATTTGTTTTTCTTTTTCTTTTTGGCCAGTCCTGGGGCTTGGACTCAGAGCCTGAGCACTGTCCCTGGCTTCTTTTTGCTCAAGGCTGGCACTCTGCCACTTGAGCCACAGCGCCACTTCTGGCCATTTTCTGTATATGTGGTGCTGGGGAATTGAACCCAGGGCCTCATGTATATGATGTATATGAGGCAAGCACTCTTGCCACTAGGCCATTTCCCCAGTCCCTGTTTTTCATTTTTGACTCAGCAATAGTATGTAGATGAATGAACATATGCTTTTTTTCCTGACCTGAAAAAAATACATTTTGGGAAATGGCTTTATGCTTTACACCTTATCCAAGCATTTACATCTGCTCCCTGATAACCTTGTGGATCTTTCACTATTTATTCCTGTCTGTTTTCATTGTTAGATAAAATGAGAGCGAGAAGCTATAATTCATGGACAGTGCTTTCATACTTTGGGCTTTAGAAAATTTGGATTATCTCTGGAGTCCATTTACCTGACATGTTTGTATGTCATTATTTATTAGATAATTGAGGACATCTGTTATGATAGAGACATTAGGTACGTATATGTTACATTATTACTGTGGTCTAATCACTTAATTGGTATCATTTGATTTAGTGCTGGCAGCACCCCTGAGCAATATGCTATTGGTCTGTTTTACAGTTGAGGGGATTGAATTAAACATTAGTTCTTGGGCCATTTTCTTTCCTCTCATTTCCTAATGATCACTGGATTGTGCTTGTACTAGGGCTTGAACTCAGAGCCTCATGTTCTCACATGGCCTTTTTTGCTCAAGACCTAAACCACACCTCCATTTCCAACTTTTTGCTGATTAATGGGACATAATCTCACGGAATTTTATGCTTGGGTTGGCTTTGAACTGTGGTCCTCAGCTCTCAGCTTCCTGAAAAGCAATTTTTAACATTATTTACATTTTAAGATTTGCTAATTTTTATTTACTCTTTCATATCTTGAATTATTTTTATCCCTGAAACAACTATATAGCCAATTATTAGGAATTCCATCATTGTTCAGATGATTTTTTTAAATTATATGACCAATTCAGTTATTTTTAAATTTGTTGTATCAAAGCTGTTTTTCATAAATGCTTATTTCAAGATACCTATATCTCCTGTATTTTGTGTAGTGGAATGAAAGTCTTTCATGCCAAGCTCAGAAATCCACACATGTATATAGTACTTCAATACAATGCTGACCACAGGGTAAATATTAGCCGTTGAGCTGTTGTTGATAATTATAAAATAATAAATGTGCTGATTGTGCTTTACATATATTTAATCTTCATGAACATCCTGTGAAAGAACTCTTACTATAAGTGACATTAAACTTTATTATTACAAGTAAGCATTGAAAGGATATGTCCCAGCCATCCCAGGGGAACATGCGGAGATAGTCACGGACAGGAGAAGGTTCATAAGGAGGTTTATTAGTGGGGCCATATCTCCCATAGGAGAGGGAGCAACATGGTGTCTGCACCTTATCCAGGAGGTAGCTTCTCTCTCTGGGGCTAAAGGGGAAGTAGGTAGGTCTTCATGGTGAGTGGGAGTGGCCTAGTATAGTTCTAGGTCAGGGAGTTTAGGTATGGGTAGATCTGGGGAGGAGCTGAGGACCTGATACCAGGGAAATGCTAACAAGCATAACCATTTTAAATCAAATAAATGTTTTTGAGTCTTACATTTGTAGATTTATGAAACACTATAGAGAATAGGCCAGTAAGATATACCTTTTACCTGTGATTGGGAGAAGATTATAAATTATTGTAGTGGATGTTGAGCTTAAATATAAGTGTAAAAGAGCAATGGTAGTGCAAACTAATGAGAACAAGCAATGGCTGGTTCATAGAATCCAGATGAATTGCACCTTGGATGAAAATACATAATAGAGTGGTCCAAACCCAGTAAAATACATAGTAGAGTGGTCCAAACTCAGTAAGAAATAACAAAGTAGTGTGACAACAGCAGTGTGTTCATGAACAATAAGCAGTCTAGCTGAGCAGGAGTATGAAGTACATGTCAGAGAGTAGAGTAAGAAAAATAGATAATGGAACAGTCACAAAGCCAAGTATTGTGTGAAACAGTTTATGTAAATTTTTCGTCTAATCCTTAGAATCCTTTTGTGTTGATACTATTATTATTTGTAGTTTTCAGACAAGTGCATTGAGGCAGTAAGAGGTGATCAGTTAGGATCTGCAAAGAATAGTCTTGAATCTAGGCACACAGACTTCAGAACCTACATTCTCAACCAGTATGCTGTAATACCTCACCCCCTTAGCCTCATATGTGAGAAGTGTGGAGCTTGGGACAATGGCTCCAAGTCTCATGATTGCAGGCTTCAGTGTTCAACATTAAGTATAGCACGTTAAACCCTGATAAAATTGGAGTAGGGCTCTTCTGTTGTACATATTTAAAGCACAGGCTTGCAATAGAGAAAACATTATAATAGGCCTCGTTCATTAGGAAATGTTGGGTTTTATTTACACATCAGTCATTTTGCCTAAATAAAGTGTCTGCCATGTTCTTGTAGATGCTTGTTAAATCTACACTGAAATGAAAATACTTTTTAATTTTTAAAAAGTTGATCTTCAAGTCATGTAAGTTAGATTAAGAACAGTAATTGTATTTAATGTAATTTGTAATATAAAGGAATGTAAGGAAAGAGCAGCATTTATCCAGTAATAAATAACATTGACCCTTTGATGAGGAGCATAAGTGAAATTCACTGCTGACTTAGCCTATTCACTGCTATGCTGTATTATTTTATTGAAAGGATAAATGAGTTTGACCTGCCCCCCCCTTTTTTTTGCTTTGATTCAGTCAGCTGGTTTTAAGAAATGGTCCAGTGGAGGAACATTATTTCCAAAATCAATTTTCTGTGAATGGCACATTGGCTGAACAATGTCATTCCTAGAATTTAAATCTCCTTTTAGATTATGTGAATAGCTGATGCGTGTTTAAAGTTTAAGTGGCTACCAAAGTGGTTTTAGACAATGACTGGACCTGGATGTACATTCTCATGAAGAAAATATACCTGTCACCCATTGGGTTAGGAGAAGGGAGTGGTCAGGACCAGCTTTGTCTCATCTGTTTACAAGCAGTGGATAGCCTGTGCCAGCACATCCATGTTTTGCCTGACTGAGACTGGATTGTACGACAAGATCGAGACCTTTCCAGTGAGGCCATCCTGTGATTAACATGACTGATGGCATTGGCATTGGGGAACACTAGCTGTGGTAACAGGCACGGCAAGACTCATAGTCACATGTGGTGAGGATTGTTTGGTTCACAATCCACAAGGACAGAAAGACTGGTCATAGTTGTTGAGCTGTTGCTTCTAAATTATGGATTGTGTTTTAAACGTAACTATAAAATTAAAAGTTAAATGAGTTTTTTTCCTACAGAATTTTGAGTAGTAGTAGCCTTAAATAGTTCAAAGTCAAAGTAATATAACTTTTATATTTGAGCAAGCACATTTCTACCTTTTCCCTATTTGTTTCCTTTCTTTCAGTTATCACCTTGATTGTTTTCTTATGTACAGTATTCCTGTGTTTCCTTGTCCAACTGCTGCCACATGTGTACTTTTATGCTCTGCTTATACAAAACAAAGCATTTTGAAGATACATACTTTTTGCTTGATTAATAGGCTTTTGGAGCTAGTTCTATGTCATTATATAGAAAGGTTTCCCATGATTATCATTACTGCTGCATAATATGCCATTGTGTTACTGTACAATAAATGCTTTTCTGTAGTGGGAAATTGGGTTGATTCTAGTTTTTTCTATAATAAACAATGATGCAAGGGAGATCTTTTTCTACTTAATTGAAATTAATCTCAGTGTCAAATCAGGTATAGAATTATTATCAGATTAATACCCCCACGTGATGCTTTTTTAAAATTTTTGTGAGAAATTTTTCACAACACATCATTAAGTAACATTACTATGTGATATAGAATATTTCCTTTACATTATGCTGAGGTAAAAATAGAATATATCTATGCAAGTATGCATAAATAATTTTGAAAATATCTGTCAAAACTTTTATAAAAATGCTCTTTCCTACCCAGGATCCATATGTTGTTTTTTTAAAGTAATTGGAGTTTTGTTAGTAATTTCCAATGAAGATTAAAATTTCAGATTAGCATTTTTTGCTCTCAAAAACAATCTTTTTTCTAGTCTCTTTGGCATTCATTTTTAGAGGACAGTATAGACTTATCTTCAGGAAGTAGTTCAGAAATTTATGTTTTATAAATAGGAGATGTTAAGGACACTAACAGGAAATAATGTATGTACATTTCACTTTAATTGGTAAGATGTTGATGCTTATAGACATGGGTATTTAACACATGGATATAACTAGATAGAAATGACAATACCTAAAAACACTGCTTAGATACATGTTCCAGAGCAATATAGTAAATTAAGAGATAGTTCTAAAACGAGAGCTCAGTCCCTGAGAAGACAGGATAACAAAAATAAATGGAAAACAGTAAAATGGTAGATGTTAGCCCTAGTTCACCAAATTATTTCTTTAAATGTAAATGATTTAATATGCTAATTAAAGGAAAGAGATAGGTAGTATGGGCTTTCAAAAACCATGTTCCATTGCCTGGCAAGTGCAAGGCCCTGAGTTTGGTCCTCAGCTCGGTGGGGGGCGGGGGGAGGGGGCGAGGAGGGGGGCGAGACATGCTGCAGTTATAATATTAGCTGTCACCTACTTCAGGGAAACTTGCTTGAAATATGAAAATAAAAGACTGCAAACATCCACAATATGTGCACATGCCTATGTCATATGTATGCGTGCACACACACATGCCCCATAATGACTAATATCAGATAAAGTAGAATTTAGAGCAAAGGAAAGTACTGGGGACAAAAAAAAAGGAAATTTTGGTAATTTGGAAAATTATCCTATCAATATGACTTGGCAAAAAGAAATTCTTAGAGCTTGCTTGTAGGAAAGTAAACTCATATAAACACCATGGAAATACAACTACTAGGAGGACTCCTTAAAAAACTAAAAATAGATCTACTTTGTGATCATGCTGTACCACTTCTAGGTATATACCTATAGGAATTTAAATAAAAATGCAATAGTGATAGCTGCATGCACATGTTATTTATTATTCACAGTAGCCAGGTTATGGAATCAGCATAGTTGTACTTCAGTGACCTAATGCATAAAGAAAATGTAGTATGTATGTACAATCAATGATGTACTACTTAGCCATAAAGAAGAATGAAATTATGTTCGAGGCCTGCCTGGGCAAAAAATGAGGTCCAAATCTCAACAAACAAGATGGGTATTATGGATATCACCCACCTACAAATGGGAGTTATAGGTAAGAGGATCATAGTCCTATCTAAAAAATAACTGAAAGCTATTTTTTTCTGCTTAGACAAAAAAAAAAAAAAAGAATTACCTAAGCAGACAAGGTAAGAAAAAGAAATCCACAGACCACATACCTCATAAATATACATGCAAATTTCCTTGTCAAATATTAGCAACCATAACTCAATTATGCATATATTTGTATAGTATGTATATGTATGTGAGTATGTATGTGTATGTATTTGTTTTGCAGTGGATCAGAGTTTAAAAGTCAGTTAAGAAACCTATTGTACTAGTATGTATATTCAAAAACTGTTAGACTAAAGAAAAAATCACATATTTGGCACCATTCAAATTCATTCATGACTTAAAAAAACAAACAAGAATAGAAGGAAACATTCTTTTGATGAAGAACATCTACAAAAAAAATCTCCAGTGTACTTCCTGTAATAGTGAAAGTCTGAACATTATTCAGAGGAGGATGTAGTTTATCCCCATGCTAATCTGCATAGTACTGGCAGTTCTAGTCATTTTAACCACATAAGGAAAGGAAATAAAAGTCATGTAGACACAGAAATGGAAAAGATAAAACTCTTGATTTCAGATAACATAATAAGCTGTCCTAGGCTATGCAAAACCTCAAAAAAATCAGTAAAATATTAGAACTGCAAAGTATGTTCAACTAGGATGTATGATTTGGCATCTGTTTACAAAGAATTAATTATATTTCTTTCCATGAATATGTGACAACTGACAATATCATTTGTAATACCTCTTTTTTGAAAAGGAAAAATAGTTGCACGTATACTGAATTAAACATGCATTGGACTGCCACACAGAAAGCCACAAGTCATTGCTAAAAAAAGTCAAAGAACACTAAAGAAATGGCATACTGTAATCATTTATGAAAAGATTCAGTGTGTGTTAATATTAATGACATCTGGTCTTTCCAAGCTGATACTTAGTTTATCACAATTGCTATCAATCTTAGCAATGTTTTTTTATAGTTATAATCCTATTTTGAAATTTATGTGAAAAGGCAAAGAAACTAGAAGAGGTAAAACCATTTTGGAATTGGAAGAAATGTGTTCTGCCTTATTTCAAGATGTATTATATAGCTAGAGTAATCAAGACTGAGTGTTATTGTTAAAGGATAAACACATGGGTCAGTGGAACAGAATAGAAAAACCAGAAATAGCTTCATACAAATGTATCCAACTGATTTCTGGCAAAGCTATAAAAGCAATTTGAAGGAGGAAGGATAAGCTTTTCAAACAAATAGTGCTGGGGACAATTGGACATCCGTAAACAAAATTATAATCCTGGACTTAAATATCATACCTCACATGAAAGTTAAGTCAAATGGATCATAGGTTGAGAATGTAAACCTAAAAAAAAAAAAGGTTTTAATGAAATCTCTAGGGAATACTTCTAGGACTTGAGGCTTTATGGAGGAATTCATGGGGCATAACACAAGAAGTCTGATCCAAAGAAATAATTGAGAAAGTTAGAGTTGAACTTTTAAAATATCTTGCTGTGCTTTTCCCTGGGATATTTGCCTGGTATGTAAAAGAGAGGGACTGAAGTCCTACATAGAGCAGCAGATACAAATCAGAAGACAGATAAAAGTTCTCACAGTTCTCAGGAATACAGAGATTTAAAAAAAAAAATGGATTTCAAGCCTCACCAGAGAAACTCAAACTTATAAAACAAGTTGAAATAAGTATAAGTTAAATTCTTGTGAAAATAGGATAAGGTCTTACTCATCTAAAAGTAGTTGGGTTTAAGAGTGTATTAGAAGAGAAGAGAAAATTAATGAAGACAATTTATCGGAAAAAAGTAAAAAAGAACATGGAAAATACAGAAAAATGTCTGAAGGCACTTGAGTCCCAGTGGAATACATGTGTATGAATGGATTTCTAGAAGAAAAGACATTTATGCATCAGTTGGGGATAGAAGCAATATTTGAAGAAATACTTTGGTATTTGTAACTGATGAGAAGTTTAAAGACATGTACTAAGACAGAATCAAGAACCTATCTTCTTACCTAGTAAGTTAATATAATTTAGAATTGGGCCAATTATACTAACTCATAAAGGTAAAATAAAAAGATAAAAAATATGAACAATTCAGATGCAATAGTTGGCCATTAATATTGGCTGAGCTACAAAGCATTAAGAGTAGATAGAAGGTATTGTAGGGTGCTGCAAAAGAATGATTCCCAGTGAATTTTACTCACCAAAAATGTATACAAGAGTAATTTATAGTGAAACAAAATTTGGTCACAAGTTGCCTTAGGCAGTTGCTTGAGATGATGTGTGAATGGATGAAATACTGGGGTGTGGTGTGAATGTTCTATGTTTTGATGAGGGTAGTGGTTTGTTAGTGCACATTAAATTGTATGCCTCAAACATACAGTGTACTCTCCAGGAATTTTATGTCAGTAAAGTTGATTTACAAACTGAACGGAGATGTGATATTGGATCTTAGTTATGGAAGGACAATGACGTCAGAAGGAAGAAGGGAAACAATTGAGAACTCTTAACACTTCTCCAGCATTCTACCTGAAAAATTTCTTATGATGCAGCTCAGGTTGAAACACACAGGTAAAGGTTAGGAAACTAAAGTTCCCAAAACAGTGCATTAAAGAAAAGAGTACACTCAATTTCCTTCATGTGGAAATAGTTTCTGCTCCCGTGAAACAGATAGGAAGCCTCAGATTTCACCTTCCAGTGGTAGAGTCTCAAAATATTCTTGCCTCATTAGTTAGACAAAAATTATTATTGGGTTAAACCCAGCACAAGTACAACTGAACAGATTTAAAAAACAAGAACGGAAAGAATCAAGTTATTTTCAAACAATTTGACTCTGTCCTAGAACAAAGCCCAAGAATGCTTACAGGGAAGGAATTCTGTCTGAATTGCCTCCCTCAAAATAGGATAGTTAATAGGAATACAGCAGTATTATAGTATCTGAAAGCCTTGTACAGTATTCACAATTACATTGATCAGTCCTGATTGAGAAGCTCAGAATAAAGCAGTGCTAGACAATAGCTATCTAACTTTGTTTTTGTTTTCCTTTATCTTTTTAAAAAACTATTTTGTTTGCAAACATTTTAATCTTGATCTCAAGTTCCCAGAGGCCCCAAAGAGCTTTACTTTTTGTGACTTTTTGCTTGTGTGTATTTACAACATTAAATTTTAAATAGAAAATCTTAGACACTGAGTTGTTATTTTAAAATAATAAGGCTATTATACCATAATATAAAAATTTGTGAGAACAACTAAAACTAATGCAACGAGTAGCATCATTGAACATCTTTGCAGATATGTTTAGTATCTAGTGTAAGAGGAGGCAATTGGGCTCACATTTTTGCTTCTGCTGTTAGTCTGTGCATGCAGTTTGAGTTGGAGTAGTTGAAGAAAATCTATCTTCATTGGTGTATATACTTAGAGAAAGAAGGGCATTTTTTATGGCCTTTTAGATCATTGTGGCTACTTTTCTTTGATAAAATATTAAACTCTTTTAAAAGATAAATATAGCATTGTGAAATTTGAAACCATGAGTATACTGTAGTTCCACTAAAAATGTATTGTCTTTTGTGCACTTTGAATAAATTTTTTGCCTATACATGATTTTGTAACTTCATGTAGTTATTACTTACTGAATATTGACCCACCTTTGCCGACTTTGCAGGTATTCACTCAATTCATAATAATGAAAATATCTTAGTAACAAAAGCATTGATCTTATTAGAAAACACTCACTCAGTGTTAGGAAGCTCTCAAGGTTTTTGTGATAGCTACAAGTTTTCCACAGTTGAAGTTTTGCCATCAGGATTGAATTTCATAATTGGTATAAAATATTGTCAGTTTTTTCTCTGAAGTAATAGACTTTCTTTTTTTCTCTTCAGGCAAGAATTGGCCATTTATGCAAATCTAAGTAACGATAGTTTGTTGGTAGTTCTTTCAAGTGTTTTTTTAAAAATTACTTTTGAATAGTTGTATAAAGGAGTTGTTATTCAACAAAGCAGTTTGTGAATACAGTGCATCTTGATCAGTGTCACCCCTTTTGGTTTTTATTGCTGTGTAGTAAATAGACCCACTTCAGTGCTTAAAGAGAGAACTGAGGTGACCTGCAGTTCTCTGCCCTTGCCTTGTCCTTGTCTGTCTTCAAAGGTAGCAGTCTCCCGTCTCTGTCATATCTCTTTCTTGACAGTCATCCATCACTTTCTGCCTCACTTTTCCGTGTGTGTGTGTGTGTGTGTGTGTGCACGCACGCGCCAGTACAGGGGTTTGAACTTGGGGCCTGGGCACTGCCCAGTGTTCCACCACTTGAGCCATCATTCCACCTTTGGTTTTTTGATAGTTAATTGGAGATACGTCTCATAAACTTCACTGTCCAGGCTGGCTTTGAACCACAGTGCTCAGTTGCCAGCCTCCTGAATAGCTAGCATGAGCCGCCAGAGCCCAGCCCTTTCACTTTTAAGGACCGCTTTGTCATTGAGCTCAGCTGGATAATCTAGGACTCCCTCCTTATCTGCTGATAAACAATTTTCATTAAACTCATAATTTACCCTTTCCTCTTCTTACCTTTTCCTCTTCCATGTAACATTACATATTCAAAGGATCCAGGAATTCAGATGTAGGTGTCTTTGCAGGATGAGGGATCATTTTGTCTCTCACAGCCTAATTCAACTTGAAACTCATTCAACCAGCACTTCTTTTTTTTTTTTTTTGCCAGTTTTGGGGCTTGGACTCAGGGCCTGAGCACTGTTCCTGGCTTCTTTTTGCTCAAGGCTAGCACTCTGCCACTAGAGCCACAGCGCCACTTCTGGCTGTTTTCTGTATATGTGGTGCTGGGGAATTGAACCCAGGGCCTCGTGTATAGGCGACAAACACTCTTTGCCATTAGGCCATATCCCCAGCCCCCAGCGCTTCTTCTTGTGGCATCTGTTGTACTTCACTAAGCAGCAAATATTTATTCATGCTCTTCATTTCATCACAGAATATTTTTTAGAGTATATATGCATAGGGGTAGATTTTTTTTTTTTAAAGATCAGTGTTTCATTGCTTCATCAAGGACTTCTTAACTGTTTTTTTTGGAGGTGGTAGTGAAGGTGTGGTAAAAAGAATACAACCCATGCCTGCATTGGCTCTGGTATGAGTCATGTGTAGGCCCACCATCAGTGCAAATGGCAGGAAAAGGGCAAATAGCCTTTTCCTGTTACTGTGAAGATGTTGACGATCCTGCCCCCCCCCCCCCGGGGTCTCACACCCTCACGAGTTCTTATTCCATTATTGGAGAATTGTTTCACAATGAAAGACCTCTATTATTTATACCTCATAAAGTTCTAGATTCATATTAAATACTAATGCTTTTGTAAAAAATGTATTGTCTACCTGGTTGATGTCATCCCAGTGCCCTTTCTATAACCATTACACCAGGAAAGAGTGTGAACATGCCAGATTTCTTGAGAAGATGGTTATTCAAACCCATCTCTACTGGTAAAGGGTTCTGGCTTTTTCAGTCATCTACGCAGGAACTCAGGGTTGTATAAGTCAGATTCCAGGGACAGTTGACTGTCTCTTCGCCAGAATGCTTGGGACTAAAAGTGATTCAGATTTCAGAGATTTGAGGATCAGGAATGTTTCCATAAACTTTGTTGGTTGAGCATCCCTAATCTAAAATTTCAAGAATGTAGGGATTTTCAGCCTGTGTCTGTTTCTTTGATTCTTCTTGAAGTGCATACTTAGGAGAAGCAAAAACAATTCAGTACAGTACATTTTTAGCCTTAATAGCCACAACATTTTCTGTAGGTTTTGAAAGATACTTCATTTTGTTGAAATTAAAAACCTTTTTCTCAGATACAATCTTTGTCCTCTTGCACCAAACATCTTCACTTTTTATGACACAAAAGTTTGTTGAGTGCCCAGCGCTCTCATCTGTACTCCTGAGGAACAGTGTGTCTGCAAGCACAAATCCATAGTCACTGTATGCAATGGCCAGAGATCACCCAAGCATAGTCTCATATCAGATAAACCAAGCGTTTTCCCAGGGTGTTCCTGTGACTCTTGTTTTGATAATTATATTGAAGAATATTGTTTATATACCCACATGGATATTTTTCTGTGTTTCTCAAAAGAAAAAGGGCAATATTATTTCATAAAATCTCAAAGCCATTGACTTGTATGTCCACTGACATTTGCTTCTTTTCTGGATTTTTTTTTTTTTTTTTTTTTGCTACAGTTCCATAACTAATCCACTGATTTTCATTTTGAGGGAGAGAACATGGTTACTAAAAATTATAGAAGCCTAAATTCAGAGAAGGCCACCTACATTTGATTTAATTGGATTAGAAATCAGGATACAGTCATATTGCCTCCTTGGGACGAGAACAGGGAGAGGCATTTGCTGTTTCAAACTGAAGGAAATAAGACATTGTGGTTCATTTCCTAATCTTCTTAAAGGAAGAGTATTCCTTTCAAAACAGTGAAGCCAGTTTGTTCTCCTGTCTGCAGGTGGCGCTTACCAGAGTATGAGAAATGGATGAAAAGCCACATTGTCTCCTTGTCCCTGGGGCTTGCTTATCTGGTGCTTTGTGGGAGGTTTCCTTACTTATCTTCTTTCCTCTGTGAATTTTTTTTCAGTAGATAAATGAATCCTTTTGAATGTTGCACAGTGAAATCTTAGGCCTTTTATCTAAGAAGTTTTTTAAAGGCCTCCACAAATACAGGGAGTTCTAATGCTTTCTACTGACCTGGATGGCTTTTATTATGTCCTGTTGCTGGTGAAGCTTATCCGAGAGACAGACAACTTACAACTCTTAAGCTCCTTTACTTCCCCCAGCTGCTTTATCTCAGATAGTTTTTCTGTGGGAAGAGAGTCTGACTTCCTGGAATCTAAGAACTTCCTTTGTAATAGATCTGGAGCCTCTGACTCCCTCTACTAGCTCTTTATTTGTCAAACCTACTGAAGGTACTCAGCTCTATTCTAAAGCAAGGATGCAACCTTTTACCTATGGGAGTTCCCCTCAAGCTTTAAGTACACTGAGAGTTTAGAAACAGAACTAGCTCCAAAGGGTTCAGTGTCATTGGTGTTCAGCAGGTTTTACTTTGATTTTCATTGTTGTTTTGTCCTTTCCTAACTATGAGACATCAAAAAGTCCCAAATTTGTTCCTGATAATAATTAAGTAGTGATAATATCAGCTTGTATTCTATTTTTAAAATGTTCTAAGATTGGTATAGAAGCTATTTCCAAGTTCTACACATGGAACTTTACCCATAGGAAGGAGTAGGGTAGAGTAGAGCAAACTCTTCTGTGCAATTGTGGAACTCCAGGGAGCATACATGTCTACTGGTTATGTGAAGCCTGTTGGGATTCCTTGTTATCTAGACAAGCAGAGAAACAAGCAAAGCCTACCCTCTTCCCCTTGACATTTTTTTTTTTTTATTATAGTGGTTCTATTCAGAACCACTTGATTCAGAAAGTTGTAAGAGAAAGTTCAGGCCCATAGTTCCTCAGTGTAAAATGGCAGAAACTAGGTGTGTTTCAGAATTCAGAAAAGTTCACTTTCTAGAAGAGAAATAAAATGCATGCACTATATATTAATATATTCCCTGTGGGATCTGGGACAACACCCCATAATCAAACACATGAATATTTATGCAGGGAGAAATATGAATATTCACACAAAGAATAAATTAAAAGTGCTAATGTCAGTCTCATATACAATTTTGCTGCAAAATGTATTTGCTTAAATTTTGAATTTTACCTTTCAACTTCAGAATTGCAAATGTGAGGTTGTAGACTGTGTGTGTGTGTGTGTGTGTGTGTGTGTGTGTGTGTGTGTGTGTGTGTGTGTGTGTATTGATAGAAATAGAGCTGGACAAGGCTAATGGACTCCTAGAGGTATTTCATGGATCATACCATGGGTTTACTACAAAGGAGAGCTTTTGTCTCTCCCTCTTGAACAAGTTCTCTTCCATTCTTCCATATGCTTATTGATCTAATGGTAAAATCTTTATTACTATTAGTTGTTAAAATTTACCTCTGCAGGCACACTCCTGTACCTACAGCTTCTCAAGAGACCCAGGCAGGAAGATCCCTTAAGCCCAGGAGTTTGGGTCCAACATGAGAGTATAGCCAGATCCTCTCCCTTTAAAATAATAATAATTATTATTGTTATTATTATTTTGCCTTTTTTTCTCCTCCATTCTTTCTGTCTTTCTCATGCTGAGGATCCTTGGTTTTCATGAATGCTAGAAAATGCTCTAATAGCAAGCTGCATTCTTAATTTGTTTCTATTGCACAAAAGCTTAATAAGCGTTAGGTGCAGTGCCATTTTGGAAAAAAGAATTATGTACTAAGAATTGTCCTAATGCCATGGGAGTTTTAAGAACCTAAATTTTTTTTTATATTGCAGGCATTTCTTGTTTTATGATCAGTATTTTCCTAAACTTTGCAGAATTACTAGACTTTTCAATGATGAATAATTTTTAACATCTGTCTATCTATATACAAGCACTAGAATTCATGATCTAGTTGGGAGAAGTGCATAATTCACTAAACAGTCATAAAATGGGTATTAGTATTTTGTTCATATGCATTGAATACCTATCTCCTCTTTTAGAGGTATATTATTTTTTGAGCAAACATTTTGATTAATGTTATATTGTATTTAAAGCTCTTGGGTATTTATTTACTTATTTGTCAATGCTATGACTCGAGCTTAGGGCCTTGTGCTTGCTAGGATGGTACCCTTCCACTTGAGCCACACCTACAGCCCTTTATATTTCTTAGGTAAAATCTTAATTTTTTTCCCCATCCAATCTGAATCACAATCCTTCCATGCCTACTATATAGCTAGAATTGTAGATGTACACCACAGTGCCCAGGTCTTGTTGAGATGGGTTCCTGTTAATATTTTGACTAGAATGGCCTTGAACTGTTAACCTTCACATCTTTGCCTCTTGAGTAGCTGTGATTACATGTGTGAATCAGCACTTTAGTGCTTTAACCGTAGCTGAGGAAGGAATATTTGTCACCAGTTGAATTGCCATTGTGAAGCCCCTCTTAAAGTTTCTCTCCAGGCACTTGCCATGGAGAAAAATATTTGACAAAGAAGTTTCTCTAAGTACATTGTTGATGATGCTAGCACTTTAGCAAAGACATAACCATAATTTAATTGGAGACATGAAGTTGGTAAGTCTACATCTTGATCGTGACAAGTCTAATTTTACAAGAACAAGGATTCGAATATACTTTCCAGTGTAAAAACACTTTATTTTAAAATACATTTTGTAATGTGGACCTCTGCTTTTAAATTTGTAAATGCTTCACTTTCAAAGAGGAAATCATTGAAAAGTAGTTGCCTTGTATTGCCAGACCATTTTTTACTGCCTCATTTTGTACTTTGTGACCCATTAAAGAAATTTCCTGAAGTTTCCACATGTGTTCTAATAATATATCATAACACAGGGGATTTTAACTTACTTTTTCTGGCCTTTTTCTTTTTCTTTTTTTGTTGGTTGTGAGGCTTGAACTCAGGGCATGGGCACTGTCTCTGAGCCGCTTTGTGCTCAAGGCTAGCACTCCTCCACTTGAGCCACAGTGTCACTTGCAGCTTTTGAGTGGTTAATTGAAGATAAACGTCTCATGGGGACTTTTCTGTCCAGGCTGGCTTTGAACCACGATCCTCAGCTCTCAACCTCTTGAATAGCTAGAATTATAGGCATGAGCCAATCACGCCCGTTGGCCTTTTTCTGTAATTCATGAAGATTATAGATGTTTTCTCCATTGTGAATTTTGGGTCAGAGACAGGAGAATTAAAATAAAGGGACTTCAAGAGAAGGATGTTAGCTATTAGCTGTGCATATGCCTTACTAGAAGTTAATAGCATTGAAGTGGGAAACAGTGTATCTGGTAGTATTCACTTGCATTGTATTTGCCTGTCTCCACAGCTGAACTATCAGCAGAAAGTAGGCATCATGTACTGCAAAGCTGGCCAGAGTACTGAAGAAGAGATGTACAACAATGAATCAGCGGGCCCAGCCTTTGAAGAGTTCCTTCAACTACTGGGAGAAAGAGTTCGGCTAAAAGGATTTGAGAAGTATCGTGCACAACTTGACACCAAAAGTAAAGAAAACATATCCTATTATGCTTGTGGTTTTCCTACTGAGCTGATGCACATCTATTTGCTAAGCTAGCCATAAAGCATCACCATTTATTGACGCAAACTACTGGCTTCAGAGATACACAGCCAAAGAACAAGGCTATAGTATTAGAATACTTGGAAATCATAATCAGAGTTGCCAGAGTTGGACACCTCTCAGGAGAGGTGTGGGTAGACAATGAACATGAGTCACTGGATACAGATCCTGCAGACTTGTTTCAGGATAGCAATGCATAAATTGTATTACACTTAGCAGAATGATAGGGTAGTTAAAATCTCTAGAAACTTACAACCTGTTTGTAAGCCCTAGAAGATTTTACTGTTACTCATTTCCTAATCCTCATCCTGGTCTATGTAGTCAGCCTTTGTATGGTTTTCTTGTTTACTTTTGTATTGTTCTAATACCTAGGAGGTTTTTTAAAATTCTTTGTTTCCATGATTATTGTTGATATTCCATCTTAATCTCTAAGAAAATTTACTTTTCCGCTTTGATATTACTTTGGCTCCTTAAAATATGTTGATTAAAGGCGTATTAATGAAACAGTCTGTTTGTGGTACATAAACCTAGAAGGGTATCCACTGGCATACTTTAAGTTGTTGATAAAATAGTTGAAATCTCAGATATCTCTGTTGTTCAAGTTCATTGGCTCCTGCTGCTTGTCTGCATGGAAGTAATTTTAAATTTTATTTCAAAATCCTTCCATAGACACCTGTGACCTGTTTTTCTGTGAGAGGGTCTCTGGAATATCACATCTGTATTGCAGTCTATAGTAATCTCTCCCATTTTTTTTGCACAGGAAATTAAATAAGGAGTTGAGTCATGAAAACAGAAAAGCATTCATAAACTCCACTGCAGGAAAGAATTTCCTGTTGCCATGGTTTTGCTGTTGCCAACTTGGAAACGACATACAAGAGAGACTATTAAAACCCATAAATAGCCTAGTCTCTTGCATATTACTTTAATGTTCTGTACTCTGCTTGCAACCGCATAAGATGTTAAATTGCGGTATTTCACTTAAGCTCTTTTTATCCAGTTACTCACCTCATACAATTTATTCCTTTTGTTATGTTGGATCCATCTTCTTCATCACCACAAAAATATATTGAAAAGATCTGGGCCAGGAGTAGTGGTTTATGCCTGTAATCCCAGCTACTGGTAGATTGAAATTGGGAGGGCTGTGGCTCAAGGACAGCTCTGGCAAAAATTAATGAGACCTCCCATCTCAACCAGTACACCAAGCGTGGTGGTATACACCTTTTATCCTAGCTACTTGGGAGGAAAGTTAGGAGGATTATGAAAAAGAAATGTACTAATTACCTGACTTACATAACTGTAACCCCTCTGTACATTGCCTTTATAATAACCATCTTTGAAAAAGCCTATATCAGAAAAATAAAAGAAAACTGGGATTGTGGCTTGGGTGATTGAGCACCTCTTAGCCAGCAGCACCCTGAGTTCAAATCCTAGTTCCACCGATAATAATGGCAACAACAGCAAAAATGAAATAACTAATGAAAAAAAACTGAGAAGAAAGAAAATGACTAAATACCTTGATTCTATAAAAGTATGTCAGATTGAGTTAATAAGATTTTCTCTTGTTTGTGTGTTCGTATATACATGGATTCTTCCTAATGAAGGGCAATGTGACAGGTATGCATCTGGGATTTGATTGCACTGTGGCATCCAGTAAGGCAACGTAGCACTCTGTGTACATTTACCCCCAATATCTCAACAACTTTGAAGGGAAGAGGGGGATTTACAGCTCTCATTAATGTAAATTACATAAAGGAAGTTTATATTTGGTGCTCTACCACCTCTTGAGCCATACCTCTACTTCTAGCTTTTGATTGGTTAACTGGAGATAAGAGTCGGGCAAATTTGTTTGTGAGCTGGCCTTGAACTTTAGTACTCAGATCTCAGCCTTCTGAGTAGCTAGGATTATAGGTGTGATTCACTTGTACCAGGCTCAATATCTTTTTTTTTTTGTACCTTGCCTTGCTCAATATGTCCTCCAATTCCATCCTTTTTTCTGCAAATGACATGATTTTATCTTTTTTCATGCATCTGTAATATTCTGTGTGTGTGTGTGTGCATGTGTGTGTACTACATTTTTTTCATCCCTTCATCTGTTGTTGGGCATCTTAGAACATTCCATTGTTTGACTGTTTGAATGAAGCTCAATAAACATAGATATGCAGGTATCTTTCTTGTATATTGATTTACTCTCCTTTGGATATATGCCCAGTAGTTGAATGGCAGGGTCATAGATAGGACTACTTTTAGTTTTTTGAGGAACCTCTATACTTATTTTCATAGTAGTTGCACTAATTTATACTTGTATCAAAAGAATATGAGGTTTCCTTTTTCCTTCATATCTTCACAATCATTTGTTTGTTTTCTTCATAATTAATATTTTTACTGAGGTGAGATGGAATCTTAGTATGGGTTTGATTTGATTTGCATCTCCTTTATGGCTGAAGATGTTGAGCATTTCTTCATGTATCCATTAGCCATTTACATTTCTTATGAAAACTGTTCAATTTCCTTGGCATTTATTAATTGGATTATTTTCCAGCTATTTAGGCTTTATTTTTACTTCTTTGTATATTATTCTTTTATCTATTTGTTCTGGAGATAGATTCTTTTGATCTGCAGCAACTTTAATTTGATGAAGTCCCATATGTCAATCCTTGCTCCCATTCTGTGTACAACTGGTATCCTGTTCAGAAAATATTTATCTGTAATTTCCAGTGTTTTCCTTTCCCTGAAATAAATTCGAGGTTTCAGTGTGTTTTGGCTCCTTTGTCAAAAGATTCGTTTGCTGTAGCTGTGTGGTTTTACTTCTGGGTCCTGCATACTGTTCCATTAGTCTTCAAGTCTGTTTTTGTGCCAGGCTATGCTATTGTTGTTACTGTGGCTCTGAGGTTAATTTGAAATGTGATGTTGTGATACCTTCAGCCATATTCGTTTCTTTAGAATTATGTTTGCTACTTTGGGTCTTCTATGAACTTTTCAATTTATTTCTCTAACTCTGTAATGAACATTAGGATTTTAATGGGACAAAATTATCCCTTTGTCCTAAGCTAATTGGGACAAAAACTAGAGGAATCCGTAGGCTATTACATAATAATAGATCACTAGAATAAGAACACACAACACCATTACTGGCTAAGACAGGTCTTCTCTCACCTAAAGAAAGGATTTTGCCCTATGTTCTTAGTTGTATCCTCATCACAGCTTGTCTATCTGTAAAGAATTTTTGTGTCAAGAAGTTCTTTCTTTCAATACTCCTTGAAAATAAAATGCTTTACAGAACAAGTGTTCCTGAAACAACTCATTCCCACAGGCAATCTCACTTGATTCTGTGTATTTGGACTTTTCATAAAATTAAAATATTTGCCTTTTTATTTTTCTCATTTTACCTTATTTCTGAGTCTTCAGTTATACCACAGCAAAATCCATTAACCACAGGTTAATGAAGCTCTCCACTTACTTTTTTCTAATGTTTTATATTCTTCTCTGTTCATTAGTCCTATTGAAGCTTATTGTGGTTTTCCTTCCTTCCCTGGTATTAAACTAAGCCAATGAAATTTTCGTTGTTATTATATTTATCAGAGCCAGAAGTGTGTGTGTGTGTGTGTCTGTGTGTCTGTGTCTGGACACTGTACGCTCAAGGCTAGCACTCTTCCACTTGAGACATATCTTTAGTTCTGGCGTTTTGTTGTTTTTAACTGGAAATAAGAGATTCACTAGAACCACAACACTCAGATCTCAGCTTCCTTAGTAGCTAGGATTACAGGCATTAATGATTCCATGGCACCCAGTTATTTTTGGTAAATTTTCAAAAATGCCTTTTAGTCTCTTCCTCACTAGGTTTACATTATCTTTTAAATCCTTGATCACTTTTATAATAGTTACTTCAAAGTCTGAATCCAATAGTTCTGTCATCTCTTTCATTTTATGTTTTTTCTTTGCATTTTCTCGAGTTTGGGTACAGGTTTTAATCTTCATATGTCTGGTTATTCTTTTACTAAATAGTGGATATTGTGAATGTCTCATCATTGAGAGCCAGGATTTTGCTGTTATTTTTAAGAAGTGATAAGTTTTGTGTTGACAGTTCACTCATAGAATAGCTTGATTTTCATCAGTCTTGATTTTAATCTTTGTTCAAGTATATCTACAATACACAGTCTAGTTAATGGAGCCCAGTAGGTTTGTCTTGCTTACCCCCAGCTACCCACCTGTTAAATGAGGTGCCTCTTTGTAGGTCACAAATGGAATGATTTCTGACTCAATGTGAAACTGTGTGAATTGTTTGATTTAAAGTTACTTGGTAGTTCTTTCCTAGTAGTTTTTCTTTGATTGACTTTTCAATTTAATAGTGTGCATATGCAGTTTACTACTAAGCCCTCAAATCAAGGGAATCTTGTTCAAGTTTCTTAGCCTAATTCACTCTGTGGGTCCTCTCCTTTGGTAGTTTGCCTAGCAAATATGAGTCAGCTGATTTGTATCCCCTGACCTCTACTCTATTGTGGATTTCCTCTTCAAAGTCTTGCTCTGTACCACTGTCCAAGAAGTAACTCTAGATAGAAAACTGGTGATTCATAATCTTCCTCTGCTGTTGGTTTTTTTTTTTTTTTTAATCAGAGACCACTGTCTAATGCTGTCATTTTGTTCAGTGTTGAAAACAGTGGGCTCAGATTATCTGAGCAATTTTTGTAATTTACATTGGGGTGGTGAGTCTTATACTAGAAACCCTATAATGGCTGGAATCAGAAATGTCAGATGTGTGTATGTGTGTTTGTGTATATGTGTATATTAGTGTGTGTGTGTGTGCGCCATCTTACTTAAAACCTTCACACTGTGAGATAGCAGTTAACCCCATTTTATAGAATTGGCTTATTTAGATTAATTACCATGCCTGTGGTTCGATAGCTAGTAAGAATTAGAACAGATGAAATAGAACAGACCCCAGTAGTATGTTTATTGAATCATTCCAAGAAAGCATAACTGAATCTACCCCCTCGCCTTCTGATTCTGTGTTTCCTTCTCAACCCCTCAGACCAACATTGCCCACATCATCTCATGAGATAGCTCTGTTCTGTGAACCAGTGAGTGAAGAGAGGGATTGATAGAACTGTGAACCATTTTTCTTTTACATAGTTATCTGTACAAAGTTCATTTCTTCATCTCAGAAATCAAGACATTTAGTGAACAAATAAGCTACAAGTAATGTGTCATAGACTGCTATAAAGAAATTTTTAGTAGTGCATGTTTTTCCCTCTTTCTTTATTTGGATGATATAGCCTCTAGATAATTACATTCTCTCACACTACAAATAAACATAAAAATCAACTTCCCACTAGACAGTTTATTATTTGTAAGCTGGAGACCACCCTTGTTTTAAGCTGCACACATGGATTATTAGTTAAGAAATTATTTCCTGACAGTGTTGTTTGTCCAATTAGCACACTGGAGAGCACTTTGTAAATCATTCCTTCAAATCCCTGCCCTCATTAATTTGCTGTGATATTAGTGTTTGTTGCTGCCTCCATTTTTTTTTTTTAGCAATGTGTAAAGGCAATTGAGATTTCAGAGTCTCTGAAGGGATTTAGACTTTTCATAAAGAAAATAAATCATTTTTCATTAAAAACACTTAAACTGTGAAAGGGAAAGGATCAAACCAGCATTGCTTGTATGCTTTGCATATGCAAAGTGCTATTCAGAGTTCCACACCAGAAAAGGAAGAGTGTTGATAGAGATGAAGTAAAATATTCTTTTCAAGAAAGCTATACTTCTTACTTAACTAAACAAAGTTTTAAATTGTAACTAACACATTTATTGATTAACTTTTATGGGCTATTATCATGTACATTCACATGAGCCTCATGGCAGTAAGAACCCTAAGTAGAGAGTAAGGGACTGGCTGGTAGGAAGTTAACGAATGATGTTGTTGGCCTTCTAATTCTGATCTACTTACTTCATGTAGGGAATCTATGTAATTGCAGAATTCTTACAACCTGCACAGGAGGTGGAAAATAGTAGTGACTGACTTTTAAGTACCAGTTAAACAGTGCTTCTGTCCTTTTCTCTCAGTTATCAATTTGGAGGAGCCATGAGTCCCTATGAACATTATTTGAACCAGCTCACATAGTATCAATTTGCCATGATAGACCTATGCTCTCTTTGATCCCATTCTTATTGAAATAAAGTGGCCATTCTCCTGGCCATGGTTTCAATTTCATTAAAAAAATAAGTAAATATAAGATGATAGAATGGTGGAATCCTTGACTTCTCCAATTGCTTCATTGATGAGTGAAACAGCACTCTAGGGCCCAAAATGTACATCATCTCAAATACGTGGCAGTGTTCCAGAAGCACACCAAGCCTGGCTGTGTTTCTGAGCATTGACTTCTGTGCCACCCCACCCCACCCCCATCCTAAGGCCAGGTTCCTTCATGGAAGATATGCCTCTCTCTGACTACAAGGGAATCACAACTGAATGATCCCATCAGCCAGCTGCCTATTACAGTATTTTAAGCCCTCAAACTATCTGGTTTTTTCTTGTATTCAATGATATTACTTTTATCCATATATTCATAGGTTTGTTTCCTTGGGTGCTGGAGATAGAAACCAAGCAAGTGCTGTCCCTTTGAGCTGTACATCCAGCCTCCATAGTCTTTAAAGCTATAAACTTTTCAAAAACTTAGTTGACTCAGTTACCATCTGGTTTTTCTTAAACATGCCCTTTAATGTCCAAGCAAAGGTTACTCAAAAGCCTAATTATTTTTTTGAATAAGATTCACATGCATATACCTTTACATCCAAGCATTTGACTACCCAAAAGCACAATAGTTGAGTGAGAAGAGAAGTTAAGAGACTACTGACATTGCTTCTATGAGTTTGCTAACCTGTTCATACCATCTTCAAGGAGAAATGTGCACAGTAGCAAACCATCACTGATCTACATCTGTTCAAAGCATCTGAGAGTATTATTACTCCTCAGTTATTCAATGTCTACTTATCTGGTTTTAGTAACTTACTTTTTTGTTTCATTTTGGTTGTTTTGAAACAGTTTGGTTGTATGATCAGGTTAGTCTCAAACTTGTAATGCTATTGCCTCAGCTGCCCAAGCACTAGATTACAGGCATGTGGCATCATATTATGGTGAAGTATGAACTATATTAATGGTTATATGCCACTTGGTGGTGGTGCGAGTTTAAGGTAGGCCATTGACTATCAAAATGACCCATATAATACCTGAATTTACTGTTGATGTATTAAAGCCCCATACAAATATAAAGTGTTATTATCTTTTCATCAGTGCTTTACAAGTACCTTTTCCCTTTAGAGATTGCTAAATATATCTTCTTTTTAACAAGATAAACTGTGGTTTTTGTCATCCTATTAAGATTTGCATGGTTCAAGATTTCATAGTCACTCAAAATCCAAGTGTAGGATCATTGTATACTTGCCTCAGAAAACAGTAACCATTCCTTTCTATTCTCCCTGGTTAAGTTTAGCAACTCTGTTATGTACGTTAGTTTCAAGATTTTGGAAATCCTTTCGGATATTTTATTGTTTGGACCCAAGTCTCATGTTTAAAACTTGGGAAATTGTTTGCAAATTGTCAAAAATATCAGCAAAATTTTAGAACTTTTAGATCCTCAGGGGGGTGGGGGAAACATGCTGGTCAGATAGCATCCATGGTATAAAATGGGACATATTAATGAGAGAAAAGACTGAGAGCAAAAAACAAACTATCCTTAGGGCTGTACTCCTTTCAGTTTTCTTCTCAGATAGTAATCCTTTTAGCTTTAGACAGACATAAAGCAAAATGTAATAAGTGAATATGTATGACATTCTTTTTTCTAGTTCATTAATTTTTCTTAAAATTGGTTTGAAACACATGTAAGTACACATCAAAGCTGACACATTCACCTTAAAATATTAAAATGCACTAATCAGTTCTGCTATTTATAGCAGGGGTCCTTTACAATAGATAAATTCTTTATGCTCAAGACTGATCTTAAACAGTTCAGTGGATCTCTATTATAGCAATATGCAGTCTTTTGTAGTGGTGGTCATTAATGTTATTTTTCTTGAGTAGTTATACATTGCCAAATACTTTTGCAGTTTTTGAGTCATATTTGCTTTATTCTATTTTTACGTTATTTGAAATTTTTGCATTTTGAATCTGGTTCAAAAATAAAAGCTTCCATTAAGCTCATGCTTTTTAAAACTGTCTGTAAAGCTGGGCACTGATGGCTCACACTGTAATCCTAGCTATTAGGGAGTGAGATCTGAGGATCGTGGTTCAAATCCAGCCCAGGAAGAAAGGTCCCTGTGAGACTCTTATCTCCAGTTAACCACTCAAAAACTGGAAATGGTGCTGTGGCTGAAGTGGTATAGAGCACTAGCCTTGAGCACAAAGAGGCTTAGGTCCTGAATTCAAGCCCTCTCCCTCCTCCCCCCAAGGGGAAAAAAAAATTGTGTATAAGCCTTAATTGCAATTTGTGCTTGGAGCAGTACCTAAAGGAGTAGCAGTACTTACTGCATTAGAGTTACCTGGAGTGTTTATTAAATATAGACTCTTCTTTTGAATCCCTACACTCGACAAGCAGCATTTCTAGGGATGAAACCTTTTTAAACTAGTTTTCTAGCTGACAGTGTGCACACTGAATTTGAGAACTACTACCTTGTGGTATAAACCAGAGATTTTGTTACATGGATTTCACGGAAGCGTTTTTTATGCCAAGAGCCATTTAGGTATTTATAACCTCATTCATGGACCATACCAAATATCAACATACATAGACATCTCCAGGGTGGCTTACATATCAGAAGCATACAAGAGACATATGTGCGTTATCATATACCAAATTATTTAAAAGATTATATATGTTCCAAAGGTTGGGCATTTTCACCCCTGATATAGCATCATTCTCTAACATGTAATGAGTCTTTGGCTCGTCAAAAATATGGTTGTTAGAAGTGAGCTTACCCAGAATGGATGCACGTTTGTTCCTTTTGGAGCCTATTCATCTGGGATTCTGAGAGTCTAACAGGTAGTCCCTTTGAGCTGGGCAGTAATAAGTGTCTACACACTCTTTTTTCCCCCCTATTTATTGGTCAAACTGATGTACAGAGAAGTTACAGTTTCATATGTTAGGCCTTGGGTACATTTTTTGTACTGTTTGGTACCTCCTCCCTCATTCTCCCCTCCCCCTTCCCCCTTTCCTCCCCCCCCCCCCGCCCCCATGAGTTGTTCAGTTGGTTTACACCAAATGGTTTTGCAAGTATTGCTTTTGGAGTCGTTTGTCTTTTTATCCTTTGTCTCTCAATTTTGATAATCCCTTTCACTTCCCTAGTTCTAATACCAGTATATACAGCTTCCAATGTACTCAGATATACAGTGATAGTGCAGGTACAACCACAGGAAGGGGATACAAAAGGATCAACAGTAGAAGCTACGGTTTCACATGGCATGTTGAAAGTCATTACAACAGTGATATAACACTTTTTTCCATAACATGGAGTTCATTTCACTTAGCATCATCATCTGTGTTCATAAGGGCATATCTATTGGGCTCTTGTGATCCTCTGCTGTGACTAGCCTAAGCCTGTGCTAATTATTCCCTATGAGGGAAACCATAGAGTCCATGTTTCTTTGGGTCTGGCTCACTTCACTTACTATAATTGTTTCCAAATCCTTCCATTTCCTTACGAATGGGGCAATGCCATTCTTTCTGATGGAGGCATAAAATTCCATTGTGTATATGTACCACATTTTCCTGATCCATTCGTCTGCTGAGGGGCATCTGGGTTGGTTCCATATTTTAGCTATGACAAATTGCTGCACACTCTTGGCTATAGGTATTTGTGGGCTTGTTGATTCTGAAACCTTTTCATTTAGGCAACATAGGTTGTTTTTTTCCCCCCCTTAGGTACAGTGAGAACACAACAAATACTTAGATCTCAAGTAAATTTCTTGGCTATTGCTATAGTACCCCCAGCCCCAGTCCTTTTTTTTAATTTTGGTGCCATTCTTGGGTCTTGAACTCAAGGCTTAGGCTCTGTCCCAGAGCTTTTGCACTCAAGACTAGCACTCTACCACACAGTTCTACTTCTGGCTTTTTGGTGGTTAATTGGAAAAAAGAGGCTCAGAGACTTTCTTGTCCAGCCTGTCTGAACCGTGAGCCATTGGAACCCAGCAGTATTTTTGTTTTTACATGTTACAGTGTTGCTAAATTATCATCTATGTCTTAACAAACAAAATGACTTCCTGACTTGTAGTCAGAGAATTAGAAAAGAGGCTTCTTAGCATGATATCTGTGAGCTTGGAAGGAAGACAATTTTGCCTTTGTTTTCATGGTCCCTAGATTGAAATTTAGCATTTCCTTCAGTTATGAACATAGACAATAGACCATAGGTTGTTTTTTGGGTTTGTTTTTGTTTTTTGTCAGTCCTGGGGCTTGAACTCAAGGCCTGAGCACTGTCCCTGGCTTCTTTTTGCTCAAGGCTAGCACTCTGCCACTTGAGTCACAGCGCCACTTCTGGCTTTTTCTATATATGTGGTGCTGAGGAATCAAATCCAGGGCTTCATGTATGCGAGGCAAGCACTCTACCACTAGGCCCTATTCCCAGCCCTAGACCATAGTTTTATAAGTTCTACCTGTGAGTTTATAGCCTATCAGAAGCAGATATTTTCATATTGCTTCTTGTGCAGATATCTCAATTATATATAAATCTTGTGCACAGCACCTTTTAAAGTCATTCAATAATTTATCTTCTGATTTAATTTGGTGGGGTTTTTTTGCCAGTCTTGGGCCTTGGACTCAGGGCCTGAGCATTGTCCCTGGCTTCTTTTTGCTCAAGGCTAGCACTCTGCCACTTGAGTCACAGCACCACTTCTGGCCATTTTCTGTATATGTGGTGTGGGGAATCGAACCCAGGGCTTCAAGTATCTGAGGCAAGCGCTCTTGCCACTAGGCCATATCCCCAGCCCCTTCTGTTTTAATTTGTTTTGATACCATAGATTTTGTTTTTTTCTGCATAGATTCCAACCCATAGGCTTCTAAAATTAGATTGCCATAGGATTAGCTATTAAAAAGTGGATAAAAACATCTACAGTAGCTCCTACTAGAACTTTTTCTTTCAAATCATTTTGAGATATAGCTCTTGAATAAATTATAATACTTTTGTATTCTTATTGTCATCTTATTACTGTGCACTTTTTTTTAACTGCAGCTGACTCCACTGGAACTCATTCTCTGTACACAGCATACAAAGACTATGAAATTATGTTTCATGTTTCTACTATGCTGCCATACACACCTAACAACAAGCAACAGGTAAGAGATCCTTGTGTCACCTGTATTTTCCCCCTGATTCACTTCCCCACTCAAGCCTAACTGGAAAGTTTGTAAAATCTGAATTCAGAGTTGCACCTGTTATAGCAGTAGAAAGCTTTGTGCTTTGTGGAAGTAAGGAATGGCAGAGGAGCTGCAAACAAATGATGAGACATAAATTCTAGGTTAACAGCCATCTGGATAGCTCTGTGGATTAATCATTTGCTTTTCACCCATGGGGCAGAGGCTTCCATGAAATCTAAAACGAGTAAGTTGAAATCATGGTGATTAGATGACTGGAAAGAGTTGGGAAGACTAAGAATGGGTGAAGGTTCTTCTAAGAGGCCAATGAACAAAGGAGAAAAATAGTGATGTTTCATTGAAATTTCAAAGGAAAGTCCATATACCAACTTTAAGAGGAGATATGTGTTAGCAGGGTCTGGTAATAATGTTTGTTCTTAAAGTATTCATCAGGTGATAGGAAAGAACTGAAGTAAGATTTGCATATATGTGTACTAGATCCAAAGTTTTATCTTTAGGCACCTAAAAGCACAATGCCCAAATACTAAATGGAAGCAAAATACTAAAATGCAGAAGGTAAGAAGTGATAAATTCTAAATGAACAATAACAGACTGAAATTTGGAAGAAGGGGAGAACTCACAGACTCTCAGTCCAGTTTTACTTCTGACCTTAAAGTAGAAAGACTTTTGTTATTGTCATTTGTACTAACAGAACACCGCCAGCTGCAGAATGAATCACATCCTTTTTTTTTTTTACAGAATTTAACCAAACACTGATCTAATCTAATACATCATCACTTTAGGTTTGTTTAAATTACTAATCTAGCTAACAAAATGTTGCTTTTCTTGATTACCAAAGTAATCAAAATCAAGAAATAAGTCAATGAATCAGCTATAAATATGAAATAACCCTATGTTAAGTTCCCTGACCTGAACTTTTTTGACAATTTCTTTGATGCAAAGTCCATATTCTAAATTTCTCTCAGAAAGAAGCACCATGGTAATTGAGTTGCAGTGGCTACTACTTAGGTGGTTGAGATATGGAGCGGAGCATCAAGATTTTAGGCTAACTCAGGCTGAAAAGTTTGCTAGATTCTTTCTCCAAATTAATCAGCAAAAGCTGGGTGCCAGTGATTCATAGCTGTAATCCTAGCTACTCAGGAGGCTGAGATCTGAGGATCATAGTTCAAAGCCATCCCAGGCAGGAAAGTCCATGAGATTCTTATCTCCAGTTAACCACCAGAAAACCAGAAAACTGGCACTGTGGCTCAAAGCCATTAGCCTTGAGTTGAAGAGCTCAGGGACAGCACCCTGTCCCAGAGTTCAAGACTGCCATGATCAACAACAAAATTAACCAGCCAAAAGCATGGCTAGAGGCATGGCTCAAGTAGTAGTAGAGCATCAACCTAGCAAGTAGGAGGAGGCCTTTTCAAACCCCAGGACCACCAATAACAAAATCTGTTAAGAAAGATATACTAGATTTCTTACTCTGACCAATCAGTAGAGGAGAAAAGAAATTACTAACATTTCAAATGGTGTTTTAAGAGGAGATAAAGGATTAGTCTACCTGATTCCTAAGAAGATAAAGATGAAATTTGTCTAGGTAAAATAAAATAGTTAATAACAACATATGACTATTAAATAAGTTCTGGGCAGAGTGAGTTGCTTAAATGGACAATTATTTGAATAATTTAATCAGGATTCACTTAAGTCAAAAAAACATCTAAACACTAGCTGGATGCTAGTGGCTCATTCCTATAATCTTAGATTATAGGAATCTTAGATGAATAAGATCTTGAGGATTCAAAGCCAGCCTGGTCAGAAAAGTCTGAAAAAGATTTCCTCTTCAACTAACCAGTAAAAAAGCAAGGCTAGCTCAAATAGAAGAGTGAGTTGATTCAGGAGTTAGAGGCACTGAATTCAAATGCATATGTGCACACGCGTGCACCCACACACACAGTTATGGTCCTGTGCCAGAGTGAGAAAGTAATTCTGTATATTAAGACATTGTTATCCTCTAGCTAGTGAATTTAATTTCTTTATAAAAATAATTTGATGTTTGGAAAAAATAAGAAAAACTTTTAAAATCTGTTTTGCACACAATTTTTGCATACATTATTAAATATTATCTTGCATTATATACACCACAAGATGTTTCTATTTGACGTTTTATTAAGATTAACTTCACATATGTTGAACGAATAGCATATAAAATTACTGACGTCATCTGTGCAGGAATTATATATATATAGTATACAGATAAGTAGTATAATTTTATGTCTATCTTGGGCATATTGATTTTTAAATTATTAGTACCTTCTGTAGGGGCTGGGAATATGGCCTAGTGGCAAGAGTGCTTCCCTCATATACATGAAGCCCTGGGTTTGATTCCTCAGCACCACATACATAGAAAACAGTCAGAAGTGGTGCTGTGGCTCAAGTGGCAGAGTGCTAGCCTTGAGCAAAAAGAAGGCAGGGACAGTGCTCAGGCCCTGAGTCCAAGGCCTAGGACTGACAAAAACAAAACAAAACAAAGCATTCTGTAAGGCAATCAATTCAGACTAGATTTTATTTCTATAACATCTGACTACCATATTTAGCAATGAAACAAATTGCCTCACTGGAAAATAATTTTTGAGTTGCTTACAAATTTCTAAAGTTAAAAGTATATTTCCCAAATATTTTTTAAGTCTCAGTTCTCAGGCCAATCTATTATTTCTTCCAGCTGACAGCCAATAGTAAGTCATTGATTTTATTTGTATGTAATTTTTGTACCTTATAACAACAGGGTATGAACTCAGGGCCTTGCACTTGCTAGCACACACTCTGCTACTTGAGCCACACCCCTAGTTCATGTCATTTGCAAGTTTTAAAATATATTTTGTAAGTAGAAGCTTATGTCTTACAGATATGAGCTTCCCTAAGTAAAAGTCATACAGATTCTAATTTTCTTTATACTACTGGTGCTATCTGAAACTACCTCTGATAAAACACTGTCCTAGAATGATATGCCAACCACCCATACACAGTACCAGTGACCACAAAACAGAAGGTGGTTTTAAGGACCTTGCTTTGTAACTAAAGAAACTAAAGTTTAACCTGCTTTAAACTTGTTACTACACTGTAAAATATTATTAATTTCTTTATTACCAGCTTGTGGCAGAAAATTCTGTCAGAAAACACCTTAGCTAATATTTTCTTTAAACAAAGCCAGTTAAACCAAAACATAAATTGCATTGTAATTACTTCAGCCATTCTCATTTCCAGGAGTCTTCTACATGGCAAGTTTACATGAAAATGGAACAAAGCTGTTGTTATAGAAACTGAAAACTTGGAGATGCTGGGACTTGGCATAATAGCAAATACTGATTAGATCCATTTGAATGGCTATGTCTTCTATACAATTTCCATATTCTTTCTTGGAGGGAATGATGAGATGCTCTAAAATATTGACAGTTACTGTGTAGATTTCTTACCCTGGTGTATATAGATTACTAATGAATGTTTTAAATATAGTTAACTGAGGGAATTGGGGCGGGTAGACAATCGAAGCATTGCCATTTATGTTGGTTGCTTATTTTTTCTTTCAGCTCCTACGGAAGCGTCACATTGGCAATGACATTGTAACAATTGTTTTCCAAGAGCCTGGAGCACAGCCGTTTAGCCCTAAAAACATCCGGTCTCACTTTCAGCATGTTTTTGTTATTGTCCGGGCTCACAACCCCTGCACGGACAGTGTCTGTTACAGGTATGTGTGGGTGCTACAACTGGCTATGTCGGCATTGGTTGTTATGCAGAGGCACCATCCAGCTGTGCTTTCTGAAGTGGCAATAGGAGTCTATTACTATTTTCTTTGTCTTCACATTTTATGTGCACTTGGCTGAATTCACATGATGACATAACCCGGTGGTGCTGGCATTTCCCAGACTTGGTCAGACACCTGTCGTTTCCATTTGCACCTCCTCCTTGTGTGGTGTCCTTCATCCATACCATCTGGTCACCAACTAGCTAATTACTCATATGCTAATTATATATGGTTTTTGGCCTGGCAGGAGCAGAGAAAAATGATCATAATAATTAGGAGAAAGAAGTTTATTTAAAAAAATTATTGTTATTTTGTTTAAAGCCTAAGACCTTACTTAGGGGCTTAATTAGGTATATTAGGTACAAATACACACACTGAGAATGGGTTTCTTTATCCCCCTTATTTTGATCTGTTGGCCATCCTTATTAACCCCACCATGTGATGAACACATTCTGCTCATGACTCACGAGTATGTTTGGAATTCCCTAGTTGTAAAGGTTGTCTGAAGACCCACGTTACTATCATATGTGAACTTTAAGCCGTTTACAAATCCAAGGGAGTTTATGTTTGTAGCATCACTGAAAAATAAATCACAAAAATTATAAAGTTAAGACTTTTTCTACTGTAAACTTAAGAAATCAGATTCTTCACTGACTTTTTCAAATGAGCTGTGCATGTTTCCTGAAGTTTGTGGGATGTCAGAGGTGTTTGGAGGCCCAGAGTAAACAAAAGTTAGAATGGGAAACTTGCATCAATTTTAACATGATACAGGAGCCTTCAAATAACTTTCATGGCTATGAGTTTTCCTCAAACCATAGCTATACTCTCCCAACTATAATAGGGATATTAATTTATAGTCCTCTTTCATACTACTGTGGTGGAAATGTTTATTCTAAATACATTGAGTTATTCTAAATTTATTTGAATCTAATTTACCTTTATCCCTGAGTAATCTAGTGAGTGAGAGTAAATCATATGCTTTTCTATCATTTAACCCTTTTGATCCCAACTTTTTCCAGTAGGAACCTTCATGTTTTTTTTCTTACTGACACCACTTGGTATCTGAATCAGTGTACACAACATGGAAGCATCATTTTCTCAACTTAACTAGAACATAATTTGTATTGTAATTACTTCAGCCGTCCTCATTTCTAAAAACCTTTCTCCATGACAAATTTTCGTGGAAATGGAACAGAGAACACTGCAAGGCCAAGTTACAGAGATAATACAAAAATGGGACTCAATTTGTGTGCTTTAGAGCACATGTGGATGGAATTTAATGGGAACAAGAGGAATAAGTCTAGGAGTAATGAGTAGTCATGTGTGCCCAAAATGGAGACAGGAAAGAAGGGAAAGAGCTCAGTTAAGGAACTTCTAATGTAGGGACGAGAACTAAGCAGTAGAGTCTTTTGCAGTGCTGGGCAATCAGAGTAAAATAAAATTTTAGGAAAATCCATCCAATGTTACCATTCACAATGAAAGTAATAAATTGGAAGCTATCTGTTCATGTTTCATTGTTTATTCAGTTATGCGTCTACTACCTAGACCCTGGGATACAAAAAAGAAAAGTTCTCAAGAGTGGGTCCAGAGATAAGGTTCTGAAATAATGAAGTGTTATTTCTCCCTGAGGACTGGAAAGTTTATATAGGAAAAACTGACTAATTCTAGAAGCCAGTTAACCTTGAATAGTCTTGACATAGCCAAGAACTCAATCAGTCACTTAAGTCTGTGTACTAAAACATACCCTGTAATTGATCAGCAAAACCCTCCAGTCTCTGTTATTTTATTTGCATCATTACAGTAAGCTTAATTGCCTGGTCCCAGCTGATAGAGCAAATTAGAAGCAACAAATCAAAAAGATGAAGGAGCTGTTATAGGCAACAATATACAGAAAACCATCAATATGTGATTATTGTTAGGGGAGATGCAGAAAACAACTACTCACATCAAAGATACAAATTCAATAAGCATAGCAGTATGAGGTCATTTGATTGGAGACAAACAACCAAATATACTTCACTCACCCCTGAGGGCAACAAAGAAAAAAAAAATCACAGGGTAGAATATCGCCATTTTTCAATAGCTAATGAATTAATGGATCTAGCTTTGATGATCAAAGGCTGCCTGCATCATAAAAAGAGACAAATGTGTACCTTATATAATGGAGAAACACAACCTCACCTATGAATCATTCCCCAGTTCCCCCTCATTAAATCTAAATCTGATGAAATCTCTAGATAAGCCAATTGATAAGAAATACAAAAGAGAGAGCAACATGGTTTTAGTGGACAAATTCAGACTCTGGTAGGGTCTTGTCTAGCATGAGTTAAAGCCCTGGCTTCCATCCCCACCACTAGGTGGGGGGAAAAAGATAAAATTAATTGTAGTGTGTGGACCTTGAGCCTTAATTTAGGTAAAAAGGCTATAATGAAAATCTTAAGCCATTGTAAACAACTGGAAATTAGACAACTGGTTTCCTTATTTGATCAAAATTAAGGAATAATTAATTTTAAAACTATAATAACAATAAGTAATTATTTAAAAAATCCTGAGCCTTCTAAACAACTGTTAATTATAATCAGTACTTTAGTTTAGGGTCTAGAATGCAATAAATATTGAAGAATCAGTATAATATTGTACAAAAAACAGATTATAAACCCTCTTAGGTATTAAATTTCCCTTTCTGTGTAATGGAAGGTTGTTTGTAACAACTACTCAATATCCAGTAAGTATGACATATGTACAAGGGAGTATGGTATGTGCACATTAAATGTCAAGATTCATTTAAGAAGAAGAAGCCAAAATAGCCAAGTGGTAGAATTTTTTTTCCCCATAAAATGAAGTCATCATTAATCAGCATCACCATAGTGCAATCCTTTGTGTTTAAAATCACTTAGGGAAAAGTTCAGGTTCAACGTATTCTGCTGTGTGAGGTCCTTTAAGTCTGATTTCTTGTCCAGCCTTTTCTGACTCTTCTGCCAACTCCTCTTATCTCTACCCACTCACTCTTGTGAAACTACTTAGTCTTCCAGGACCTTAAAGCTGTATTCTGTATCTCCTGCTCTCTAGACCAATGACTTTCCACTCACAGACCTGCCCTCCTTCACCTGATAAACTCCTGACCTAGTAGGACTATGATGCCTTTACTCTAGCAGGTAGCTCAATCTATTGGAATTAGTGTTCGCCAAACTTTTAAGTTTTACTCTTGATCCTTAAAAGTTGCCTAAAGCCTAGTTAATAGTTACTGGGTAGTGTTATTGATTTTAGATTTAAGTAGAAATCTAAACTCCCTGGAGAAAATGAGTGACAAGGTATGTTCTGCCTCTGATCTTTTCTTCCTTTGCCCAGTTCTGCCTTTTTGTAAAGCTCCCCACAAGGCAATCTGAGCCAGGCTCCAAGAAGAGAACCAGAGAAACCTCCTTCCGAATGTTTTATTTGTCATTCTTTTTAGATTGGGAGATAATGTTTGTTGTTTCCACTGTGCTTTCAAAGTTCAAGTGTCAGACTTCTATTCAGATGTATCCTTGTATATCAACTTGAATTTGGCTTTGAGTATCAAGTCCCACTGCTTCATCCAAGGTGTTTGATGCCATCAGGTGTTACATAGCCCTAGTCAACTAGATACAGCCTCTGGGTGGTCTCCTGGCCCATGAGACTCATGTAGATGATACTCTTTAGCAAGAATCTTGAGGTTGGGAGGAGAGGTTTAAAACTTTCTTCAGAGGGAAGTGTGTTATCTTGCTCTAGAGCTCTCTGTTGCCTGTTGAGGGCTTCTCTTTGGCCCTGGCTCTCTCTGATAGTTGTGTGTAAATCATCTTACTTCTCTGTATCTCTTTCCTGGAGAAGTGAAAGAGCTGTGTGTTCACTGGGAGATAAGCACAGGACAACATCTAGTTCCCTCCATCATTCTCAGATGTTGCAGAAATGTTCCTTATTGGTGTTTTGCAAAATCAGGTGAATTCTTAAGATAAAGCTTAAGACTTTTTTAAAATTTAAGTTAAAATTTTATTGACAATAATACAGAGGTGGTACAGTTACATAATAAGGTAGTGAGTACATTTCTTGTCATATTTGTTATATACTCCCTCATTTTTCTTTCCCTTCCCTAGTTCAGGTAAGCATATATACAATTTCCAGTGTACCAAAATCATATACAGTAACCCGTGGGGTACTATGCCAAAGGAAATTCACCTAGTACAATAAACATAATGACAACAACAAAGTCCTCCTGTGTCCTTCTCTTGGAGCTCATTTTGCTTAGCCTCATCTTATATAATCATATGTACATAGCTTTTGAGCTATTGTGATCCTCTGATAGGTCTATCCTAGACCTTTTTATGTTTGTTTAGTAGGTGTTTGGTTTTAGATACATAATGTAAAATCGCTGACCCAAACACGTGGAAATACCATTTGAAAAGAAGTTTGTTATTTTGCAGACCTGGTCTCTACTGTTCTCCCCCCTTCCCCCAACAATCATATATCAAGGGGACCATGCGCCTTTGTTCTCTGTGTTCTAGGCTTGTCTCAGTCAACATTATTTGTTCAAGATCTGATCATTTCCCTGAGAATACCACTATTTTATCATTTCTAATCACTATGTAGTACTCCATTGTGTACAGGTACCACATTTTTTGGATCCATTCATTTGTAGTGCGGCATCTGGGTTGTTTCCATATTTTAGCTATTGTGAATTGTGCAGCGATAAACATGGATGTGTAGATGTCTTTATGGTATCTTGGGACCTGTTGTTCAGGATAGATGCCTAGGAGTGGTATGGCTGGGTCATAGCATATGTATGCTGAGCTTTTTGAGGAACCTCCATACTGTTCTCCAGAGTAGTTCTACTAGTTTACACTCCCACCAACAGTGGAGAAGGGTTCCTTTTTCCCCCGCATCCCCTCCAGCATTTGTTGCCTGAGTTCAGAGTATAGGCCATTCTAACTGGAGTAAGGTGGTATCTCAGGGTTGTTTTTTTTTTTTTTTTTTTTTTGGCCAGTCCTGGGCCTTGGACTCAGGGCCTGAGCACTGTCCCTGGCTTCTTCCCGCTCAAGGCTAGCACTCTGCCACTTGAGCCACAGTGCCGCTTCTGGCCGTTTTCTGTATATGTGGTGCTGGGGAATCGAACCTAGGGCCTCGTGTATCTGAGGCAGGCACTCTTGCCACTAGGCTATATCCCCAGCCCCTCAGGGTTGTTTTGATCGCCATTTCCTTTACTGCCAGGTATGTTGAACATTTCCTCATATGTTTCTTTGCCATTTTTATCTCTTACTCCTGTGAAGTCTCTCTAGCTCCTTTACTCATTTAATAATTGGTTTACTAGGTTTGGAGGGGGTTAGTTTCTTGAGTTCTCTGTAGATGATGGAAATTAGGCCTTTGTCTGTTGCTGTGCAGGTGTAGATCCTTTCTCATATGGTTGGCTGTCTTTCTAGTTCAGTGGCTATGTCTTTAGCTGTGCAGAAACTTTTTATTTTGTAGTAGTCCCATTTGTCAAGTCTCTCCCCTATCTGTTGTGCCTCTGAGACTCTCTGTTAAAGAAGTTCCTACCTCTGCCTATAAGTTCAGTGTCTTTCCTACTCTGTCCTTCAGTAGTTTCAGATCTGATGTTGAGGTCCTTAATCCATTTTGAGTTGATCTTGGTGCATGGTGATAGGTTAGGGTCCACTTTGGGTTTTCTACATGTGGCTGCCCAGTTTTCCCAGCACCAGTAGTTGAAGAGGCTATGTTTTCCATTGTATGTCTGTAGCTCCTTTGTCAAATATCTGCTGACTGTAAGCATGTGGATTTATTTCCGGGTCTTCTATTTCATTGATCTCCAGATCTGTTTTTATGCCAGTACCAGGCTGTTTTTGTTATAATGGCTCTATAATAGAAGAGGTCAAGATTTTTATGAGTAGAGTTCACTGGACAGTGACTTTAGGTTCTAGCTCCCTGACTGCTTTGGTCTCTTAACATTGTCTATCCTCCAGCTTAGCCTCCTGGGCAGAATATCCTAGTCCACAAGCCTACCTAGTGCATAAACCATGGCTACAACTGCAAAGGATGTATTATTTCTGCAGCACAGTGTTGCAGACTAGTATAGCTAACAGAAGTTTGGCCAAGCTGAGGCTGTTTTTTAGAGAATCTGCTTCTAAAAATAGAAAGAACCATTTATAATTAATATGTTTTAGACAAATGATTCTATTTTACTTAAACTAGGCCTTATTATAAAGAGTTCAGCATATGTGGCATAGAAATTAATAAGCTCAACCTTGAAAGTTAGAGTTATATCCTAAACAAAACTCTTCATTTGAAAAGAACATTCTGAGGTATCATCTTCCTCGTCTTCTTTTTCTGTGAAGATTCTATTTGTAATACCACAAAGCTGATTTTAGTGTCTGTATCATTTACCTCCCTACCATGGTGAGTCATTGATAATTACATGTTAAAGATTCAGTTCTCCCCTCAGTTCAATCTGGAGGCTTCTAATTATTGGTGGGTTTTCAGCATATGTTGGTCTAAAGTTCTGTCACTTAATAAATAGATCTATAGAAAGCTAGTGGGTTTGAGGGCAAATAGATGGATGGTGCTCATCATCACACCCCCTGCTAAGCATGTTCCTCTCCTTGTTTAAAATAAAATCTCAGCTGTTCCCTGGGGAAGAATAAATTATTTGAGTGAAATTAGCAACAGAAAAAATCGCCAGTTTTAAGATGAAAAATACTATTTCTGGACACTTACAGGATTCCTCTTAGAAAATCTAGCAAATCTAGATTTCAGCATCTTTTGCTTGACTTCCGAATGGAAAATAGAAAGATCAAATTAAAATTATACAGTCGTCAGCATTCAAGCCAGACAGTTCACAACAGAAAAGAGAAATTGCCTTTCTAATACCGGTATAATTAGGCTATAATGCATGCTTATAGAGCTTTCTGTGAATTCTTCAGTTGGAAAATGTAGCATCACTTGACATCTTTCTTTGTTATAATGTGAGCTAGGTAGTCTTGTTCTTTTTCTTTTTCTCATAAACTTGTAGACTAAAAAAAAAAAAGGAAATCTGTCTGTATTTTCTGATAGTTTAGCATTTCCATCTCACCAAATAATTATGTCATAAGAGTGCTGACCTGCTTTCATAAGATACAGTAAAAGTAAACCTAAGTATCTTAAAGCAGACACTTCTTAAAATAGAAATTGTGAAATAGCTCCTCAGCTTAATTTGAAAGGTACACACTCACTGATTCCCATTCTGGGAGTTTAGATGAAGCCAGTTTTTATATGATTTCCTTTACTACTTAGTACAATTTCATAATTGAGTCACTGTTAAATCATCTGAGAAGAGGATTGTTTGAACTGTTAGAAACATAATTTCCAGATATCTCAAGATTTGGCTAAGGGTATCACATGTAATCTTAGAACATAATGTAGAGATACAACCTTTCCGTTTAACCTCTGTTACATTTAACCTCTGTTTCAGTAAAACAGCAGGAATTCAGTATTTTCAATGTTCCTAAATTTAATATTATCTTTTTTCTCTTACAATTAAAATTAATAGTTCAATGCAGATACTTGTATGGCCCTTTTCTTAGTCCCAGTTTTAGAAATACATATATAGTAGAAATGATAGAAACAGACTTTCTCATGTCAGTCTGGCCAAAGAAATGGGAAAGAGAAAATGTGTTTCTCGCAAGTAGATTGTCAGAATTACATACCAAAAGCAGAGAATTCATACCAAAGAATGGCTCAATTTTAAAAAATACCATTTGCCAGGCACTGGTGTCCCACACTTATAATCCTAGCTACTCAGGAGGCTAAGTAGCTGAAATCTGAGGACTGCTGTTCAAAGCCAGCCCAGACTGGAAAGTCCTTCGGAGTCTTATCTCCAGTCAGCCACCAAAAAGCTGGAAATGGAGCCATGGCTCAAGTAGTACAGCACTGGCTCTGCGTTCAAGCCCTAGTACTGGCACAAAAAAATATAAACCTTAAATATGGTTTTAAAGTGCTGTTGTTATTATGTAAAGATCGTAATCATTCTGTAACTCGACATTTTTATTTCAAAATTATACTTTTAATCTGGTCACATCATAGCATAGGCCAACAAACAATATGTATTTAATCTTATTAGAAATTCGCTTCTTATATGTTATGTATCTTCTGATATTTTCATAGTAAGTTCTCAATAGGCATCCTGTCTAAAATGGAGGACACATTGGTGCTCTAACACAATGTGAGCTTGTGTTCTGGAAGGTTCGATAATGTATTAATAACCCTCCATCGCCAGTTTCTAGGTATTCATAATACATTTGTAGAATATTATGATAAAGGTTTTATTGATGGGTTTTGTTTAATCTCCTATCTAGTAAGGAATTGGAAGTTTGTTAACTTTTACTTTTTTTTGGCTTAGAAAAATATTTTATGCTCCTTAAAGTCTAAAATGTGATTAAATAAAAGATGATGCTCATATTAGCAGAAATGTGTTTTGCTTTGGGGGAAGGAGATGAGCAAGTAATTCTCTTGAGGTATGTCCTTCATTTTTTCCTGAGGGTTTAATCTGGGACCTTGTATACTCTAGGCAAGTAGTCTACCACTTCTCTACTCCTTCAGTTCTGTGTTGTAAATATATGTCTTATTTTCATGTTGTAAGACTGAGAAATATTGATTGACTCTTTCCCTTTGATTTTTGCTTTGTCTCCTAGTGTGGCAGTCACCAGGTCCAGAGATGTGCCTTCCTTTGGACCTCCTATCCCAAAAGGGGTCACCTTCCCCAAGTCAAATGTGTTCAGGGACTTTCTTTTGGCCAAAGTGATTAATGCAGAAAATGCTGCTCATAAATCAGAAAAGTTCCGAGCTATGGCAACTCGGACCCGTCAGGAATACCTGAAAGATCTGGCAGAAAAGAATGTCACCAACACCCCTATTGATCCTTCTGGAAAGTTTCCGTTCATCTCTCTGGCCTCTAAGAAGAAGGAAAAGTCTAAGCCATATCCAGGAGCTGAGCTCAGTAGCATGGGGGCCATTGTTTGGGCGGTGCGGGCCAAAGACTACAACAAGGCTATGGAAATAGACTGTCTTCTTGGGATCTCCAATGAATTCATTGTCCTCATTGAACAGGAAACAAAGAGCGTGGTTTTCAATTGTTCCTGCAGAGATGTGATAGGGTGGACCTCCACTGACACAAGTGTCAAAATCTTCTACGAGCGAGGAGAGTGCGTGTCAGTGGAGAGTTTCATTAGCAATGAAGATATCAAAGATATTGTCAAACGGCTGCAGGTAAGTCTTTTCCCTCCTGTCATTCACATGCTACTTCTCTTACATAAAGTTTTCAGTACTCAGTTATTGAAACTTGTACTGTTTTATTAACTACCCTCGAAACTCCCTTGATTCAAAGCAAGGGAGAGCAACACACAAGTTTATCCAGGTTTAACTTTTCCATCATGTATTAAGTTTCAGTCCTGTGAGGGGGTACATGTTTCTCATTTGCATGTGACTCGATCCCTCTCTATCTTGGTAAGTTATGTAGGTGTTGAAAAGAATTGTTGGAGGATCTGTTATCTTGAATTTTTATAGTTTCTCATTGCTGGCAGCTTCTTGTTGGTTTCCTTGAAACCTCAGGAAAGCCTCTGAGCTCTTTGGATGCAACAGAATGTTATGTTTGGCTATAACAAAGATGAGAGAGAGATGACCAGCCTTTCCCTCAGCGAGTCATGGGCATTCTGCAATAACCCTACTTTTGCAGCATTTTTCCAGTTCTATGTCTACTCCTTAATACGTGATGCATTAAGTCCCAATCTTTGATCTCCTTTTCTAGTTTGTTTCTAAAGGTTGCGAATCAGTGGAAATGACTCTTCGAAGAAACGGATTAGGACAGCTTGGCTTTCACGTGAACTACGAGGGCATTGTGGCAGATGTAGAACCCTACGGCTATGCCTGGCAGGCAGGCCTGAGGCAGGGCAGCCGCCTGGTGGAGATATGCAAGGTGGCTGTGGCCACCCTGAGCCATGAGCAGATGATTGATCTCCTGAGGACATCTGTCACAGTGAAAGTTGTCATTATTCCCCCCCATGACGATTGCACCCCACGAAGGTAGGTCTGAGTCCTGAAGGGTGGGATTTGTGTGCCATATAGAATGACTAGCAGGTAGAGAGGTGAGTGTTGTGCAGAACAGGAGATTCTGTGCAATGCTGCAAGTGCCTTCCATGGAAAGCTTGACTCAGATCACAGCTCCCTTTCAGCTTGTGGCAGTAGCAGCTAGAAAGAATGAGTACTTGGGCCAGCCCCAGGATTTACATCTCTGGATTTATAAAGTTGCTCCAGATAGAGAAGTCTGGTAATGTTCTCAAACATCGTGCTCCGGTAGCCAAGAAACAAATCCAAGGACACTCAGCATCTTAAACTGTCAGATTTTTTTTCTTTTATATTCCATGATGTTCACACTCTCCTCATGTCTTATTTGTACCCAGTTACTGTCCAAAATTCAAAGTGTTATTTTGAATTCTGCTATCTGAGAGCCTAGGCAGCTGAACATGACCTACAAGCTTTTTCCTGACTGCATCTGCATGGGGTGGGCCCCCTGCTCGTGATGCCTTGGAAGTTTGGTCTCCAGCCTTCTTCCAAAGGGAGAACCCAGTAGTGCCTGCCTGTCCAAATTTTGCAAGGCCAGAAGCACTGTGAAAAAAATTATTTCTCTGCCTCAGGAGAGGTTGCTGATGGAATAAATTTAATCAACTCTCTTTTCCCCTTTGGACTTGCACATGCTATTTTTGCTGGCTTTAAGAAATATCTGTTATTTTTAGCCATTATTTTCTAAGAATTTCTCTTAAGCTTTGGCAAATAATTCATGGCCTTATAAAACAAAGATCTTTATCCTATTTTTCCCTCTAAATGACTTGTCTTGTACCTAGATGCCCATGAATTTATGATTATTGGATAGTAGATTACTATCAGCTACTATGGTTTGAGTCTTTTAAAGATCAAGCAACAATGACAACCAAATATTCTTCCTTTCCAAGCAAACTTAGCTTGGCATAGTGATTCCTAGTTCTTTTCTCATAAGTGAGCCAGAGGTTATGTACCTATGTTAAAATACAGTGTAGTTTCTTGGTTTGGAAGTTTTAAAAAAGTATGTTTTAGATGACTGGATTTCTCAAGAAACCAAAGTATATATGAAGAACTTTGTTCTGTCAGTTATTTGGGGGTTGAAGAATACTTGGAAACTGTCCCACATGCATATGCTGTCCTTTGATGTCTCTAGGCAAGAGAAAATAACCAAGCTTTGAGAATTCTAGGGTGTTTTTTTTTTTTTTCAGCCTTGGGTATTGAACTCTGAGCTAAAAGCTTGCTAGGTTAAAAACTCTCTACTCCTGAAGCCATGCCTTCAAGTTCTTTTTTGCATTTCTTTGTTTTTTGTTGCTTGGTTTTTGTGAAAAGTTCTCAATAATATTGCACTGGTGGGGCTTAAAGTCTACATCCTCTTAACTCCTGAGAAGCTGAGGTTATAGGCATGTACCATTATAGGTGTAAACCCATCTTGTGAATTCTCATTCTTAATTACATACAATTAAGAATTATAGAGACTAGAGTAAGGACTGTCTCCTCAACAATGAAATCAATAGACCTGTGACTCCAACTTACCTGTTCAGAATTCTTTTCATTATTCCAAGGTTTGTGTTGGGGAGCAAAAAGAGTCAGGTTAATGTGAGGGTGTAGCTGCTGGTACACAGCCTTCCTGACACTGAAACCATGAATAGTTACTCCTGGGAAGATGGCTCACAAAGCCCAGCCCTGATAGATGCACCCACAGTGAAAAGCAGTTTGTCTTCAACAATGTACTACATAGATTTATTGTATTGGTGTGTTTAAAAGTAACATTTGCTGAGTGTTGTACTCTTAATGCACCAGGTTCTGGAAAAAAAGCACTGTAGATTTAATCCTTATAACATTTAATCCTTCTAACGGTTCTCCGAGGTAATAGAATTATTACTCTTCCTGTTTTAAGGGAAAGTAAGACACAAGAAGGTTACTTACATCTGCTATTCTTAATACTTTATAGACCCTTGCCTTAAAGGCCAGTTAGGAGAATGGATTGCCTTGACTTGTAATATTGCTGATTCCCGTGGGGCCAGTATTACCACCTGGCTGATTACAAGCTACTGCCATGACCTCTGTGAGGACAATCAGATCCTGCATCCTAGTGCAGGCAGCTTCCATACACCAAGAAAAAGTGAGCTGCATCTGTGCCTCTCCCTGCACTGCTATGAAGTACTCTGCCTTCTTCTTGGCCTCCTCAGGCTACCACATGTTGGCAGGTGCCGGGACTGGAGGCTGGGTGAAGGGATAATGGATCTGCCTCAACCCTTTTCACTGTGAATTCTCTCAAGAAGCCACTGTCTGACTCTGGACGAGAGGATAGTATAGGGATGCCTTGGAGAGCTGAAATTCTGCTCCCCATTCCCTTCAGAAATGACTTCAAAGGGAACAGTTGAAGTATTAACACCTTGTTATAGTTTCAACAAAACACACTAACACTTTTCTGTCATTTTTTTCTTCTCCTCCGCACTTCACACTCCCACTGCTGTTTTCCTAGCAACTAATTACTCTGTTCTTTGACTAGTCACTCTCCTCTTTGTCAGCCATTCTTTTAGGCAGCTTCATTGTAAGGAGGCCTTCTCTGGCCTTGCCCATTACCTACAGCCCCGCAGTTCTGGCATCACCAGGACCCTCATGGTCCCAGGTAGCCAATGCGATGGGATGGCATACAGACCCCTTAGTTTGTGGGACAGTCAGTCATTTTGTAAAGATACTTTTAGGGGAGAAAAAAATGAAATCCAGTTTTAACAGAAACAAAAAAGCACTTAAATAACAAATGTAAAATAGGGCTCTTGTCCCAGTTCTAGGAAAACAATCATGCCCTTCTGTGAATTGTTTCCAAACTAATTTTTTTTAACAAGAGATAGGGAGAAGAGCCAAGTTCCTGAGCCTCTGCTATTAAAGGACATTTTCTTTTTGCCTTTAAGTCTTCATAGTAGGCTTGTTTCCTTTAAAATGATGAGAAGAATGAGTCCTGAAAGGTGAAGTACCTGCCCAGAGACTGAACAGCAGTAGCTGCAAAGATAGCAGTTAAAAGCAGTCTCAGTGGGCCTGCCAGAATAGCCTTCTGTCCATCGTGTCCACATGTCTGCTTTCCTCACCACCTCCAGAGTCTGTGACCATCAGTATCTATGACCTCTGAGTCTTAGAAGTCTTACTTGACAAGAGGAAAAATGCCTAGCTAAGAAAATAAATTGAAATGTTCTATGTGGAATTGTGAGGCAGGTTGGGGGAAATGGGGACAGGCCGAGGGGTTAGACAACCTTTATTCTGCAGAGACACTAGCCAGCAGTTCTTGAAGAAAGCAATCAAGGGCCATTCAAGAGCTAAAAACAAACAGTTACATAAAAAGACCAAATTACTTTTTTCCGGGGGATTTCAGAATCAAATTACTTTCTAAATAAGAAAAGGTTGCAAAGTGTTTTTTCCCTTTGAAAGTGGGAAAACATACTGCTTTAGAGGTAGAAGGGCTGTTGGAACTCATGTGGTTCAAATCTCAATCTTTGAGTTGAAAGATGTTTTGCATGCTTTCTCCAGATCCTTAGTTATTACATGGCTTCTAGGGAGAGAACTGCACTCAAAATATAAGGCTTTTCTGACCTGGGAGTGGTGTTGAGCTATTATGTTCAATATTCGGTTCATTTCTCTGTGTGTCATAGTGCTAAAGGAAAATGGAGAGAGTGATGAGAAATAACAATGAAAAGAGAATGAATGAAAAACTGAAAAATTAAAATGAAGAGATGAAATGACTTTTCAATTTATAATTTCAGAGGGTTATCATTTGTCACTTTTAGCAATTCCTGCTGACCACAGCTCTCTTCAGCTTAGTTTCTAAAAATTGTTGAATTTTTCTTTCTGATATAGGCTGTTAACTTGAGTGAGATATGACAGTCACTGTAGATGTGAAGGATGCCTGAGAAGTTAGCATTAGGGACTGTGCTACTGGGGACTAAACTGGAATTGACCTGTAGGTACATTAATTCTGTTGGTTCAAACTCTGGCCCTGATACCTCTTGGCTGTATTAACTGGGCAAATTAATGTCTCCATTTCTTCACCTATAAAGTAGGGATAAGGGTATTAAGTGTCCCCTTCCTACAGTTGCTGAAATACAGCAGATTAGTGCCTGGCTTGTTGAAAGTTACCTGTTATTACAGTTACCATTCTTCACTAAATTTTACTTTGGATGATAGTGAAAAGCCTTTCATTTAATATTTATGCATCGCATTACAACCCACCTTCTCTTTGTTCTCCATTGTACTGTCTGTTCACTTCTTCATTTCTTAAGTCATTCTTAGGTTTCATAGATCCTTACGAGACTAGTAAGCCAGGAGTGGGTACTTTGCCATGAAAGCCAATTGGGTTAAATAGAGTGTATCATTACATTTATGTCACCATTTGTACCTTCTCCTAGACTTTTGGCTCTCATTCCATGAAATACAAAGTCTTTAACTCTTGCCTGCATTATCTCTAAAGGACCTCATTGAAGGGCTGTTGCACAGTTGCTTTTACCCCTTCTTTCCAAATTTTTCCACCTGTTACCTAATCTTTACAACTCCTTTACAAAAGGAAATGATTTTCCTACTTAGTGATGAACTTCAAATGCACAGTTTGAGTTAATACTCTAGTAGGAATAGCATTTACCTGTCAAGTTAATAATTGATTGCACCTCCCTTCACTGTGTGGGTATAAAGCAGTGGAAGGTAGGTTCCAAATGTCCTGTGGGTTAGGTTTCAGGTGGTAACACAAAATGGGACTAAAGAAACAAAACATATTTAATGTTAATTTCACTCAGGCTGTTCCCTAGAGACAACCCTGACCCTGAAAGGTTTCTTTGAAGGAAAAAGAAATCTGATTTTAGATTATGCTTTGTTCCCTGGGGATTTAATAATTGTAATATTTCCATAATTGGGTCTTTTCCCTTTCTAAGCTAAATTTAGCTCTGTGTTTGGATTTTAGGATTTCTCCTGCCTTAATTTCTTGATTCTTGGGACCCTACCTAGCACACTTAGAACTATATCTTCTTTTTTTGTTTTCTTTTATTTTTGTTGTATTTTTGTTGTTTTCTTGTAGGCCGTGGAGCTTGAACTCTGGGCCTGGGTGCTCTTGAGCTCTTCAGCTCAAGGCTAGCACTCTACCACTTGAGCCATAGCACCACTTGCGGTTTTCTGATGATTAATTGGAGATAAGAGTCTCACAGACTTTCCTGTCTGGGCTGGCTTTGAACCATGATCCTCAGAGCTCAAGTTTCCTGAGTATCTAGGATCATAGGTGTGAGCCACTGGTACCGAGCAACTATACCTTCTTTAGAGTCTCAGTATTTAAGGCTCCTAGGTTAAGATTCAGTAAAGGAAAACACTAGTGTAATACTTTCTGGGATTCTGATTTTTTTTAAGGAAAATAATTACATGACCTTAAGATTGAAAAAGGGTTAGAAACAGGATGAAGTTTGGGATTCATTCAAATGTTGATGAAAATCTGTGGTTCTACCAATAATAAGACAGAGTGTCTTATTTCTTTTCCTGTTCCTCCTTCCCCTGCCCCCCTTGGCCTAACCTATAGGAGTTGCTCAGAAACCTACCGCATGCCAGTGATGGAATATAAAATGAATGATGGTGTTTCATACGAGTTCAAGTTTCCCTTCCGAAATAATAACAAATGGCAGCGAAATGCCAACAAGGGGCCTCATTCACCTCAAGTCCCGTCCCAGGTTCAGAGTCCCATGACCTCACGGCTGAATGCTGGGAAAGGTGATGGGAAGATGCCTCCTCCAGAACGAGCAGCCAACATTCCTCGAAGCATCTCCAGTGATGGACGCCCACTAGAGAGGCGGTGAGTACACCTTCAAAAGTCTAGAAAACTTTAGTTTTAAGACTTCCCATGTTTTTCTAGAAATGAAGAATAAATACAAGATGCATGCATGAGTGGCTTTCAAAGCAAGCATGGAGAGTTTCTAGAGCTATCAGGATAACTGAAGATGTACACCCAACAGGACATTCAGCCCCATGTGGTAGTACTTATTTGTGCTTTACTCATGTGGTAGTACTTATTTGTGCTTTACTCTTTAATTTCTATGTGATTACCAACGGATCACCACCATGTTGCTTAGCACCACATGGATTAGAGTATAGCAGACTCTTTGAGGTAACAGTGACAATAATATCATCTTTGCTAGACTTCATTGTTGTGGGGCAAGTGATAAGATAGGAGCATCTGAATATAGTGTTTCTTTAATTAAATATCTGTGTTTCTCTTTATTAAAGAAAAAATCATTCTGAGAAAGGAAACCTGGAACAGCACAGCATATTTTTTATTATTTAGAAAGCAGAAAATAGCCAGTAGAAGGTGTCATACAAGGATAACACAAAAACACTCAACCCTGAGTTACATAAGCAAAAGAGAGAAGGATGGAGGAATCCTAGAGTGTAAGGAACCAAGGTTTGGTGTTAAATTGAATGTCACAATATATTCCCTCACAAAAGGTTACTAGGGCCCTTGTAAAGTATGCTCAGCACTTTCATCTGAAATTAACTGTGAGATGCAGCACCTTGAACTAGACTGGAGTCTAAGCCTAAAATTAAACTAGAATACATGCTTTCAAAATGTGAATAACAATTGACCATCAAAGTTTTTTTTAAAGACATTTTCTGTAAATTTAGTTTCTTTGACTCAATGCTAATGAAGGAACCAGTTAAGTTGAGAAATCTTCAAGTCACCTACTAAGAGCAGCCAGCTTCTTTCTCTCTACCCACTGCCCTGTCCTCTTACTTGTCACATCTCAGGATATTTATGTGGAAACCCTTATAAGCTAAGGAGAATTCTGTGTTCCAGGAATTAGGTTGGGTAGAAGAGAATCCCTGTGGAACCCAGGACATGATCCTTACTCATCTGAGCAACAGAATCTGGTTCAGCAAGAATGGGATGCCAAGGAAAATGTTCCCAGATATGCATAAGTAGTCTTTGGTCTACTGCAAAGCACAAAGCAGGAAGCAGAAAAAGCATACTATGAATTCTTATATTATAGTCTGGCTTCTGTGCTATTGTATGAAACACCATCATATAACCCATTTCAAAATAATAAGGTGCACCTAGAAATAATTTGCCAAAACAAATGCACACACAAAAGTTGTCTTCCTAAAATTCCTGATTTACTCCTGGAAATTTATTTACAGTCTTTGCTGTTTATCTCAAAAAAAGAGTCCACTCCCAAGTAGCCCATTCCTATCTGGTCCCCTTGCTTTCATTGTTTTTTGAGGAGGAAATGCATCCAAGAAATCTCTGAATAAAGTCTTTGTCTTATATATTCCAAGCTTGGTTTCTTCCAAGGTTTGTTAGCTATAATTCATGATTTGGTCTACAATTTAAAATACGAACCTAGGAAACTATTGTTTAGAGAGGGACCTTTTTTCCTCTGTAGAACCATCAAGGGGCTTTCAGAGGTGAAACTAATTGATGCATTTGCCTTCACAGTATTCCATATGATAAAATTATGGCATGTGTTTTGATTCTCTGTTGAATTTAATTTCTACAACAGAAGCTAAAGCTCGTTGCTGAACAAAAGTTCAGGAAACTGCCTTCCAGAAGTGAAAATATTTCTTGTGGCTAATTGTCTTGCAATTCTAGGAGCTTATCACAGGACTCCTTTATTTATTTATTTTTATTAAGTCAAATACCTCGTGGGGCTCCAGGGGAAAGAGCATCTCATTGCTCACCTGAAAACAGGAGGAGCCCTGTGCCTCTGAGCTGTGGGATAGAACAGGCAGAGTGAGGCAGCATTGGTTTGTGGGGGACATTTCATGCTGCTTAACACCTCCTCAGGCTTTGTAGTTTGTCTTTGTATATCTTAGGTTTCGATTTCAGATTGATCATAGGATGGAGGACTTGGACATGGCTTTTGAAATCTTAGCCCTACATTTTCAGGCTGTTAGGAGTCATTTGGCTCTTCATCAGATTGAAGTACATGGCAATCAGATAGTCTTGTTTTCTACTTTAACATTCCTAGATTTTAGTAATATGCAATTTCCTTTTTTGAGTTTAACTTCAAAGTCTAATAAAGAAGGTACAGTCAAATATTGGGTCATAGAGTAGAAATTCACAAAGAATTATTCCCTGAGTGCTTCATGGTTCTCCAGGTTTGTGAAGCTCATACTGGAATATAATCTTCTTCCTGGAATGAGGTTAAAATATAAATGGAAAATGTAGTCATTATTCTATAATGTTACTGGGAGTAAAATGTCTCTCCTGAGATGAGGATGTGAAGCTCTGCGCTGGGACTTGCCTCGTTCACTTGGTGTTTTCCCCTGGGTGCCAGTTGCCATTGTACCTGGACATACACATAACTATGACATGGAATTTCCAGATGAGTCATAAATAGTCAAAATGAACTCTAAGAGTCTGCCATACTTTGAATCTTCCCTCACAGTTGTTTCATTCCACTTATCTTTCTCCCCCCCAGAATGTTGTATTGAGAAACCCAGCTATGTTTAGGCTTAAGCTGTCAGCACTGTCAAGTCTCTTCTACTCAGACTGTAGAAACCTGTCTGGTTTGTTCACCCTGGCCAAGTCTAGCATAGTCCATTTTGAATGAAAATGTTCATTTGCTGCTTTGAGAAACCTAGTTTTTCTATAATTGTATGCAAAAGCTCAGATTTGAAAGTCATTAAGTACCATTTCTTTTAAATTTGTAGACCACCTTATTTTTCTTTAATACAGTGGTCATGATTTTTATGTCATACTGAGATTTGAGTTTTTATTTTAGCAGGAGTTATTCAGCAAGATGGATTGTGACACATCAGAACCTCAAGTTTAATTCTATGTGGTTTGAATATGAGAGTTTTTTGGTCCTCAGATGACCATTGGATGACAGAATTTCATTGAATTTCTGATAGTATTTTAGCATAATATTTAATAGAGAGAGGAGGGGATGGATGGATGGATCGATCGATCGAGCTATAGATGATGTGGTTGATATTGGCCTTCAGTTTATTTAGTTTCAAGGTAGGATGGGAATCACACCAACTTTATGGGATTGGTAATAAAACCCTGATCTGGAATAATATACTTGAAAAAGTCAAGTCGTTTGAGGGGCTTTGTATGAAGAGCAAGTATAGTGTTTGACATTAGATTTTTATCAAACCATTGGTATAGCAAACACTGTCTGCCTGGATCACAGTTGTAGGACTTGACATGAAGATCCACATGTCATAGAATTGAAAGCTTTACTGGGGTTACTCTGGCTAAGTACATTTTCATTTCCATATTTTCCAATGCACTGGGTGTTGTTCAATCTGTAACTCTTTTGATACTGGTTTCAACTTCCTTTTTCTTCAAACTGTTTCCTTGTTACTCTAGTTTGGGTGAGTGTTCCCCAAAGGACTAACTGTAAAAGTTGGTCCTGAGGGTGATCCTGCTGGGAGATGCCATGAATTTTTAAGAGGGGAGGCCCATCGCGAGATTCTTACGTTTTGGGGGGTGTTCCTTGCAAGGGGATATTAGGGTCCTTTCTGTCCCTTCTTTCATGTTGATTTCTGGCTTGAGATGTGCATGCCCACTTCAGTATTCACCTTTGTGCCATGCATTTACCAGAGGATCAGACCAATAGAACTATTTGGTCTTTGATTTGAACCTTCAGAACTGTGAGCCAAGTAGACCTCTTTTTCTTCTTAGACATCCTCTCTGGAGTCTTGCATAGCAGTAACATGAAGCTAATGGATATATTGTTTTCCCAGACTTTATTCCTGTTTTATTTTTATCATCAGCTCTTTGTACCTATTTCATTACTATGAAAGTTTTTGTTCTCCATGATAGTTTCCTTATTTTTCTTCAAATTCTATACTATGTAATATCTCTAGATGGTCATCCACTTTGGTAATCTCAGCCATCTTAAATATAGTCCTTTTTGCATCTTACTGTATATAGCCCAGGGTGATCTACAACTTGTGTTCCTCCGTCATCAGCCTCCAGTGCTGAGCTTATAGATGTGTCCTAGATCCCAGTTCTAACTAGTTAGCTTTGGCATCTTTTGCACTTTTCACGTTCATGGGCCTGACTACTGAATGTCACATAGTGTCTCATTATTCACAAATCAAAAGTGAGTTAAACTCTTACCTCTTCTTGTGTGAAATGCTTGTCAGTGAATGGCATTACCATCTTCTTGAATATCCAAAGCAAACCTATGCTTTGACCTTTCCCTATGTTCTTCTCCCTACACCCAATGACCTATGGAATCCTGACTCCTATTTTTCCTATTTTTAAGCTTCTTTCTTGTTATTGCCTCAAGAACACTTGTTTTGTGCTAGGGTGGAAGGGGTTGCATAAAGTATTTCCAAAATCTTTTTTTTTTGGCCAGTCCTGGGCCTTGGACTCAGGGCCTGAGCACCATCCCTGGCTTCTTCCTGCTTAAGACTAGCACTCTGCCACCTGAGCCACAGCGCCCCTTCTGGCCGTTTTCCATATATGTGGTGCTGGGGAATCGAACTGAGAGCTTCATGTGTAGGAGGCAAGCACTCTTGCCACTAGGCCATATTCCCAGCCCTCCAAAATCTTTAAAATATGTTGACCAGCCTCCTGCTGGTCTAACAGAAATGGAAGTGTTCCTCAGGCTAAGCATTTTGGTTCAACCCCCTATCTTTCTGTATAACCTTCAGAGTCTAGTCCAGTTCTTGAGCATGGTTGGTAAGAGACCTGCAAGTAAGCTTGCTTGGCCTTAACTTTTCCTGTTCCTTGTTGCTACCACACCTCCACGCAAACCCCAGTGTCTAGCTGATGTATAGATGACTGGTCTCTGAGAGGGCCGTGCTCTCTAATGTGAATGGTTCTGCTTTGCCCAGCCCACCTTCTGCTTCTCTCCCCATAGCTCAACTCCTGTGAGCCTTTTGGATGTCGCTTTTAATTTCTCTAAAACACTCATTCCATCTCTATCTCCGTTGTTTTACTGTGAATTTGACAACACCAGATGCCTTCTTCTTTCATAGAACATACTACATTTCCTTTTAATCTTATTTGTCTCCTTTTCCAAATAAACCCTCACCCACCTACAAACATACCAAGATATACTGAAGTCCTTCCCAGAAGCCAGATCTAACATGTCTCTTGATATAATGTTCCTGAACTGTAAATGGCCTAAGATCTGTGTCCTATGATGAAAATCACTTAGGATAACAACAGAGTGTCCATTTGCTATCTGCCAATCATTACATTTCTGAAATAAAGTGGCTTTCCTTTCCTTTTGACTCACAGGAACAATCGTTGCCATAATGTCGTAGGCCAGCAAAGGTGAAGTGCTCTTTTCACCTGAATGCTCTCAGCTGATTGCTGAATCACAAGAGGGCATAAGAATAAGGCACAGCTTTTCTGGCCCAGGGCATCTGATCTCTGCCCACCTCTTTAGAATTTGCAGGGTGGTTTTAGAGAGCAAAACATAAGTACACAAAGAGGGGACAATGGGAATTGACTTGCAACATACCTGTGCCTCTGCTTGAATGTATGTATAGGTACCAGCCCCTGCCTTCCAAAAGACTGAATACTGCCTAGTTGTCTTAAAAAAAAAAAAAAGGAGACATTTCCTATTATGCCGATTTACCCTGGTGTATAGGATAAGCTCGGACCACTGACCACACCACTGCTTCACCTTGGAATTTGCCTTTCTTCCCTTTACTTATAGATATACTTCCTCTGTTTCTTTATGAGGGTTTACTCTCTTGTTCTTCCAATCATACTATTGTTCTCTACCTGTGCTGTGCTCCAGCCTAACATTGCCATTGTGCAAGGTGACATGATACCTCACATTCCTGTACCCCTACTCCTGTCTTCAGAAATGTTCTTGCCTTCCTCCAAAACCATTTCAAGAGTATTTCCTTCATAAAACACCCTTTTTCATAGTTTCCCAACTATATCTGACTGCTAACCTGCCTGAGGGCCCTCTGCACTCTAGTTGCATTTCTCTCATAACCAGTACATTTTATTTAAAAATTAAAGGTTACTATTATGGGTTCTTATTCTATGCCAAGCTCTGTTCAGTCCTTTGTGTTAGGTTTTGTCAACTAACCTTCACAACAGAATAATCAGTTGGTTGTTATTTGTCCTCTTTATAAACATGGGTATAAACAAAGGTAAGGATGTCCAACCTCTAAGAGATGAAATAATTTGTTCAAGGTCATAGCTAATTAATAATGGAGCTGAGATTAGAATCAGCTCGTGTGACTGGAGAGCCCATATCTCAGTCTATGTGTTCCCTGAGTAAAATCTACCACCATATATAATGGAGCTCACTAAATGTATGAAGAACAAATGTGCTTCCTGCCAAGGGGGTCTAGCTACATTCACTGCAGTCGGGGCCAGCTTTGTGAGCCTGACACCTATGCAGTTGTATAGGTCCTCACATTCAGCAGGAACAGAGCACTCTGCTGTCATGTTGAGATTGTTTGAACAAGGGGACCCACATTTTCATCGTGTCTTGAATCCCACAAATTAAATAGCTGGTCTGCCTGCAGACATTGTTATTTCTTGTCCTTCAAAATCATCCTTAGATATAAAAATGACTCTTATCTTGAGGCATTTGTGATGTATCCTGGGCTATAAAATACTACAGCAATAATCCATTTATCTCAGTATAGAAAACATGGTATCATCCCAGCTGTACAAGAGAGTTCTGTTTCATACATTGACCTTGCATTAGGAAGTTTATCAGAATAGTATTTCCAGATCCTGCCTAAAAACTAATGCAGATTTTAAGGTCAGGAGCTTATGGTAACTATTTTCAGAGAACATAGGAGGGCATGAAAGGCAGAGGGATGAGTTGCTTCAATTTGAGCACAACTTGTACAGATGTGTTCTGGATAAAATACTTAGATTATTTGACCTTGAATCATGTCAGAATTTTTCTAAGTATAATTCCAAAAGAAGCCTAGTTTATACACACAGATGAGGGCAGAGTATTTTAACTTGGTCCCATTCCCTGGGTGAATAGCATTTTAATTGCTCAGTTGTGGCAAAATGCTGTGCATAATTACATACTCAGGTATCTAATTTGTCAGTCATGGATGTTATTTGAAATCCTCTGGATTGTTTAGACTGTGATTTGACTCTTTGTATATGGGTTACAGAGGGCCTTATCTCCTTGGACTCATTTAAGCAGTATTGTTACTTTGAAGAAAACCCAGAAAATAGAAGTATAATTAATCCTAAATACTCAGGAAATGATGTTACACATAATTACTTGTACACCAATAATCCCTCACTGATAGATTAATAATTTCTAATCAGTCATAGTCTGGAGTGATCTAATAATTTCTAATCAGTCATAGTCTGGAGTGATCAGCTTTAATAAGCATCTTTTACCTTGCAAAAGTTCTGTGATCAGTGATTCATGGGAGGAATGAAGGAGCAAGGATTATTTTATTAGAAATCTGGGGTATTTTTTGACAGTTCTTTTTAGTCCTGGTATGAGAACACTTCTAGGAAAATGAAGTACTGATATTGATCTTGGACCATATCTTCTTGCATGCCTAGCCCCTTCCATTCTTCATTTCCAGTTCAGTGAGATGAATTGAATATGGAGTGTAGCCCTCCAGATACAGGTGTGTTGTCTGCTAGTGCTCACAAGCATGGAGTTTCCCTTTGCTGCATCCTTAGTACCATGACAAAGCACTGATGTATTCTTTCGGGGGCGGGGGAGGGCAGGATGAAGGGAAGAAAAACAGAGCCCCAAGGAATGTATAGCATTAATTGTTTAAACATGCAAAACAAAACATTTATTTCTTTTCTTTGGGAGAGGGGCAAGTTTATCTCAGAGTCTCATACTTACTAGACTGATAGTTTACTGCTGAGCCATGTCACTAGCCCTGGTTTTCACTCGTTATTTAGGGTCGTATCTTGCTTCCTGCCCAGGTGCATGCCAGGACTTTAACCTGTCTATTTTAGAATCCCTGTGTTTGCTGGAATCACAGGCATATCCTGAGACCATGTCTATCTTTCCTCTATGGAAATGAAATTTATCTGATTTTTCTGTCCTGGATGGCCTGAAACTATAGTCCTCCCAATCTCAGTATGGTATGGGATGACAGGTACATGACACTATGTCTGAATCTTAAAGACTTTCATGCCTGAGCTGGCCTACAACCACATTCCTCCCAACTTCAATCAAGCAACTAGGATTCTAGGCAGGAACCACCAGTACTGGCTCAAATATATTCATTTCTTTTTAAATTGTATTTTCTTTTTGGTGAGACTAGGATTTGAATTTAAAGCTTTGTGCTTTCTACACTTGGGCTCTACCACTTGAGCCAATCCTACAGCCCCATTTTGCTGGTCATTTTTGAGAATAGGGTCTTAGAACTTTTTTTCCAGGGCTGACCTGGGTGGGGCCTTATGTGCTCAACCTTCAAAATAGCCAGGACTGCAGGTATGAGCATTACCAGCATGCAACTACATTTGTCTATTTCTTAACTAAGAAGAAGTTTAAATGTAGGGAAAAGAGACTTCTGAAATCAATGCTAAAACATTTAGAGAATTCCTTTCTGGCAAGTACCTGAATGTTCTGTAAACACATTGTTGCTTATACTCTAGAGTTCAAAGATCTCACAGTAACTGAGTTGTTAATATTCATTCTCCAAATCTATTTGGTCACTAGCATCAGATTTTTGAGGACCTTTAAAGCAGAACTATCTGGATTTGCCTCAGAAGAAAAGCTAGTGACTTTGCTGTAATTCACTTGATCTAGCAACTCTTGGTTCCTAGTTGCAGGGTGGGGGCAGAGTAGACAGGTCGAGGAGGTCATCAAGCTGGAAGCCAGTTGAAGGAGGCTGTTCTCCTTTCCCAGCACACTTTTTCCAGCATGCAGGCCAAGTTCCAGCAATAAATGCCATCAGACACTTGACGGAAGTGGATTACCAGGACCCAGGCAGTGGCATCTCCTCTCTGAGTAGGTCTGCTCTCAGATATTTAGGTTATGGCATCAACATCAGAGTATTTGGAAAGAATAGCAAAGTCACAGGTCACAAGAATAAGGACTAATTTCAGTTTTTCTTTGCCTGGTGTACTTGCATCTGGAGCCATAAAAACATTTGGATGTCATTCCATCGGTTGCTCTATGTGTGTTCTCTGTGTGTGAACAGTCAGAGAACAAAGCTACTATTGAGTTATACAAATTCTGAAGAGGGATGGGGAATGAATGCTGGCCTTCTCAAAATGCTATTTTTTTTTTCATTTGGGACAACTCCAGTAACCAAATAGAATTTTCTGATACATTTGCCAAATAAATGAACTGAGAGTTGAAACTAGCATGAGATATTTTAGCTTAATGTACGTTTTGGAGAACAGGTTAAGAAAAGCAAGCCCTAAAAACAAAGTTACATCTTGACTTTCCCAAGGAATCCTATTGTTACTTCCTTACTGAAGCATAAGCATTTGTCTACCCAGGAGAAATAGGGAAAATTTACCAGGCCAGGCCAAATACTACCTTGGCCCCCAGGTGAATTCCCATTCTGCCCCCATCCCCACCCCTACCCCGTTTCTCTGAAATATTGCTTCCACTTGGAAGTGAAAAGTTTTAAGCACTTACAAAATGAAACTGCATGTGAAGTTTATGCTAGGTACATGTAAAAGCCAAACTCTTAAGTCAGAAAGGAGAATGGTGTCTTTGCTCTATTTGGACTTATGCCATCTCTTAATCCTTAGACTTTCGTTTATGCAGGAGGTTTTTGCTTGTTCTTTTCTTTTTTGTAGGTTATTCCTCACCTTCCTACTCCAATCCAGATCCTTTCCAATTACTTTAGAACAAGTTGTGAGAAGATTTGGGAGTTTGCTTATTTAACAAGAATATTAGAGGCATCATTTTATGATACCCACATAAATGCTGTGATTTTTCTCCTATCAAAACTCATTACCCCTAAATAGAGATGAGCTAGTGTTCCATTGATCCCTGACTCACTATAGCTGCCCTACCCAGAGCCCCCCTGGTTCCTCCCTGGATCTTCACCGGAGTCCATGTGGAAGACTTAGCCCTTCTCAGACTGTGTAACAATACTAGGGTGGGTGATGTTGAAAGCAGCAAATACAGTGTGGGAGCAACTCTTACTCTAATTAGTGGTAGAATAAAAAAGCAAGTATCTCACAGACATCTGTGAAAATCAAGCTTTCATACTGTATCTATGACATGAAAAAACATGGAATTAGGGCTGGGGATATGGCCTAGTGGCAAGAGTGCTTGCCTCGTATACATAAAGCCCTGGGTTCAATTCCCCAGCACCACATATATAGAAAACAGCCAGAAGTGGCGCTGTGGCTCAAGTGGCAGAGTGCTAGCCTTGAGCAAAAGGAAGCCAGGGACAGTGCTCAGGCACTGAGTCCAAGGCCCAGGACTGAACAAAAAAACAAAAAAAAACAACATGGAATTAATTAGACATTAGCTACAGGGAGAAAGATTGGTATTCATGATGGGAAGAGCCTAGAAACACTTTTCCTAGTCACATTTCCCAAAGATTGGTCTTTCAAGGTCATCTTGTTTGTCTTATTTCAAACCATTTAGAGCAGGCATTGTCAGTAAGCTTACACTGTAAGTTTAATGACTTTGTGACATAATTCTACCTACCATCTGTAATTCCATCCCTGTTTTCTTACATTTATAAAAGCATACTAACATTATCATTGCTTTTAGTTAACAAGTTTAAGCACTTTATTATTGGTAAACATCTATTTTTTCAACTTGTATAGACCACAATGATTAAGGATCCCTGGAGCTGAATATGTAATGTTACTGTGGGCTTTTGTCTCCTTCTGCTTGCTGCTTCATTCCAAAAACATGCATTATGCACACCAAGAAATAGAGATAAATAAGACTCAGTCCTGTCTTTTCGGGACAGAAGCTAGTGAGGAGACACATACACACATACAAAACTTATCATTCTATAGGATGTGCTGCAAAGAACAGACTTTCAGGATATGAGGAGGTTCTGTTTCATGAATTCAGAGATGATATTTTAGTTGGTTTTGGAAAAAAAAAGATTTTGTGTAAGTAGAAAGGAGAGAGCATGCATCTGAACCTGTCAGATTAACACCCTGTCAGGCAAGTATGGTGCAGGTGGATTTGAAGGTCCTCTAACCTATTGAAGGGAAACTTTGAACAAGCTCCTAGCATTTAGATGACGTGGTGGAAGAATGATAGGGACTATTGGAAGGATATAGTGGAGTGAGGCTGAAAATCAGCAGACCAAAGGATTTTACTGGTCTAGACTAGTGAGGAGTGAACTCAGGATGACCATCAGGATGGAAAACAGATATCTTGGCTTTGTGTTTTCAAGACCAGCACCTTCCTGAGACATAGTTCCAACACAGTAAACTGTAGTTTAATTAGTGTAATTAGGCCATTGACTCTGGCAGTTGAGGAAAGAGGAACCTAAAAATGGCTTCAGGATGTTTAGCTTGAGATACCAAGTAGAGGATGGGCAGGCTTAGAGTATTAGGGCCTTGGGGAAAAGTATTTTTTAACTATTTTACCAATGGATATTTGGGAAGAGATGTCTAGGAGACAGCTGGAGAGAACTTAGGCTTTCAACTCAGATTTACCTTGTGGACATAGATGAACTTGGGAGTTACATACTTTTTAAAATGTGTTCTTGTTCTGTTTCTATTAGAATAGGTTCTCAGGGTTATTCTTTGATCCCTTCTTTCACCTTCTGTGCCCAAGTCCACTTCTTTCTTGCTGCTTAGGTCCATAGGCTCACAGTGGAAATGGCCTCATTCTAGTGAGTCAGGTTCTATCCCAAGGCTTCCAGAATATAAGATAGCTTGAGGTACAACATCCTTAGAACACTCTGGAACTGCTGCACACTGTCGTGAAGAAAAGGAAACTGCAGCAAGTAGTTCAATATAGAGTACAGTAGACTTAACCAAGAAGCCTGGTGCAATACAGCCTGGAAGGAGTGACTCAATCCCACTTTCTCAGTTATCACATGGAACTGACCTGCCCTCATGCAAGAGCCTTGTGCCAGTATTCAATTTTAGAGTAAAATAATACCAACTTTTGTCAATACCTGGTCACAATGTCTAGTGACACATTTATATCCCTATTCACCCACTCTCTTCTAGAATAGAGAAGATAAGAGGGAGAAAATCCACTTGTCCATTCCACTAGCTTCAGCCTCTGCCTCTATACCCAGTGGGTAGAGTGAAAGGTCCATGCTGTAGCACCTCTCTACCATGAAGTGATATAAATCTAAATAAATTCATGGAGGTTCTTATGTATGGTGATGCTGCGATCAACCAAAATTAAAATACTAAATCGCAAAGTCAGAATATTCATTCCAGACTTTGCGCAGTAAAATTGGAAGACAAAGAAGCATACAAAGACTGGCCATCTCACTGTGGTCATGTACTCTGGGAGGACTAAATTTCTGTGAGAAATCAGAATTAATTGCTGTGTTAATGTCACTTGGGTTCAATTATGCTCTGCTCTGCCATACTAGGAGGCTGCATAAGTAATTCTACTGAATTCTGGCAGCTTTTGGAAGCATACATGTTTTCTTGTTCTTTTCCCCCCGTTGTTTTTGACAGACCCCCACCCCTTTCAAGGCTGTTTTCCAGCTGTTCCCTTGGGGAGTTTTGTGGGAAGGTTTCTTTTGTAGGCTTCCAGCTGGCTTCATTTTCACTATCTCCATGAAGTTGCTGCCTTTGTCACATTTATATGATATTATCCATTATGCATCGCACTGGGAGTTTTCCTTTTAAATTGTTGACTTCATATTTTTGGTTTGCACATGCAGCCTGTCTCCTGGTTCGGACATCTATGTGACTGTCTCATCCATGGCTTTAGCAAGATCTCAGTGTCGTAACTCCCCTAGCAACCTGTCTTCATCCAGCGAGCCAGGCTCTGGGGGCAGCACCTACAGACAGAAATCCATGCCTGAAGGGTAAGCATGTTATTTTCCCCTACTGTACACGATTCTAGTTGATGTGACTGTCTTTCATGTGCGTTTAGACGTGTAAAATACATTGACTTAGCCAAGGCTGGTCAATTTACAGACAACAGGAGAAATGTAGGTAGAAAAACACTTTAATGATTTATTCAAACCACTTCTTAGGAAATTTTATCATTTTCTGGTTTTATCATCCATCAGTCTCTACATTGGCCTTAGTGGCAAAGTAACCAAATCACATTCCTTCTTCTGTTGCATTATGTTTTTTTTTTTTTTTTTTTTTGGCCAGTCCTGGGCCTTGGACTCAGGGCCTGAGCACTGTCCCTGGCTTCTTCCCGCTCAAGGCTAGCACTCTGCCACTTGAGCCACAGCGCCGCTTCTGGCCGTTTTCTGTATATGTGGTGCTGGGGAATCGAACCTAGGGCCTCGTGTATCCGAGGCAGGCACTCTTGCCACTAGGCTATATCCCCAGCCCCTTCTGTTGCATTATGGATTAATATCACAGGAAGGGTTTTGTCACTTCTTAATGTATCCTCCAAAGTGAACTCAGCAGACTACTGGAAATTATATTGCTATTAATGCAGGGATAATGACAACCACATCCACAGATTAAAGTTATCTGTCTCACACTCTTAAGACACTTGGCCGAGTGTAGTGGCTCATGCCTGTGATCCAGGTTACTCTGGAGGCAGAGATTAGGAAGATTGTGGTTTGAGGCAGAAAATTCAGGAGACTCCCCGTCTCAACCAACAGGCACATGCCTGTTATCTTAGCTGTGTGTGTATGAAACATAAATAGGAAGAACATGGTCCAGGCCAGCCCAGGTAAACACTACTAGACACTCTATCCCCCCACCCCCCAAATAACTAAGGCAAAAAGGATTGGGGTTGTGGCTCAAGTAGTAGTATGCCAGCCTAGTTCAATCCGCAGTACCACCTTAAAAAAAAAAATAGACTACTATGCCGTTTGTTTTTTATTCACATTGAAAGTGCTAAATGCACAAAAGTAGCTATTTGATTCCAGATGGAACTTATAAAATGAGCTGTGTTTGTGTGTACCCTGTAGTAAATAGCTCATTGGTGACATGATTGCGTAGTATGTATAATGCCCTGGGTTCAATCCCAAGCACAGTATTCATGATTCTACGGCAACTAGAATGGTAGAAAGATTGGACTATCTGAAGCTGGGAAAGGAAGTAATTAGTAGCATAGCCCTACATAGCACAAACCAGCCACTTTTGCTCAGGGGAAGAGTAAAAAAAAACAAAGCATCAAAAACTTCCTGCTGGGCCTTCTCTCCCTGGACAATTCAAAAAAGAACCTGAAAATCAAACTAGAGATATTTATAAAAACTGGTATTTCTTTTCTACATTTTCTCCAAATGTATTTTTAAATAAATGGATACTTGATTTGGATACTTTTTTGAGATTTCACCCTGACTCAAAATAGCATACTTTCTAATAATACCTTATAATGGATATTTTGCCAGTTCTTACAACCATTAAGTCTAATTTTGTTATTGTTGTTAAATGTTTATGTTAGCAGAAAGCAGGTAGTAAAACCACTATAAAATATGGCTTCTGTGCCCCACTTTCTCCCCCAGGACTCCCTCAATAGCCTATCTGAAATGCATATTTCTTATTTTAATTGCTTCAGTGACAATTAGAAAATAACTGTAGCCTTTATTCATGAGTCCCTGCAAAAGGTTTATGAATTACATATTTATTGTACCACACCACAAGCTCAACTAATTATTTCTTGTTTTAATTAGACTTTGAATTGCCTGATTTGCCTTAAAAATTGAGAGTCACTGCAACTTCAGCATTAGTACAGCACTGAAATATAAATGAGCAAGCAAAAAAGTAAAAGTTTTCTTTTGACTAGGATATTCTTTAAATTTTCCGAGCTGGGGACTGTCCAACCCTTGGATCATGTAAGATCCAGGAAATTGTTCAGTACACGACTGGACAAACACACAGGTTTTTAAGCTTCTCCTGAGCTGCCCACAGCTGCTGGGCTGATAGTTTTATATGTCCCTTGAATATCCTTATTCAAATTTTGACATTAAAAGCATGATTTTAATATCTGTGTTCAAGTTTTGTTAACAAGGTGATGATTGTTCCATTATATTTATTTATTTACTTATTGTGTCAATACTAGAGTTTGAACTCAGGGTCTAGGAGCTGTCTCTGAGCTATTTTTGTATATGGATAGTGCTCTACCACTTGAGCCAGAGCTCCACTTTGAGCTTTTTGGTGGTCAGTTGGAGGTAAGAGTCTCAAGGGCTTTCCTGCCTGGGCTGGGTTTGGAACTTAATCCTCAGATCTCAGCTCCTAGTAGCTAGAATTACCAGTATGAGCCATTGGCACCCAGCTCCCTTAGCTTTTTTGCTGAAGGCTGGTATTCTACCACTTGAGTCACAGCTTCACTTTTGGCTTTTTGCTGGTTTGGAGATGCCCGTCTCATGAACTTTTCTATGTGGTCTGGCTTTGACCTGAGATCTAAAGATCTCAGCCTCCTGAGTAGCTGGGATTACGGGAGTGGACACCAATGTCTGGTTCTGTTGAATATTTAATAGCTAAATTTCTACCCCTGGAGGTATTGAGGGTTTTCCCAACATGTCTTTTCCCCCTGAGGTAAATCTTTTACAAGAAAATTGTTATTTGGTATTTTCTCCCAAGATTCTCAACAGTTTTTGTGTATATCATTAGCACAGGAGACCAGGGCTCATAAAGATGACATGCTGTGTTGATGTCTTCCGCTTCAGTGGCATCAGCACCTGCATCTGTGTGACAGTTGTCTGTCTATTCCCTGCTTCCAGGATATTAGGTCTTTAGTTGAGAGGTGTAATTTAGTAGTAAACTAGTAGTAGTGCCTATTTGAATGAGAAAAGATACCTGTACACCTTGGGATGGGAATGGAAGGTAGATTGAGAACCATTATGAGGAAGACATCAGCCCATCCTAGAAAGGAGCAGATGGACTTGTGAACGTCTCACGTGTCAACCACATGATTGCTTTAAAACTCCTTCAGATCTAACTTGTGAACAGAGGCATGCTCAAGCTCTTCAAATTGAAGAACTGTGTAAAATTTCAAGGACAAGATGTTATATCAATAATACTTTGGCACACACTAAAGATATGTGTGCAGGAACTGAAATTAAGAAGTTCACCGGGTGGAAATGTTTTTCAAGGCAAAGTTGAAAGACAGACTTACCATTTATTTAAAAGCAGATACCTAGAAAAATGTTCCACTTTAGATTCAGAGATTCAGATTACCATCTTTAGTTTCTACTGTTGCTGCAAAAAAAAAAAAAGCTAACTTGACTCTTTGCACTTTTTTCAAGAAGTCCTAATTTAGTATAGATTCAGAAGATCACAAGGGTCAGTTTGAGGATATTCTCTTAGGGAGGAGATAGCAAAACAAACAGAAAAATAGTTGTGAGTTTTACACACAAAACACATTTCCTTTTTCTCCTAAAATTTTTCTCTGAAAAATGTTCATACGTGAGGCAACTTTGGCTAGTGGGACTGTGAATGAATGGTCCTGTAAATGAATGTATTAGTCAAGCAACTTGAGAGATGATATGTTTTACTAAAGCAAATATTCTTGTAGCTCTCTCTACTTTCACAGATCCTTTGTGTAGATTTTTCTTCCAGGTTGCGCACATTCAAAACATGAGGCAAAGGTTAAGTGACTTTATTCACTCACATTAAGTGACAGTTGGAAGTCAGCTCTAAGTCTTCTTACTCCAAATCTCCTGCTCTTTCCATTATACCACTTGTCTCAGCCATGGGATTTCTACTCTATAACAAGTACATACAATACCCATCATGTGCTGATTTGATTGACATAGACTCTACTCAGTCTTTATTATGTAGATTGCTTAGAAGTTCACTGGTGATCACAGAAATTAGTAAGTTTACACATCAACACTTGAATGTACACTTTGGCCCTTTTTGTAGGCTCAGTTTTTGCTGATTGATGATTAAGCCATATACTTTAATCAAGCATATATTATTATTTTACCTAGGGGAAAATAAAACTGCCTCACTAAATAGCTACATTTCTTCTCAGAAATAATCATTTGCCTTATACATCCCAGCTTGCTTGCTTCCAAATTGTCATTCCCAAAGGCAATTTAAAATTTATATACTTTAAAAGTGATTTCCATGTAATATAAGCGATAGCAATCTTGATCTTTGTCATTCCAACCATAGAGCAAGTAAATGCTCAGAAAATATTTTTAGTAAAGTTCTGAGTTGGCAGAATCTAATCCCCAAAATGTACCATTTGAAAGATATATACAGGGGACATTTAGACTGTGAAATTTTCCCTTTAGCTGTGAATGAATCTGAGCTTGCCTACTTGAGGGCTAGATTTGCTTTCTTACTCTCCATGTCTTAGGTTAGCTCAATTCTAATGGCTTCTGCCCTTTTTTTAAAGGCATGAATACCTTCTGAGCAGAGCAATGTATATTGACCACAGTAAACACATTTCCACACCCATTCATAAGGACCTGTCTACATGTACAGACATATAAGCAGAAACTAGTAGTACCAGTCCTTAATTTAAGCTCATTATACACAGGACTCCCTTCCCTCCCTGGGAGAGGTATCTGGTGCTATCTCTAACAGCCTTTGTTTGGGGAATCGCCACAGGTTTGGAGTGAGCCGCAGATCACCAGCTTCCATGGACAGGCAGAACACACAGTCAGACCTTGGGGGCAGTGGAAAATCCACACCCAGCTGGCAAAGAAGTGAGGATAGCATTGCTGACCCAATAGGTAAGCAGTACTTTCTAAGAAAATCTGATGTATTTGTGAAAAAGTGATTTTGACCACCTCTTGATAATGTCATCAAAGTATTGTGTGGCTCAATATGGTCCATGTGGTTTATTTGCACGTATGAGAATAGAAAAGTGACCCCTGTTGAAATTGTTTTAAGAGGGAGAAGTGTGGGGGAGAATGACAGAAGGTGTGAATTTGATAGGGTATACTGTATATCAAAATGTCACAATGAAACCCTCCTTATACAACTAGTGTGTGCTAATCATTTTATAAAGCAGCCTTGGTTAATAATAAATGCATTAGCATTAAATCACTGCCAGACTATGTATACTGAAAAGTAACAAATTAAGACCTGAGACAAAGTCAAGCAATTCTGCATGACCCAGAATTTAAAAACAGAAAGGACACAAGAAACATATGAAGATAAACAAGAAAAAAGACTAGCCTTAATAAACTTGTATCCTAAGTAACATTGTTCCTGTTTGTCTGTTAATTTTTTGGCTTAGGACCTAAAGAGATTCTTAGGCATTCTTTGTTTTTGTTTTTGTTTTTGTTTTTTTTGCCAGTCTTGGGGCTTGGACTCAGGGCCTGAGCACTGTCCCTGGCTTCTTTTTGCTCAAGGCTAACACTCTGCCACTTGAGCCACAGTGCCACTTCTGGCCTTTTCTATATATATGTGGTGCTGGGGAATTGAACCCAGGGCTTCATGTATACGAGACAAGCACTCTTGCCACTAGGCCATATTCCCAGCCCTTCTTAGGCATTCTTAATGTCAAGTTAAAACCAAAACCTACATACAAAGTGAGAAGAAAGGATTATTGTTTAGTCTATATCTGTAGCTTGGTTAGGAGCTCCTTCCTCCTCTTATGTGCATTTCTTCTTAATTCTTCCATGGTACCATTAAGCTGTCAGCTAAGAAGACATCTTAGCAGTATGAAACAGCTAGATGGGAAACAATTTGCATTACTGAACACTCATTTGGATTTCTGGTGCACAGCCTGCTGTGTGTGGTGGTGTTCTGCAGTGATACCCTAACACTAAGTGATACAATAAAAACGTTGCCATGAGACAAGATTAAGTTCCAGCACAGCAGCTTCGGGGAATTGGTACCAGTGTACTTGAAACTTTGAGGACTTGAATTTAGACTATTTTATTTTTTCCCTTACCTTTATCTTGTGTCTACATACATGCACTGCCATCAATAGGGGATAAACATATGTAAGTTTCAAGGCTGAAACAAACTTTAAGGCAGAGACCCATGTTTTTAAATCATTTCTAGTCTCCTGGTTTTGTCCTGTTTTAATGACATAACACCAGCCTAGAAGAAAACAGATGTTTATTCAGCTAAGACTAAATAAAGTTAAGGAAGAGAAATGTACTTCTCAGGTCTTAAGAAATGCTTTGTTCTAGTCACTTCATTGTGCCTTATTATTGAAGCCATCTGTCACTCCCCACTCATACCCTACCACCCCCGACACAGAAAACCTGAGCATATTCTGATCTGCTTTTCTGCTCTTGACAAAATGTTTTTAATCCCATATGTTTTGATACTGTTGAGATGGAAACGACACATGTGAAACTGATCCCTTCCTTCTCTGGCATGATCTTAGCAGCTTTTTCTGGCTTCCAGTGCAGGTTTTGAGCAAGGTTGGCAGCCAGCCTTTTTTTACAGAATACAGTGTCACACTTCCACTCACAGAAAATTTCATGGGGTAGGAGAAGGAGACTATGGACTGGACAGAGTTAAATTCAAGGTTCATCCTACACTCACGTTCATTCTCACACATACCACCTCTAGTTTTTCCATCCTTGTACCTGCTGCAGTTTCGGGCACCCCACTCTTACTTAGTAACTGAGACTCTTAACATGAATATGGGTGAAATACACAGTTGTTCTTCCTTCAAGTAAGGCATACTTTTTCTTTTTAGCATAATATCTGAGTTATCCCTGGAGCCTTCAGAGACACCCCTTTCACCATAGTATAGGAGACCTAACTACTGGCTTATTTTTGCTCAAAATTTGCAGCTTAGAATATTATGTTAAAATAATACTTGTAAGTTTTGGTAGTCCAGAAGAATAAAGAACCCAGCCTTTCTTAATTGGTACATCAGAAAGAATAAAAAAAAAAAAAAAACTTGCTTACTGTAAGCCTTGTAGGCAAAGTTTGAGAAAAATAATTCTTACACATTTTCTTTATTCCATATGTGATAGTAGAGGAATAAAAGTCTGACCTTCCTATGCACAAATTATACAAGGATATTTCTCCAATGACTCATTATGGAGATTGCTGAGATTTTTGCCTGTTAGGCAAGCCCACCTGTCCTCAAACACCGGTGTATGACAGACTGGGCCCTACTGAACTGACACATACGAGTTTAACTTGCTTATTGATTGGCTCGCTCATCTCCACAGATACTTGGTTTTTCTGCCTTTCTGCTCTTAGAAATGATTTCGAGCCAGACTCAAGGAGTTAGTCTGCCTCATCCTCTGCATGCTGGAAAGGATGTTGCAGAAATCCAGAATTCTTGCTATCAGCTCTAAGTATGTTAGAGGATTAATCACCTGTCTCTCACTTTTGGAATCTCAATCTTGAATGCCAGTTTAGAGTCCAAAAGGAAGCAATTGTTTTAAGTAAAGTAGTTGCTGTGTGTCTTTTCTGTTGTGCTTAGCTTACAGTTATAGAGGACCTCAGGATTTCAATTCTTTTGTCCTCGAGCAGCATGAATATACAGGTAAAATATTTCCAAAATGTCATGGTAAGTAACACGGGATTGCATCCATGCCTGTCTAGGGAATGTAGACTGAGCTAGATTAGCCATACTTTGCAGTGAATGAATTGCCTAATTTAATCCATAGATTCTAAACTTGCTCCCAAACCAAAAATTGGTACCAAATTTTGCTGCATTTTTCATGGCCTTTGGTTGGTGGTTCCTGACTGCTAAATGTATATGATGTGACATGTTGTCACCAGCTTCAAGCTTTACCCATCAGCCACCTAGTTTCTGACATGCTATCTAATGTGCAGACTCTGAACAAGCTTAGTGCTAAAATTCAGAGTTGGCTGGTCAGTGAACTGAGATGCAATGGCAAGCCGGCGCCATTTGTCAATTGTGCTTATATCTGTTTAGTACCTGCGCCATAATGTCCTGTGCTGTATTCCAGAGCCTACATGCCATCTCCCAGCAGTATCAAAGGTACTGCCAGCTTTCCGAGAGAGCCCCAGTGGGAGATTAATGCGGCAGGATCCAGTGGTTCATTTGTCTCCAAACAAACAAGGGCATGTAAGTTAACTGTAAACTTAGAGTAGTAATACAGTAGATTCCTAGCAACATACTTTCGTATGATGTGAAAATGAGACAAGTCTGCTCTGCTCTGCTCTGTATGGTCAAAGAGACAGTCATCCTAATGGAGAATTTGCTGCCATGGCCCTATAAGGTTGGTTTAGAGTAAACTAATCTCATGGTTATGCCCTTGCATTCTCATGTATCTGAATGGAAAAAGATTGGTTCATTTCCAAACAATCCTAAAATATTAATGCTAGAAATGTGCTAGAAAAAGATGAGTGTTACATAGTTGTAAACTTGAGATAGATGGAAGCATCAGTCAAAGGGACAAACTGCTTCTTTTGCATCTACTCATCTTCCACAGCTACACATACTGTCCTTTTACTATAATAACACACAGTCCCTTATCACTCTCCCTCTCCCTTCCAGGGCAGCTGATTTCCTTCTTCTGTCTCCTTGTAGAATAGTATTTATATTCATGTTGTTTGATAGAATGGGGGAGTGCTCTACTTAATATCACTAATAAAGATGTTCAAAAAACTTTTAATGAGAAGGTTCATATTGAACACTGAATTTATAAACATGAGAAGTGTACTACTTTATATTTAGCTCTGTGGAGGGTGATTTACTGAGGAATTGTGATGTCACAGTTCTGTAGTATTTTGGAAAGATTAGGCTGTCAGATTATTAAAATTTTATTTTTCCTCTTTTTTAAACTTTTTGGCTACTAAATTTATTCTTGGGGAGGGGGTTATATTGTGTTTTTTGTTGTTTTGCAATAGAGTCTCTTATGGTAGCCCACACTGGCCTCCAACTTGTGATCCTGCTGCCTGTCCATCACACATGCTAGAATTAAAGGCCTACACCAACTTACCTAGATGGCTATTAGAAAATACTGTTATGGTGGTTCACATTACATCTCTGTAGGAATCTTCACATTACTTTATACTCTGAGGATGTCTATATTAGAACCAGCCACATTTAAATAAGCATCAGTAGCCACACAGGACTGGGGCTTCCAAATTGATGACAAGAAGTATAAAGCTAAGAAGTTTTACCCTATGCAAAGGAAATTAAGGCTTCAGAGCAATATCTTATAAGTTGTTCCAAGAAAATTAGAGTTCTACTGAAGCAGCTGGGATTGATTCTTAAGGGAAAAAGATATTTCATGTTAGGATGAGTGTCTTCTCCCAGCCTTGGCCAGTAAAGACCATGTTCATTCCTTCACACCATAATTCCTTCTCTCCTCTCTTTTTCTCTAACAAGTACTTACCTGATTTTGTTTTGTAAACTCTAGAGAATGCTCTAAGCATCTAAATTAGTATATAGAAAAGGTTCTGTCACTAGACAGAAAAGGAAAGATGATACTCAGTTTTAAACATTTAAAGTGTACAAGTGCTTTGTTACAATAAAAAATGTGTACATGAGGAAAAAAAGAAAAGCTCTGTTTGTTTTTTGAGATTTAATCACATACCACTATATTCACTCATTTAAAATATACCATTCGGTGTTTTTTTTAATATTCTGAGTTGTATAATCAGCACCAGGATCTAATTCCAGAATATTAAGCCTGTATCAGCTAGCGTCTGACTCTTCCTGTCCACCCTGCATAAACTTAAATGATCAACGATCATTTGTGTCTGTGGACAAATGAAATCATGTGATACATAACTTTTTGTGTCACACTTCTTTCACAAGACATGTTTTTAATATTTGTCCATATTTTAGCATGACTATAATTCATTCCTTTTTCTGGCTGAGTAATTTTATTGTGTGGACATCTTGTATATATGTCTTCTGTCTGCACTGAGTATTACTTCAAAATCGAGCATGGAATTGAAGACATAGCTTAAATGGTAGAGCACCTGACTAAGAAACATGAGACCTTGAGTTCATATCTCAATATAACCAATTCAAAAGGTCAGTAAAACACTAATAACACTAGAATCAAGCATACTTTCTAATTATAAGTCTTTTGGAAATGTCATTTCCTTTCTTTAAGATATTTAAAACTTCTGTGATGACTTCAATTAAAATGATCTCCGTACTATTGTATTGATATTTTAGCATAAGTCAAATAATGAGAAATCGGTTCCTTAAAAAGAAATTTTTTCTTCACTCTTGCCGTAAGCATTACTAAATGGACCCATCACCGCAGTTTTCCCAGGGATCTACCTTACTTTTGACTTTGTCACTTTGGAACTTGTGTGCCATTAGAATTCCAAAACTAGACTGCATGTCACAGTGTTGCTCCCCATTGTTCTTCTGGGTTGTGGAGAAGTGGAACCTTGCTCTGAAGTCAATTGTACTTTCCTTGCAGGCTGATAGCCACTACTCGAGCCACTCCAGTAGCAATACCCTCTCCAGCAATGCGTCAAGTGCCCACAGTGATGAGAAGTGGTATGATGGGGACCGCACAGAATCTGAACTCAACAGCTACAACTATCTGCAGGGTACCTCTGCTGACAGTGGCATCGACACCACCTCCTATGGGCCCAGCCACGGCAGTACAGCTTCCCTGGGGGCTGCCACCTCATCACCCCGCTCAGGGCCAGGCAAGGAGAAAGTGGCCCCCCTGTGGCATAGCTCCAGTGAAGTGCTCTCCATGGCAGATCGGACTTTAGAGACAGAGAGCCACAGCATGGACCGGAAAGCAGAGTCCTCGCTAAGCTTGGACATCCACAGCAAGAGCCAAGGCGGCTCAAGCCCTCTGACAAGGGAGAACAGCACTTTCAGTATAAATGATGCTGCTTCTCACACAAGGTAACTGTCCATCCATGCTGCTCTCCTCTCCTGTTTTCCATCCCTTCCCCACCTTACTTACTCCACAGTACACACATACAGTGATGTTCAACATAGGCAGTAGATTTTTATCTTTTTTTTAAAAAAACACTATTTTTATGTATCCTATGACATTTACATGCCAGCAAAATAGCCCTACAATCATAAGACATTATTTTAAGTTGAGAAAATTTTTTAGATTTCTCTCTTTTTGTTGCAGTCCTGGGGCTTGGGACTGAGCACTGATCCCAAGGCTTCATGCATGCTGGGCAAGCATTCTACCCCTAAGCCACATTCTTTGCCCTAGATTTCATTTTTATAAAATCTGGTCCATGCTTGCTTGATTGACTTCTTGATTGTGCTGGTCCTGGGGCTTGAATTCAGGGTCTTGCATTCTTACTTGACTTATTCATCCAAGGCTAATACTGTTTCTTGAACCATACCTCCACCTGTGACTTTTTGTTGGTTATTTGTAGATAAAAGTCTCACATCTGTTTGCCTAGATTTGCTTCAAACTGTAATTTTTAGATCTCAGCCTCCTAAGAACTGAGGATGATCATGAGCCATTGGTGCTCAGCTAGATTTTTTTTTCTATTTTCCAGAATTAGAAAGGGATTTGGTAATTGAATTTCCACTTAGTGATAGACTTTATACAATGGATTTTTCCTGTAAAGATTTTTAAGGATCTGGATAGTATTTTTATAAGAAGTATTTGCTAAGTGTAAGAGCATTATTTTTCATGATTCTGAACACATCCTTCCCACTCTCTCACTGTCTGAGAACATCACTGACCCATGTTTTCATGGTAACTTTTTTCAGTAATTGGCTCCTGACAGTGAAGTGTTGAGCATGGAGATGTCCAACTGGAAACCCATAGCTAAAGTTAGACATATTCCGTGTACCTTTCAGAACAGAAAAACACATCCCCCTGTATCCATGGCAATCATTGTACTAAACAAAAGAAATGACATTTTTTTTATTCCCTCTAAAATCACAAGTCTGGTAGGAATCTTTCTCTGAGGGAGGAAGTGTCTCTCTATGTTCTTCAGCCTCTGAATCATTTTGTCCTCTTATCCCTCATTGTTGTCAGTCACTGGTCAACTTGTGTAATAGTATCTAATCTTGCTGTCTCCTGAGTTTCTTTTATTATACTCTGCGAAAAAAATAAAAATAATAGAAAAGCTTAACTTAGCTTTTTATTTTTCAAATGAGAAGCCAAGTTTATAATCACTCAGTAAGCCCCCAACAACCTTAATAAAAGAAGATATTCTCCACTTAATTTGGAGTTAAATACTTAGCTTTCTCATGGTGTTTGTATTCTTTTTTTTTTTTTTTTTTTTTTTTCTCAAATTTTTATTTTCAAACTGACGTACAGAGAGGTTACAGTATCATACGTTGGGCGTTGGATACATTTCTTGTACTGTTTGTTGCCTTGTCCCTCATGCCCCCCTCCCTCCCCCCCTTCCCTCCCCCCCGCCCAGTTGTTCAGTTCACTTACACCAAACAGTTTTGCAAGTATTGCTTTTGTAGTTATTTCTCTTTTTTTACCCCGTGTCTCTCGAATTTGGTATTCCCTTTGAATTTCCTACTTCCAATACCAGTAAACACGGTTTCCAATATACTCAGATAAGATTACAGAGATAGTGTAGGTACAAACATAGGAAGGTGATACAAAACATCATCAATAATAGAAACTACACATACACATAGGACGTTGAAAGTAGTTATAACTGTGATATATCACTTGTTTCCATATCATGGAGTTCATTTCACTTAGCATCATCTTATGTGTTCCTAAGGGTATAGCTATTGGGCCTTGTGATGCTCTGCTATGGCTTGCCTAAACCTGTACTAATTATTCCCAATAAGGGAGGCCATAGAGTCCATGTTTCTTTGGGTCTGGCTCACTTCACTTAGTATAACTTTTTCCAAGTCCTTCCATTTCCTTACAAATGGAACAATGTCGTTCTTTCTGATAGAGGCATAAAATTCCATTGTGTAAATGTACCACATTTTCCTGATCCATTCATCTATGGATGGGCATCTGGGTTGGTTCCAGCTTCTCGCTATGACAAATTGTGCTGCGATGAACATTGTTGTGCTGGTGGCATTACTGTGATTTTGTTTGTGGTCTTTTGGATAGATACCCAACAGTGGGGCTGCTGGGTCATAGGGGAGTTCTATATTGAGCCTTCTGAGGAATCTCCATACTGCTGGTGTTTGTATTCTTACTGATAAGATTTTTAAGCTTTCCTTCTTTGTAAATTCCAGGCCCATGGGGAGGAAGCATTTCACCAATGTGTGTCTGTTTCCCACTCCCACATTCCTTATTTTAAAATGATCTGTGATCTGTCTGGGAACGCCATGGCACCCAAACAAAAATGAAGTCAGTATCTTGAGTATTCATCATCATCCTTTTATCCTTCCACAATTCACACAGTAAGAGTGTTGAGCTCAAATGAGATAAGGAATGTGTGTAACGCAGAACAGAAATCTAGGCATCAAATGCCTTAATGGTGTACCCCCATGAGATTACATGTCCCAGAATTATAGTGGTTTATCCCACCCACCATCTCACCAATTGCAGACTGTTCTCTGACTTTGACATTTTTCACCTCAGAGTGGTTTCTCTGTAGTTTCTAGGTTTAGTTTGACTCCTATTTCTTTGGTGAGCAGTTCTTCCTTTTGAAAGGAAGGTACTTTTACTTAAGAATGATATTCCAACTATAGAGCCATCTATAGCAGCAGAAAATAGATTTCAGAGGATTGTACAGAATGCCATTACTGTGAGCAAGGTTGCAAAGAGCTGGGCCTCTGATGCCAAAGCACAAAACCTAGAGTCATGCCATCATTGGACAAATCTATGGGATCCACAAAGCTTCCCCCTCTCCACAGGTAAAAAGTAGGCACCTGGATTTTCATTGTCCAATTGTGCTGACTAAAGTTATCCCAAGGCCTTAAAGGATTATGTAAATTTTCTGCCTCCAATGTACCATGCAGAATCATTGAACTCATCACCTAGAAATAACTCTTCTACTGAAAGTTAAACTTACCAGGAAAAAAGAATGTGGTCTTTCAGGGAGGGTGGCAGGACTTCCCGCCCACCAGAGGATTGAGTCACATTCATTTCTAGACTCTGGTAAACAGAGATGCTTTGTAACTTCAGTCTGTTGATCTTGGCAGAATGAGTTGGATAATCAGGGCTTTAACAGCCTCTCTGTTCTGGAGGAAAAGGGGACTTAGCCACCAAACACACATTGCTAGAGAAGCTAAAATCACAGCAAATTAGAGTGTTTGTGTCCTCAAAAGACAGGAACAGCAATTAATGTGGAGATCTCTTGACAGTGCATAAAAGAGCTTGTACCTGGGACTCGGTGACAAAATTCTAAATTACAGTGATTAAGTCCTGCTGTATATTTCTGGCTGGGCTGTTCCTACCCCCTCTGTCCTCCAGTCTCTCTGGTGATGACTGTGCAGGTTTTTTGTGAGCCCCATGAGGACCATATTAGTGCAGGTGGGTAATTACTAGGGTTGTTATAGTTGAATGTCATTAAGAGGAGCAATACCTACTGATAACTTGCTACATTTTTAAAAGTCTGTTAATCTAAAATGTTGCTTTCTAGAATATACATTTTTTCTATGAAGCTTGGAAAGCTAAGGATGTATTTTAACTTCTATAGGATTTTTTTTGTAATGCTATTTTCCCTTCTTTAGCCTAAAGTAGATATTTCAAGAAAAAATTATTCGTAGTGAGCATAGGAGAGGTGAAAATAATTCCAATATTACTATATTCTTGCAGGGTAGATTTATTTTCTGTCTGTTTTGGGGAGAGGGCTTTTAGAGTTCTGGCCTTGGTCATAGGTAAGCCCCGTTTGTATGGCAGCCAAGGACTTCCTCAGTTAGTATATTGTGCTGACCAGTGGGATACCTGATGTTGGATGGAAGAAAGATTTATCTTGGTACACAATGTCAGAAATATCACTCTGAAATCAGCTGCATCCCTTGCTTTGGGCCTGAAATGAGGCAGCACATCACGGTGGTGGGAGCATGCAGTGGAAGAAGCAGCTTACCTCATGTCAGCCAGGAAGCACAGAGAAACTGAGAGTCTAGGAGCAAGATTCAGCTCCCAAGGACACAGTCCTGGTGGCCTGTTTCTTTAGCTTTCCTCAGAAAGTTTTCATCATCTTCCAGTAAGGGCATCAAATGCTAAATCCATCACTAGATTAAACATTAATGGGTCAGATTCCTCATGATTTAATCAATGACTGGATCTACCAGCTGGGACTGTCTTCAACTCATGAGCTTTTTGAGGGATATACTCCATATCTAACAGAATACCTTTTCAGTAAAATACTAACCTGACTTCTCTGTGTATCTAGGCCTCTTGCCCACTCTTATTAGCCAGACATTCACTGTCTGATAATTCTTTTGCTTCCCACTGGCCCTGGTCAGAGCCTATAGCCAAATTAAGACCCACTTATGTTCTCAGATATGTGTCCTGCCTCCTATACAGGAGTATTTCCCTCCTTTGTCACATGTTCTGCATAACAAGGGCTGGTGAACAAAGGAGAAGAACTTTCTTACTATTCCCACTTTTTGCTTGATGACTCTAAGCCTTGCTAATAACTCAATTCCAAGTCAGGAATCAACATACTCTGCTCCACAAAAGAAAGGGATGGGGGGGCCTGGGAATATGGCCTAGTGGTAAAATGCTCACCTCGTATACATGAAGCCTTGGGTTTGGTTCCTCAGCACCACATATATAGAAAAAGCCAGAAGTGGCACTTTGGCTCAAGTGGTAGAGTGCTAGCCTTGAGCAAAAAGAAGCCAGGGACAGTGCTTAAGCCCTGAGTTCAAGCCTCAGGACTAGCAAAAAAAAAGGCGGGGGGAGCTGGGAATATGGCCTAGTGGTAGAGTGCTTTCCTTGCATACATGAAGCCCTAGGTTCAATTCCTCAGTACTACATACATAGGGAAAGAAAAGCCACTAGTGGTGCTGTGGCTCAAGTGGTAGAGTGCTAACCTTGAGCACAAAGGAGCTAGGGACAGTGCTCAGGCCCTGAGTTCAAGCCCCAGGACTGGCAACACATACACCTTTTCTTACACCCAGCTATAGTATTGTATGTATAGGTTTTTATATTTAAGTGTACTTAAAGGCCTTGTATATCATAGTTTAGTTTTAGTAAGGTCATTTCTGTATAAATGTTTTAGAAATCTGGAAAATAACATCAGAAAGAACACTCAATACTATTTATGCAAATGTCAATTGAGATCTACATATGTGTTGGTCATTGCCTGATATTCACTAGAAAGGTTGGTTAAAGACAAAGAGAAATGCCTGCCCAGAGTTGCCAGTGCAGTTCAATTTCATGAGTAGACTTCCTCTGGTTGACTTACTAAATTAACTGTTCATGCCAGAAAAGCTGTATGTTGCTCAAAAGTAAAAGGCAAGAAGAGCTCCTTGCATACAGCTTACAGGGAACATTAACAAAAGCTTCAGACTGATGTACTTATCAGCTACTATGTGTGCCTCTGTGTGTCTTAGAGACACTGCTTAGATGCTGTTCTCTTACCCCCTCCGGCATCTTATCTATCTGAAAATTATGCCTACTTTAGAAATCATTTCATTGTCCTTCATCTGTCATATTTCCCTTTCTAAATCTTTTTCTGCCTAGAGAATCTTCAATTATTAACAACTAATTGCCTCTCGTACATGTTTTTCTAAATGAGAATATTATTTTCTGCAGAATTTGGAAGTGCATTTTCTAAAATTCCAAACCCAGAACTTCTCTTAAATGGTGTGACTTATCTCTGTTTGCCTCTATCTAGATGTTAATTGTTGCTCCTCATACAAGCAACATTCAAGATATAGTTGCTTTGCTTTTTTTTTTTTTTGGTTGGTTGTGAGGCTTGAACTCTGGGTCTGGGTGCTGCCCCTGGGCTGAAGTCTTCAGCTCAAGACTGGACCACTTGAGCCACAGCCCCACTTACGGTTTTCTGGTGGTTAATTGGAGATGGGTCTCATGGACTTTCCTGCCCGAGTTGGCTTTGAACCACGATCCTCAGATCTCAGCCTCCTGAGTAGCTAGGATTATAGGCATGAGTCACTGGTGCCCGGCAGTTGCTTTTATATAGCAGAACTCCAGGTAATCAGGTCTAAAATACCCTGGTAAGTTTCCCCCAGTTGAGATGGGTGGTTAGTTATTTTGCCAGGAATTTGGTTATTTTTGCTGACTGCAAAACCAAAAATAGATTTGTTTTGGTTGAAATGAGACTTTTGTGAAGCCACAAATGCTTGATGCAACACTTGATTCTAAAAGCAGCTCGCCCCGTCATTTGATTAAGATGCTAAAGCCAAATTTCCCAAATGCCATTAAGTCATAGAGCCAAAAGAAATTCTGAACATACAGAGCTTGTTGTTTGCTATCCTTAAAGCCTCCTGTCAGGATGGAAATTTAATGTAACCTCATCATTAACAGAAAACAAATCTTCACAGGAAAGATCCTTCTACTTCTCTGTATTCAGTGTGTACAATAGTTCTCTTCCTGTTTGACATTTGGTCCTGTTCCTCAAGGTGCAGCCAAAACAGGCAGTGAAGAGTGTATGTAGAGCTGGGCACCGGTAGCTCATGCCTGTCATCTTAGCTACGTAGGAGATTGAGAGCTGAAGATCACAAAGGCCAGCCAGGGCAAGAAAGTCTGTGAGATTCTGATCTCCAACAAACTACTCAGAAAAAGCCAGAAGTGGTGCTGTGACTCAAGTAGTAGAGAGCTAGCCTTGAACAAAAAGAAGCCCCGGGACAGTGCTCAGGCCCAGAGTTCAAGCATCATGACCAACAACAGAAAGGAAATATATATATATATATATATATATATATGTTTTTTCAGAGATAAATCTTTCCTAAAAATGAATATGTGGTTGGCTTTCTTGCCCTGTCCCAGTTGTTGGGTGCAGATCATGAGAAAAGGATTAATTCTTTTCATGTCCCTTCACCTTTGAGTAAATGGAGAGAAAACCGTAAGGAAAATAAATTTGGAGCCTGAGATAAAGTTCACATCTCAGTTCTACCACTGACCAGCCTTGTGACCCATCAGGCCACTTCCCCAATCTGGTCCTTTACTTGTAACCTAATAGCCAGTCCATTTTCTAAAGACTTCTCAGTGCTTGTTAAGAATAAAGAAAGTTGTCAGATGTCAATGTCCATTTAAGTTGGACAACAAGAGGTTGTCAGTTTTCTAGGCTTTTCATTGCCTGCCTTTCTTCCTGCTGCACCCATGTGTCTCTCCCAGCCGTCTATGACAGCTTTGTATGGTTCTGTTTCCTTTGTGTGTTTGATTTTGCATGTTCTCTGACAGCTTCTTTGTTGCCATTTTAATTAGAGTGTGTGTGTGTGTGTGTGTGTACGTACACACACACTCCTTTGTGCTGGTACTGGGGCTTCAACTCTCTCTTCACCTTTTTGCTCAAGGCTAATGCTGTATCACTTGAACCACAGCACCACTTTGAGCTTTTTTTCTGCTTAGTAAGATAAGACTCTCTCTGATGCCCAGGCTGGCTTCAAACTGTCCTCAGACCTCAACCTCCTCAGTAGCTAGAATTACATGCGTGAGCCACCAGTGCTCCTCTTCCTTTATCCTTTTTGGATGCCAAACTTAGGCAGGATATTTGTCTCAACTATGCCAAGTGTGATAATATATTTGCAGATACGTTGATAGCTCCTTATTTTGAAAAGCTTAATGTGAAGACCTATTCATCTTTTGGTCAGCAGTGGGCCCTGAAGCCTCTGCTGCTGCATACACCTCTTAACCTAAGCCACTTGTTTCCCTAGGCTGTCGGTATTGGTGTGCTTTTGTGGATACTAAATATACCCCTCTTATAAAGAGGTAGTCACTTGGATATCCCTCTCACCAGTCTAATCATCCCCACTTCACTTGTTTATTTTTCCCCAGTGCTTTGGAATTAGTGTCTCCTGAAGCCCTCCTGAATTGTGGAGCCAGTATTAGATATAGTATCGAATTGGCTGGTATTGACCACAGTCAGTCAGCAGAGCCCTGCTTAATCATTATCTTCCATATTATCTGTCACTGAAAGACTTGTTATTTATACAAGTAATCACAGGAAACCCATTCAGCTCCCCTCCCCTTGGTACTAGGCCAGCATTCAGCCTTTGCCCAGATTTTGCCACAGCCATTTGACAGGTGACTAATTACTGCTTTCCCCCTTCAGAAAACACCATCCTTAGCAGGACCAGCCTGGCTAAAACCCATCGCCTTGTGCCATGCCTGAATTGCAGATGAGTCCAACTGTTCCCCTCAGCACCTTATAGCAGCACACAGTGGCTAGCAGATGTTTTTTCATGGGAAGGTGTGGTCCCAGTGATGATGCTGAAATCTGCAGCATTTTTCCCAGCCCTCATATGTTTGACACTTGGGGCTTTGATTCATGTTAGTCAGGTCCCAATGGTTTATTCCTTTGCAAAGTCAACTAATAGTGCACTATTAGTAGCATCATTTTTGCCCATTCATCCTTCCTACCTACGAAGTTTTACCACAACAGGGAATGCAAAATAACCAAATGGCAGCACCATGGGTTCAGGCTTTTTTTGAGCATCAGGTCAGGATGAGAAGTCTGGGAAAATTCAGACTCTCATATTCTCTGTTACTCTATTCCCTTCTTGTGATTATGGTGTTACATCTATGTGTTCTCTTCTTTTTCAAAACTCATATCCTAAAATGGCCAAACAGAATCCTAAGTTGTTCCATTTGGGGGAAAGAAGTTCCCTATGGTCTTCATTTAAAAAAAAAAATGGAAGTCATGATCTGTTCACAAACACAGAGATACTCTGAGTAAATCTTATCTGATGTAGTTTGGCCATGCTTACATATAAACTCTTTTTTTTACAGTAAGAAAAGAAATGGATAACTGCAGTTGTCCCTTCTCGTATATTTGCTACTCTTTTCCTTTTGTATTATTAGCCTGATACCTTCTTATACAATTCCTATCAAGTAATTTAAGTCACCACAGGTAAAACAAAATTGGAGCCTATTGAATTAACATAAAATCTGTAGGATTATGCAATGGCACAGCCATATATTTCCCCTTCAGAAGCTTAAGGCTGTCAGCTTTATGTTAGCTATACTGTAATTAAACCCCCACTAGAGATCCCTGGGAGACATGCAGCTGCACATCCTCAAGGTAGTCTGAGACCAACAAGGTGGTCAGCTTCAATGAAATTCCCTTCACAGCTGCCCAAAGACAAAGCCACAGGAAAGGAGGAGACAGGCCCACTGTAGAGTGAGATGTCTACACGCTCCTGTAATAGTTGATAAACTCTGGGGAATAGAAGGAGCCTTCAGCAATGGTTTCAAATACAGATTTGTGGGACTCTAGAAAAATCTAACTCTGCATTGACCTCGACCTGCATGGACCACAGCCCGTAGCTTCAGAAACACTGTTCCCATGGCTTCACCTCCTGGAGTTGGATAAAGAGGAAGTTGGATTTTTACCAAATACAACAATTCACATGGATTTGGGTATAGTTCTTAATTGGTATGCACACTTTCAGGGAGCTTTTATTCAAGTGTCCAGGCAACTCCCAACACTATTCCATAACAGCTCCTCTGGGATTAGCACTGAGCACATTTTAGAAGAGTTTACAGGTAATGCTCTATGCCCTCTCTTTTTTTTTTTTGGCCAGTCCTGGGGCTTGGACTCAGGGCCTGAGCACTGTCCCTGGCTTCTTCTTGCTCAAGGCTAGCACTCTGCCACTTGAGCCACAGCGCCCCTTCCGGCCATTTTCTGTATATGTGGTGCTGGGGAATCGAACCCAGGGCCTCATGTATACGAGGCAAGCACTCTTGCCACTAGGCCATATCCCCAGCCCCTCTATGCCCTCTCATACTGAGAGTTGTATACTGCACATTAAGGAACAAAGATAGGCCAATTCAATATTTGTTTTTGCCTATATCTTTGTTCCCAAATTAACCAATTATTAAATAAAGCTATCTGATTTATAACCATTAGTGAACAAAGTGTGATTGGCATTTCACACCCAGAGTATCTACTGTCATTTTCACAGATAAAACCAATAACCAGGTCTGGTGGTTTTAAGTGATTACCCTATGAGATACACTTAGAAGCAGAAACATCATTTGTAGATTTGACCATTTCTTACAGTAAAAAGAAAGCAACAGCTTGTTTTTAATACTTAGAGCAAAACACAATCTGCATACATAATTCTAACTTACATCTGAAAATTAATCACCCACTTAACTTTTGTTTTTTCTTTTATCATATATTAAGTGCTTACAATTGCCAAGGACTATCCTTGGCATGAAGAATATGATAGTGAACAGGACAGAAAACCTTGCAAGGGGCTGGGGATATGGCCTAGTGGCAAGAGTGCTTGTCTCATACATGAGGCCCTGGGTTCGATTCCCCAGCACCACATATACAGAAAACGACCAGAAGTGGCGCTGTGGCTCAAGTGGCAGAGTGCTAGCCTTGAGCAAATAGAAGCCAGGGACAGTACTCAGGCCCTGAGTTCAAGCCCCAGGACTGGCCAAAAAAAAAAGAAAAGAAAACCTTGCAAGCCTTCATGGAGCAACTGCAAAGAGATAAAGGAATTAAATACACCTGTAATTCAAGCTGACAAAACTAGATAAGAAGATTTGCTCAAGGAATATTATGGCGGGAGTCCACTTTGTTGCTGGTATTTTGTTAAGTGAAGAACATTAAATTCCTGCCTTCAACGAGTTTACAACCAAGAACAAATACTTATTTGGTGTTTGCCAGAGAAACAGAAACCTCTGAAATTGTAGAGGGTATATATGTCACTGTCTCCTTTGATGTTTCTGAGCATTTTCTTTAACTTTTCTTTTTATACAATATAAAAAGTATTGCTAAAACCATAGTAGCTATTTTCTACAACCTGGAAGAATGGTTTGTAAAATAATGGACCCTCAACTTGCTTTCTACTCTCCAGGCTGTTTCTAGTTTTGTTTTTAATGGGAGCATACTGGGGTTTGAACTCAAGGCCTCAGAGCTTGCGAGTAAGGTGCTCTGCCACATGAACTATGACCCAAACCCTTTTTGCCTTAGTTATTTTTCAGGTACGATCTTTCAGTTGTTGCCAGGACCACCCTACCTGAACTGTGGTCTCCGTGATAATCCCACACACCCCCGACTCAGAATCTGCTTGTGTGGGTGTGGGTTTTCCAGTGCTAGGATTTGAACTTTCTAGATAGGTGCTCTACCGTTTGAGCTATGCTTCCAGCTCTTTCTGTTTTACATATTTTTGAATAGGGTCTTGGATTTATTCCTGGACTGGCTTGGACCACCATGCTCCTATTTATGTTTCGCACATAGCTGAGATAACAGATGTGTGCCCAGTCTCCATCTTCTTAATAGCTGGGATTGTAGGCAGGAACTACCACACCTGGCCAATTATTTCTGGTTTGATAGAACCTTGAGTCTGTGAAATCCCCAGAGTTATTAGCCCACTATTATCATAGTAGGTTACCATATCAAGATACAATGTAAAATGTGGGAACTCAAAAGTACCTCAAATACAATGGTTTTCAAAACGTGAGTTAGGGACCATTGCATCCTATAGGAAGACATCAGAAGCAAGAATTCTCATGCTCCCTAAACCCAAACCTCTAGAGGGTAGCAGAAATCTGTTTTCACTTACTCCAATTTGAGAACTGGCTTTAGTAATTCAAACATACCTGCACTCATTTGTGGATATGATAAGACATGGTAAGTTGTTAAAATAAGCACATGATTATCCAAGATGAAAGATGTGTAAGCCAGATCATAACAGCTCATTACTTTTCCATTTACCAGAATCTGTTCCAAACACCAACCAGGCTTGAGATATCTGTGTTGTAAGTGTTGTGAGGTGTAGACAGTAAAACCAAGGGAAATCTGCAAACCAAAAGACTAGGTCATCTCCCCTGGTAACAGCCACAAGCCTGTCATATTGTTTGAAAGTATGCCAAAGGCTGTTCTAATCTTGGCCTCTGGTGTCATTGTCTTTATGAGCTACTTCATCCTCTGTGTTTTTACTCACTTCCTTTTTTCTTTTACCTTTCTACTTGTAATCTTCATACCATAGCAGAGATCTAATATTATTCTGTATTATTTATCTGGTATCGATTTAATATGAAGCAAGTTTACATTGCATTTCCTTAAAATTGATAGTAGTTATCAAGAAACATGATTATATTGTTATGCTTGAAATTTTATGAGATTTCTTCTATTCTCTTTATCTGGAAATTATCTGTGGGGGGAAAGAGAGATGCCAGAGTAAAGCTAAGCATTTATTACTATATTTTTGCAAAGTTTAAATCCAGTTCTTCCTTCTTAGTTATAAAGATGAAGAGGATGATTCTATTTGATCTGAAATAAATAAGATCCAGTGTGTATGGAAAGCCCTCCAGATGAGCTTTGCTTAGTTTCCTCTTTTCCCCACATCTTGTTCTACTCCATTGTCTGAGCCTCAAGGACTAGCAAGGTCTCCTCTCAGATTATTGGCTCGTTTATTTGGTGCATATGTTTTCATAGAAGGATAATATCCATACAGGAAAAGGCACAGTCATGGTTGTACAACCTCACATGATCACAGTCCAGATCAAAAAAACAAGAATATTACCATCATCCACATGCTTGTCCCATTCCTGATCTTTCACATCTCCTCAGGGGAAACACAACCCTGAGTTAGACAAATTTTGTCTGTTGGGAGGATTTCTATAAATCGAGCCATACCAACTGCATTACTGTGTCTCTTGTCTTTTTAAGTCAGCATTACATTGGTTCAGATTTACCCATGTATGCAAGTGACATTAGTTTGTTTCCTTAGCTTGTTTTTTTTTTTTTTAATTGACATGGTTAGGACAGTCTTCAACTCAATTATCCATTCTATTGTTGGACATTTGGATTGTTTCCAGTTGAGGGATATTACAAATTCTTCAGCATGTTCTTTGTTACAACTCAGTGTGCATTTCTTTTGAATTGGAAGGAGAGTACTTACTGTATCATAGGATATACTTTGTTTAGCTTTAGTAGAAGCTATCAATCAGCTTGCCAAAATGGTTATGACAAGCAATACTCCACATGGCAGAAAGTTCTAGTTGCTTCTCATCCTTTCTGGTTCTTGATATTAGAACTCTTTAATTTTATCATTCTGGTGGATATGGTAGTGGTTCCTCATGATTTTAATTTGTATTTCTTTGGTAACTTGGGGACACGCATACCAATGTTTATGCCTTTTCTGATGGATATGGTAGTGGTTCCTCATGATTTTAATTTGTATTTCTTTGGTAACTTTGGGGACACACATACCAATGTTTATGCCTTTTAAATGTCCTCTTTTTTTTTTTTGGCAAGTCCTGAGGCTTGAACTCAGGGCCTGGGTTCTATCCTTGAGCGTCTTTTACTCAAGACTCGTGCTTTACCACTGGATCCACAGCTCCACTTCTGGCCTTTTTTTTCTTTTTGGTAATTTATTAAAGGATGAAAGTCTCATAGACTTTCCTGCCCAGGCTGACATTGAACTATGATGCTCAGATATCTGTCCTGCTGAGTAGTGAGGATTACAGGCTTGAGCCACCAGCACCTGGCTGAATGTCCTCTTTTGAGTAAATTTTTCAAACTGCTTTGCATTTTCCTTTGGGGAGCCTATTGTTGGAAATACTGTGCACATATTCTCCTAGTTTGTGTCCTTTCATGAAAAGCTCTTGATTTTAATGGTCTTCAATATTTTCCTTTATGGTCCTGTTAAAGAAGCGTCTGCATCCATCATAAAGATCTTCTTTTGTATTATAGTCCAGGATCTTTTGATGTACAACTTAAATATATAATCCAGCTGGAATTGATTTTATGTACAGTTTGAAGTGGGAGTGTCAAGATATATTTTCACCAATATGTAGTATCTCAGGACAATTAAGATCTGTTTTTTACCATACATTTTAAAATACTCAGATAGTTTCAGATTACAGAAAAGTTTCAGAAATAATACAAAGTTCCCGTGTACTCTATCCCCCCTGCCTTTTGCTCCTTTCACGTTAGTGTAGTTAGCTAAGCAGTCAATATTCATGGATTAACTAAAGCCCATATTTGTTTAGGTCAGGGTTTTGACAGATTTTGACAAAAGGAACTGCCATTGACCATGTACTGCAAAACCTTAAGCAACAGAAAGTTCACTGCAGGAGGAATCACCTGTCCTTGGACTCCTAAGTAGGAGAACTCAGGAGAGTCCAAAAAGAAGTATGACCTTGGGTCTGTGGAGCCTGTGGAGGTCCTGCAGTTAGAGGCCATTGTAGCCATTCTCTAGTTCTCAGTATTGAAAATTCTGCCTTAGTCAGTTCTAAATTTTCTTTGATGTAGAACAGCTTTTTCAAGTCCATATAAAAGCCCTTGGGAAGGAGATCTCAGTGCATGCACCCTTAACCATGAAAGGAGAGCTATATCCCTCTCGGTCTTCTCTTTTCCTTGCCTTGGCCTTAGGGAAAATCACTGTGGCCCCTTCTAAGAAAACAAAATACACTGCCAGTGACCCTGCCAGGCCTTCCCCTGTTCTTTTCTCTGTCACTTGCCCATTGTAGACTTTAGTGTGAACCATGTTCAGTGGTGCCAGTGTGACAGTCTTAACTATTTTTACCTTTTAACTTAAAAGTGCAAACTAAGCCCCAGGGACCATTTGTGACTGAGATCAGACTCTTGAGTTCTACTGAGGATATAGAAAGGCTGGCCAACCATCTCCATTCATATTTTATGAAACATTCCCAGCTCTTTAAGCTGGTCTTCACACCCACCCTGGATGTCTCCTCTGTAGCTGACATAGTGACCCTGAAACGCACACTTAAGACCTTTGTCTTTGTTCTGCCTCTCCTCAGTACCATGAGCTCCCGGCACTCTGCCAGCCCGGTTGTTTTCTCCAGTGCCAGAAGTTCACCTAAAGAAGAACTTCATCCTGCCACCTCCTCACAGCTTGCACCTTCCTTTTCTTCCTCTTCCTCCTCCTCTTCTGGTCCTAGAACATTCTACCCCCGTCAGGGAGCTACTAGCAAGTACCTGATTGGATGGAAAAAACCTGAAGGAACTATTAACTCCGTGGGATTTATGGACACAAGAAAGTGAGTTCTTTTCCTTCTCTTGCTGAGTAATTTGCTTTTAAGATAGCACAGAAGAGAAAGGGTTTGGACAGTGTCTTACAAAGAAAGAAGTCAGGCTGGGGGGTTTGGAGGGGTTGGTTTAGTGGAAGGATTATTTTTCTTTCCTAAACAAAATTCTCTTAAATTGTTTCTCTCCCTCATCCCCTGAATAAGATTTACTGCAGAACATTTGGATCTGAGACTCTTGGCTCCCTTTGGAAATACTGTGTCTCAAGGGCACACTTCAGAATAATTGAGCCTCTGGTGCTAAGACTGCTTCTAGTGCCTTTGAATCTACTAGTCTCAACCTTAACATAAAACAGAGTTTCACTGTATATCACAGGCTGTCCTAGAACCCCCTCTATAGCCCAGGCTGGCCTCACATACTGTACCCTCCTACCATCTCACAGAGGCTGGGAACACAGTCTGGCTTCTATATTAGAAAATGAGTGAGTACAGCAGAGGATAAAGGACTTTTTGACACAGTACAGCCAAAAGATAAGTGGTTCTTTTGTTTCGGTTTTGTGAAGGTTAAGTTTAAAATTCATACTTTGGAGGTCTTTTAGTAAACATGTTGCTAATTTTGGCATAGCAGAACTAATAGTTTCCTACAGAAGAATGATTTGCTCATCAGACTTTATTTCATGTTTCAGTGGGTTTTGATTAACATGTGACTGGGTGGATCTGATGTAAACAGAAGCAATTCTCTTCTCTTCTTTAACATATGTCTGTTGATTCCCCTCCTCTGCAGCCTATCATGCCTGCTAGTCAACCTTGTTGATTTGGTATTCACAATATCTTCTCTTCCTTCCCAGGCGTCATCAGAGTGATGGGAATGAGATATCCCACACCAGGCTGCGCGCCTCAACCAGGGACCTTCGGGCGTCCCCCAAGCCAACCTCCAAGTCCACCATTGAGGAGGACCTAAAGAAACTCATCGACCTTGAAAGCCCAACATCTGAATCACAGAAGAATTTTAAGGTACAGAACAGGGCTTAGGATAAAAAGCAGTTAGAGAAGCAGGCATGATGGAGCTGTAGGTCGCTGTTCCACCCTCCAGGGGGAGGCTCCTCCTCACCAGATCCTCCTTCCTACCCTCACCCAATTTTCTGGTGATTTTCACAGTGATCTCTCCCTACAGCCATTTAGTTCCTCCACTCTTGATGCCTGTTAACCTGTCCCTACCCCACAATTGTGCTTTTTCTAGTGTATTCTACTCAAGGTTCATGGTCATTGGTCCTTACATCACATTGCTTCACAAAACTCTACAGACATGTGGCACCCTTATCAACCCCTTCCACAAGGCCTTCAATGCCTTCTGCCTCTAGAAGATTCCACATCCTGCTCTCACAGAAACCCCCACCTCACCTGCTGGCCACACATGGTGTGCTCTCCAGTCACTAAAGGACCTACTGGGTGGCTAATCACAGCAGACTATTCCAAAAGGAAATAGACCTCTTCAGTCTAGCAAACCCAGTCTTCATCCATGTCTTAGAAACATTCCAGATCTCTGTTCTTCATAAAGCTTTCTCTGCTTTCCTTTAAATGGTTGACTCTTTGTGACTTCTCAAAAGCCCTGTCTTCTCCTCTGCCAGCCCTGAGTACTGGTTTAGTATTTGAGTTCATGTATCAGTGCCAGACTTGTGTAGGACCACATGGTGAGGTTTGTTCTGCTCACTTCAGCCTGAGAGCCTTTGAAGCTTCCTGAGGTGCTCCGCTTCTCTGTCCTCTGCAGTGTCCCATGCCAAGGATGGGAACTGGTGTTTATTGAGCTATGCCCGAGAAGTTTCCTCTCCAAGTATAAGGTGCTTCTGTCCAAAGTATCCTGAAGCAGCCCCAGAAGAAGGGCATCCAGGCCAGGTGTCACAGCAGTAAACTTGGAAGGTTTATGTTCTTGAGGCTTTGTGTGTTTGTTTGGCTTGGGATGGGAGTGGGGACACTTGTGTTTGAACTCAGAGCCTCCTACTTGTTGGGAAGGTACTCTACATACAGCTGGGCCACACCTCCAGCCCTTCTTTGCACTGGTTATTTTGGAAATAAAATCTTAATTTCTGCTAAGGATGATCCGTCCTCATACAATAAACTCTAGATACATCCCTGGACTACAATCTGTCTACTTCTTTAGGCTTCCCTTGGAATAACAGGCCCACAGCACCCTTCCCAGCTATTGATTAAGAAGAGGTCAGCTTTTCTGCCCACACTGGCCTTGAACTTCCATCTGCTCAATCTCAGTGTTCCAAGTAGCTAGGATTATAGATAGGAGCCACCAGCACTCAGCTAAAGTTTTCTTAGTTCAATCATATAAATTCCATTTGAACGGTCTGGGAAGCTTTATTTCATAAGAACTGGGAGAATGGATTGAAAATGGAAGCTAGAATTGTTCCTCTCCCACTCACAGCTTCTCACTGAATAGAGTGGAGAGGTGTACCAGACAGGTGGTGACGTGCTCTTGGCAGTTCTAGGCTTTCCCGGCCCTAGACTGTGTGTGTGAGTGTGTGTGTGTGTGTGTGTGTGTGTATACGTGTGTACATTTCTCCCATATAGGTCAGGTACACCTCCTAAACTCAAAAATCAACACTGGCAGTAATTCAGTGTGTCCTAAGGACCACTCTGAAGTTATGCTGGAAAACAAATGATTTATTAACACGATTTACTATATTATTGACTGTTTTTATATATGCAGCCATTCTTGACTTCTGTCATTTCTGTTCCAGAAGCCAGCACTTAGCAGTTTTGACTCATCATCCAGGGTACAAATGGTTTCCTTAGCAACCTTGCAGAAGATTGTGCTTGAAACTTCTTTCTTTATCCATCAAAACCCAAAGAAGTATATTAAAATTTTTAAGTGCCAGTTTCAAAGTAAAAATTTATTTCAAATATTTTTCTTTGAGGTCAGAGGAAAATAAAACTTGCCCTGGAAAGAATCTTTCCACTCACTCTTACTTGAACATTTTTGGCAAAGAGCAAATTCAGAGCTCTCGTTCATTTGATTTATTCGTGCAGTGGAAATAATTGAAGGCAAATGTCTATTTTGCCCTTATTCTAGGACTTGGCTTTCAATTTCAAAATGAATTTGACATTTCTATTTGAGTCAGGGGTGCACTTTGTTGTGCTGTGACTATATTAACATGAGACCCTCTGTAAAGAAAGCATGTCTGCTGGCTCTAACCCACTGCAAGGGGCCAGCTGGGAGCAAGAGCTGGGAATGTGCTGGCTCTGTTTGGTTCCATTCTTCTTGAGCTGACTCAGTTTCAGATGAGTCCAGCTAACTAACTACGTGTGTCTAAATGACCAAGGCTCAGCTTTGTCAGGGAGCATTCCTGAAGAAGTCTCCCAGGCTGCCCCTGGCTCAAAGCCCCAAGGCACTGTGACAGGCTTCAAGTTACTGGGTGAGGCCAGCTTAGGGCCGTGATACTTGATACCTACCCACAGTGACTTTCTTGGATTACTAGTGCTACCTGTGAGTTATTGTCTGTCATTTTGAGGCTCATCTGCCAGCAACAGGACACCTATTGCAGGACATGACAGTACTCTACTAGACAGGCTGTAGCCCAGAGGATCCCAGCAGCTTCCCTGAGCTCTGCCTGGAGAACAGTGACAGAGCATCCACCACTGCAATCTAGGGGACTTGGGGGACACCTTCCTTCCTGAGCGCAGTTTGGCAATAGAATAATCAATGGCATATGGTTTGGCAAAGAATCGGCATGCTGGGGAATCAGGGAGGACTGCACACCTTGGAGACTGGAAATTGAAGAGGGGAGGGGGCCACGGCAGCATTATTTTGTCATGAGCTCTGGGAAGCTCCTGTGGAAGTAAGTGTCCTTCCACTCCCAACCTGCCTGCCTGTGGTATAGGATGCTACAACTCCGAGTAAAGCACGCCACCCGGAGGATCTGGAAGTCTATTAGTATTTCCCAGAGACAGCACAAATAAGATTTAGTAACAGGTTTTGAATACGTGGTTCTAAGCTCTGGAGTTCCGGCCTGGCAGGCAGACGCCTTACGTGATAGTCCTAGAACCTTGAAGATAGCAGAGGTCTAATTTTTAAAACAACAAAAAACTACCATCAGGAAATGATTTAGCCTCTCTAGTGCTTCTTATCATAGGTGAGGAAGGAAATCACCACCTCCACACCAAGCGAGTCTCCCCTGCAGAGCCCTCACTGCGGCAGCTGGACTACCTGGGCATCTCAGGGACCTTGGCTGAACTGGGCTTGAGTTTTTAAGAGTAAACATGATTAGGCCAGGCACCGGAGACTCACATCTGTCTAGCTACTAGGAGGCTGAGATCTGAGGATGGTGGTTTGAAGATTTACCTTATCTGCAAGTAGCCACCAAAGAGCCAGAAGTAGAGCTATGATTCAAGTGGTAGAGTGCCAGCCTTGAGCAAAAAGCCAAAAGGACAGCACCCAGGCCCTGAGTTCAAGCCCCCAGGACCAGTACAAAATAGTTTTAAAAAGTAAACTTTTTTCCCCAGTTAGTTTAGGCCTTGGACTTCTTTACCTTGTGCCTGTGCCTGTGCAGAAACTCTGTCTCTGACTTGATTGGCCCTTGGCTTAAACATGCAAGGGCCCAGAGCACATGAATGACCCTGAGTGTCAGCTCCAGGTTTCTGGGTTGGTATTATAAGAGAGCCGTTCTTGGTCATTCTGCATTCTCCCTGTGGTGGAAAGTACCCTGGTACCTTTCTGCCAGCAGTGACTCTGCTCCTCTTCCCATCTTCACCCCAAGCTGTCCCCCATCAAGGGCCTGAACCTGAAGAGGGATAACTTAATTGTTCACAGACAGAATTGTTGCTGGATATTTCAGTTTGTGTCTACTGTTTCTCAGTTAAAAGAATTCTCAAAAGTTTTGCTCTGTGTGGAAAAATCTTAACTGAAATCTGATTTGGTCACCAAAGTCAAAACACATCCACCAGAGACCTGGTGGTTTAAATATTTTGGTTTAAATATTTTGTCATTTATAAAGCTGATTTCCTTGTTACTTCATAAATAGAAGCCAGACACAGTGACATATGTCTGTAATCCCAGTGCTCAGGAGGCTGAGGAAGGAGGATTGAAAGTTTCTGTCTTGAGAGGTTCAATTAATAAAACTTCACAATTAATGTTTATCAAGAGTCACCTACTACTCAAGTTAATTTGTTTTGATAATCAAAGATCTTTGTTAACCAGCCCTTGCTGGTTAACACTTGACAGACTTTCGAGGCTGCCCTCCCTGCTCTGTCATTTTCTTTTATTATTATCTTTTAAGTAGTTGTACAAAGAACTTCTTGTTCTTGTCCACTGTGTAATATTGATAAATCCACTAAAGTCTAGGTCTGAATTACAGATGGTCCCTGACATGCCACCCACCAGCAGCCAGGGAAATGAAGTAACAACTGGAAACTCCTCTTACCTTCTTAAGGATGGAGAAATAGATGGGGCCCCATGATGAGAAGGGGCTCATCCAGAGCAGTTATCTCATGACCCCTCCCACCCCACCCTTGCTCTAAGGTTTCTGAGCTCGACACTGATGCCTGCCTGTCTCCCCTGTCTTCTAGTTCCACGCGCTGTCCTCCCCTCAGTCTCCTTTTCCCCCGACCCCCATCTCACGGCGGGCCTTGCACAGGACCCTGTCAGATGAGAGCATTTACAGCGGCCAGAGGGAGCACTTCTTCACCTCAAGAGCTTCATTTCTGGACCAAGCACTGCCCAACGACGTCCTTTTCAGCAGCACGTACCCATCTCTCCCCAAGTCCCTGCCGCTGCGGAGGCCATCGTACACCCTAGGAATGAAGTCACTGCATGGTAAGTGTGCCTGCATCAGCCCGGCAGAATGGCTATGTCCCAGACACAATTGATTGCCGTTGCATTTGTTCAAGTGGTCAGTGGGGGGGCTTCCTGCTCCATGCACCTACCCTTCCCCTCTGTGAGCCCTTTTGTCCCACAGCCTTCGCCTGATATACCTGTTAAAAACAGATTGCTAGGCCTCCCCTACAACCTGCTAAATTTGAATCTCCACAAGAATAGTCTAGAAGTTAGTAATAACAGCAGCCCAGCTGCTGCTGGGTCTGAGTATTTTTCAGAACTGTATTCCCAGCCTCCTATAGCCATCATAATAACCCAGGCCTGCCATTGCCCTCTGTCTTTCCCAGACTGTGACAGTATAGCCTGCAGGGTCAGCCACCCGTTTGAAGACTCATCCATCCACCCATCCATCCTTTCATCTAGCATTATTAAGGAAAAGGCTCACTAATAATGGGTACCTTCTTGTTCTGGCCCTTGTTCATTAAGGACCATGATTTGGGGACTTTAGGTTTCGACTTGGTCTTGTCCTTTCCCCTGTCTGTTCAGATCCACCTGACAGCACACTCCTGTCCCAGGACCTGTGTGCCTGATCATGAATCACACCATAACTCTCATCTGTCTTTTTTTCCTTCTGTGAATTCTGCTGTAGCTTTTCTCTTTTGTGCATTCAGACGCACATTTATTCTGCTTTTTCGGGAGCTGTATTTCTAAGCCTGCCGCATTCCTGAGCACCCACGCTCTTGACCATGTCCTCCTGTCTCCACTCTGCTCAGCAGCACAACCCCACTCTCCCTGTCACCCCTGCAGACACACTCAGCATGGTGCCGTCTTCTTCTGTCCCTCTTCCACCTACATACTGCTAAGTCTAGCTTTCCTTTGCTGCAGAAAGTCATTCCCAGTAAGCCAAAATCCACACTTGAAATGATCGCTTTCCACCATTGCACTCTAGAATAAGCCCCTTGATGGTAACTTAACATGCCCCTCTCCTCTATGCACCTCCCACTTGGTGCTGAATCCTATTACTCCTGCAGTTTCCTGTGTACCTTGGATGCTATTCCATTGCGTTTTTTTTTTAACAATAAAAAGCCCTCTGTGCACCCTGTTTGCATGTCCATATCACAGTAGGCCCCCTCTTCAAGAGGCTCACATTGCAAGAGAACAGCCTAGAAATATGACTGCCACTCCTGGCCACTGGCAGCTGAGGCAGTTTGTTGGGGGGATGGGTCAAAGCTGAGTGAGCTTGCAAGAGTGCTGGGAGCAGGAGGGGACAGAACAGGCTACCTCTCCCAGCCTTCCCATCACATCCCCTCCTCTAGTATCTCTGAAAGCCACATGGCAGCTGTGATGATTTTATGATTTCAAGCAGTCCTCTGCCCTTGCCTCCTTCAGTGACTACCACTGAAATACTTGGGGAGGGGGTGGAGAAGCATTTTGTTTTGTTTTGTTTTGTTTCTTTCCCTTATATGGGAATTTGGGTCCCAGAGATAAAAGGGCAGAGGGTTGTGAGTGACATACAAAATTGTCTGTTCCACCTACTTACCCTTGGTGGGAGCAAGTTTAAATAGGAGTGAGCATTTAATATCTGCCAGTATTTGCTGCCTTCCATTTACTCATAATTTTTCTAATTTTAAGCACATTAATAACTAGCAGCTGCACTTCAGAGCAGTTCTTTACGTAATTTGAAAGGGAAAACAAGCACTAAATATACTCTGGCTTACAAAGCTGGCATAAGAGATGAAAACTTTTTAACCCCTTGTAAACAGGTACCTGTAGTGCCATAGATTTAAGTGTAAGTTTTACTTTGAGCAGTGCATTTGTGTGGACTTCAGTGTTACAGTCACATTCTGAGGTGTTCTGCTCATGGACTTGCACACTATGCCATGTTTCCATCACAGCTTCTGCCTCATGAGCTATGCCCTCTTGCCCCTGCATCCTTTCCTTTCTGTTGTCTGTCTCCATGAACATGAGCAGTGGCAATGTGCCCTCAGATGGCACAATTGTCTCCAGAGCATGTTCTTCTCTGCCTAGGCAACACAAGGTTGTTGTGTCAGTTGTACAGGTTGAGTGCTCATATTCAGCAACCTATCACCCTTAGAGATGTTACCCCCCAAAAGACCACCATAACCAAGGAGTTGTTTGTGTGATGCCCCAGATCATTGGGAAGGAAAGTGATGCAGGTATCAACCCAAAAGGCTACCTTATGGCCTGGCTCTTCTCATCACCTAGCATTCCCACATGTTGGGATTTGCTTCTCATGCTACCTGCTTCCATCTGGCTGTGGAGGCCATGCTATTCTTAGGGCACAGGGCACTGGACCAAGGATACGGTCCGCCCCTCTCCAGTCTCAGGGAGGGAGACTGTGGTCAGATCCAGGTTCCTAGTCCAGGTAAAAATACAGTCAGCCCAACTAGCTGGGCATTGGTGGCTCATGTCTGTAATCCTAACTATTCAGGAGGCTGAGATCTGGTGATCTCAGTTTAAAGCCAGCCTAGGCAGGAAAGTCCATGAGACTTGTACCTCCAATTAACTACCCCCAAAAAAGAAGAAAAGAAAAAAAAAAGCCAGAAGTAGAGCTGACTCAAGTGATAGAGCACTAGTCTTGAGGAACAAAGCTCAGTGACAGTGCCTAGGACTGGCACAAAAAAATAAAAAGCCCAGCAGCCACCCTAACATTGCTAATTACATGAGCATCCTTGGGCTGGCTGTCTCTTGGACTAGGCCTCTTCCTAGCCTGAATCCCTTGGCTTCATGAAGGAGAGCGCAAGAGTAGAGCTGGGCCACTGAGGACAGACAGCTCCCTCAAAGCAAAACTACTGTCTGTTGTCTGGGTGCAAAATTTACATTTCATGACTCATTCTTGGGAGAGAGATAGTTGGAGGTTATTTTTAAAATGAGGAGAGACAGGGAAGTCAGTTCTCATTTCAGGTCAGCTTTAGAATGGCCACTAATGAGCTACTAGACTACAACAAATGTCAGCAACAACTACCCAGCAACAAATGGTTTACGAATCTATTATTATGGTAATGGGAAATGGGTAAGGTCTTTAGTAGTTCTACTGTGGGCACAAGCACTATTCTGTCTACTGTCCCCTTGTGCAGGGGAGTTCTCGGCCTCAGACAGTTCCCTCACCGACATCCAGGAGACCCGAAGGCAGCCCATGCCTGACCCTGGCTTGATGCCCCTGCCTGACACTGCCGCAGATTTGGATTGGTCCAACTTGGTAGATGCTGCCAAAGCCTATGAGGGTGAGTCTGTCCACCAATGATCCAGACAGTATGGCCCAGGATCCTGCAGTACCATGCTGTGGTTTACATAGGCACTTCACCTGCACAGCTGGAGCCCAATGGAGCTGACAATTACTGAGCACTCAGTAGGGCAACACCCTGAGCCTGGGCACAAGGAGCTAGTGAGATGGAACCTAGTATTTCTCTCACCCAGGAACCCATGCATGGGTACCCCTCTTCTCACAAAGTTGGAGAGAGTAAGAATCCCAGCTATCACTTAACTGAAAAGAACTTGCATTCGTATGAGAATGCGAATTCTCACATGCCACAAAGACAGCATTGCAAAGCACATAGTGGGAGATATCAGGATACTTGTCCTACTTGGCCATGACCAGTCTGGATGAATGCAGGATGCTTTCTTGCCCTTCATGTTCACTTCCTAATGTGCAGTTGCATACCTGCTGTCTGCGTTATTCCTGTGCCGGCAGCCTTCTGGCTCTGTACTTCTTTAGTACTGGCTCTGTACTTCTTTAGGCTGGAGGTTCAAGAATGCAGGGCTCAGACCAGCCTGGTCCTAGTCTGCTAAAATGAAAAAAACTATAAGCAGTACATTTTTTGACATATGGTTGTCAACTACTCTTCTTTGAATAAAGGCTGATTTTGTTCTTATCATTCCAAATGTTTGGTGATAAAATGTTCCTTATAAAATCATGATTGCAAATAATTGGGGGAGGGATTGTTACTACTTTGGCTTGAATTGAAAGTTGCTGTTCGTCAAAATTTCAGGTTGGGGATGAAGTTCACCAGGCTACAAAAAGCAGCCCAGCAACCAGAGAGCAATAGATAGTGAATTCTCCTGCCTCCTTTATATTTATCTAGCTGATAGAAATTCCCAAGTATTAACTTGATTTCTCAAATTGTTGGTTAATCTGGGAAGGATTGTGGATTGAGTTAATTTGCAAAACAGGAAGTGTGGACTTGGGCTAAAGGCCACCTCTTCCAGACTTCCCTTCCCATCCCCTCCTCATGCTTCCCTGTAGGCCACATGGCAGCTGTGGTGAGTTCATGATTTCAAGCAGGCCTTGTTGTGCCACAGAGTGGCCAGGCATCTTGTGGGAAACACACTTCAGGAAGTGTGGAAACCTCAGTGCACTGGCATCATCACTGAGTGAAGAGCCTGGCTCTGAAATTTGACATCGGTCCAGGGAAACATTTAATAGAAAGCTACTTTGATGAACAAGAAGAGAACAGACTAAAACTGGTTCACAGCAACTAGTTTGTGAAAGGAAGTTACAGTGCTACTATTCTTTATAACTAAAAGAATAATATTTCTCCCTATGAGAGTTAGGAAATAAGCTCTTCAGTGTACCCCAGGACATTGATTAGAGTAGACTGTTCAGATAGGCCATTTGTTGAGATTTGGGAGACAGGGCCCAAGGGTGCAGTTCCAGAACACTCAGTTGTTTTCTCCTCTTCCTTGCAGTCCAGAGAGCCTCATTTTTTGCTGCTAGTGATGAGAATCATCGCCCCCTGAGTGCGGCGTCCAACAGTGACCAGCTTGAGGAACAGGCTCTGGTGCAGATGAAGTCATACAGCAGGTTGGTCATCAGACGTGAGGCCCCACTCTGCCCCACCGATCACCCCAGTAGTGACTGACACAGCAGAGGAGACAGAATGGTGCTCATCCCTACCAATCTTCACTTTTTAGTCAGAACACTCTGCAATGGAATGTTGTAAACACAAACTGAAAGTCGAAGTCATGAATATCTGTCACTAGTGAATTAAGAAAGCAAAACCATGGGATAGCCATCATTTATTTCTGGGGACATAATTGCAAGAGAAACGATTCGTATTAAATGCCCCTGGGCCATGTACAACTTAGTCCTGGAGTCTGATTTCTTAGTCACTTCCCTAGTTGCCACAGTAGCCTGGCTGCAACTATGTCTGCATCGTAGTAGGCCCCTCAGATTCCCTGTGTTACAAAGCAGGATCACCAGCATGCCCAAGAGAAGCATAACACACCAAGGGAATAAGCAAGGGGGACCTAGTGGGTTTCTTCTGCATGAAGAGCATAGACTTAATGACTACCATTTAACTGCAGAGACTGAGTTTTCTGTTTTCCTCTCAGTTTAAAATGGTGAATATGTAGGCTAGGTGTGTTGTGCTTCTGTATATTAAAGCACCCAGTGGTCAGCCATGGAACATACAGAATAATCTCACCAGTTTGAAAACTCTCCCTTTAAAACCTTGTGAGGGGGCTGGGGATATAGCCTAGTGGCAAGAGTGCCTGCCTCGGATACACAAGGCCCTAGGTTCGATTCCCCAGCACCACATATACAGAAAACGGCCAGAAGCGGCGCTGTGGCTCAAGTGGCAGAGTGCTACCCTTGAGCGGGAAGAAGCCAGGGACAGTGCTCAGGCCCTGAGTCCAAGGCCCAGGACTGGCCAAAAAAAAAAAAAAAAAAAAAACCTTGTGAGGATGATTAAGAATCCAGGTATGTAAGCCAGATGTATTTGATGCAGGCTTATAATCCTGACACTTAGAAGGCTGAGTCAGGAGGATCCTAAGTTTAAGGCCAACCTGGGCTCTATATAAGAGCTGGTTATGTCTCAAAAGACAAAACAAAATAAAATAAAAACAAAGTATGAGGCATCTGTGAGATATGGTCAAAGCAGACAGTAATAGAAAAAGCAAGGTTGCTAGGGTCACACTGATAGACTTGAAGACTTCTCAACAAGCCTATAGGGGTATGCTCTTAGCAGTGAAAAGTACAAGTGACTTCTTGTGCATTTTGAGTATAACACGTGCCTCGTTTACTTTCACCAGTAGGACAACAAAAGTAAGCAGAGCAGTTTGGTTATTAGACTTTCTTAAAAAAAAAAAAAAAGAGAGAGAGAGAGAGAGAGACAAACAAGAGTCCAGAATGTACCTTCTTAGTTTGACATCTCAAATAAAGAGAACTGTAATCAGATTGTTTTCCTGGGGGCGGGATGGTCCTGACAGAATCCTAGGATGAGGGTGGGGTGGGCTGTGCGTTCACAGTGAACTGAACAAATGCAGATGGGGTCACATGTGCGTTCAATCAGGGCCCTCGGACACAGATTCCATTTTGAAGAAGCTTTAGAAGTTAAGACAAGCGCCTGAGTGTTTGGTCAGGCCTGACAGCCCTGGGACACATTGTTCCCATCTGCCATTGTTTCTGTTCTCATTCTGCCACATCTCTGGCCTTCCCCCACCAGTTCTGACCAGCCTGTTGTAGCACATAGGGATGGCAGCCGACCACTTCCACTTAAAATCCACTCGTCTGACAACACTTGGTTGTCTTGAGCAGTTCAGAAGTCATCATGGTTCGTTTGCCAGGTGCCTGCCCTTACTTCAGGCCACTGTGCTCCTCATTTGTTGTAGCAAAAGCCCTCATCAGTGCAGTTCACTTTGCATCAGGAATTCTCACTTGAACTTTGATGTTTGAAGTAAAGAATTTCTTTAAAGAATACCTTTTATCACCTGATTGAGACAGTTTAGGGCCGCCACCTCTTTCCCTTTGGCTCCGGAAGGGGTCAGCTGCCCATTTTCCCAATGGAAACTTCAAGTGCTCTGTTGAGGGAATCTGAGGTCACACATATGGCTGGAAATTATGCAGGACACAGTTAGCAGCTCAGATTCAGGTATGTGGGGAGACGGAGTTGACAGAAGTCGGCAGCCATGGGCCCTGAGAGCGGAGGCACCCTTGGTCTGTGGTCTGCCTGGCCTTCCAGCCTCTTACACCTCCCTTGAGACCCCACTGGCATGGCAGTATTAGCACTTAAATAAAACGCAGTTAAGCCTGGTGCTGACTGTAGTAGCATGCCCTTAAGTTATCAAACTTTTGAAACATGCAGTGTTATTTTTTAAATGTTTGGAGGTATTTAGACTACTGTCTAGGACATGAGCATAGAAACAGCTACAAGCTCATGAGTGGCTGCAGACCATTGTTTTGGGACTCAGAGACCTGCCCTGTCCTGCTGGCCACAAGCAGATCCTGCCTCAGCTCTCTGCTGCATATAGCACCACACAAGTAGCTCTCCTCTCCAAGCCCAGAGAAGAGATCTGAGGAATCTCTGCACTGTGTGACTCTTGTCGCTGCCAGAAAGTACCTCTTGTGCTTTCAGAGACCTTTCTTGCTCATTGTCAAGCACTCTTTTGTCAGAGGATGTCTCATCCTTAACAAAGGAAACCATTGATTGACTGCTGTTCAATCCTGTATTATCTTTTGTTAAGATCACCATTTTCTCTTTTAAAGTAGAGATGCACATGAGTTGCCATACTGAGTAATTTGACATTGAAATCCATGTTACAAATACAGCTTCCTCGGGTTTTTAAAGAAAAGCAAGTACCACCCCAGCCATGGAGGCACTTGCCAGCATGGCTTCTTGTCTCTTGTTCCTGCAGTAAGGACTCCTCTCCCACTCTGGCTTCTAAAGTGGACCAGTTGGAAGGTATGCTGAAGATGCTTCGAGAAGATCTAAAGAAGGTAAACATTCTCTGAGCAAATTGCCCAGTCTGGAAATACTCTGCCTTGAGGTCAGTCAGTGTGTTAGGAGAACCAGGTGTGGAGTTGTGTATGTTGCGCATTTGTTGTATACTTGAATCCAGGGGGCTGTGTGGAGCTCCATCCTGCTGACACACAGTATGCCAAGGCCTTCACTGTTGCAGAGAAATTGTTCCCTTCTTTAGGAAAGCCCTTGAAGCTCAGTCAGGCCTATCCAGACCCTCTTGTGGCCTGGGTAATGTGTCATTCCCCCCTGCCTTGGCACTATTGTTCAGGCTTTTGCATAGGAAAAGTGGACAATGCTTTGTTCCTTTTAGTACCTTTGACTTCATCAAGACAGCAGCCACCAAAACAACGGCCTAAAATTCAAGACAGTCCTTCTTAACAAATATTCAATATATACTAATTACTCACTGGCCAAGCTAATCCTATAGCAGTAAATCTGTCTAGAGGCCCTGTGCTGAGAGTGGCGTGGCTATGCCCTGAGGACCAAGCGGTGTAGAAAGAAAGATGGAAATGGGCTGATCTTAGCTACTTCTGAAGGGCGGCAAGGTGACATCAGCCCTCTTGGTCTGATTCTACTTCGGTTTACCTCCCAGGAAAAAGAAGACAAGGCCCACCTTCAGGCGGAAGTGCAGCACTTGCGGGAGGACAACCTGAGGTTGCAGGAAGAGTCGCAGAATGCCTCTGACAAGCTGAAGAAGTTCACAGAGTGGGTCTTCAATACCATAGACATGAGCTAGGGCTGCTGAAGGGAGAGGGGGTGGCGCGCCCTCTAGTGGTTTCCTGAAGCCCCTCGTTCATGCCTTGGAAAGCATTCTGAGCATCCTCCCAGCTTCCCACTTTACCCTCTTCTGGGGAGTGCACAACACAACTGCAGATCCACAATCATTATCTGCCTTTTGTAGAAAAGCAAAACAAAAAAAGACAATAAAATTTTTAAAAAGTAAAATAAAAGTTTAACTGCTAAAATGTGAATGTCTTTATTTTTTTGCACAATAACTTTATCTGTTATGTATAAAAAGGGCCTAGGATGAGGTCCCTCCTGGCCCATCTGCCTGTATTTCCATCAGCTTTCTGATCTACTTCAGGTAACCCAAGCTTTCCCTGTTACCCTGGAAAATACCATTGTCCCTAGGAAAATAAGCGCTTTTTTTTAAAACTCATTTATTTGGGGAGTAGGAGGGTTCTTTCTTTAAAACTTTATTTCCTAACGCTGGAGAGGGCATCTTGGAGCAAAGTCCCACCTCTTTCAGCTGACTTGTTATGAGCTGGTACTGTTTGTACCTATCACCAGACAACAGCAGGATTGGAGACATTTCACAACAACCAGCCTGTAACTCTTGAGAGGCATCCATATTGTTAGACTTGTAGGCCACACCCCTTTTTGACCCCAAACCGTGATGTCACTTTCTGCTTGTTCTTTCTTTGGGCTCTTTTTTTGGTTTGGTTTAAATAAGCACCACTAAATTAGAATCAACCTCTCTTAGGGAGTTCTGGCTCCAAGCATTAATGGGTTTCCAAATTCTGCCAAACTAGAACCATATCTTGTATACACATTGAATGCGTTTTGGTCAAAAGTATGTAGTTTTTGTTTGAGATTTTAAGAGATGTAGCAACCCTTGCTCAAAATGACTAAATAAATAACTTCTCTAGAAGAAGTTAACAGTGATTGTGAGACCATGAATTGTAATACTTGGTCATTGGGAGCAATGACTAATAGAATGAACTTTTGAAATCTGCATGCTCCGGTGTGAAATTTAAGCACGGCATTTTCTGCATCCTTTTGTGGCCATCCAAAGGATTCTGCTGCAGAAATTATTAATGTGCTGTTTTCCCTGTCTAGTGATGCAGGCTACTCTGGGGCCCTGGGCCTCACCCTGCAGAGCATAGAGATTTGGGGCCAGCCACTGTTGACCAAATTGAGAAGACTCTTATTTCATGCCTTCATAATTGTCGCTAAACTGGCCCCTTTGCCCCTTCAGTGGTGACTCTAGTCTAAGGGAATGTTCAGCAGCTTAGTGGCATGTGCTCGGAAGTCCTCTGTCCTAAGTGATCTCCACTGGTTTTCACTCCTATCCTGAGAACAGGAGGTTCCCTTCCACCCCCAGGCACACCCACCACAGATTTTTCTGCTACAGTTTCATTTATAATTGTGATTTCTCCATGTGATTTTAGTTGTTGATGTTGTTAGCATTTCTATCATGGAAGTAGGAAGATTTTGGAGTGCTTTGTAAAGATTTCAACCTGTCTCTCTCTCTCTCTCTAACAATGTATGAAGGAGATTGTACATTGCCTGAAATGCTTTGTAAACGAGAAGCACTGCTGTCATCCAGCACTCTTCATCTTGCTTACCCTTCTGAGTTTTGTTTTCATTTCATTTCCCATTTTCTTTGGGGACTTGGGGCAAGCTATTTATTAGAGTTTTGCAACAGAGTTCTTGTTTGAAGCCTCTAAAGACTACTTGTAAAATCAAACAATAAAATTCATTTGAAACGCTCTTGTAAAATGCGTTGGTGTTGTTTGCCTTGTGTTTCCTTATTTGAAAGACCACCCAGTAACTCACTGACCTTCCTTGCTGCACCCTACATTTTTCATCAAGCTCCATTAACACTAAAGAGGAGTCTTGAAAGTTTCTGTCTTTCAGCATTTTAATGCTTGCTTGCATGCCCCTGGAGAGTTCCAATTTTGCCTTACTACTTAGGAATTGGTTTCCTCTTCTTAGCCACATGTGGGTTGTACCTAACAGAATTGTCATTCCCTGAGACCGGCACACCCCAATTCTCAGTGGCAGATGTATGCTCAGGGAATGCAAATGCCTGTTAGTATTAGACTATGCAAAAATATAATTGGAAAAGTTAATCTGCTGAAAACAAGCAATGCATCCGAAAGGCAAACAGAACCTTTTTTTTTTTCTAATCCACTACATCACAGTTCCTCTTCAGTGGTGCAGCTAATTGAGAACTGACAGGAGGTTTTGTTTTGGGGGTGGTTTTATTTTTTTAATTTTTGTTTGGGTTGACATTTGGCAAATTTTAGAATCACAACCTAGGATGAGAATGGATGCCACAAGTTACTCTGACAAGCTGAGAGGGTGTTTAGACTGTGATTCTTAACACAGCTTGGAGAGTTTATACCATGTTTCTGAAGGGTTTGGCATGGATTAGGGTCCCTAGGGAAGATGCCATTGGCCTGTGTTGATGGATGGAGGATTCTCACCCCTCAGTGAAATGGAGAGGTCGGTGGGCTGGGCTCTTAAGTCTGCTCAGGTGATACCTGGGTGCAGTTACCAACTCCATAGATAGGGATTTAAAAATGATAATTCAGGAGCCAAGGAAAGAGATGAAACAAACTTAAGCCTTTTGCCTTTAGCGAAACGTAGGAGAGTGACCTGGAAGTCAGATTCCTGTCTCTCAGTGCAGTACCCAGCAGCCCTCAGCTTCTGCTTCTCTGGGCGAGTAAAGCAGATTCAAATGCAAGGAGGTACCCCTTGTCAGAAACACCACCCATAAGCTCTTGGATGTTGTTAATATGACGTGTATAACTAGACAAGCATGGTACTTAATATTGGATACTTTTCCCACTTTTTAAAAAACAAAACACCTAAGTTGTGACCTGACCACAGGAATGAACATAGTTTGGTGAAAAAGACTGGGGTTCAGATCTCATGTTAACAAAGCATTGGTGTTAATACCAAGTCAAATACTACATAACTGTTGCCAGATGTAGTACCAGAAACTTCCAACCATAGCAAAAAAAAAAAAGCCCTCCCTTTTCCTCCCATCTCTGATGTGATAGAGATTGTGTTGTCTTGGCATGTCAAATGTTAATAGCCAAGCGAGCCTGAAGAATCAAGGAGAGCTAGGGTCCCCCTCAGCCTCATGCCCTTGGCTTTCTGTTTTAGAACAGTCCCAAACTCACTTCACAAGCTCCTGGGTAGTTCATTAAACACAAATTACTTGGCAACTCTGTCCCCCAGCCTCTGTGATTTAACAGGGATGGAGTTAGATAGCTCGTATTAAAATGCAGGTTTCTAGGTGACTATAAGGTCACGTGAGAAGTAAGTTGGGAGGCTAGTAGGCCAGCATCAGTATTCAGGAAAATAGACAATGAGGTGCGTGTCTGCATGCCTGAGCACTGCTGACAGCACCCTGCAAATGGAAAACTGCTTCAACTCTAGCTAAGGAGTTTAAATGTTTGTTTCCCTTCTTTTTTACTAAAAACGTGGTTTGGACCTTCCTTTGCCTAGAACCTCTTGCACGTGATTTGAAACTCCCATGTGCCTAGATAAGTCCAAAACTCCTTTGCCGCCAGTAATTACATGAGACCACATGTCAGATTAGCAAAGGGTGACTCTGGTGACTGGGGAGGGAGGTGGAGCTGGCAGTTTGGATGGCAGTGCTGCTAAGGAAAGCAGGACTTGGGGTGACAGTTGGAGAGCCCTTAGGTGCAGCCCTGAGCTAGTGACCGCAATGGCCTCAAAGGATGCAGAGACAGACTCTTGCTTCTAGACTGTTGTATCCATGTCACCAGCTTTCCAATTCAGCTTCATCTACTTGCCTCCCAAGAAATTCTTGAATCGCCATAGTAACCAGACAAGCCAATTTCCCAGTTCCCCTCATTCCTGGCCCACAGGAAGAAACCTAAACTCAGATGCTCACACCACATACTGTGAAAAGGAAAGGAGAGGAGGGAAGGATTGTTTATTTTCTGTCCTTATATAAGCTGTAGCACAGAGACTTGGAGACACTGCTGCCTTCTCTGAGACACTAATTACAGCCTTGGCCCTTTCATTGCTCTCTTCTCTGCACTGTGTTTCCTTGACTGCTGTTGGATTACGCCCTTCCGGTCCTTCATCCTCTCCAATCAAGTGTCTTCCACCTTGCCTGTGCATGTGTGTCATCACACCTGAGACCCAGGGGAGCTTTCCACCCTCCCCTTCTCATCAGACCCTTTCAACGCCCTTGCTTTCAGTCCTGTGACTGCACACATACTGCCTAGATTTCCTTCCATGACTTACTCTAAATAAGTGCATCTCATTAGGCCACTTAACTAGCTGCCAGACACCCCAGCCCTTAACTGTTTGCCTGAGTCATGTTTAACCTGAACGATCTCCCTAAGCTCTGGGTACCGGACCTCTCTAGAGCCATGGATTGCTTCAGTGATGAATGACCTCACTGCACCGTCTGTTGATGTGGCTATGATTCCAAGCCCTTATCCAAAGGGCTGGGTTCTTTTCAATGGGCCCATTTTCCTGTTCGTCGTTTAGATCTTGTTGCCATACCCCTGAGCCTCTGCTGAGCTCATCAGCTCGTCCCACTGCTCCTAGGCATTTCATAATTTCGCATTTCCTAATTCAGTATTTAAGAAAAACATCAGCAAATGAACCCCAGCTTGCTGGGTAAAAACGAATGGCTTGCAAGAGTGTGAGCGCTCAGGGCCAGTGGGCCCCCTCTACTGCCGCACGCCCTAAGCACTTCTGCTCCCTGACCTACCTGGTATGTAGATATTTGGGTCTATGTCCCCTAGATCTCATCACCAATCCCAAAGAAGCCATTTCCTTCCCCAAACCACCATCATCCCAAACATGTAATATATACACACCGCTTCCTGTATTCCCAGGAGTGAGCGTTCTGAGGAAACACATTTAGGAAGAGAATTTCACTCAAACTCAAATTACTCATACTTCCCTGGAGGTAGTCCTTTAGTCACTTGTCTCAGTGAAGAAGGAAAAATGGATTTGTAACTGACCTGGTAATTTTTCTAAAGAGCTTAGGGTATTTGAAAACAGTTAACTTCTCATAAGAAGCTTAAGCATTGCTCTGCAGTCTTTAACAAAGAATATGCTTAGTAAACTTTTCTTTTACTTGGTACTCAGTGTAGGCACATTTCAAACAAAGGAAGCGCTGCCTACCTATTAAAGCATTCACCACAGCTGGCACACTGTCTGGCTTCATATAAAAGACCCCAGCTGCAGTAGGAGTTAGGACTTTGGCAACAGGTGCTTCACTCAGGAGCAGTTTGGGGGAGTGGGAGGCAAGAGGCGTGGAGTTACTGCTCACCAGCTTTGAAGCATTTGGTGAATCATGGTGTGAAAGAGAACCCAGCCTTGATCTATGTGGTCCTAGAGGCAAAATTGAAATGACTGGCTGCCAGATACAGGGAAAAGGTTTTATTTTTTAGATGGACGGTGATTGGGTGGTACCAGAACTTGAAGTCAGGAATCAGCCTGGAGGTCATTTTGCACACATGCCATCCCTCCCCCTCTCTTTAGTGGATCCTTGCTCTCTTGAAATACACTCGAGAGTCCTGAGAGTCCTGCATCACAGAGTTGGGACCAAACAGTACTTAGCAAGCCACTCACCTCTGCCTCCTTGCCTGCTTCTGTCTCCTCACTGTCCAGCCACACGTCCAGCCACATGGGTGGTTGAGCACACCAGTGATGGAGAGCCTTGCCCTCCTGAGACTGCGCGTTTCCCCTGTTGACTTCTCTCTCAAGCCCATCCTTTCATTCAGAGAAAATCTGCTTCCCTGTAAAGTCTGTGATTTTGTCAGTCCCCTCACTTCAAGTAATATAAACAAATGGAGATTTTTGAGGAACATCAGCTCTGCCCAGTAATTCTCTGTTATCTCAACCTTTGCTCGTGTGTCCTGGCTTCTAGCCGCATGCCGATCATAACAGAATTGTATGCAGCATGCACTCAGGGTGCAATTGCTTCAGGGACACTGATTGTTCCGTTGAGTTCTCCCAACTGTCCTGTCAAGTGAGTTCTAGAAATGCTCCCATTTTACAGAAAAGCAGAGCCCGGAGATGTCAAAGCCAGCTCCCTGATACCAGAACCTATATTTTATCACATTGTCATTCGGTTTGTTTGCCAGTCCTGGGGCTTGAACTTGGGGCCTGAGCACTGTCCCTAAGCCTCTTCTGCTCAAGGCTAGCACTCTACCTCTTGAACCACTGCGCCACTTCTGGCTTTTTCTGTTTATGTGGTGCTGAGGAATTGAAGCCAGGGCTTCATGCATGCTAGGCAAGCACCTCACTGCTAAGCCACATTCTCAGTCCCAACACATTGTCGTTCTTATTGGTGCCACCCTACTGGCCCTGTGACCTTGTGGCAAGAGCCTTACCCAAGGAATCTAGACAGGATGCATCGTTGGTACTGGGTGAGTGTGACAGATAGAGGGAGAAGTGGAAGGATACCTGAAGCATGGGGGACATTCTGCTGTTTCTTTCAGGAAGTTTGATGGTCTCTCATATAACAAAGGCTCTCCCCTGTGAAGTTCAGTCCAGGGAAACATCTTCCTCTCCAATACCAGGTCAAATCAGAATAGCAGAATGAATTTGAGAAGCCAAGTAAATGATCCTCAGACCATTACCTGGAAAGGTTGTTTCTGTTCTTATTTCTGGACCTCCAAGCTCAGAGATTCCATATAAATAGGTTCTGATGGAAGCCATAAATCACTTTAGCAAGTTCCCCCAAAGGAGAGCCAGAACCACTAGTCAAGAAATGCTGGGCTGGAGATATGGCCTAGATGTTCAAAACCAGCCTGGCAGGAAAGTCTGTGAGACGCTTATCTCCAATTAACCATCAGAAAACTAGAAGTGGCACTGATGCTCAAAGTGGTAGAGCACTAGCCTTGAGCAAAAGCGCTCAGGGACAGCACTCAGACCCTGAGTTCAAGCCCCATGACAGACCAAACACACACACACACACACACACACACACACACACACACACACACACACACACACAACAAAACAAAACAAAAACTTTGTTTCACAACCAACTTCCAACTCTTACATATGACAGTCTCCTAAGGATAAACTACAGCAATAATGATTTCATACCCTGGTCTAACCAGTCAGATCTCATTATCCATATTGCTGTTCTGTCATATCATGATTCTAGAGCTGTATCATTGACTTGGATTTCAAAGCGGACCATTTACAAAAGACAGGATTTCTAGTTTATACTTCTAAGCTTGTCTATTGGGATACTGTGTCCAGGGTCCTTGCAGTCTGCTTACTAAACTAACAGACCAAGGAGGAACAAATCAAGCCCTGCTCCCAGGCGTAAGCCCCAGATAAGCCCACATGCCTCTAGTCAGTCCGGAAGTCCGGTTGCACCAAAGCACTTCTGGGAGGTGCAGCACGTGGTGGGACCTCTTCCTCCGGCCAGGAGTCTGGGTTTCTATACTCATGTAGACGACGTCATAATTAGATACCTAAAGCAGGCACGGTTTTATTCCATACTATTCCACAGGTCAGGCACTTGGAGAGGGCTCAGCTGGGTGATTCTTCCTCTCCACTGGGACTTCCGTAGCATTGCTCGGGGCTGTGCAGTTGGGCTGGTTTGGAGATCCCAAGGCAGCCTCACTCCAATGCCTCATGCCCAGTGGGGACAATAAAAGCCTTGACTCAGCTGGCCCCCTTTACTTCGATGTTTTGGTCTCCAAGGATGTCCATCATGTTGGGCATTCAACATGGTGCTCCGGGCTCCAACAGACCAATGTAGAAGCTATCGGTCTTGAAATCTACATCCAGGAACATCAAAGCACGATTCCTGTACCTCTGCCCTTCTCTTAGGACAAAGCTTGTCACAGCTAGCTTTTGTCTTCAGGTGAGGTTGTGCTTACTCTTCCTCTCACAGACCCCCCAAATCCTCAAATATGAAAACATTGATGTAAATATACTAGAAGTTTCAGCTGGAGCCATAAGAAACATACCCAAATACTAATTCCACAGGAGGGCAGCTGCCACCCCCTCACTGCATCATGGGAAGAGAGAGGCCCCATGCCCCCTTCTCTCATTTCTGGAGGTCCGTGCTCTGTGGACACGCCCCTCCTGTAGTCTCACCGTCGGAAGACACACATCCCCCCCTTATCCCAAACTGTTTCCCACTAACACCAGGAAGCTCAGTCCCAGAACTCCATGGCAAAGGCCGAGGGCTGTTGCAAGGCCTGATGCTGAGCGGCCTCTGGGTTCACGGGCTTGCCTGGCCTAGCAAAGACTCTCGCCTCACTCCTCAGAATGCAGGGTATCCTGCGTCTATCCTGGGAGCTCTCAGGATCTCCGGAAGGGCCTGGGTCCAGACACAGTCAGAAGGTAGCTGGAGCAGCTGTTCCTGCGACCCTGCAGCCTGCACAGCACGGGGGAAGCAGGGAGCCAGCAATTGCAAAGGACTGCCCCCCCCCATCCTCTTCTGTGACAGGGTGACATCCACACTTGGGTTGCCAGGGAACTAAGTGATGCTTTGAATTCCAGTTTGCAGGGCCATCGCAGCCTCTGCCACCCCCTGGAGGAACAGGGAGGCAGCCTGGCTCCCGGGCCGTGCCTTGAGGCCCGCATGTGCAGAGGGAGGGAGAACCAGCAGCGCAGCCTTTCCCATGCTCCCTTCAGGAGAACGGGGCTCTGCTGAGTGCTCGTTAGCTGGGCCCAAATCCTCCACCAGCCAGAGACCTGGCGGCGAGGAGAAGCAGGAAGTAGAGTGGGGAAGAAGAAAACACCCACGAGGAGCATCGCCTGGGGTCTCTGTGACCTTGAGAAATGTGGTTTCCAGATGGAGGGCCAGGCAACATTCGTGTGAAAGCCCCTGGCTGTTCCCACCTTCTTGTGTCATCTGAAGACTGGGCCTGGTCTAGTGGGGTCTCTCCTTAGGGACAGCCTCCCTTCTGTGGCACTTTGCCCCTCTCCCTGGGCTGTGTACCTGCGTAGTGGTGGGTGGGGTCTGCATTTGATAATGGTCTTTACTTTTCTTTTTATTTAAATTTGATTCTGAAGGTGATGTACAGAGGCGTTACAGTTACATATGTCAGGTAATGAGTACATTTCTTTTTTTTTTTTTTGTCGGTGTGGGGCTTGAACTCTGGGCCTGGATGCTGTCCCTGAGCTCTTCAGCTCAAGGGTAGCGCGCTACCACTTGAGGCACTTCCATTTTTCTGGTGGCTAATTGGAGGTAAGAATCTCACAGACTTTCCTGCCTGGGCTGGCTTTGAACTGCCATCCTCAGATCTCATTTCCTGAGTAGCTAGGATTACAAGTATAAGCCACTGGCACCCAGCTAGTACATTTCTTTTTTCAGTGTCACCTCCTCCCTTATTTTCTCTGTTTTTCCCCTCCCTACCCCCAAGTTACATAGTTAATTTTCAACATAGTGCCTAGTATCACTGCTGACCTAGTTCACCCTTTGTCCCACCATTTCAGTGCCTCCCCAAATCAGATAAGCTTATATACAAGACAAAGGGTACAGAAATGAAAAACAGTGACAAAAGGCAATAATCAAAAAGAAGAAAAACTGCAAACAGTACAATAAAAAACCTCTTGTTTCCATTTCTTGAAGTTTCATCCAATAAGCATCATTTTATATGATCATATGCACACAGCTATTGAGACCTTGTGAGCTTCTAAGAACATCCTCCTTTGTTCTCACTGTGTGAATGTTTAGAGTCCTGTTTACTTAATTATGTCCAAGTGTAATTGTCTTTTACTACAATGATCTTTTCTCAAAGGCAACAAAAGCTTAATTCTTGAATTCACCCTGGGAGCAAGAGGAAATACCTGCAATCAATCTAGCTAGGGGAAGCAAGCACCCCCAAAACATTGTAACCATCCCTTTCCAGCATTACAACCACTCCAATATTATATATATAGCCTGCCCAAGTTTGTACCTGGCATAGGGTTAGCTCATGTGGTAGGAAAGTTCTGCCTCGCTCTAACTTCCAACTCCCAGACACAGAGCTGCCTTTTGTTAAGGACTGGCATACTTCCGGGACTTTGCTAGACTTCATGTGTGTTATGTGACCGCGGGCTGGCTCCAGCAGCTCAGTCATCATCTGTTTGTCAGTGAGGAAGTAGAGACTGGGAAGGCTGAGGTGATTGCCAGTGCTGAATTTGCACCCAGGTCTGTTAGATTCTAATATCCCCACTCTTGTGTTTCCCAGCCTGCTGGGCCTGATCCAGTTGTCCAAAATCCCAAGGAAAAGTCTGAGCCCTCCTTCGCAGGCAGCCCTTCACTCGCCTATTAGGTTGCTTAGCCTCTCCATGGCTTTGTTGTTTCTCCCAGACTAAGCACCCTTGGGCTTCTTGCCGCTGCTTATCTGCCTGGCCTCTGCCTCCACACCACCTTGACTGTTTCCATCTGGATTCCTTTCCAAAGGTCTTAGGCAGAGCATCTGCTCCAGCCTGCTAAGGACTGCTCCAGCGCGCCACCCAGAGCCCCTCAGGAAGCAGCCCACGCTGGCAGCCAACACGTGAGTTGTTTCCCCTTGAGGTGCTTCGGGGTTTTCCTTTCTCTTCGGATGGCGTTCATCTCAGGTAACGCTCATCTCCTCGGATTGCCAGTGGAAAGCTTTGTCAGTGCTGATTGGTCATCGGGGCCCACTGCTGTTCTCTTCCTCAGCAAGGACACCGCTCCCAGAGCTGGCTGGCTGGGGCTGAGGACAGGGGCCCTGTGGCTGAGGACAGGGGCCCTGTGGCCGCCAGACACATCAGTTAGACGCGATTCTCATCCATCGTTTGCAATCAGGGCTCCAGGGGAAGGTCACCCTAGTTCTGGAGCCAGCACTGAAGGCCGTGGGCTCACTTACTCCTTGGATTCCCTCCTGGTCCCCAGCCTCCCCCCTGCTGCCTCAGCCCAGACTTCTGCAGTGTGGAGCTAGGCAAAGAAGGACTTGTGCTATCTCCATAGTAAGGTGTCTCTATGCCCACATTATTAGATTACCAATCCCCCCCTACCCTCCGTGGTGTCTCTCAGAGCTCCTGCAATCCCACTGAAGGGACCCTGAGTGCCATTCCCTGGCTGTACAGACAGCCAGAATTCATCTCCCCAGCAGAACAAAGCAAGAAAGCCTGGCCAGGCACCCCTAACTTCCCATTCCCACCCCAGGATATCAGGGACACAGGAACAGGAGGGGAGCCCCCTCCACCCCTCAAGATTTTTCCTTGACATTTTTTGCTAAGAGGTATCTCATCCCAGGTTTGGGCTCACTGCTCTGATTGAGGTCCCCCCTTTCTTTGGACATACTATGGTTGCAGCAACCGTACAAGAGAGGCACACTTTTAAGAATGTTGGGAGTGATGGCACGTACTTGCCTATAATCTCAGCACTCTGGAGACTGAGGCAGGAAGAGATTGCAAGGGTGAAGTCAGCCTGGGCTACATAGGAGGCCTTGCCTCAAAAGACATGGGTGAAAGCAGATTCGGATAGCTGGCTAATGATTAGCTTCATTAGCAAATGGTGCTTCAAATAGAGAGCACTCCTTCTGGGAGCTAGGCTAAAACTTTCTGTATTTCCACAGATGAGCCCCACAAAGACCTGAGGGAACAGGTTAGCGGGGAGGACAAGAACAAGAAAAGAATTAAAGTCCCTCTGCTATGCTCTAAGTCTGTGAAAAGAAAAACCAGGCTTTGAAGGAGGAAAAGCTGTTTTCTTGACGGATTATTAGGAATACAGTGGGTCACGACTTTGAATAAAAGCAATGGAGTCCAAGGAGGTAAGATTCCTGGGGAATCCTCCATTCACTTAAGAATGTCTGACGTTACCTGGGCCCAGCTTTCCTAGAGGGAAGGGGAAGAAGGGGAGCCCAGGAACCCCTGGACCTGCTCCTGCCAGCCAGGCCTACAGGACTCCAACAGCGGGCTGCTGGCGCCCTCTGCTGTCTGCGGGTGGACTCGAGCACAGCAAGAGATAAGGCTCAGAGCCAGGGGCTCTCTCCCAGGATTGCACAGCCTCTGTTTAGATTTGAGCAGAGGTGGGGACTGGCCCAGCCCCCCCCTTCCCCCACAAAGCACAGTTTCTTCAATGACTTTTGTGGATACAGGGGGTAAGGGTCAAGAGGAAGGCCTTGCTTCCGCCTGGAAGGCCACTGAAGGAAAGAAACTGCTCTTGGTGGGAACCATGGTTTGGGCCCCAGAGCTTCCATTTTCCTCTGCTTTGGCTGATGGCAAGCTCTTCCTGCCATGTCCCCACACCACAGGTCCTTCAGGGGCCTCAGCTGAGATGCGGGGATGAGGGACACGTAGGAGCAGAAGCATGGACTCCCCTTTTAATCTTTTCTAGATGGATGGCTCCCAGCTATAGAAACGTATCATTTCTCCCCTCAATGTGAGTTCCCAAAGCACCCAGAATAGCTGCCATCCACCTTCCCCAGACCAGGAACTCGCTGCCTTCCCAGAGGGCGGGCGAGTGTGGGGCAAATGTTCTGGGTCTCCAGATTGACTCACAAGGCAGATCATGGATATGGCTGCTGGCTGTTTTGTGTCAGTACTGGGGTTTGAATTTAGGGCCTCAAGCTCTGGTTAGGCTGGCGCTCTGCTGCTCAAGTCATGCCTCCAGTTTCATCAAAGAGTTTATTAAAGAGTCTCAAGGATGTGTCTGTCCAGGCTGCCTCCACGCCTCAGTCCTCAGACCTCAGCTTCCTGAGTAGCTAGGATGATAGGTGTGAGCCACCAGCACCGAGCTTTCTTATAGCCTCATTGGGCTTGTGGATACAAGTGAGCGTAAGAGAAGTCACATTTCTTTTCTTTCTTCCTGCTCAAATCAAGCCTAATCTGGCTATGAAGCAGGACAGATTAGGGGGAAATGAGGCATGGTAAATAGTGGCCAGGAATTCAAAACTCAGCTTACAGCAAATATAGAAGACTGATCCTCACTCATCAAGCTTTCCTTTAGATTAAGGGACCAAAGTCATTTTAGGGGAAAAATGAGGCAGGAGAGATTAGAGAAAACGTGGCCTGGGAAATGGCACCCGGGAACACAGAAACAGACAAGATAATTAGAAGCGCTATCTTCTTCTAAATCCATCCTATCTGGGAGACACCAGGCCTCATTCCTTGTCTCAAGGATTAGCATCTATCTGCTTTTATGGCAGGACGCATTCTTTCCAGGAAGGAATGCCCCAACAGCAGCCAGGAACTCAGAAAGCAAAACACCAACAGGATTTAAGAGCAAAGATAAATATCTTTGCATAACTTTAAGTCAGAATCCCAGCTTTCATTACACAAATAGCCCTGATGGCAAAGAGCTCTGTGCCTCCCCTTAGAGAGCACTCACAATCTGTTAGAAGGTGCCTCTGCCTTTCTGCTTGTCCCATTGTTGGTCTGCTTGCTTGCTTACTCAATAAAGCACTACCGAGTTTTCTTACCATTATGACTTGTCCAGAATTTCTTATTCTGTGAATGAAGTCAAGGACCCGCAGTAGAGAGTCGGGAAATTCCATGTTGGTAACTACTGAGGCTCTCTTCTGACACCCCTCCCCCCACGCTGGCCGCCCCCCCTCCCCCCCCCCCCCCCCCCCCCCGCCTTGCAATGTCACATACAAAAGCAACAAGTGAGGTGGTCGCTTGGTCCATTTGCAGCTCCTTCATGCTCTGCTGCCCAGCCACTGCTCACGCCTGGGTCTCTCAGGGCTCAAGGGTCCTGCTGCTTCTGGACCATTCCACAGAACCTGGCAAGGCCTGTCCCCCTTTGGAAATGTCGGCCCTCCTCCTTGTTAGCCTAATCTCCTCCATCCTCCCACCCAGTCTGCCACCTTAGACCTTTGACAGAAACTAGACTTCCTTGCCCTGAAATCAGGTGACACAGGCCTTTCCCTGCAAACAGGTGACACAGGCTTTTACCCCCACACAGGCAGCTGCCATCTCAAACGGCAATTTCCCTTTCCCTTGTTCGAGCAGCTCCAACTGTAAATGCGAACCCCTTCCACAATGCAGCTTCCTGCTCTCATGTTCTAAGTGAACCAGCGCTAGAAAACCGCACTGCTAGCTCCGCCCAGCGGCTCTGAGAGCCTGTCCGGTTACTGACACTACTTTCCTTTGCCTTAGCACGTGACCATGGTGAAGTGATTTTCTTGGAGAAGCCTTCAGCCCTGTCAGCCTAGCTCACCTGCCTATGACAGCAGACATCTAGGTCTCTCTGCCATGCAGAGCCTGGCCCCTGTTGGCATGGTGCCATCTGTGCCCCACCCACTGTCATGGGGCTTGAACTCAGGGCCTGGGTACTATACCACTTTGAGCCACAGCGCCACTTCCAGTTTTCTGGTGGTTAATGGGAGGTTAGAGTCTCATGGACTTTCCTGCCTGAGCTGGCTTTGAACTGCCATCCTCAGATCTCAGTCTCCTGAGTAGCTAGGATTACAGGGGTGAGCCACGGGTCCCTGGCTACACCGGTTACCTTTATAGACATTCTTCCTGCAATCACTGTTGAGGCCTGGGAGAAATGTCTCTTCCTCTTTCTGCTGTGTGCTCACAGGAGTGGGGAGGATTCCACCAGTGGGAGCCGCCAGTGAGCTCTCAGGCTCAAAGCAAGAATTTTGTGTCCTAAAGAGTCTCTTGCTGATAGTGTCAAGTGGCCATTGTCTGGCTTCCCATTGACCCGGTGTTAACCCTGTGATATTTACAATAGGTACACGTCATGGTGGCTGAGGGGTGTAATACTAATTCCCATCATGAGGGTCCTGACCCCACAATGCCGGAGGGCTCCCATCTCCAAATCTGTGATGTGGTCCTAGAGACCCCATCTCAACCTTTTCACTTCCTGTCCCTAAACGCGGGCATGGCTGTGACAGAGGAAGAGTGTGTACATAAAATGACATATTGATGCTCTTCATTGGCAGCTCTAGAAACAATGACTAAAGAAGTTAAATACATCCATTTTTCTAGAAGCATTTAGGAACCTTTTATCCAAATTAAAGTGTTGGAAGATATTTTTATAGTACTTTTAATTCATGTGTTGTTACTATAGTTAGATTTCATCTTTTTGCAGTGAGAAAATAGAAACAGTAGTGATGTTTAAGAGAGAGATTATGTTTTTGGATACATGGTCCATTTTAATCTACACTGTGACTAATTTACATTATGGTAATTACATTGTGGTTTGTACTTCCCACCATAGCTGAGATGGTGGGTACACACCGCCATTACACCCAGCTGTGTCTTTTGGAACTTGGAGTAGCCTGGGACCATGATCCTCCTGATTTCTGCCTCCTAGCAAGTTAGGATTACAGGTGTGAGTCACTGGCACCCAGCTGGACTAGTTATATTTTTAACAACTAGTTAAGTAGGTGCTTAGCTTTGCACATCAAAAAACACTCCTTAAGCCAAGCACTGGAGGTTCATGCCTGTAATCCTAGCTACTCAGGAGGCTGAGATGGGAGGATTGCGATTTGAAGCCAGCCCAGGAAGGAAAGTCTGTGAGACTTTTATCTCCAATTAACCACCAGAAAACCACAAGTGGTGCCGTGGCTCAAAGTGTTGAGTGTTAGCCTTTAGCAAAAAACCCCAGAGACAGAGCCAAGGCCTTGAGTTCAAATCCCATGACTGACAAAAAACCCATAACACTCATTGAAGATGGGAAGAGGTTCAGTTGGTAAAGTCTAGCAAATTAGCAAAAGCTCATGCTTTGGTCTCAGACCAAAACCCCCCACAAACCCACAAAAAACACAAACACACTCCTGAGGTTATTAACACTGACAAAGGAAGACGGCTGAACATCAAAGGTGTTCAGAAAATCAGGAGGCTGATGTGCATGTGTGAATTACTAACATGACGTCGTTATGTGTCTTCTTTTTTTTTTCTTATTTATTGTTAAAGTGATGTACAGAGAGGTTATAGTTTCATACGTTAGGCCTTGGGTACATTTCTTGTACTGTTTGTTACTCCCTCCTTGTCCTCCCTCATTCCCCCTCCCCCCTCCCCTTTTCCTCTTCCTCCATGAGTTGTTCAGTTGGTTTACACCAAATGGTTTTGCAAGTATTGCTTTTGGAGTTGTTTGTCTTTTTATCCTTTATCTCTCAATTTTGATATTCCCTTTCATTTCCCTAGTTCTAATACCAGTATATACAGTGTCCAGTGTATTTAGATGAGACACAGTGATAGGGCGGGGACAACCACAGGAAGGGGATACAAGAGGATCATCAACAATAGAAGCTACGGTTTCACATGGCATGTTGAAAGTAATTACAACAGTGATATAACACTCATTTCCATAACATGGAGTTCATGTCACTTAGCATCATCTTATGCATTCATAAAGGCATAGCTATTAGGCTCTTGTGATCCTCTGCTGTGACTAGCCTAAACCTGTGCTAATTATTCCCTATGAGAAAGACCATAGAGCCCATGTTTCTTTGGGTCTGGCTCACTTCACTTAGTGTAATTTTTTTCCAAGTTTTTCCATTTTCTTACGAATGGGGCAATGTTATCCTTTCTGATAGAGGCATAGAATTCCATTGTGTATATGTACCACATTTTCCTGATCGATTCGTCTACTGAGGGGCATCCGGGTTGGTTCCATATTTTAGCTATGACAAATTGTGCTGCGATGAATATTGTTGTGCTGGTGGCTTTAGTGTGTTCTTGTTTGTGGTCTTGGGTAGATGCCCAAAAGTGAGGCTGCTGGGTCATAGGGGAGCTCTATATTTAGCCTTCTGAGGAATCTCCAGTGCTGGAGGAATTACAATACCCAACTTCAAGCTGTATTATAAAGCTATAGTAATAAAAACAGCTTGGCACCGGAACAGGTCTGAAGACCAATGGAACAGAATTGAAGACCCAGAAATGAACCCACAGAACTATGCCTACTTAATCTTTGATAAAAGAGCTAAAAAAATAGGATGGAAGAAAGATAGCTTCTTTAACAAATGGTGCTGGCAAAACTGGCCCAACACATGCAACAAACTAAAACTAAATCCTTATATATCACCCTGCACCAAAATCAATTCCAAATGGGCCAAAGACCTCGAAATTAAAACAGATACCCTGAAAACACTAAAAGAAGGAGTAGGAGAAACACTTGGGCTCCTTGGCACAAGATGGAACTTCCTTAATAAAGGCCCAGAGATGCTACAAATCAAAGAAAGGATGGACAAATGGGACTGCATCAAACTGCAGAGTTTCTGCATGGCAAAAGACATAGCTCACAAGATAAACAGAAAGCCCACAGATTGGGAAAAGATATTTACCGGCCATACAATGGACAAAGGCCTCATATCTAAAATATAGGGAGAACTGAAAAAATTAAATTCCTCCAAAACAAAACCACAAAGAACCAACAGTCCCCTCAACAAGTGGGCTAAAGACTTAAAAAGAGACTTCTGTGATGAGGAAATGAGAATGGCCAAGAGACATAGAAAAAGAGCTCTACATCACTGGCCATAAAAGAAATGCAAATCAAAACAACATTGAGATTCCATCTCACCACAGTAAGAATGTCATATATCAAGAAAACTAACAATAATAAATGTTGGAGGGGATGTGGCCAAAAGGGAACCCTACTTCATTGTTGGTGGGAATGTAAACTTGTTCAGCCATTATGTAGCTTCTATTTAGCCAAATACAATGTGGTAATCTTGAATAATTTTTTTTTATAAAAACAATGAAAAATTTCAAAGTTTACTGAAAGTGACCTTAAGATGGCTAGAATGGCCTAAATATGTAATATAGACAAAAGTTGAAGAAATAATCTCTCAAAGCATAGGAAATTTAAAAAATAAAATTGTAGTTTATGAATATTTAAGTGAGAAAACAAGTATGTGTGTGAGTGTATATATATATATATATGTATATGTATATATTAAATCAAGTAGATTATACTAGAGACAAAAGTCATACTGAGGGGCTGGGAATATGGCCTAGTGGTAAAGTGCTCTCCCTGGGTTTGATTCCTCAGCACCACATATATAGAAAAAGCCAGAAGTAGAGCTGTGGCTCAAGTGGTAGAGTGTTAGCCTTGAGCAAAAAAAAAAAAAACTCAAAAAACCAGGGACAGTGCTCAGGCCTTGAGTTCAAGACCCAGGACTGGCAAAAAAAAAAGTCATATTGAATAACTGGCAGTGATGTTAATTGATTTTACAGAAGTTGATGTTAATTGATTTTACAAATATTGTAAATAATGTTCTGTCTTAAGTAAAGAACAAAGGAGGAAAACCCTCCAATTTAAAGCACAGTAGGGTTTTGTTTTTGTGTCAGTACTGGGACTTGAACTCAGGGCCTGCGTGCTGTCTCTCAGCTTTGGCACTCAAGACTAGTGCTCTACCACTTGAGCCAGAGCTCCATTTCTGGCTTTTTAAATAGTTTATTGGAAATAAGAGTCTCCCAGACTTTCCTGCCCAGGCTGGAACTGTGATTCTTAGATCACAGAAGACTTTTCTGCTTTGTGTCCTTTTCAGGTTTCTATTCAACCATCATCTTCAAACTTCTAGAAGAAGGAAGAGAAGGGGAAGGGAAGGTGACACACACAGCCATGCTGAAGGAACCGGACAGCAGGACCTTCCAAGGTGAGAGCTGTACATTATTATATGCTCAAAAGCAGCATTACAATTTCTCTAAGAACACCTGTGCATTTCCTTTGGGCTCATGAGCTGGGGTGTGCTTTTTCTACCTGCACTGGAGGCTCAGCTGTGGGGTGCAGTCAGTGTGGGGGTTTGCTGGTCTGTGAAGTCTGCCTTCATTCTCCAAATAGCTGCTTTCTTCTTCAGACATGACCCAGCCACGCCAGGACTCAGAACATGGCAGCAGGACTTGTGTATTGTTTATAACTCATATCCACATGCCATCTTCGCAACTGTGGAGGGAAGCAGGAAGTTTCCAGAGTGAGCTTGAGGAACGGCATCTGCCTTGATTGCTGGGAATTCATGGTGGGTTCGATTCTGACAAGGGGAGACAGGCCCAAGGTGTTGTCTTCTGACATAGGGTGGCAGGCCCATTGACTGTGCAGTGACAGGATCATGGCTTTTGACATGGGGTGAAAGGCCCGTCATCGGTTGACTTCTGTTGTGGGGTGATGGGCCTGTGCTTGGCTCCTGGTTGTCAGCCCCCATACAATTTTATACAAATACATCTGCTCTTGAAATATAATAAGTTGAACATGGCCTAAGCATTCAAACGTTCAGGATAGACCCAAGTGTGTCTTTATCCCACCATAGGGTTTAAGTGAAGGTTTTCCCATCTCCTTCTTTTCTGCTGTATGATACACCTCACACCGAACTGGAGCTTATGGTTGTGGAGCTTGAACTCAGGGCCAGGGCACTGAGCTCTTTTGCTCAAGGCTAGTGCTTTACCTCTTTGGGCCACAGAGCCACTTCCGGTCTTCTGGTAGTTAATTGGAGATAAGAGTCTCATGGACTTTCCTGCCCAGGCTGGCTTTGCAATGTGATCCCCTGATCTCAGCCTCCTGAGTAGCTGTTACCTCTTTTCAATTATTATCATTTAAAAAAATGTGGTGCTGAGGAATGGAACCCTGGGATTCATGCATGCTAGGCAAGCACTCTACGACGAAGCCACATTCCCAGCCCTTAGCTTACCTCTTAAAAGTATGTTAAGCAAAAGTTTCAAAAGTCTGAGTGAGCCGCTCTTTTGAGAAGCTGGGTTCTAAGGTGTAGGCCTCAGAAGAGCTGCATGTGGTGGCTCACAGGTGCTGAGGGCTGGGATGGCGGGAGAGATGGGCGAGGCACCAGATCTGGTGAGAACCTTGGCTGTGAATGGGGGAAAGGAGAGAGATTTTTGTAAAGAAGTAACAACATGGGAGAGGGCGAGAGGGGAGAGGAAGAGGCAGCTGTGGAAACTACTTATGGAGAAAAGTTGGACTTGGGTTTTATTTATTATTAGTAAGTTTACATTTAGTAGTGACTCTGAATTAATTTAAACATCTTAAGGATAGCACCACATAGCTTCACACTGTGAACTGCTTGAGCAATCGGCTCTCCCAGGCTGGGGTTTGCATGTAGAAGTCTAGTATAGGAATAAAAATAGAATCCTCTAGGGGAATTTACCACACAAGGAATTTGGTTTGTTTTGTAAAGCAACTCAGTTTTTAATAGCACTTGTTAGTAACTGCTGGGGAAGTGAATTATCAGCTTTGGAGTCACTTAGGTTGTTTTGGCCCACATTAACTGTATACAGATGTCAGCTGACTTATTTTATTTTCTTTTTATTTTATTGTACATTTTGCTCATCTTAAATTTTCTGTTTAAAAAATTTAGCTGAATATATTCTTTGTCCATGATAATTAAACTAATATGATTTCATATACTTTTATATGTTTCTAACCCTCCCCACCTTCCTTTTTTTCTTCCCTTATCCCATCTTCTTTTTACTACTTAATTTTCAATTCCTATACTTATAATACTTTTTAGCCCTTTAGTGTAATCTATGTAAGAACCTTATTTTTTTGTATGTAACCTTATTGGGGGAGGGTAATTGAGCTTTTAACCTCATTTACATGTCTGGTTTGGTGTTGAGTGGGTAATTTTGTTATCTCTGCACTGTACCCTAAGTCCACGAGAGTCTTAGAGAAGCAAGACACCAGTCCTATCTGAACCATACCAGTCTTACCTGAGCATTGAGAGTACTTCATTCAACTAAGAATCTCCAGGTGACTCAAACCTCCAACCAATGACCTGACCTCAGATGACAACATTGAAACACAAGAAATACACATGCACGTGTGTGCGCGTACGCACGCATGCACACACACAACATCATTCATTCATGACAACATTCATTCCTCTTAAAAGGCAGCAATCTTATAATAAAATACTTAATTAGCCAAGATATGGAAATAACCCAGATGCCCCACTACCAATGAATGGATGAAAAAACTGTGGTACCTGTATACTCTGCTGTTAGAAAGGATAAAATAATGGCATTCACTGGAAAATGGATGGAATGAGAAGATATCATGCTGAGCGAGATAAGCCAAGAACAGAGAGACAAATGGCATATAGTCTCTTGGATATGTGGGTATTAGATTTAAAATACAATGAGATAGAACAAACAGGACTCAAGTTCCAAAATACAGTGCGAACAAAAGAGGAGAGCCATGGGAGAAAAGCACCAAATAGCAAGAAGCAAGCACCTCTTACAACCCCAAAGATAAGGAAACAAAGGACCTCTTGTGAAACTGTCCTATTATTTTTAGATGACTCTATATTCTCTACCTCATATATGGGGTATACATGAGCACATCGGAGGGGAGCTAGGAGGTGAGCATAGAATGAGTGGAAAGTGGGTGGAAAAAAATACTATAGCAGAGGGGCCCATCAACTACATCGGACATTGATGAAAGTGAACTAAGCAACTCACAGGCGGTGATGGGAGGGAGGGAATGAGAGAGAAAGAGGGAACAGATGATACTCAACAAGAAGAAAGAAATATACATATCACCCAAATTGGAAGAAATGGTTTATTTATTTATTTTAAAGTTCATAGCGTTTGTAAGCTTTGTAGAGTAGAATGATGATTTTCATTATTGTGAAGGTTAAAATGTGTACTGTGAAATATATGTAGTACCTTAATTTAAAAGAAGAAAATACAAAATAAAAATTTCAAAACAAATGGAAAATCATAAAAAAAGATTCAATTGAAACTTTATAGCACCCAAGGACACTATGAAGAAAGTGAAATGAAGAACAGTTTGCATGGAAACTCTTTCTTCTTTTGAATATTTTTGATGTGCCCATGGTCGCATTTTGGGGTATGGAATCTATAGACATGACCAGTTGATCATTGTGTTGAAGCTCAGTGATTGGTAATGGGGACCCAGTCTACTATTCTATTGATCTTTTGTATGCATCTGATAATGTTTAATAACCCAGAATTTAAAAAATAAACCAGTAGTATTCTAGGAAACTACCCAGCATATGAAGGGAAGACTAGAGTGGGAATGCTAGGAAAATACAGAAAGGACTTGCACATTGAGACTGATTGCACACATCTCTATTTGTAAATTCAGACCAAGCATTTGAGTTACTCAACACTATTAAAAAATAAATGAAAAAAATCCTTATCGTTACAGGTAGAGGTCTGTGTACAAGTCTCTAAACACATAGCATCACCAATGAGCAGCAGCCCCTCTTACAGAGAAGCAATCAGGATTGTGCACTGGCTGACCCTAGGTACTCTGCAGGTTGCCTAGCAACAAGTCAGTTGGGACCACTGGGTATTCCTTCCCCACTGAGAAAAACTATACAGTCTTGATTTTTTGCAAGGTCTCCAGGTGCTAGCAGCAGTCACCCGCTTATTCTCCAGACATGTAGAACTTATGCAGAGCCATTTTCTCCTGCCTGTGAGTCTGCTCATCCTATACAAACCCAGACAACAGAAGGGAAGTTCCTAAATAGAGAATAGAACCAGATGTATCCAGATGTTCTCTGATTCCTGAGCTCTCATCTCTCGCTGACTTTCTGTTTGTAATTTTTCACCCTGGTCAGCTGTGCGTTTACATCATATCTCACAGGTGGTCTCAGCCCGGAGCACGTAGTTTATTCTGATTATTGACCTTTGAAAACAAAGGGGTCCATAAAGTCATCCTGGGAGAATGTGGACAACAGATGTGACTCTTGAGGGGCAGTGGGGAACCACCTGGCTGAGCTGGGACGGCGGGATTATAGAATGGTAGTTTTAACCTCGTAGTAAGGCTATAGAATACAACGCTGCTCATAATTCTTCTTCTTTATTTTTTTCTGGAAATTCTTTTGAGCTCTAAAGATGCAAAGGAAGAGACCTAAGGAGGCCTTTCTAAAGCTACCACTGCTGCGTTTGAGTCATTCTCACCATTTAGATCTGAGACCTATTTATATGCAATGTGGGAACTGAAGTCATCTTGGAGAAATGTGAGTTGAGCTCTGTTGAGCTCTGTCTCCCACGGCCAGAAGCGCTGAGAGCTATGTTTACTTCTAGGACTTCTAGGAGCTGCAGTTGGGGAGCTTAAAGCCAGGTGCTCCCAGTAGGCTAAACCCATTGAAAGCTGTGTCAGGAACTCTGAGCTTTAGCATAGCTGTAGCCCTGAGCGCTTTGTGCTGTGGCTGAGGGCTTTCCCTTCCAGCATCTTGGCACCTGGAAGCTAGTGCCAACAGCTCTGTCCACCCTCCTTGGTGATGGTCCAACTACTGGCAACACTAGAGTTCTTCCAGTGGCCAGAGAGAGTTCTCCCATCCTCTACAGCTCTTCTGAAGTCTTTCCTCTTGCCTTCCACAGTCCCTCAGCTGTGCATGGCCTCTTGTCTTCTTCAGTCTCTCAGCTGTCTGTCATCTCTATTTGTCCCGTCTCTCACCTGCCTTCTTAGCACTTCTTCAGCCTTTGGCAGTCTTGGTTCTCTGCTCCATGATGTTCTTTAGAACTCTTTAGCTGCTTTCTAAAAGTGGCTGCCTCTGCCTGGGACGAACAGTACTAGGAGTTGTCCAATCTTGGTGTGAACAGCTCAGCGCATTCTATCCATGATCAAGGACCACGAGGAGGCAGTGAAACCACTTGGTTGAGGCTTTGCTGGGATGTAGGTCGCGGCCTATGGAAGAGGGATAGTGCACGGGACGGTGAGACCCAGCCTGACTTTCTTCTGTTGCCAGTCCTGCATGCAACCAGTGCTCTCCTGCTGACCACAAACCCTTGGCTTCATCACAGCAGCCTGCTCATGCGTAGTAGATGTCTTTATCCTAGCTGCCATGAGTGTAGAGGGGATCTCATCCCCTCCCTGACTGATGACATCAGTAGGACACTGTGGAGACCACCACAGCAGCTGTGGGAAGAGTCATCTGTAGCCATTGGGGCCAAAGCAATGTCTCTCCTAGCCATTGCAGGGTGTCTGTGGCTGACATAATACCTTCTAAATAATACCTCAAAATAGCAGCTGTGGGTGGACATTAGCCTCTGTCATCAAGGCCACAGCTGGAGTCAAATCAAATCTCCTCCTGAGCATTGGTGAGCAGTTCTGGCTGTCATTATGATGGTGCTACAGATCGTGGCAGAGGCTGCTGGTGGATGAACAACTCTGCCATCCCTGTGAGAAAGTGGCCGTAGTTCTGGCTATTGCCTTCTAGGATGGAATTTCAGGAGGAGCAGCGTGTGGCTTACCGTGGATGTGGGAGCCATGGAAAGAATAGTATTGGTTCTCAGCTAGAGGCGGGGAGGGGGGAGTTAAGTGACAACTCATCTAAGCAGCTAAACTGGCCACTGAGGACAGCTTCTGTCATTTAAAGGAGGGGAAACTATTCAACAGTGCCTACAACCATGATTCAATGTGAAAATGACCATGCTTCTTTAGTGAACTTTTTCTAAGGAGGCTAAGCTCCCTGCTAAATACCTTGGATAAGTGAGGCCTCTTAATCAGTTTTGAAACCAGAGATAGTTCATAGATGGGAGGTTACTGCAAGATCCCTTGCTGCTAAATAGAGCGTGTAGAATGTTGAGTGGGGAGGCAGGGTAATCTTATCCTATGCAAACAAGACCATTGCTCTGAGGCCTTGTGGGTATCAAGGTTTGAAGGGCTCAGGGAAAAAAGTTTCAACTTCTTTGGAATGCCAAGTCCCTTGACTTAGTGTTGTTCTTGGTTCCGGGTCTTTCAAGCAAACAAGGCAAGGACTGAGTTCTAAGCATTGCGAAGGAACGCAGACTCACAAATGGAAAGTCAGAAAGGGAGCCTTCGAAACAAAACCTTAGTGAACCCGACAGAAACGGAAGAGCAAGTATCCTGGAGGCTGACAGAAGTTCTTATCTTTTCTTTTCTTTTTTCTTTTTGCCAGTCTTGGGGCTTGAACTCAGGGCCTGGCTTCTTTTTGCTCAAGGTTAGCACTCTACCTCTTGAGCCACAGGGCCACTTCTGTTTTTTTCTGTTTATGCAGTGCTGAGGAATCGAACCCAGGGCTCCATGCATGCTAGGCAAGTACTTTACCACTAGGCCACATTCCCAGCCCCCAGAAGCTGTTTTTCCAAGCCATTTTCATTCTTGGCTTTCGGATGGGTGGTGAGAGATTTCCAGGGCATACCATAGGTGAACCATCAACCCTGGTAGTTCCAGAAGAATCTATAAACATGGTAGACTTGCCTCTTGCAGGTAGAATACATCCTAGGTGTTTTCTTCTGAACATTCCCAAAGAGTAGACAGTTTCCAACATTTATTTCTCTTTCAGAGGGAGAGAGAGAGAGAATATGAGAGAACTAATGGACTGAAGCAGTCTGCCTGGGAAGGGTAGGGAGGTTTGTACTGGCCATTGGAGGGATGGGGCCACAGAAATGAAGGTTGAGTCCCCCTTACGCCTGCTAGCTTCAGTGCCTGCCCCTCCTTGTCCTGCTGCATGACTCACAAAGGCTGACATTGGTCTTGAGAAGCTGCTGTAGCACAGATGGCTAGCCCAGGAAGCAAGGCCAAGTTCATGCTGCTAGCACCTTGTAGGCAGCAACCAATGGTTTCCTTTCTGCTTGTGTTGAAAGCAGAGGGGTTTTCTTCTTCTGAAAAGATGCTATTTAAATGATTGCTTCAGCTGTGATGTGAGAAGAGAGAGAATAAGTGTGTGATTGCAAAGCCCCTTCCTGCCGAGATGAAGCAGGAGCTGGGGCTGCCAGGGGAGAGGGCATCTGGCCATCCTTCCTGGGGGAACAGAAAGATACCTTCCTTCCATCACAGGGACAAGGAAGCAAGCAGCGGGGCCATCAAGGTCACAAGCCTTCCCTGAGAGGGGAAAAGAGTGAATGAAGGAAGCTGCAAAGAGCTGGCAAGGGGACCCAGGCGGGGGTGACTGTTCCACAGGCTTTTGTTTTGCATAAGACAGTTGGGGGACATCTGAGGCCCAGTTCTTCAAGGACAGTCATGAGCACGAAGAGGGGTTCCAGGCATCTGCTGGATCATTGACTAAGTGGGGTCATTGTCTTATTTGAGGCCCAGCTGGTGAGTGATGGCCCTGCCCTTCAGAGATCACGTGGCAATGTGCTCCTTGGGCTTTGAGAAATTTGGAAAGATATTTGGAAAGCTGAGGGCGTCAGCAGAGGCGGGATCTCGCCAGGGAGGCGGGCAGAGCTCGAGCCCCTGCTCAAGAAGTGTCATAGGCCCAATTTTGGTTTGCCCCGTTGAGAAGTGAAACAACTCAAGGCACTGACTCACATTAATCAAACCTGCCAGTGGCAGATAGCCAAGCACACAGCAACCTAGCCATTCATTTGTCATAAGACATCAAACCATCAGCATCGCCAGCCGGGCAGCACAATGGAGCTCTCATCCCGGAAAGCCAGGTGGTGAGAAACTCACGGGGCAGGTGTGATGGTTGCTGCTCTCCTGGGCTTGGGGTATCCAGGAGGTAACTCAGATTTCTTTTTCAGAGGCTGGGAATTCCTATTTCTATGAGAATGATCCCTAATATATAAATACAAACACATATCTCTACAGCAGACTGAATATAAGACTATCGTCTCATGGGACTTACATGTTTGCTTTGTAGTGATGTCTTAGTTTATGTATTAACTCTACAGTGTTCTCACCTTTATTCAACCATCCATGCATTTCTCAGTGTGTGTCCTGTTATTAAATCCCACTAACTATCAGCCATCGCGTTCTTTTTTCTCCCTCCCTCCCTCCCTTCCTTCCTATTGGTGGCACTAGGGTTTGATCTGACTCAGCTGGGAGTGGAATTGTCTGTCAGTGGCTCTGTCAGGGGGTGTGTGAGGATTCTGTAGAGATAACTAGCTTGTAGATCTACACAGTCTAAGTGAAAATTTGACTTTCCTCTTGAGCTTCGTGGGGCTAAGAAGAGTCAGAAGGTTTTGGAGTTTGTAAAGCTTTACCTGATTAGGACTTTCCTTCTTGTCCTAGCTGTGGTTAAGGAAGGAAGCATTTTCTTAAAGCTTAAAGATAAACAAGTAGGATGCTAGAAGGGTCCCTGTCATTCATTTGCAAGAGTCCCTGAGATTAGCTCAGCAGGATTCTTCATTTGTGCTGGTACTAAAGCTTAACTCAGGGCTTGAGTACTGTTCCTTCGCTTTCTCATTCAAGGCCAATGCTGTATCACTTGAGCTACAACCTCACTTCAACTTTTAGGTCATTAATTAGAGGTAAGTCTCCCAGACTTTCCTTCCTAGATCAAACCATGATACTCAGATCTCAGCTTCCTGAGTAGCTAGGATTTCAGGTGTGAGCCATGACCCCCAGCTCGAACAGGAGTCTTATCAAGATGAGGCAGCTATGTCAAGAGGGATGGCAGCCGACCAAGCAGTCTTAGGAATTCCAGAATGTTAGATCTAGAAGAGGCTTTAGGAAGCGACTAGGCTACCTCTCATATTTGAAAAGATAAGGACCAGCGAGGTAGACTTACTAAAGGTCACAAAGCTAATGATGAAGAGGAGTAGAGTCATGGTTCCCTGCTGGCCCTGCTTTGTTTCACGGCCACATTTCTATGAGCTCCCCAGCTCTCTCCACCAACTGGGATTTAAAAATAGTTAATTTATTAACATAACACATTCAAAAGCCTAGTTTATTTTCCTCAACCTTTTCAGCTTATGTCTTATGTTATTATGTCTTACGTAAGCCAGTTAATTTTCAATCTTAAAAAATTTATTTATACATTTAATATATCCATTTTCATTTCGAAAGCTTAAAAAAAAAGCCAAAACAAATAAACATGTAACTTCCTAACACTGAAATCTAAAAAGAAAATCCACTGGCTATCAAATTTTAAATGTTTCCATAAAGTTATAAGATTCTCTTAATAGTTATACACTTAAAATTCACAATGTAATTTTTTTGGTACTGGAGAGGGAATCCAGGCCTTTCTTCTTCTTCTTTTTTTAAAAATAATAATTACTGGGCTGGGGATATAGCCTAGTGGCAAGAGTGCCTGCCTCGGAGACACGAGGCCCTAGGTTCGATTCCCCAGCACCACATATACAGAAAACGGCCAGAAGCGGCGCTGTGGCTCAAGTGGCAGAGTGCTACCCTTGAGCGGGAAGAAGCCAGGGACAGTGCTCAGGCCCTGAGTCCAAGGTCCAGGACTGGCCAAAAAAAAAAAAATAATAATAATAATTACTTATTTATTGTCAAAGTGATATATGAAGAGTGAAGGTAAATCTTATTTTGAGGCAGCAGGGACTCCATTTTGAAACCATAGCCATCTTGTTGTTTATGTTGGACTGTAAAAACTAGACTTGTTTGTGCTGAAACTGTTGAGCTGTAAATTCCTTAAACAAAGCTATCTTAAAGCCAGCCAGGCCCCACTCTGTGCCTGTAACCTTGGGCCTGCACAAGGTCTGAGAAATGGCCATGCTAGCCAAAGATAAACAAGCACTGTGAGCCCACTCAGGCCGCCAAATACTCCACCCAACAGGGCAGGTTGTCAGAACCCAGTCAACCCGAAGGACTGTTTTGGTAACTTCTGTCCACCCTGGAATGTTTTTACTCCTGAGCCAATCAGAATTGTGCCCGAACCCTAATCTTGCTTAAACACCTGGTTGCTATAACTTTGTGGTTTTTGCCTTTATAAACCCTGTAAGATTTCAGCCCAGGTCCTCCTCCCTATCTCCGCTGCGTCGGTGTGTGGGACAAGACCCAAGCTGCAGCTTGCCTGAATAAAGCCTTGATTTTGCATTTCGGAATGTCTGGCTCTCTGTGGTCTTCTTGGAGGTCATCTCGTGACTTGGGCATAACAGTATATACAGAGAGGTTACAGTTTCATACGTTAGGCCTTGGGTACATTTCTTGTACTGTTTGTTACCTCCTCCCTCATTCCCCCCTCCCTCCTCCCCCTTTTCCTCTCCCTCCATGAGTTGTTCAGTTGGTTTACACCAAATGGTTTTGCAAGTATTGCTTTTGGAGTTGTTTGTCTTTTTATCCTTTGTCTCTCGATTTTGATATTCCCTTTCACTTCCCTAGTTCTAATACCTAGTTCTAATGAAGTATCCAGTGTACTCAGATGAGATACAGTGATAGTGCGGGGACAACCACAGGAAGGGGATACAAGAGGATCATCAACAATAGAAGCTACGATTTTACATGACATGTTGAAAGTAATTACAACAGTGATATAACACTCGTTTCCATAAAATGGAGTTCATTTCACTTAGCATCATCTTATGTGTTCATAAGGGTATAGCTACTGGGCTCTTGTGATGCTCTGCTGTGACTAGCCTAAACCTGTGGTAATTATTCCCTATGAAGGAAACCATAGAGTCCATGTTACTTTGTGTCTGGCTCACTTCACCTAGTGTAATTTTTTTCCAAGTTCTTCCATTTTCTTACGAATGGGGCAATGTCATTCTTTCTGATAGAGGCATAAAATTCCATTGTGTATATGTACCACATTTTCCTGATCGATTCGTCTACTGAGGGACATCTGGGTTGGTTCTATATTTTAGCTACGACAAATTGTGCCGCGATGAATATTGTTGAGCTGGTGGCTTTAGTGTGTTCTTGTTTGTGGTCTTTTGAGTAGATGACCAAAAGTGGGGCTGCTGGGTCATAGGGAGCTCTATGTTTAGCCAGGCCTTTCTTCTTCTTCTGTGTTTCTGTGTGTGTGTGTGTGTGTTTGTGTGTGTGTAGTTGGAACTCAGGTTCTCTCACATTTGCTAGTCTAGTGTTCTGTCATTTGAACCACACCACAAATTCTGCCTTTTGCTGGTCATCTTGGAGATCAAGTAATTTTTTCCCCCCAGGCTGGCTTTGAACTACAATCCTCCAGAGTTCAGCCTCCTGAGTAGTTAGAATGGCAGGTGTAAAACCACTGGCCCCTGGCCCCTATCTCTTCCTAATAGGAAAACATTAATCTTTTTGATTTGTCCTGTTCACTCTCTCTTTGTGAGAATAAAGCTTTCTTAAGACTAAAGGCAGCTGTTACAGGTGACAGGCCGAGGTTGCCAGTGCAGTGATTCAAGGCAGATAATGGAGAACCATGAAGAAAGACTTGGCTGCGTTGAAGAAGTTCAGGGCTGCAGATGCCCTGGGAAGTTTTCCCATGATGCTTACTAATCTGAGTCCTTTACAAAGCCCTGCTCCAATAGAGTAGCATTGCAGTTAGTGTCTTTGCTTTGAAATTTTTCATTTAGTTCTTTCCTATCGTATTCTACTCAGTGTCTTGCGGCTGGAATGGATTCTGTTAATCTATCTCCTGACTTACTATCTTCTAAATTTTGCCATCTTGTTCCTGTTGTCCGGACCACAATTTATTATTATTATTCTGTACTGGTCTTGGGGCTTGAACTCAGGGCATTGAAGGTTGTCCAAGCATTTTTGCTCAAGGCTAGCATTCTACCACTTGAGCCACAGCTCCACCTGCAGCTTTTTGGTGGTTTGTTGAGGTAAGAGTGTCATGGGCTTTCTCCTGGGATGATTAGGAACCCTCAGCTCTCGGCCTCCTGATTAGCTAGGATTACAGGCATGAGCCACTGGTGCCTGACTCCGGGTGCTATCTTAAACAGTGTCTATTTGAATTCCATGTGGTTTTCCTCTTTCCCTGTCTGGTTTGGTTACATTTTAACACTTCCTATGGATATAAAGTTGGCAATGTATATCTGGATAGCCTTCCACAAATCATTAAATGGGAGCTGGGGGCTCACTCCTGGGATCCTAGCTACTCAGTCAACTGCGATCTGAGGATCTTGGTTTGAAGACAGCCCAAGGAAAGAACATTCTTGATACTCTTACCTCTGATTAACCATCAAAAATTCTAGAGTAGAAATGTGACTGAAGTGGTAGAGCACCTGCTGTAACCGGAAAAAAGCTAAGCAAGGACTTGAGTTTGAGTCCTGCCACTGATTTTTTAAAGTCATATATGGTGCTCCAATGATACATCTTAAGGATCAGTTTTAATTTTTGAGATCCTCAGACCTCACGCAGATTAGAAATCACACAGCAGAGAAGCAGAGATGCAAGACATATCAGTCCAGTGGCCTCTGGTCAAGAGTCAACTACTACCACGGATTTCATTAAGTTGCTGGATAGGGAATCTCAGCAATGGACTTCAATGTGAGTCCCACATCAGCACTCACCTTGCGTTGCAGCTGTCAATTCGCCCTTGAGTGGCTTCTGTGGTGAGCGAGCTCCTGGCTATAGGGCAGCTGGGATGGATGACTGAGCCAGGGTGAACAATTCTCTGGCCAGATGAAGGGCTAGCCTGCATTTTTTTCATGATACATGCATACACAAATACACAAACACACAGATAACACACACAAAAGAGCATCAGACAGTCCTCTAGCTTCAGTATTTATTTACAACTATTCAGCTAAGCTTTACAAAAATTTTGAGTGTATCTAGCAGATATTGCAAGCTTGTGCCACTCTGATAAAAATCCTGCCTGTGGGTTGGATTAGTCCATTGGTTTGGACCCATATACAGTGGTCAAAACCAACCAACCAGCCAACATTTACCACCAAGATGGAGACACATAAACATTTGCATTTCCTGGTGACAGACAGTGCTGGTGCTGGGTGGCACTGTCACCACTAGATGGGGCTGTACTCTCCAGTATTTCACATCCCCTTATTCTGTACAGCATGCTTCTCGCAGAAGTAGAGAAAAAGCAAAAGGACTGCGAATTTCAAGACATGATGGTGGCCAGTTATCTCCAGTTAATCAGCAAAAAGCCACAAGCGGAGCTGCGGCTCAGGTGCTAGAGACCAGCCTTAAGTACAAAAAAGCTAAGGGACAGTACCCAAGCCCTAAGTTCAAGCCCCAGTACTGGCACACACACACCCTCCTTCTTGCTCCCCCCAAAGAAAAAAAAAACACCTCTGTGATTTCTATGTGAAATTAAAAGCCTCCATCCCTCCCTTCTCCCCTCCCTTCTCCCTTCCTTCCTTCCCTTCCTTCCATTCCCTCCCTCCCTCCCTCCCTCCCTCCTTCCCTCCCTCCCTCCCTCCCTCCCTCCCTCCCTCCCTCCCTTCCTCTCTTCTCCCTCCCTCTCTCCTTCCCTTTCTTTTTTCTTCCCTTCTTTCCCTTCTTCCTTCTTTCCAGTGCTGGAGAGCAAACTCAGAGCCCCTTGCAGCTGGGCACTTACTGCCATCCCCAGCCCTTGGTATTTTGTTGCAGGTCTGATATGTACCCAGGCTGGCCTTGAATTCAGAACCTGCTGACTCTGCTTCCCAAGTTATGTGATCATAAGCCTAGACTAGCACATGTGGCTATTAGGTTGTTGACATGCACAGTTTTCTGAGATGGACTTGGCTTTTTTTTAAACTATGTAGACTTGGTATTTAGGGCTCCTCTTAGCATATAAATATGTAACTTATGTGTAAACTTCTGTTGAGGTTAGATCCTGACCTTAAACTTTACAACAAGGATACTTAACAGTCAGCTATAACAGTCTGCAATACTCATGGCCTGGGAGGGTGTGAGATTTATGAACCAGCAGTGCCCAATTTTAGTTTTTATTTCTTGTATCCCTAGAGTAAGCTCTTTTCTTCCTCCTTCTTCTTCATTTTTTCTTTTACAAAACTTTCAAGCCCGTGGCAATAACTCCACTTCACCACGCAAACATAAATAGTCTTTGCTGCTAGGTTTCCATTTCCAATCTCCCTTGAAATAATTGAGTTACTGCACTACAAGTGTTGAGGGTGAAAGAAGACTTAAAAGCTAATAGAGATATGAACATAGAGGACTTGACATTCCCTTAGGAAATTACTGTGGAATACAGTGAAAAGGGGGAGATATTAAACCAAGATAATGTTGAATGTGATCGAAAAGGGAACGTTGTAATTGGGAAAGGGAAAAAGAAAATAGTTACAAGCACTTCTTGATTTAAAAGAGATATTATTAGAAAATGCTCTATGCTTTGTTTTTGAATAAGGTCAGAGAAAGAAAGGAAAAGTTCAGATTTGAATATAGGCAGAGGTAGCATGAAGGATCACTCTCTCTTTCTTTCTCTCTTTTCTTTTTGAGAGTCCCACCATGTAGTTCAAGGCTGGCCTTAAACTCATAATCCTCCAACCTTAGCCTCCCAAATGTTGGGATTTTAAGTGCAAAACCACCACACCCAGCTGGATTGGTCATTTTAAAGGAGTATTAAAAGTACGTATTTCCTTGCAAGCATTGAAATAGTCTGACAGGATTCTTTCAGACAAGGAATCTGGCCCACCTAAATTCAGAGATGAAGAATTGTGTAAAAAGGAAAGCTCTAGCCATGTACTAGTGGCTCATACCTGTGATCTTAGCTACTCAGAAAACTGAGATCTGAAAATCAAGATTCCAAGCCATTCTAGGCAGGTAAGTCCGTGAAACTCTTATCTCCATTTAACCACCCAAAAGCTGGAAGTGGGGCTGTTGTAGGGCACTAGCTTTAGCCTTAGCCCAGGGATAGTTCCCAGGACTGGCATGCATGCACACACACACACACACACACACACACACATACACATACACACACACACACACACACAAAACAACAACATATAAAGCTCTAGAGAGTTATTATGGTTGTTCACTTTTTATTATTATAATGAAATACCTAAGACAGACTAATTTTATAAAGAGGTTGCAGTTACGGTTCTGGAGGCCAAGGGCATGCTATTGTATTAGCTCAGCTCTAGGGAAGACCTCATGGAAGGAGCACATGGCAGCATGAGATCACATTACCAGACAGGAAGCCAGAGACTGGTGGCACACAGTCTTTTCTGAAAATACTCCCCCAGTTACAAAGGAATCTGCTATTAGGCCCCACCTTTTAAAGGGCCTCAGTACTGCCACACTAGGAACCAAGCCTTCAGCCCCTGACACTTGAGGGGGAAACTTTCAAACCATACCCCAACTTCAGCAATTACTATGGTCATGTCCTTTGCCTACAGGGGACTCAGCTATACAGTGCAACCTATAACATAATAGACACAGTGAGTGAAATGAATTGACTAAAGCAGCTGTATTGATGACCTCACCCCTAGGGTTCAGCTCCAATTTGCCACAGGCAGCTGTGACCGAGCAAACCCCAAGTTTCCCCCTCCCCCTTTGGTTACTCTCAGATAAGGAAAAATCAAGTCCTATTAAGTCACAAATACAGGCCAATCACATCTCAGAAATTAGGATTTCTGATTCCACAAAATAGTGAAAACTCCAGCCACATTTAGAGGCAGAGGCTCTCTCCTCCTCCCTTGGCTCCCACCTGCTCTAAGGTAAAGAGGGTCAGTGTTGGCTGATTTAAGTGTCAACTTGGCTGGGCTAAGGGATGCCCAGATAGCTCAGACCTTACTTCTGGGTATGTCAGGGAAGCAAACCTGAAAGAGGTTTGCATTTGAATTAGGAAACCAAGTAAGAAAGTAACCATTTATTGGTTGTTGAGGGCCCAAATAGAACAAAAAGATGAGGAAGGGTGAACTAACTCTCTTCTTGAGCTGGGTTTTCTCTTTTCTTGCCCTTGGTCCTTCTGTCTTTGTAGGTTGACTCTACTAGTTCTTAGGCAGTTAGTCTTGGACTGGACCACCATCAGCTTTTTCTGGGTCTCCAGCTTGTTTACTACAGATTGTGTTAGCCAAACTTTTAAAAAATTGTATTTGTATGTTGTTTAAGTGGCGTACAAAGGTGTTACCAATGAAGAAATCAGTTTATGAGTGCAACACATCTTGACCGATGTCACCCCTTTTATTATTCTCCCCATCTCTCCCAACCTAACTTTTTCCTGCAAGTTTCCTAGTTTCATAAGATATACATTGAATATTATGGTTCTTTCTCTCCTTCCTCTCTTCATTTGTCTACCTCTCTATCTTTGAGACCCCCCACCCCTACCTTTCAAGTGCCAGTTTCATGGAATTCACTTTATTGGACTATGAGATTTTCTAAGGAATTATGCCATTTGAATTTTCCCTTACAAATACTATATTTTGGGTAATAGTTCATATATTTGTATACAACCCATATGTTTACTTGTATATTTGTAAATTAGTTTTAGCTTCTACATGAGGGAAAATACCATGCATCCTTCATCTCTCTGGGGATGACTAAACTTGCTTAACATAATTTTTTCAGGTCCCATCCATTTTGTTGCAAATTATGTAATGTTTTTCCTAGTAGATAAGTAATACCACATTTTCTTGACTCATTAATCCATTGAGGGGCATCTGGACTGTTCCCATATCTTGGCTGTGGTGAATAGTGCAGCAATGAACATGGTTGTGCAAGTGACTTTACAGTGTCCTAATTTGTAATATTTGGGATAAATGTCTAAGAGGTATGGCTGGATCATAGAGTAGTTCTGTATTTAGTTTTTTTTTTTTTTTTTTTTTTTTTTTTAGGAATCTCCAAACTACTTTCCAGAGGAGTTGCTGTAGTTTACATTCTCACTAACAGTGTATTAGAGTTCCTACCCCTCAACATCTGTGGGGGCATCTGTTATCTTGATGATGGCAGTTCTAAGTGAGATAAGATAGAACTCAGTGTTGTTGTTTTTTATAATCTGTTTTCTTTATTGTCTAAGTGTGGTACAGAGGAGTTACAGATTCATATGTAAGGCAGTGAGTACATTTCTTGTTCAACTTGTTACCGCCTTCCTCATTTTTCCCCCACTTCCTGCCTCCCCCTCTCCCTCTTCCCCCAAGAGTTATGCAGTTGGTTTACACCAAATGGTTTTGTAATTATTGCTTTTGGAATGGTTTGTCTTTTTGTCCTTTGTCTCTCAATTTTGATATTCCCTTTCCCTTCCCCAGTTCTTTAATTTGCATTTCTTTTATGGCCAGAGATGTTGAGCATTTCTTTATGGATTCATCAGTCAACTTTACTTCTTCTTCTGAGACTCCTTCCTCTATTGAGCTCATTCGCCCATTTATTAATTGGGTTGTTGAATTTTTGATGATTTAATTTCTTGAGCTCTTTATATTCTGGGTATTAGGCAATTCTCTGATGTAGAGCTGGCAAAGATCTTTTTCCATTCTGTAGGCTATCTTTTTAGCTTGTTAACTATGGACATAATTTCTGCCATGCTGAAATTTCTTAGTTTGATGTGATCCCACTTGCCAGTTTTCGCTGAGGTTTGCTGAACTCCTGGAACTTTACTCAGAAAGGTTCTGCCTATACCAAGAAGTTCAAATGTTTCTCCTATTCTTTCATAAGGGACTGGCCCTCACATGATTGTGGAGACTAAGAAGTGTGTGTGTGTGTGTGTGTATGTAGCATTATACTCACCTTTTTATGTGTACAATTCAAAGCCAGGGATTATGGTGCCTGCCTTTAATCCTAGCTGCTTGGGAGGCATAGGTAGCAGGATTATGAGTTTGAAGCAAGCCCAGGAAAATTTAGTAGAGAAATCCTGTTTTAAAATAAATAAAGCTTGTTGAAATTGGTTTGTGAAGAGGAGGACAAGGGTGGAGAGGGAATGATGTAGACAGGAAGTCTAACCAACATACATTTTATGCATATAATATAAAAACAAAAAGGGCTGGGGGCATAGCTCAAGTGGGGAGTGCTTTCCAGCATAGAGAAGACACTGTAAAAAGTGTACAATTCTGAGCTTTAAGAATATTTTCATAGCTGCATAACCATTTCTTATGGCAAGATTATTTGTCAACTCATCAAAGAAATTCCATACCTTCAGTATTCATTTATCCCTCTACCTGCATCTCCTAGCAACCACTAATATGCTTTGTGTCTTGTACTGGATATTTTACTTTATGATTCCTTTGAATGTGGTCTTTATGTTTCTTTCACTTGGCACAAATGTTTTTAGAATTCATTCAAGTATAATTTCTTTTTATGGATGACTGATATTCCATTTAAAATACATACTACATTGTGTTTATTCATTTATCGGTTGACAGATTTATTCGGCTATTTTCACTTTGAGGTTATTATTAGTAATACTGCTTTTAACATCTTCACATAAATATTGTGTGGACACATGTTTTCATTTCTCTTGTGTGTATACTTAGGAATGGAACTGCACCATTTTCCAAAGAGATTTGCAACTGTGCATTCCTACCAGTAGTGTAGGAAGGTTTTAGTTTGCACACGTTACCCAACAATTTTAAGAATCTGACTTCTAATTTTAGTTATCCTAGTAGGTATGAAGTACTTTTCAATTTTGGTTTTGGTTTTCTTTCTGCTTTTTCTTGTGCCAGTCCTGGGCTTGACCTCAGGGCCTGGGCACTGTCTCTGAGATTCTTTTTCTCAAGGCTAATGCTCTACCTCGAACCACAATGCCACTTCCAGCTATTTCTTAGTAATTTGTTAAAGAAAAGAGTCTCATGGGCTTTTTTGTCCAGGCTGGCTTTGAACCATGATACTTACCTCAGGCTCCTGAGTGGTTAGGATGACAGGTGTGAGCCCACCACAGTTCAGCTTTTGGTTTTGATGTTGAATCTTGAAGGCCAATGATGCCGAGCCTCTTTCCATGTGTTTATTGACATTGATATATTTTCCTTGCTGATGGTCCTATTTAGCTCTTTCACTCATTCTAAAATGAAGTTATTATTCCCTTGCATTATTTTTCTTGCTACATTCTGGATACAAGTTCCTTTTGTCTGGGGCAGAGGGGTGTTTAACTCAGGACCTGCACTCTTGCTTAACTTTCTTACTCATGACTTGTGCTCTACCACTGGAGCCACACCTCCAGTCCAGCATTATGCTGGGTGAGAGGGCATGGAGTCACAGATTTTTTTGCTCTGGCTGGCATAGCACCATGATCCTCCAGCTCTCAGCCTCCTGAGTAACTAAGATTATGTGTGAGCCATTGGTGTACAGCTAGTGATGAAAAAAATGTTTTAACTTTGATGATGTCCAGTTTAACTTTTCTTGTTACTCGTGCCTTTGGTGTCATAGTGAAGAACCTTTTACTTAATCAAAAGTTAAGAAGATTTAGACTGGTGCTTTCTTCTAAAGAATTTCATAGTTTCAGTGTTGACATTTAGGCCTTTGTTCCACTTGGAACTGATTTTTATATATACCAGGAGTTAGTGGTCTTAATTCATTATTTTTGCAAGTGGATAGCCAGTTGTTCTGCTATTGTTTATGGGAAAGAGTATTATTTTTCTTTTTCTTATTTGTCAGTTCTGGGGCTTGAACTTGGGGCCTGGGTGCTGTCCCTGGGCTTTTTTCCCCTCAAGGCTAGCAGTGTTCTACCATTTTGAGCCACACCACCACTTCCAGTTTTCTGGTGGTTAATTGGAGATAAAAGTCTCATGAATTTTCCTGCCCAGTTTGGCTTTGAAGCATGATCCACAGCTCAGCCTCTTGAGTAGCTAGTATGACAGACATGAGCCACCAGCACCCGGCTGTACTTTTTCTATCCTTGTGTTATGCTTAGTTTTGATATCTGGATAGCACCTGCCTTATTGAGTTAGGAAGTAGCTTCTGCTTTTCTATATTTTGGAAGAGCTAGTATTAATGTTTCTTTAATGCTTGTTAGTATTTGGTGGTGAAGATGTATGGGGCTTATGCTTTTCTTTGTAGGTAGTTTTTTTTTAAAATTTATTTATTTTCAAAGTGATGTATAGAGAGGTTACAGTTTCATATGTAAGGCAGTCATTTCTTATCAAACTTGTTACCTCCTCCCTCATTTTTCTCAATCCTACCCCCTCTCCCAATTCCCCCCCCCATGAGTTGTACATTTGGATTATTGTATATAGTTTTGTCAGTACTGTTGCATTGGTTCACATTTTACCGTTTGTCTCTCCATTTTGATGTTCCCCTTCCCTATCCTAGTTCCAATAAATATATATACAATACCAAGGGTGCTGAAATCAATAACAGTGACATCAGGGGTAAAATCCTTGGGTAAAAAGGCATAATTTCTGATGGTACATTGAAAATAATGACAATGGTAAACCACTTATTTCTATAACTTGGATAATTAGTACACGTCTAGGATAGTCCTAGCAAAAGATCACAATAACTCACTAGCTATGTACATATGAACACATAAGATGATGCTAAGTGAAATGAACTCCAAGTTTTTTGTTTTTGTTTATTTTTTTAAATTAGTAACAATCTTCTTACTTACAGGGTATCTTTAGCTTCTTTATTTCTTCCTGAGTTAGTTCTGGTAATTTTTGTCATTCTAGGAACTTTTTCATTTAATCTATATTATTTAATTGTCAGCACACAATTGTTTATGGGGTTTAAAAGATTCTAGGAATAGCCACTAAGACATAAGCCACTAAGCCCATGCCCCCACTCCACTTTTTTTTTGTTAACTTATTAAAGTATCTCAGTAGATTGAAGTCAAGTAACATTGTAATGCAATTCTCTTTTGTTGACAAGTACATCTATTTTAAAATCAGGAAATGTTCAATTTTGTTCTCCTTTTTTCAAGATTGTTTGGCTATTTTGAGTTTCTTGAATTTCCATCCCAATTTTAGGAACAGTTTTTAAATCCTACAAAGGAGCCAGCTGGGATTTTGATAAGAATTGCATTTAATCTGTAAATAAATTTGGAGAGTGTTGCTATATCTATATGAGCAAAATCAAATCTTCTTATCCATGAACTTGGAATGTCTTTCCACTTATTTCATTTCCTTCCACAATATTTTATAGTTTAAAAAATATAGGTTTTACAAAACTTCTGTGAAGTTTATTGATAACTATTCTATTTTTGGATACTATCATAAATGAAACTTCATGGCTAATTTATTTTTGGAATACATGATGTGATTGCTTACAAATATAGTTGATTTTGAATATTGATCTTATACTGGAAGTTTATTGAACTCATTATCACCAATAGTTCTTTAGTGAATTCTTTTTTGCTGTTGTTGTTGGTTGTGGGGCTCGAACTCTGGGCCTGGGAGCTATCCCTGAGCTCTTCAGCTCAAGACTAGTGCTCTACCACTTTTGCCACAGTGCCACTTCAGATTTTCTTGTGATTAATTGGAGAGAAGAGTCTCATGGACTTTCCTGCTAAGGCTGGCTTTGAACTGTGATTCTCAGATCTCGGCCTCCTGAGTAGCCAGAATTACAGGTGTGTGCCATGAGTGCCTGCCTCTTTAATGAATTCTTTAGGGATTTCTCTATATAATAGGCCATCTGCAAATAGAGATAGCTTTTCTTTTCAATGTAGATGCTTTTTATTACTTTTATTTGCCCAGCTTCCCTGTATAAAACCCCTAAAATAAGGAGAATTGAAATGGCAAGACAAAGCATCAAAAGCAGTTCATATTTTAATTGTAAACAGGAAGTTAGCTTTTGGGTTTTTTTTTAATAGGTGCTATTTTTAAGATAAAAGGAAGGTTCTTTCTATTCCAAGTTTGTTGTGTGTCTAACTTAAGAGGTTTGGATTTATTCAAATATTTGTTTTACATTTTATTGAAATAATCTTATGGCTTTTGGCATTATTGTACGATATTCTGTATTACATTCACTTAAAATGAACCTGGCTTTCCTATAATGAATACAACTTATTTATGATGGTTTATAATTCCTTCTATGTGCTGCTGGATTGGTTTGCTAGTGTTTTATTAAAGGGTTTTGTGTTCATATTTATGAGACATTGGTCTGTACTTTTCTATTTTTTTTGTCAGTTTTGGGGCTTGAACTTGGTGCTTGGGTGCTGTCCTTGGGCTCTTTTGCTCAAGGCTAGTCCTCTATTCTTTTCAGCCACTCTCCTTCCAGTTTTCTGGTGGTTAATTGGAGATAAGAGTCTCATGGAGACTTTCCTGCCCAGGCTGGCTTTGAATCAGAATCCTCAGATCTCAGCCTCTTAAATAGCTAGTGTGACAGGCATGAGCCACTCGTACCCTATAGTACTTTTCTATTCTTGTGTTATGCTTAGTTTTGATATCTGGATAGCACCTGCCTTATTGAATGAGTTAGGAAGTAGCTTCTGCTTTCCTACATTTGGGAAGAGCTTAAGAAGAGCTAGTACTAATACTTCTTTAATGCTAGGTAGTACTTGGAGGTGAAGATGTGTCCAAACCTTGTTTCTGAGGGGGAGATAGTGTTTTTCTATGTGGTACTGGGAACCAAACCCATAGCCTTAGTCTTGGTAGGCAAGTACTCTACCACTTAAACTATGCCCACAGCCCTGATTCTATTTTTAAATAGAATCATCTCATTTGTGTATTTTCTTATGTTACCTTTATGTAGTTGTACAAAGGGGTTTCAATTCTACATGTCAGTTTATCTGTTCAGTGTCACCTCTTTCACCATTTTTAAACTGGAATGACTTTGATTTTCTTGATTTCAATCTGGGAATACTGACAGAAAACATGTCATATGTAAACTTCCCTGTTCACATGACAGTGTGGCCATTCAGGACAAACCAAAGTGAACAATCATAGCTGATGTCATGTGGCCTTGCGGCTTCTTAGTGGCATCCTTGATGAATAGCTGACTTAGCACCCTGTGTCAGCACCCCACATCTATTTGGAGAACTCATGTGTCTCACAGAACATCCCATTAGCTTGACCAACAGGAATTTGCCAACATTTTCACCTATATATTTCCTAGAATGATGCAATACAAGCCTGGTGAAATACCAAATTCATTAAAGGCTTTAGTCCAACCAGAAGTTACAATGGAGTTGACTTTGGTTAGTCTCTTGTACAATGTTCAAATAGCTTAGTTTTTTTTTTTCTTTTTTTGTGCCAGTTGAACTCAGGGCATGGGCACTGTTCCTAAGCTTTTTTGCTCAAGGCTAGTGCTCTACCATTTGAGCCACAGCTCCACTTTTCACTTTTTGGTGGTTAATTGGAGATAAGTTTCATGGATTTTCCTGCCCAGGCTGGTTTCAGGCCATGATTCTCAGACCTCAGCCTCCTGAGTAGCAAGGATTACAAGCATGAACCAACAGTGCTCAGCTTCATCTTAAACATTTAAGATTCATTATTCCAGTGTGGTTTTCTCTTCCCATGTTAGATCCATTCAGTCAGATCCACAGTGTGGGGCTCAACCAAATATTCGCTTAAGTGATTCCTAGACTGTCTTTCAAAGAAGCTTTCAGCAATTATTTATTTGTCCTTCACTGCATCATTTGTACCCTCAAAATCATTCTTGTCAGCCGTGAGAGTTTCTAAGAGTCATCCAAACTCTGCACAATTGATCTGTAAATGTCATTGCAATGATGCTTCTTCATTGATTAGTTGCATTCCATGAGACTTAAGAAATTTAGGTTTATTTGCATTTCTGTAACAATGAACCCCAGGTTTTAAGCATCTAAGTTCGTCCTATACTTCTTAAATTGCTCAGAGTTCTTACCACAGGTTCACTTGCTAGGGTTTGGGAGGAGCTGTCTTACCTTCTGCAAAATGATGTCTAGGAGCTGTGGAGCATGAGCTCGATTACCATGAGCACAGGCTTCCACATGAGTGTGGTCGGAGCTCAGGACAGGCAGTGTTCACCCCATAATTTGTTGTCCCACTTGTCCTCAGAGGCTTAAGTCTAGATCTTAGTTAGGATCATTATCTATGTTTGCCTACTGGTGAAAAATCAGTGTAGAAACTGTGTAAAGAGCAGTGATCTGGGGCTGGGGGTGGAGTTCAAGTAGCAAAGAGCAGGGGGCCCTAGGCTCAATCTCCAGGACTGAAAAATAAAACTGGAGAAGTAGAACTGTGGCTCAAGTGGTTAGAGTGCTAGCCTTGACCACAAAACCTCAGGTTCAGCAAGCAGGACCTGAGTTCATACCCCAAGACTGGCACAAAAAACAAACCTACAAACAAACAGACCAAACCCCCAAATCAAGCTAAAGCACATCCTAACAAAACTCCAGTAGTTTGAATAACCTTTTCTGAGGAAGCAGAAGGCTGGGACTAGCCCATAACCATAAACTAGCTTCCCTGGAAGAAGGCACGCATTCAGATTGAGAACATTTAGAACCAAGTAGCAAAGGTAAAAGAATACATGGGTGAACGATTTCATGGTTGACTTTGATGATAAAAGTGACTCATTGCATTGCCTCTCACAACACAATCTCTTTTTCAACACTAGAGCAAAAAATAGCTATTTTTAATCACATTGAATTTGATAACTAGTGATAGGACATTTGAGACTGGGACAAGGGACTGGCAGTTCATGGGGAAAAGGTCAGAAGGTATTTCAGAGCCTCTGTTCGCTGCCTCTGAGTTTATAACTCTGAAGGGAGAATAAAGAAGAAGATGGCCAATCATCTTCTGCCATGGAAAAGCCATTTAGGGAATGTTCTCTGACACAGTCATAAGAGCCTAGAGTTTCTTCCAGTTACCATGTGGTGGCAGTGACTGGATACATTGTGTTGAGTGTATGGGGTTGCACTTCCGTGGCTGTAAACCACAGTGCTACAGTACCTCCGGGGAACCATTCTGTAGTCTCCTCAGAAGTTACTGTGACATTCATTAGACTATTTAAAAAACCCCACAGTGGTAGCCATTACATCCTGCGTTTGCCATTCTGTGACCAAGAGAGCAGACATGGGCTTGGTGGTGACTGCTTGTCAGTGTCCCCTTTGTGCCCAGTTGGCTTTTGCCCTCCTATTCTAACCTGCCAAAGCGGCCATGGGGGTCCACTCCATGGGCAGATCCTGCTATGGTCACTTCCTCCCCCACAAATAGTTAACGGGGTTCTCAATGGCCTATGGGCTCTCTTCCCAGTGCTCTTCTCCATCTTTGGGGCCCATCTGCCTATCGCTCTGGACAGGATGTCAATGTTCAGTTCAGAATACTGCTCATCTGCCCCGCGCTGTGGGCGCCTGGGCTCTTGTTCAGGTTTCCAAAGTGTTCTTTTCATTGTGGCACTTTCTTTGACTTTGCTGGTTTGGAGTATCTGATATTTTTGGTCTTTGGCACACTTTTTCCTGAGTTTCCAATAAGTGACCATTTGCATTGTGTCTAGGCTTCCTGTGGCTTTTTCTTTTCTCTCCTTCGAAAATCTTGTAACTTTCATATATATATATATATATATTCCCTAACTAGCATCCACATAGTGTCGCATTTTCCTTTTGCAGCACTGATGACCTCTATGCAGCGGACATGCTCGCTAGCCCACTCTCCGGGGGCAGTTGGGTAGGGGCAGGAATGTGGTAGAGGGCAAAGAGTATTCATCCTATATGCATTCTAGACTTTAATCTTCACAAATGCGTAGGTATGATTACAATAACTAAAGCATTTGTGTGTACTCTTTCATTTAAGGTTCATAACTCTCAGGTATATTGTGTTAATGATATATATATAGATAGATAGATAGATATAGATAGATAGATAGATAGATAGATAGATATGTATTATATATATTGCATTACTAATGCATGCTGGGGATGGAGTCCAGGGCCATGGCAGCACAAAGTACGCTTGCTGTCATGGAGTTCTATCCCTAGTCCTCCCTTCATTTGAAGGGTTCAAGTGCCCAAGATAATGGGACTCCTTGGTAGCAGCTGTGGGCTTCACACTCATTCCAAGCTTTGGCAACTATGCTCTGGAGCCATGGCTGGGCTTAAACCAGATTAGAATGGCTGTGACAGCCAGTCTCCTGTTACAGCACATCTGCCTCCTGCACCATCGTGTGCCATTGAACTCCAGAGCATGTAATTTCATAATCTGGTGATTAGTAGCCCACAGTGAAAAGGAAAAGGATGGATTTTATTTATTTTCTATTTAAGTAGGGTACTACCTTCTGTGTGTGTGTGTGTGTGTGTGTGTGTGTGTGTGTGTGTGTGTGTGTCCTAGAGCTTGAACTCAGGGCATGAGTACTTTCTCTGAGCTTTTTTGCTCAAGGCCAGCACTCTACCACTTGAACCATACCTCCACTTCCAGATTTTTGGTGTTTCATTGGAGATAAGAGTCTCGTGGACTTTCCTGCCTAGGCTGGCTTTGAGTCATGATCCTCAAATCTCAGTTTCCTGGGTAACTAGTTTTATAAGCGTGAGCTACTTACTGGTAACGGGTCTCCTCATTTAAAAATGTGTTTGAGTAGTGCTAAGATTTGAATTTAGGGCCTTGCACTTAGTAGGCTGGTGCTGTAACGATTGAGTTGCACCTGGTTTTTGAGTCCTACCTGTTTTTTTCTCATAATTTGTGAGATAGGATCTTGCTTCCTGTTCATATGCACCTGCATCCTAATCCACCTACTGGTTAGGCTTGTCCTTGCTGGGATCCCAGGTGTAGGCTACTGTGCCCAGCTTCCCTCCACCGAGACCGAGTCTTCTGCACTGTTCTGCCAGGCTGACCTGGAACTGCCACAATTCTCCCGATCTCAGCCTCCCACCTCACTGGAGATGACAAGAGCATGCTACTGTGCCCTGTGTGGATTGAGAAGGGGTCTTACGAATTTTTTTAACCACAATCTTTCCATTCTCAGACTCCCAAGTAGCTAGGAAGTGAGTGTGAGCCACCCACATAAGGCTGAAACTTTCATTACTAGCCATGACTTTTCAGTTGATTTAACTGTTAAGTTAAAGATAACTGTAAATGTAACACTATGGATAACTTTTGTCTTAAGTATCTTCAAATAATGATAATACCAGCGTCTCCTTTTTAGTGTTCTGGAATTTGGGCTCTTACCTTTTCTAGTTGTCCTGGCTAACATCTATAGGATAATGTTAAATAATAATGGCCGATACCCAGCATAGTTATAGTGCCACTCAGGATTGCTGAGATAGTTCATCTTGACTGAATTAAGCAACAAGCAGGAGATTAGTGAAGCACGTCTAGGGGTGTGTCAGGGAGAGTATTTCCAGAGATAGATCATAAAGGTTCTGACCTAATGAATGTTGTAACTCACAGATTCACATTTGAATAGACTACTGTAGTAAGGTAGAACAGTGGAGCTTGCTTGGAGGAAGTTGGTCATGAGGGAGGGCATGTCCTTAAAGTTGTATTTTATTCTGGCTCCTTCCTGTTAATGTTTCACTCTGCTTCCTGTTTGCCATGAGGAAAAGAAGCTCCTTGATCGCACATTTCCTCTACTACATTGTTCTGCCCAAGCCCATGGGACCAAACAACTACAGACTGAACCCTCTGAAAACATGAGCCCAAATAAGGTTGTTCTGTCCAGTATTTTGATCATAGCTATGCAAATGGAACAGTGTTCTCTATTTAATTCTTTTTCTGGAATAAAATAAATACCTTATGTCGAGAAACATCCATCATTCCTGCTTTACTGTTTGTTTATATCAAGAGCAGTTAATTGATTTTTGTCAAATGCTCTTTCAGCATCTTTGAGAAGATTGCATAATTTTCTCTTTAGAGCTATTAATATGATAAGTTATAGTAGTTTGGTTAGCAATGAGTCATCTGGGAATGATAGGAACAAACCCAACTTGGTCATAATGAATTAATGTCAAATAGGCTGTGAATTTGAAATGAATGACTATGTGAGATTGATCTAGACTTGGTTTTATACAAGCTGTGATAGGTTTTGTTTTTATTATTATCATGGTAGCTTCTTAAAAATAATTTGAATACTATCTTCAGTTTTCCATAGAAGTATGTTCTTTATGGGTTTGGTAGAATTCCTCATGCCAACATTTTTTTTTTGGGGGGGGTCTAATATTTTGTGAACTTTCTCTCTTTTTCCTATAGCCCAGGACCATTTTGATTTTCTCTTTCTTCTAGTTGAGTTTTATTAAGTTGTAGTTTGCTAGGAAATTTTCATTCATGTTAATATATAACATTTCTCTTCTTAGACTTGGTCATTGTTTTCCTCTTATGCTTCTTCATTCTCTATGTGTTCAGAGGGATTAGTGGTTTACTTATGGAGATTACTTTTTACTTTCTTCCTCTCTCTCTCTCTCTCTCTCTGTCTCTCTGTCTCTCTGTCTCTCTCTTAGTGTCGGTCCTATGACTTAAAGTAAAGGCCTGGGCCTTGTCCCTGGGCCTTTTCTTTTTTGTTTACTGTTTTACCACTTTAGCCACACCCCCACTTTTGACTTCTTGGTAGATAATTGGAGATAAGAGTCTCACAGACTTCCCAGACCAGGCTGGCTTCTAACTGTGATCCTCAGCTCAGCCTCATGAGTTAGTATTACAGATGTGAACCACTGGTGGAGTACAAATCATGCCTTACCAAGGTCTGAGGGGATGAGGAAAGTTTCTTTCTTTCTTTTTTTTTTTTTTCTTTGTGTGGGTTCCGGGGCTTCAACTCAGGATCTGGTTATTGTTCCTGAGCTATATTGCTCAAGGCTGACATTCTACCAAGTAAGCCACAGCTTCAATTCCTGCTATTTCTTTCTAACATCAGTTTCTTCTTTTTATTTATTTATTGATTGATTGCCTTAATGAAGACTGAACTCAGGGCATTGTGTATTCGAGACAAAAGCTATACCATTGAACTATACTCTGGCCCTATTTCTGCTTTTGTTTAAATTTATTCTTCTGTATTATGTCAGTTTATTTTTCTCATTTCTTAACTTTATGAGTCAGACACCTAATTCATTTTTTCATATTTATTTAACCATGTAATACTGTGGGTTTGACATCAGGACCGTAAGCCACCTAGTCTGGTGTCATACTGCAGAGCCACATCTTCAGCCTTGTTTTTCACTGGTTATGTTTAGGATAAGGTTTCACTTCGTGCACACACCTGCCTAAGCCTCAGTTTGCCTACTTTTAGACTTCCCAGGGTTAATGGAATTGCAGGCATACGCCACCACCATCAGTTCAGTTTTCCTTCAGTGGAGAAGGAATCTCACAGGCTTTTCTTCCCAGCCTGGCCTCACATCACAGTTCTCTGTAGAGAACAAGAAATAGTGATTATACCCAGCAAGCAGTTGAGAAGGATCTCAGAGCTGTCTACCTGGACTGGCCTAGGATCCTGACCCTCCCGTTCGCAGCTTCCTGACTGGGATGATGGCACCTGGCTTCTTATTTAATTTTCTTTCTTAAAATGTACTTATTTTCATCTAACACTGACTTTATCTGTTTCCCGTAGCTGTGACATATCTTTGTTTCTGTTTTTCCCTGAGGAAGTCTGCAATTTCTGTTTACATTTTCCTTTTAGATGTTAAGGTAAACTGAACAATTTGCTTTCAGATTGTTTCCAATTTGTGATGTTATTGCCTTTGAATAGGAAATGTTATCTGTACTATTTTTAGCAGCTGGAATTTGTTGAATTTACTTTGTGGACTTAATCTATGGTCGTGTGTATATATGAAAAGCTCCTAGGCATTTGAAAAGAAGGCATGGTTCTTTCTAGTTTTTAGGATTCACAATTTGCCACTAATCTGTATATCAGCTCAGAGGTACTTCGTTAATTATTTAAGTATGCTATATCTTATTTATTCTTTACTCTGCTTAATGTTTTTTGGCCTAAATTCTAGCTTACCTTGTATTTAAGATGATGACCTTTGTGTTTTCTGTTTGCATCTGTCTACAGTACCTTAGCACAAACTTCCATTTCCAACTTTGCTGCAAAAATTTGATTTTTTTCAGATGTATATTTAGAGGTAGGGTTGGCTTTGTGACCAATCTAAAAGAATTTTTATTTTAATAAGTAACTTAAGTCATCTATATTAATGATGTGACAGCTATGTTTGGCTTTAACTCTGTCATTATAATTTGTGCTGTGTTTTCCATATCTGCAGATAGACTTTTTTTTTACTGTAGAGTATTTTTTTCTTTGCAAAGCCACCACATGCTTCTTCTTATAATATCTTCAGTAGACGTAAGATTTCCATTTCTTTATTATTAGATGAGAGGCAGTTCTGTTGAAGCTGGTTTTCAGGATATTCTTTCTGGGAAGATCAATGAAAAAATCTAGGCTTTAAAATCCAAGGGCTTTCTTTGATCAGTTGCCTCGTAGGCAGATTGCTCTCTGCAAATATGGCTGCCTGGGTGATTCATTGTGCATCTCTTCTCCACTGGGTCTCTGACCCACTTAACCCAAGCCATCATTTGTCACCATCTCTCCCTCCATCTTTTCATTGCAAGTAAGAGACAGATTGAAGTTTGGGAGCATTTCACTCTTAGGATAGGTATCTTAGATCTGACATCCCTGAACATTCTTACAGGTCTATATTTCTTCTCTTTTACTTTCTACCCTATGTTGACTGCTTTGGGAGCATCTTGTTAGCATATTTTGAAGTCTTTAAGTTATATTTTTGTCTCAGTATAGTTAAAATTAAATTTGTAGTGATTTTCCCCCCTTCATTCTCTTTATTGCTCCTGTATAGCATCCAGGAGAAAGGAAAAGGAAATAGTTACAATTTACGTAACTTTATATGAGACGCTCTCAAGGCTGGCCTTCTTACAGTAAAAACCAGATGTCATTCCCAGCTTAAATTCTTTTTGAGGCTTTCCACCTCCTATAGAATAGACTCCAAGTTCACTTTCAGTGTGATGGGGTCTTATGCCAGTCTGGTCTCTCTGCTCATCTCTGCTACCTCACCTTAAATCTCTCCTGGAGCTTCGGCCTCACGGCCCACTGTAGGGCTCGGAGGATGTGATACTTCCTTGACTCCTTACGGCTCTCTATCCATGAAACACTTCATCCTCACTCTTACCCCAGCATTCTTTACATTATGAGCTCAAATAATGCATGTTCAGAGATTTCATCACTCTCCAAGCTCTCTGCTTACTCCTTTTGCAGTACCAATACATGTATTTCTCTCCTTTCCTCCTTTTCTATCCTTAGATCTCCCTTCCTCCTCTCTTCCCCACCTTTCCTCCTCTTATCCCCAACCTTTAGGAAAATAGAGTAGGAACTGTGATGATCATCACATTCATGTTTTTCATGAGTAACACAATGCCTGTCAATAATATGTACCCAATGAGAATGTGTTTACATTAGGACATACCAATGAATCAATACATACTGTCTTGATGTATGGGTGTCAGAGTGTCACCAGGCAAACATCTTTTACTTTTTGTGTTCTAAGGTACTGAGGTTTGAGCCCAGAGCCTCTCACTTGCTAGGCAGGTGCTCTACCACTTGAGCCACACCTCCAACAAGGCAAATACCTTCTTAAACCCTGAGAAAAGCAATCATTTTTTGCTAATCAGCATATGTTTCAGACAAGACACCTACCTAGACAAAGACATCTAGGATCCCAGCTTCTGCCATGAAACCTGATGCAAGATGGAGCCAGACAAAATTGGATTCAGCCATAAAGGATACCATATTGACCTACTATTCACCCCATAATCATTTTTGTCCTCTGTTAAAACTGGATCACATAATATCAAAGAGGCACCAAATGAGATACAATGATATCACATAAACCATTCCATTTTATTTCTGAGGTTACTATTTTGGAAATAATCACGGGGTTGTTGCATTCTTAACCATGATTAATGATTCTTGTTTTCCGATCTGTAGGTGAGCAGCAAAGATGAAGGCACCTCAAGCTAAGGTAGCTGGTTGCCTGGATGGATGCTCTGGGATAGAAGATCGCAAAACGCCATCAATTTTACTTTAAATTACTAGGAACCACTTGGAATTTTGGAGCTTCAACACAATAAAAACCTATCTGCTGAAAGTAAAAAAAAAAAAAAAAAAGGCAGCCCCTGGCTCCAAGATGGTGCCAACCCTTTCTGGGGTTATGGGCAGCATGAACCATTCAACTTACTATCTAAAATCTTCTCTTTTCCCTCCTTACATTCAGAAGGACCCTCTTCTTTGTTACCATTGAGAAGCTGATTTGTGAGGCTCTTCTCCCTTCTTTGCCTCTTCTTGGCCAGGAATCAAACTTTTTTCACTGTGGTCTCTTAAAGGTCTCACTACTCTAAGAAAGAAAACGAAGACTCATTTAGGAGGTCAAATTTTTAACAGTCTGGCTGGCACCAGCAGCTCATGTCTGCAATCCTAGCTACTCAGGAATCTGAGCTCTGAGGATCACAGTTTAAAGCCAGCTCTGGCAGGAAAATCTGTGAGACTCTTTATCTCCAACTAACCAACAAAAATCCAGAAGTGGAGTTGTGGCTCAGTTTGTAGAGTGTCAGCCTTGAGAGGAAAAGCTTAGTGACAACATCCAGGTCCTGAGTTCAAACCCCAGTACACACACACACACACACACACACACACACACACACACACAATTTTAATAGGGACTGTTGTTTGTATGGAAAACAAACAGGTTGGAAGAAACTGGATGGAGACAGTGTTGGAAGGAATGATATTGATCAAGGTATATTGTATTCACAACTGCTTTGTTAAATGGCAGTACCTTTATACAACTACTTAAAGATAATAAAAAGAAAAAAAGTGACAAGAAGAAATGGGTTATGGGTTCAAAGAGTTTTGTTTGTGGAGTACACCAAGTTTAAAGATAGGATTTTTTTTCATTTTCACTTTATTTTTTTTAAATTACTTATTTATTGTCAAAGTGATATACAGAGGGGTTACAGTTTCATATGTAAGGCAGTGGGTACATTTCTTTGTTACCTCCTCCCTCATTTCCCCCCTTCCCCCTCCTTCTTTCCTTCTCCTCCCATGAATTGTTCAGTTGGTTTATACCAAATGGTTTTGTAAGTATTGCTTTTGGAGTCATTTGTCTTCTTATCCTTTATCTCTTGATTTTGATATTCTCTTTCCCTTCCCTAGTTCTAATACCAGTATATACAGTATCCAGGGTACTCAGATGAGATACAGTGATAGCGCGGGGACAACCACAGGAAGGGGATACAAGAGAATCATCAACAACAACATAAAAGCTACCGTTTGACATGGCATGTTGAAAGTAATTACAACAGCGATATAACACTCGTTTCCATAACATGGAGTTCATTTCATTAGCACCATCTTATGTGTTCATAAGAGCATATCTATATTTTTTGTATTCCATCCATTTATTTTTAAAATCGGTTCAAACTGTTTTCAAGATGGGAGCTATTGACTCTTTTTTTATTGTCCAATGGATATACAGAGGTTAGAGTTTCATATGTTAGGCATTGGATACATTTCTTGTACTGTTTGTTACCTCCTCCCTCATTCCCCCTTCCCACTCCCCCTTTCCCTCTCCCCCCATGAGTTGTTCAGTTGGTTTATACCAAATGGTTTTGTAAGTATTGCTTTTGTAGTCATTTGTCTTTTTATCCTGTGTCTCTCGATTTTGATATTCCCTTTCACTTTCCTAGTTCTAATACCAGTATAGACAGTGTCCAATGTACTCAGATAAGATACAGTGATAGCACGGGGAGAACCACAGGAAGGGGATACAAGAGGATCATCAACAATAGAAGCTACGGTTTCACATGACATGTTGAAAGTAATTACAACAATGATATATATCACTTGTTTCCATAACATGGAGGTCATTTCACTTAGCATCATCTTATGTATTCATAAGGGCACTACTGGGCTCTTGTGATCCTCTGCTGTGACTAGCCTAAACCTGTGCTAATTATTCCCTATGAGGGAGACCAGAGAGTCCATGTTTCTTTGTGTCTGGCTCACTTCACTTAGTGTAATTTTTTCCAAGTCCTTCCATTTCCTTACAAATGGGGCAATGTCATTCTTTCTGATAGAGGCATAACATTCCATTGTGTATATGAACCACATTTTCCTGATCCATTTGTCTATGGAGGGGCATCTGGGTTGGAGCATAGCTATTTTTAAAATGAAGGAATATCAGGTAGAGAAATGTTTTTATCACACCACCTAGGGAGCTTGTTAAAGGTATGGAATCCTTGGATCTTTGACTTGTGAGTATGGAGTCGCATTACAGAATTGCTTTCATTTTGTTTTATCTCTTAATAAGGACCCCAGGTAGTTATTTTATTAGAAAATGTTGGAAAATACTGTCTTATAAGAGGTAATGGTATGATTGGGGGAAAATTGGGACTCCAGGCTTAAGTTATAGAAAGACTGACTGTGAGAAAATTGTCTTCAATGAGAAGGGTCCAGAGTGGATGGAGTGGCCTGAGGGGCACCAACCCCTCCTTTTCGTAATATTGTAGGGATTACTGAGATTCATGCTTAAGGAACTAAAATCCTGGGTTTCAGGTACTACAGGACCAAATGCTTGGGGCTATCTGTTACTGTGACATGGTAGGGATAGGCAGCATATAACAGTAATAAACATAAACCAGACCAGAACAAAATGCACTCCCATCCCCCATTAAAAAAAACAACAACAAAGGAACTTCAAGGGACAGAGGAAGCCTAATTAAACCTTCCAAGATCTTGAAGACTAAAGGCCAGACATTTTTAATGTACATGTACTTATTGCCACAGGACGAACCACAAGATTGATGGGTGTAAGCTGTCTCAGTTATTAACTAGATTAATTTAAATCACAAGGGCCTCAGCAATTAACATGCAGAACCAGCTTGCATTTGCAAGTAAAAAAACAAGATGAGGAAATGAGCTTTTGAAGCCGAGATCTGACCTGCTGAGAGGTAGACTGGCCAGAGAGCATTCATCTGCCATCAGTAATTCCCCGGGCAGCTCAGAGCAAGAAGGAGAGAGGCCTCGGGCTGCTCTGACCTCCAGGGAGTCAGAAGCCAAAGATCTGGTTTGTTTCTGGATCTGGGTAGAGGTTGCTATAGGAACTGAGGCTGGTTTTTGGAAATACACTCCAGACTGGCCTGAAGAAGTCTCAGAAAGGAGTGACCATTATTACCCTTTCTCCATATTTATTAAGTCACATATGTATTAGTTATGTCTCTCAAAAATCCTGGAAGATAGTTTCAATCACTCCCATTTTGCAACAAATAAACAGCCTCTCGAATGTGTAACTTATCCCAAGAAATACCTATTTTCCTTTTATTAATGCTTAGTATCTCTAAAGGTTTAAGTGGAAGATTTTGAATTTGAACCTATTCCTTCTTCAAAAATGCACCTTTTTTCCTCCCTTAAGCAAGGGCCAACTTTAATAATAACCACAGTGCTCTCACAGACCTGTAAGAGAAATTCCAATAATCTAAAAGAGCACTTGGCAAAGGGCATGACAGGCAGCCCACCAAAACATTAATCCAAGTGAACTTAAAGGGCACGAGTGAGTTGTAATGCTTTATGTCATCACACTAAAAGGAACACGTGTGGGGGATCAGCAGTGGCTGCTCCTTGGGGACAAGCAAGCCTGTGCCACTCTGTCAAGGGCAGCTCAGCAATGCCTGCAAGCTTACGTGTTCACTCTATCGGACCCAGAGATTCTTCTCCAGGATTTTCTCTCTCTTTCTCTGTCTCTCACACAATCAGGCACTCTACCACGTAAGCCAAACTTCCTCTTCCAGCTTCCTGTAGTAGAGCCTCTGAGGCTCGGCAAGGAGAAATGGCAAAGAGCCACCTGAGGTTCTTCATGACCCCCATTGTTTGGAACAGCAGCTTCAGTGGAGGAAGAAACTTCCTCTGAAGAAGAGCCAGATTTGTGTGTGTGTGTGTGTGTGTGTGTGTGTGTGTGTGTGTGTGTGTGTGTGTGTGTGTGCCAGTACTGGCACTTGAACTTAGGACCTCATGCTCTCACTTGGCTTTTTCACTCAAAGCTGGTGCTGTTATCACTTGAGCCACAGCTCCACTTCTGATTTTGGCTGGCTAATTGGAGATAAATGTCTCTCAGATTTGTCTCTTTGGGCTGTTTTCGAACTGTGACCTTCAGATCTTCACCTCCTGTGTAGCTGAGCCACTAGCACTTTGCTTTGAGGAAATATTTTAGAGTTGCTGTGCAGAGGTCCCCTTCACTGCCCACTGGCTACTGGGTTGGCAGACTGGTTTCTCAGGCTCCCAGTGGACTTTCCTCTTCCACCTAAGTAAGCTGGAGGCTTTCATCAAAAGATACTAGATTCTCCCATCACTGTTACCAGATGTCCAAAGTAATGACAGCTGTTTTTGAAAGATATTCCAAATGGGTGTTTGCCCTTTGAATATTTACCGAAGTGTTCATGTAGCTTTTCTAAGACCAGAAGACTGGGTGGGAATCAAAGGGAGGCAACCTGTGGCTGAGGAAGCTGTGTAGGTAGTGCAGTGGTTTGAGGCCTCGGAACAACAGAATCTCCTGTTTTCTCCCATGGGAGGTTTCACTTGGTTGTTCACTGAACTCAGCTAAGAGGAGTGCGATTTCAGAATTGGCTCATGCTAGTGCTTGAAAAGAAGTTGCTGAAATGTTCAGACATTTTGTGAATCAGTCATTGAATATACTGGGCACTGATATTTAATTATATAAATGTATAAATTATTTGAAAAACAAAGTGACATTCAAAACTCATTATTTACTAGTTAGTTAAATGATATTTATATTATAGGACCCCAGAAGTATAGAAAAGGGTACATTATATTTTTAGCTCTCTCTGTGTGTATGCACACACACACACACACACACACACACGAAATAGTATGTAATGGTAAGCAACCATTCTTTTGTCCCTCAGTTTCTGTGCCCGGTGATGTCATTGTTAATGGCCATAGTAGGAGCATTTACATCATGGAAATGGGAAAGTACTACAAAGAAAGTGTAGGCATGGATGTAGCTCCAGGGAAATAGAAACCATTAAAATATGTCAACTGGAGCGAATTTAATATAGGGCATTGATTATAAAGTTATTAGGTTAGTTGGAAGAGAAAAGAAAAAAAAGGGGGGAGCTTAGTAGCCACAGAAAACAATTAGCATCTCCTTCCTTAGACAAGAACACATTAGAAATGGCTTCACTCAGCACGTAGGATCCCTACACATCTGAGTTTATTACAGCTTCTGCTCTGAGAACCACTTTGTTGCTGCCTGTGCAAACCAGGCCCCTTATACTGACAGCCTTCAGTCACTCACTACTGTGTTCCAGAGCCAGAAGAACTGAGACACTGAGGTTTCTGATGCATATGCAGTGGTTGCTGGAGCCAGACCTCTGGGAAATGTCCACTTAGATGCTAGCACTTCTGTCCTCACTGGCAGCCCCATGGCTGCCTCATGTCTTTACTGTCAGGACCAGAAGGATTGGGGGAGGAGGGAGAAGACTTCTCTCTTCCTTCCGCCTTAACAATCTCTAGCCAGCGCCTACATTGCAAGCTATTAACAGAAGCTAACAGACCAAGGAAGATGTGAAATGTGCTTTGTAGTATCAAAGTTTGAGACAAAGTAGCACTCAGAATGTCTAGAAGGAGGCCATGCCAGAAGCTACAGAAACAACTTAAATATGCCATTTAAATCTTCTATTGATTGATTGATTATTATTAGTGTTTGTTCTGCTTAGTTTATCAATTATTGAGATAGTTGGTCTTTATGCTCCTGTTGATATTTTCCTTAAATATTTTGAGACTATATTACTAGATGCATATAAATGTAATATTTTTAGAGCTTCCTGGTAAATTGAGCCTTTAAAAATTATAGCGTATATCTTTTATCTGAAGGTAAGCATTTTTGCATTGAAGTCCATTAGTGGAATAATAAAGTTTGTCTTTGTTTTGGTTCCCTGAAAGGAGAGCAGAGACAGAAATTCTGATACACAGGATATATAAAAGATATGCTCTTGAAAGGAAGCAAGTGAGAGAAACAGCAGAGGATGGGTGAAGGAGCAAGGGTATCTAAGCTGGAAAGTCCAAGCCCACAGGAAAGCCCTAAGATTACGTTCTAGCATTGATTCCACATAGGAAGGAAGGGACCGGAATAGAGAACCTATGAAACAAAGAAGTTATTGTTGGGCTAAAGACATGGGTGGCAGCTGCCAGTTGTTAGTAGATCCTGTAGCAAATGGCTGAAAGGTGTTCAAGTGAGATGTGAAGAACATCATTGCATCATTTACTTTCAGTTAGAACTTATCCAACATCATTTTTGAATCTGTTATTTTCACCTTGCTTGAATTTTTGTGTTAGATGTATTATTTGGAATCAACAACATGGTTTGACTTTAGTTCCATTTTTTTCTTTTAAAAGTTGCTTTTTTTGTCTTCTAAACAAATACTTTTATTGAGCTAAAGTTATATCCTGTAAGCTAGACAAATCTTATGTCAATTTTGAGAGAGATAAAAATCTATATAAACAAATACACGCATCAAGATATAGATCTATAGATCATGTCTTCATAAATGAAGAAGTTCCCATTTAGTTAATTATCTCTTCCTCTTCTTTCTATGGGGGAAAATCAGTGATTGTTTTATGATAATAGATTAATATTGCTTATTTTGATCTTATCATAAGTAGAGTCATAAAATATGTAGTCATTCATGTCTGGCTTTTAAAATTCAGCATACTTTTGCAGTTTATCAGTGGGATTTCATAGTCCCTTGTAATCTGCTTTTCTTTTCAAATAGTATTCCACAATTTAAAAAAAATCTATTAATCTATTTATGAATATTTGGATTGTCCCATTTTTAGCTGTTATGAAGTTGCTATAAAATTCTCATTCAAGACTCTTGAAGAGCATACTTTTATTCAAGTAAGTATCTAGAATGAGAATGGCTAGGACATAAGGAAGGTGTCCATTTAACTCTACAAGAAAGGGCAGACTAGTTTTCAGAGTGGTTATAATATTTCAAAGCCCAGGAAAAATGCATGAGCATTCCAGGTGCTTCATAGTTTTATCAACACTTGCCATTGTCTGCCCTTTAAATTTTAGCTATTGTGACTGGCAGGCAGTTACTGAAAACTAATAGTGCTTTAAATCTGTATTTTCCTGGTGATTAGTGATGTAGAACTTATTTTTATGTACTTAGTGGCCATTTGCCTGTGTTCTTTTATAAAGCATTCAAATCTTCTGTTTCAAAAATAAATTATTGGGGCTGGGAATATGGCCTAGTGCAAGAGTGCTTGCCTCGTATACATGAAGCCCTGGGTTTGATTCCCCAGCACCACATATATAGAAAATGGCCAGAAGTGGCACTGTGGCTCAAGTGACAGAGTGCTAGCCTTGAGTAAAAAAAAAAAAAAAGAATCCAGGTACAGTGCTCAGGCCCTGAGTCCAAGGCCCAGGACTGGCAAATAAATGAATAAATAAATGGATAAATAAATAAATAAAATAAATTATTGAGTTATAGGTACTCACTAGCTATATGTTTCACAAATATTTGTGCCTAGCCTGAGCCTTACCACTTTATTTTTAACATTTTTTTCTATTTATTGCACAGATTTAAATTTTAATGACATACAGTTGATCTCTTTTTTTTCTTTTGCTTTTATTGTGTGTGCTTTTGGTGTCTACCATAAGAAGTATTTTCCTTATACAAGAACACGCAAGCATTTTCTTCTTGTTATTATAAAGGTGATATACAGAGGTGTGGCAGTTACTTAGGTCAGTAATGAATACATTTCCTTTTGAACAATATCACCCCTTATCTCTCTCCTAGTTTTTCCTTCCCATCCCCATCCACAAGTTGTATAGTTCATTTTCAACATAGTGTATAGTGAGTACCACTGACAGGACTATCTTTTAGAAGTTTAATAAATTTTAACTTTTATGTTTAAGTCAATGGTTTTGTTAAAAAGATAGTTGCAGGCTTAATTTGAATCATATTAGTTATTTCAATGATACCTTTCCTATGGTCCATTGGCCAGTCCAGGACCTCACATCACATTTATTTTTCATGTTTCTTTAGTCTTCTTCAGTCTCTGTCCTCCATGACTTGACAATCTTTAAGCATATGAGCTATCACTTTGAAGAACAGCCTTCAAACTAGGCCTTACTTTTTCTTGTGGTTTAATTGAGGTCAGACATTTCAACAAGAGCACCACAGAAGACATATATCCTTTGCGGATCATCCACGGTACCATTTTGAGTTATTGTGATTGATGTGAACTAATAGTTAAGGTGTATTTTGTTTGTTTGTTGGTGCCAATATGGGTTTTGAACTCAGAGCCTTGTATTTTTGCTTAGCTTTTGCACTCAAGGTTAGTGCTATACCACTTGAGCTACACCTTTATTACTGGCATTTTCTGGTTAATTGGAAATGAGTCTCTTGGTTTCAGCCACCCCCCCGCCCCCCCCCGCCCCCCTCCCCCCCCTCCCCCCCCCCCCCGCCAATGATGGTTTCAATCGTCATTCCTTAGAGCTCAGCCTTGGGAGTACTTAAAATTATAGGCATGAGCTGCTGGCGACTAGCAGTTGTTCTGGTTTGTGTGGGTTTCTCTGATTATCACACCACCTTCTGTTGAAAAGAAAATATCATTACCTTGGCACCTTTGTCTGTTGGAATGTTCATCTAGTATTGCACTATCTTGTTCACTGCCACTCAGCAAGTAGTGAAACAAATCATGTAAATCTTACAACTTTGTTCTATTTCAAACTGGCCTTGTCCATTATAGATCCTTTGCATTTCTGTATTAATATTAGAATCTGCTGCACAGTTTCTATATAGGAGTCACTGTTGACTTTGACTAAGCTTGCTTGTCTCTGTAGTTCAGTTTAGGGAGAACAGGTATCTTAATCATATTGATCCTTCAAGTCTGTGATATGTATTCTATTCATCTTCTTTCCCTTAGAAACATTTTATAGTTTTCATTGTTCAACTGCTAATCATTGACAAATGAAAGCACAATTGATTTTTTTCTATATTGACCTCATGCACTATGACTTTGTCATCTGAAATTTATTAATTCTACAGTTTTTTAAAGACAGAGCTCAGAATTTGATCCATTAAAAACATCTTTAAGTAGAAATGACTATTTTTTCTTTACATTACTTTAAATAAAAACATTAAATTAAGGTAAAATATGCATACTATAAAGTTTACATTACTATGTCATTTTTTTCCTGCCTTGTACTTCAGATATGGTCTATGAGTAGCATGGAAAACATTTACTGTTTCTCTCTCTCTCTTTTTTCATTTAAATATTCCCTTCTGTTAAACTTTTGCTGTGAGATGTGATTTTTAATTATACAGTTTAATAGTGTTAAGAATATTCACATTGGTGCTGGAAGCTTACTTAGCTGAAGTAGCAATATGCTTGCTGAGTACTCTCAAAGCCCTGGGTTCAATCCCCACTACAGCAAACCAAGTACATCTTTCCTCTAGAAAAAAAGGAAATAATAATATTCTCATTGTTATGGAACTAACCCAGAGCCTTCACATTCACAGAATGATAATCTTGTTAAATTTGACTATTGCAACAATGTTTAAATGTATCATTTAGCAGAGCACTAACTACATTAATAATATTGTATAAACACCATTGCTGTAGATGTTTTTTAGAATGAGAAAGTTTTAGTGTTTCCCTGTTTGCTAAGATTTGTAATAATAAATATATGTTGAATTTTGTAAAATACTTTTCTGCATGTATGAAATGACTCCTTTGTTCTGTTAATTTGATAAAGTATATTGATTTGTTTTAGTCAGTCCAATGATTTTTAGGTTAAAATCCATGGCACATGAAAGATTGTCATTTTCATATACAGATGGATTTATTTTAAATTTTGCTAAGGATTTTCCAGTCTATGTTCACAAATGAAATGTGTCTTTAATTTCCATTTCTTTCAATATATTTGTCAGTTTGGGTATCATTGCTATGATGCTTTCACAAAGCAATTTGGAAAATTCTTTTAATTAAAAAAAATCTTCTTAAAGTGTTCATTCACTAGTGAACCCTTCTTTGTCTTTGTGAGAGACTTTTAGTGACCAACTCAGTTTCTTTCAGAAGTTTATAACTTTTAATTCTGGGTGACTTATTAGCATAAAATTGTTTTTAATATTAATTTATTATACATTTAATGTTTGTAGCTGTTATAGTAGGCCCTTTCTATTATTCCTGGCATTTTGCGTTTTCTCTTTTTAAAAGATCAGTATTGCTAGTATTTACTAATTTCATTTATTTTTCAGAAAAAAACTTCAAAATCTAAAATGTTCATTGCTAACTTTTCTACTTTCCATTTTGAGATTACTGTACTATTAATCTGATTTATGATTGTTAATCATTTCTTTCTTATGGCCTATTTTAGGATTAGTTTGTTCATTTTTTTGGTCTAGTTTCTTAATCTCAAGTCATTATATTAAATCTTCCTTATCTAGGCATGGTGTTACGTGCCTATAATCTCAGCACATGGGAGACTAAGGCAGGGGAACAGAAGTTTGGAGCCAGCTTTCATTCCATAGTAAGACTTTATTTTTTTCATATCAGCATTTTTAATGGTAAAATGTCCTCTAAGTGATACTTTAGTGTGTCTCACAAATGTGTTTTATTTTCCATACCATCTGACTTAAAATACATTCTAATTTGACTCATAGGTTATATATGTTTTTTAGTTTTTTTCAAATGTAGAGCTTTTATAAATGTCTTCTTGGTATCTAATTTAACTGATTGCAGTTAAATTATACAGTCTGTATGATTTTAATGTGTTAAACTTTTTGAGATTTTTATAGAATCACATATAGTTTATTTTTGAGACGGGTTCACAGGCACCCAAGAGTATACCTGAGATTTTTTGCTTTGCATTTGATTAATGTCAGTTAGGTCAAATTAGTTGAGGCACACACTCTTGCCACTAGGCCATATTCCCAGCAGGTCAAATTAGTTGATAGAGTTCATCTCTTCTATATTCTTGCAGGTCAAAAAAAACCCATCAACTTTATCATTGAAAGAGGAGTGTTAACATTTTGAAGTATGATTACACACTTGTCTCTTCTTTTTCAGTTCTGTCAAATTTGTTTCCTACATTTTAAAACTGTACTATGGTGTACATAATAATTTAGGATTTTTAAGTCTAGTTAATGAACTGACCCTTCATCTTTATGGAATGTTCCCTCTGTATCTCTGGCCATGCTCCTTGTGATGTTTTTCTCCCCTCTGCTTGATATGAAGGTCAAGGCAGTTGATTTTCCTTCTTGTCTCCTGATTATGAGTGCAGAATGGTTCACCTGCAAATTAATAATGTGGTTGTTTGGGGTTCTAGTCCTATGCATAGTACATGCCTTTTTTAAAAAATGAAAATAGTTGAAACAATAAGTGAATCTGGGAGGGAAGATCAGAACTCAATTGTAGACATAATGTTGGATGTTCTTTACTTTTACATTTAATTTTATTGTACAGGTGATATACAGAGAAGTTACAGTTGCATAAGTAAGGTAATAAGGACATTTGTTTTTGAACAACATTACCTCCTCTCTCATTTTTTCCCATTCCTTTGACTTCTCACCCTACAAGTTGTAAAGTTCATTTCCAACACAGTTTCTAGTGAGTGTCACTGATGCTAATATTAGATATTCTTAAGGACCATGTAATTATAAATGGAGATAATTTTCCAAGCCTTTACTAAATAACAAACATAATCCCAAATACGCCCCCCCCCCCCCAGGTACAAACAGATTGAATTCTTGAACCAGACCAAGGGGTGAGGGGTTTGTATAATCATTATTGTTCTCTTTTGTGAATGAGAAACTGAGACAGGGAGGATGAACTACTTACAGAGTTTATAGGGAGCCAAAATGTGGGTTTCAGGTGATGTGGTGAGTTCATTCTGAATCTGCATGCACAGCTAGTCAATACTTACTCATATCCTTTACTATCTTCTCACGGTCTTCAGAGTAAGCATTGAAATATATTACCTGCCCTGTAAAACAAGATCTAGTCCCTGCTTACTTTCACAGTCTCATTTTGAAATACATTCTCAACCTGATTTGCCTCCTTCATGGAGTGCATTTCTAAGATTTCAAATGGAATATGGGTTCTCCTCCAGGAACATGGCTAAAGTCATGTGTATTTATAAGGAAAACAAGTGGCCAAAGCTGTAAAAATGGCTCCACCCTTTTTCAAGTTCCATATAATTTTTCTTTGACCCATGGGAAGGGGGCACAGGGAATGCTATTTAAACAAAAGTTGATTTAAAGTATAAAATGGAACCCAGAGAATCCCCTATGACCCTGAGTATTTCCTTGATGGTGCCTCAGATTATTCTGGATATAAAAACAACTGCCCCTTTGTTGGGCATCAGCTTGGCATTGAGGGGGAGAGGGCGGTCTCGAGACGCTGCCTCTCCTCCCACCCTGGGGCTGTATGACTGTTAGCCATTCCTACCCCCTTCCGGGTCCGGAATGGGAAGAGGTAGCCAAACCAGCCCTGCCCTCCGTCTGTGAGCACGTGTGCCACAATGGTGCCGGCTAAGCTCAGGGGGAGTGGGGTCCTATGGGATGTGACATTAACCTTGGAGGAGGTCCTAGGGTGTCACTCTTGGATGGACAGCTTATTAGCCAATCACTAATGCCTAGCTAGATGCTCCAAGTCCTTCCCCTTCCCACCATCATTACTGCTATAAATGTATTTGCCCTTCCCTTTATTAAACGGAATTCCAAGGAGTTTTCCCTGAGAAGCCCTCGCATCCTGCGTCCTTTGTTCTTAGCGAGTAAAGGGGTGAGGGGCGTCTTCGTGTTCACACATGGGTCCAAGGCTTTCATGTGGCCCTCGCTCTGGCCTTGCTACCTGCTGGTCAGGCAGCTCGTGTGTGAGGGTGAAAGGGGCCACACGGGAGATAAAAGGCCCGACACCCCTTTTGAAATGAGATATCATTTAGGGTTGGTGGAGGGGACATTGCTAAATAAGGGAGCATGAGGAACTTCTTGGCATATCCACTTTCTTGTTTGTTTCAACTTTGCATGGATTAGAAAATCATATTCTACCCACACTGACAACAAAAGGTCCCATGAGGGTGCTGGCCAGATCTGACCTCCGTGTTGTGGTCCCCTCCCTTGGGAGGACCCCATTACATTTGGTGCATGTGCCAGGAGGAGTCCTTAACCACATTTTGGGGGGAAGATGGAAGATGCCTAGGTGAAGAAAAGAAACCTCCGGAGCTGTATTTCTTTTTTTTTTTTGGCCAGTCCTGGGGCTTGGACTCAGGGCCTGAGCACTGTCCCTGGCTTCTTTTTGCTCAAGGCTGGAACTCTACCACTTGAGCCACAGCGCCACTTCTGGCCATTTTCTGTATATGTGGTGCTGGGGAATTGAACCCGGGGCCTCATGTATACGAGGCAAGCACTCTTGCCACTAGGCCATATCCCCAGCCCCTCCGGGGCTGTATTTCAAAGGTCTTCATGTGTTGTGCCAAGTCGTGAAACCACCACCAAGAAGACTAGCGAGACTCAGACATTCCGAAATGCAAGAGCAAGGCAAGGCTTTATTTAAGCGAGCTGCAACTCGGGCCTCGTCCTACCCACCGACACAGCAGAGGTTAGGAGGGAGCCCCCAGCTACGATTACACAGGACTTAAAAAGGCAAAAGACAAAGTTACAGCAATCAGGTGTTTAAGCAAGCAAGATTACGGGTATAAATCTGATTGGCTCAGGGCTCAAGGCATTCTGGGGGCAGTTAGAGTTAAGCATTTCCAGTGGTTAGAGTTTTAGATCGACTGGGCCCTAATGGGCTTGTCCTGGGTCTGCTCACAGGGCCTGCTTATCTCAGGTTCACGTGGTAAAGTGGGGTTTGCGTGGTAAAGTGGGGCCTGACTTCAAAGTCTGGCACTTCACATGCAGTAACTGGGACTGAAGGAAAAACAAAAGGCTCTTTTAAAACAGGTAACAAACAGTACAAGAAATGTATCCAATGCCTAACGTATGAAACTGTAACCTCTCTGTACATCAGTTTGATAAAAATTAAAAAATTAAAAAAGAAAAATTAAGAAAGAAAGGCAGCCCGGAGGCAAAGAGCGGTACCTGGTTTCAGAATGCCTATAAGCTTCAGAGTTTTTCCAATGCAGATAAAAGCCAATGTGTAAGTGTTAGAGCAGAGGTTAGTAAAAGGCTTTGGAAATCAAGAATGCATTTCTAGATAAGAAATTTGGAAGTGAAGTTGTCCTAAATGATTCTTCTAAAGTGAGAAAAGGAAAATTATGGCTACCAAAATGAGTGTTTAATTGCCATTCCAGTTTGTTTATAGGTTTTTTGTAACAGTTTCCAGCAGGCCCACAGAGAAGGACAGATGATTTCTACAAGTTTGTCAGATGTAATGTTGGCCCTTAATAAGTTCCAGAAAGTTGCAGGCAGCCCAGCAGGAGGTGTGACATTCTATTGGAGCCACTGGGAGCCATTGCTGCCTGCTGCCACCACGTCCTCTGCGCATTCCATTTGGTTTGAGATCAAGGATAGCCTGACTGTCATCCGGAAGAATCTATATCTTTATCCTGAGCATCCCTACTGTGGTAAAAGCAGATGGGACTCCATCACATGCAGCTGATTCCTGCTGGAAGGCCACTTTGGATCTGCTGAAACTAAGATTTTGGGGGGACATTCTTCCTGTGGTAGCCTTCCCACTCCTCTGAGTTGTCTGGAGTTGACTAGCTCTATTAAGAAAATTGGAAAGCATGCATGGCAGGCTAGAGAGTCACTCCGAGGTGATGCCTGGGATGGGAGGTGTGTCCAAGTGTATCAGAGTGTGTCCACATGGATTAGGGTGTGACCTCAGAGAAAGGAGGGAGGTACTGCCGCCAGGTGTACCAGTTACCTAGGTAACTGGATGGAGATTTAAATAGGTGAGAATACCTGCAGCCGTCCTGGGGGTGGACCTCACAGATAACCTGTTTTCTTTCTGAGTACAAGCTTAAGAGCAGCAGTCCCTTTGGACTGGCTCTTGTCTCATCCTTGCTCTTCCCAGCAGCCTGTGGGTGGAGTCACTACAGTCCAGGCAAGATTAAGCTTTCCAAAAGAGAAATCAATCATTTGATTTTTATGTACAAGAAAAAAAGGGGGGAATGTAATATGGAGTCAGATCTGGCCAGCGCCACCATTGGCTGTTGAGGGGTGTCAGATTGACTCCATCTCAGATTAGTTAAAGAGAGCAGAAGTCGACTCCATCTTCACTAAGATCTTCCCAACCCTATCCAGGGAAGTTCCCCTTAGCTGTGATAAGACTGTGTAAACTGCTTGACCACCTGAGTAGTGAAACGCTCAAGGTTAAACCCGTGCCCTCCCATGAGCAGGCGTATCCGCCTGCATCATGTGAGCCCCGCCAAATCCATGCGCCAGTACTATCTAAAATGATAGGTTGGTTCAAACAGTTGCTATGAGGCAGATTGTAACTCCATTGGCTACCTGCGTGTGACCTGGCATGCTCTGTAAGTGTTGTAACCTCATTGGCCACCTCCATGTGGCAGGCTTGACTGTGGTGCCTTTATAACCCAACCCCGAGCAAGGCCGGGGGTGTGCCGTCCCAGCTCCCGGGTCTGGGCTGTGGCCCTGGCCGGCCAGCCTGCTTTTTACAGTTGCAGTCCCAGCTCCCAAGTCTGGGCCATAACCGATTCTGGGCTGTGATGCTGGCTGGTCAGTATACTTTTTACTTCCCCAATAAATCCATCTCTTTACTTGAAAAAAAAAAGGTTCCATGAGAAAGAAAGTGAGAAAGGAAGAGGAGGGACGGGGAAACAGAAGGAAGGAAGGGGAAAGCTGGTGCTACTGCCAGGGTGATCTTCAGTGGGAACAGGATGGAGAACAGTTGAGCACTGTCAGGCTGTCTCTATCTCCCGTGTAACCCCTTTCGCCCTCAAGCACCAGCTGCCCGACCTACCGGCAGCAAGAATGGAACGAGGGTTATGTGAAAGCCTCAGAACCTGTGTGTGAACGCGAAGACGCCCTTCCTCCCCTTTGACTTACTAAGAACAAAGGCACGAGACACATGGGCTGCTTCGGGGAAAGCTCCTTGGATTTCTGTTTAATAAGGGGAAGGGCAAATACACTTATACCAGTAGTGATGGTGGGAAGGGGAGGGACATGGAGTGCCTAGCTAGGCACTAGCGATTGGCTAATGATCTGTCCATCATGGTGATGTCATGGAACTTCCCGTAGAGGTGGAGACCTCTTGGCTTGGCCTCCTGGGTCAGCCGGTGCCATCCTGACACACGTGCTCTCCGCCGAGAGGTGGGGGCTGGTTTGGCTGTCTCTTCCGGTTTTGGACCAGGAAGGAGGTGGGATGGGCCAGCTAGCAGCCAGCCGCCCCAGGTCTTAAAGGAATAGCCATCTCCTACAGCACCATGTAAGCAGGAGATCCCACAGGATGCCAGCATTGGCAGAAGCTGGGTCCCATGGAGGAGGCAGGGAGGAGAGTGCTCATAGCCGACCTGCATCCCAGTACTACTATAGCTTAGAGGTAGAATCCTTGCCTAGTGTGATGGTTAATGTTGATTGTCAACTTGATTGGGTAGAGAAATGTCTGCAAGGGCATCTACAGAGATAACTAGATCTGGAGCATTCTCATCTGATGCACTGATAGATTCAGGATTTGGAGAGACTATTAAGAGGTAGTGGAAACGGTAAGAGGTGTGGTCAGCTTAAAGGAAGTCCATCACTGGCTGGGTCTTTCCTGTCTTCTGTTTCTTGACTGCTATGAGGTGAAGAGTTCTATTCTACCACACCTTTCCTGCTATGATGGACAGAAACCTCTGTGTTAGCATTTCCCTAGCCTCAGGTCCTCAGCTCCTCCCACTAGACCCCAGATCCACCCATACCTAATGATCCACTCCTACTCGCTACCTAACTACTTCCCCTTTACCCCCAGAGAGAGAAGCTGCCACCTGGATAAGGTGCAGACCCCATGTAGCTCCCTCTCCCGTGGGAACTGTGGCCCCACTAATAAACCTCCTTATGAACCTTCTTCTCCTGCCTGTGATTATCTCTGCATGGTCCTCTGGGATGGCCGATACCTATGCTTTCGCTCTGGAACTCTGAGCTAAAGCAGACTGAAGCTCCTAGGTATTTGGTCACAGTGACATATCCAGCATGCACAAGACTTATCTTCCTTATGGCTTCCTTATGGCCTCACACACCCCTATCCTGCCTTTCCTGGAAAGAAATGAGTAGTGACATTGTTGTGCCAAGTCGCGAAACCACCACCATGAAGACCACCAAGACTCAGACATTCCGAAATGCAAAAGCAAGGCAAGGCTTTATTTAAGCGAGCTGCAACTTGGGCCTCGTCCTACCCACCGACACAGCGGAGGTTAGGAGGGAGCCCTGAGCTGTGATTACACAGGGTTTATAAAGGCAAAGAACAAAGTTACAACAATCAGGTGTTCAAGCAAGCAAGATTAGGATACAGGTACAAATCTGATTGGCTCAGGGTTTGATTCTAGGGGTGGTCAGAGTTAAGCATTCCCAGCGGTTAGAGTTCTAGACCGACTGGGCCCTAATGGGCTTGTCCTGGGTCTGCTCACAGGGCCTGCTTATCTCAGGTTCACGTGGTAAGGTGCGGTTCATGTGGTAAAATGGGGTTCATGTGGTAAAATGGGGCCTGACTTCAAAGTCTGGTACTTCAACATCTCCTGGTAGCTCTTATGTACCTTCCTCAGTCATTAGAGGCAGGACAGGATTGGGTGTTGACATTGCTGGTTGTGATAAAGGTCTTACGTTTACATTAAAAAAGTCTATATTCATTACAAATACATACAGAAGGACTCAGGGGTGAAACAACACAATGGCAGGAATTTGCTCGAAGAAATTACCAGCAGAAAGAAACAGCTGAAGCAAAGTAGCCTGATGTGCAAAGGACTGGAACTATGCTGTCTTCTTCCCAGTAATTGGGAAAATGTCCATAATTTTAAAAAAAGAGTTAAAGAATTTTGGCCTGCATCATACTTCTTATGTCTGATTTCTGTGGAGCTTGGCTCATGATTAAACTATCCCCTGAGCTGTGCACAAAGCAATATTTTCCTCCTTTGATGTCAATTCAAAAGTACCTGACAGTAGGTAACCTGGAGCCCAATGGAGTGGAGTGGATTTCCTTACATTGGAAAGAGCAGAGACATAGCGCCTCTGCAGTGGTTTTTCTTGATGTCCTGATGTAAATATTGCTTGAGCCTGGACCCAGAGGCGGCCCAGTCCCTGTTCCAGAAGGCGCCTGTGGTAAGGGCAGCCAGGCTTGTGTACCTCTGTGGAGTGTTGGGTTTAGAGTCAAGCAAGTACAACAGAAGACTTTGGTGGTGAGGATTGTGGGTTTTTATGTGAGGAAGAGGCGCTGCCTCTTTCAGATACTCAATACGAATCAAGTGAGGATAATTAAAAGGGCACACTGCTGGGCTGGGAGTGGTGGCACATCCTGCTTCAAATCCCAGCTACTCAGGAGTGGAGGTAGGAGGATCATGGCACGAGGCCAGGTCTAAAAGCAAATTAAAGCAAAACAGCCTTGGGTATAGTAGTGTGCTAGGCTAGCAAGCATGAGGGCTGGAGATTATCACACACACACACACACACACACACACACACACACACACAGAGGGAAAGAGAAAAAGAAAAGAGAACAGCTTTGGAACAACCATTTGTCAGCGGTGTCCTTCAGAAAGCTGCTGGTGTCTTGACAGCGTTGCCATCTGTACAATGATTTCACCTACTCAGGTGAGTTGCATGAGGACTTAATAAGGTACAGTGCACAATCTTAGTCTCATTGAAAACTGTAGGAAGTTGGAGCTGGACTTCATAGAATTCTCACTTATTTCTGACACAGCGCAGGCTTAGCTTTCCTGTGTTCTTGTGTGAATGTTGGATCAGGAGCACCAAGTGGTGGAGCCCAACATTCACTATCCCTCACCCACTAGCACCTGTCTTCATCTCAAATGCTTGTATATTTCACTTGAGTCTCTGTTTTTCCTGCCTGGAATGTTGACATGATTCCTGGGGATACAGTAACTACCTTGCCACCATGAGAAGTAGCCTACAATCTAAGGGTGTTTAGAGCAGAAAATAAAAGGAGCCTAAGCCCCTGATAGCATGTGGTTCTACACCAGAGCTGGGTTACCCACTTTAGAATTTTTTTTTTTTTTTTTTTTTTTTTTTTTTTGGCCAGTCGTGGGCCTTGGACTCAGGGCCTGAGCACTGTCCCTGGCTTCTTCCCGCTCAAGGCTAGCACTCTGCCACTTGAGCCACAGCGCCGCTTCTGGCCGTTTTCTGTATATGTGGTGCTGGGGAATCGAACCTAGGGTCTCATGTATCCGAGGCAGGCACTCTTGCCACTAGGCTATATCCCCAGCCCTAGAATTTTAAACTCTATTTATCTCTAAAATAGGAAGGAAGGAAGAAAGACTGTGTGCACAGACTGGAAGTCTTTGGTTGTGTGTGTGCACATGATGCTTGCCCAGTTCTGAGGTTTGAACTCGGCCTCATACTCTGGCTTGGCTGTTTTGCTCAAGGCTGGCGTTCTACCACTTAAGCCCACACCTCCATTTCTGGTCTTTTGGTGGTTAAATGGAGGTAAGAGTCTTACAGACTTTGTTGTCTGGGCTGGCTTCAAGTCTCAATCCTCAGATTTCAGCTGCCTGAGTAGCTAGGATTAACAGGCATGAGCCACCAGCTGGAAATCTTCACCTAGCAAAATGTCAATTCTCCCTAAAGTTGATCTACAGATTTAATATAACTACAATAAAAATCCCAGAATTTTTTTATAGATCCAAACAAATTTATTCCAATACTTATATGAAATAACAAAAGAAGTAATATAGTCAAACTTTTACTGTTAAAAAAAAAGTTGGAGAAAGCATACAAAACCACTTTAAGACATTATGGAACTACAGAAATGAAGACTGGTACTGGTGAAGGGATGGAAAAGAGAAGGATGGGCCATAATGGAGAATCCAGAAAATGGTTTTGGGGGTGGGGAACAGAAACTATGTAGCCCAGGCTGTCCTCAATTTACAATCCTCTTGGAGGGCTGAAATTACAGGTGTGTACCACTATACCCTGCTGTGAGTTCCATTTGTATTTCCTCTTGTTAGGCAGATATTAGTCATGTGGGAATTAGGGAAATGAGGCCCAAGATCCAGCCAGGGCTTTGTTGAGAAGGAAGGAGGAAAAATGAACTGGGTATCCAGTTAGTGGTCTCTATCTCAGTGTGACAGCTGGATGAGAGAAAGGCAATTTGATTTGAGGAGGGAAGATAACAGAGATCCAACCCTCCTTTACTGGGAGGATTGTCAGTCTGACCAGGTGAAGATGCTCTTCAACTTTCCAATATTTTAGAATAAAAAGTATTTTCTATACTCAGAAGATTATTAGGAAGGTGAAAATACTGTATGATACTATGCTGGAGGGGGGTATGTGTTTTCATGCATTTGTTCAGATGTACAAAATGCACAACACTAACAGTAAACCCTAATGTAAACTATGGACTCTGAGTGTTGATGGTGTATCAGTGTTTGGTTCATCACTTGTAACACATGTATTGTTCTGGTAGGGGATGTTGATAATGAGAGAAGCTTTGCATGGGTAGGGGCAGAGGGCTAGGGCTCTCTGCCTAGGGCTTGCTTGAGTTGAAGACCAATGTTGTAATTATCAGCTCAGCCTATGAGGCATGCCTGTCTAATGGCTGGGGCTAAAGGCTAGGTACTACCAGGGGTTGGGCAAGCTGGAGTGGGCATAGGAGAGTTTCCCATCTCTTCCACTGACCCACTGTGAGCCTGAAGCTTCTTGTTCATTGTCTTTCCAATGTGGAGATGTGGTTGATCTTAGTGAGGGACAAGGAAAAGTTTATTTCAGAGTTCCCTTCCGCCCACCCCCTCCTGCCACTTCATTCTCCGCAAGGATTCTCTACTCAGATGTTCTGGAAAACAAATCCCTCTCATTGTCTTGACCTTTGCTAGCCTTACTTCTCTTCTGGTTGTCTTTAGATTTTATCTCTTCTCTCCTATTAGATCACCCACCATGATGTATGTGGTTATAAGTACAAGATGAAAACATACTTGTACTCTTTTTTTGGGGGGGGGTGGCGTTTGATCACAAAAATGAGTGGCACTGAGAAGCAGGAAAGCTCAAATGAGTTAAGAGGAAGGGAAAATTCCCCCCTGGTCAAAGACTCTACTAATGGCACTAGCTCAACAGGCTGAATCTCAGACACTGTAGAATGCCAGATTCCATGGGGTGTCGGTGACTCTCCTGCCTATGTCCCCTCCTTTGACGTCTTAAGCAAGTGGCACCAGGGCCATGGCATTACTTTGCTTGAGGGCCCTCTCCTGCTGCTGGAACCCACATTCTGCACATGAAGGAGTGGCTCCTAGCCACTGGCTTTTAGAAATCACCATACAAATGGCTCCACCAAACTAGCCCTTGGTGGGCAATCTAGGCACACACAGGGGTACCAGGGACTCCCCAGCAGATTTGGGTACCAGGCAGGGATCCTGTCCATTGTTTTGACAACACAGCCTCATCTCCCTATTGGTGTCCTTAAACTCATAATTTATTCACTCTGAATCCTCATCTTAGGGTGGGAATCTGCACCTAGGGGAACAAGTGAGGCCCCAAGAGAATGCCAGGAGCAGATGCCCGCAAAGTTATGGTTTTCACTCATTTGGAGGAGTTCCCCAGTCACCAATCAGTGACTTATCTTACTGTTGCTTCATAATGATATTGGATAGCTGTTATTTGAAACTAGAACAGGTTAGAAGTAAAAATCTAGAAATGTTAAAAGGGGAAAAAAATCAATTATTTCCACCCTGGAGATGACCTACTTTCAATCTTGTGGATAATCTGTTTCTTTCCTAATAAACTTTCCAATTACTCTTTCTCAAAACAAAACAAACACACAAAAACATTGGGGATAGGGTTTTTGGACTAGTTAAATTTAGTAGCATACTTGAGAAAAAGCTAAACAAAAAATGAGTTAAGAATCAGACAGCTCCCTGAGCTGGGGCTGAGAACTGCAAGCAACCATGGGAACTGACAGCATTTCGAGAAAACTAGAAATGAGTTGTAGAAAACAACTCAACTTACTACAGCTTCATCAGTTACCCAGTCAATCTGGTTGCAACTTAATTGGTGAATTGGCCATAAGGCCTTCTGTCAATACTGAAGTGTAATTACTGTTAAATTCTATATTTGTTTGGTCCATTGGGTCTAGTGCAAGTACTTAATCCAAGTTCATGGCCTCCTCCAAATTTATTTCACAGAAAGAAGTGTTGTTATGTCACAGAAAGGTATAAAAATGATAAGAACAATGAGTGCAAGGAAAGGCTAAAAACACTATTTTAAAAATGGATCAAGATTATCCGCATGCACAGCAATTTAGGGGCCATGCGATTTGTGACAAAGAGCACAAGTATCGCCTAGTGGGTCTGTGATTATAGAATTGTGGATGAAATGGTTATAATTTCGAAATCCTTTCTCTTGCCTGCACACAATATCCATTGCTCTTGCTCAAGCACAGGAATTTTCATTCTTGCTGGGATCATTGCAGTAGCAATAGATTCTGATCTCCCTGGCTTCGGGTTCATCTTTGCTTAACTCAACCCCACTATTGATGCCAGAAGATAAATACAAACCGAATTTATGTTTAAAATCTTTCAGGAGCAGTAGTTCTCAAACTACTGTTCAGTGTTCCAGAGAATCTGTGCTTTAAAGGGTTAATTTTTTCGATTTTCTGTTTTAATTTCTGTTTTCGTTTTCTGAATTTGAAATTTAAATATTGACATTACTTACCTAATATTTCTGGTTAAAGTAGAATCTTTTAGCCCCAGGGAAGATACGTTCTATGGTAACCAGTTCTGAAGGGCTGCTTCTTAGAGAGTCTACTAGCCTAAGATATTAGAAAACCTTCATATTCGTGGTGGGGGTTTTTAGCTGCTGTGCTATTTTAAGTTATTTTTACTTTTGATTGCATATTTACAAATTTATATCCAGAATGAATTAATGGCTAAAGATACACTTTAACAATGCAACAAGCTAAAGAAAAACTTAAGAAAGAGCATTTTTCTATAGGCTCTTATAGGTGATTTTTATCAGCTCTAGAATTACAATTGTGTAATAACACATCCTGTGTAATGCTTCAAGACGTACCCCTGGCACTTAAAAAAATGACCGTTACCTGCAGTTGTGTGTCTGGTTTGCTGGGTTCGAAGTCCTTCAGTGCCTATGATTTGTTCTTGCTGGGAAGAGCTGGGAAAGAGAAGCCTGAAGCACTTTTCTAAATCCATCATTTAGAAATAAACACAAATGTTTTTAAAAATAAACCAGTTGTTTTTTTTTTTAATGGCAAAGACAAGCATTCCAACATTAGGGTCAGGAAAACAGTTTTATGCTATTTTTGCTACTGTAAAATGTAGTCAAAATCATTCTATATTAGATGTGTTCAATCTCAAAACACACCCACAATGCAAGATGTTAATGTTTGGTCAAGAAACGATGCCTTTCTTCACTTACTTAAGGTACATTAAGGGGTATATGTTGCTTATTTAAGGAAACTAAATAGTTTAGAATAAATATGAGTAAGGATTGGATTACAAGGTGAACTTTTTAATATCATCTCTAATATACTGACCTAAGATATTTTATGCTCAAAACTATCTTATGCTATATATAAATGACATTATATTATATATTATTTTATGTATTTATTATACATATATCATTACATATATGTGTATTACACATATGTAATTATGTGTGTATGTGAGTATATGTGTGCAGGTACTAGAGCTTGAACTCAGGGCCTGGGCACTGTCCCTTAGCTTTTTCACTCAAAGTTGGAGCTCTTCCACTTAAGTTACAGTACTACTTCAGACTTTCATGGACTCTCCTGCTCAGGATGGCTTTGAATCATGATCCTCAAATCTCGGCCTCCTGAGTAGCTAAGATTATAGGTGTGAGCCACCGGTGCCCAGCAGCATTTTACATTCTGTCATCTCAAAAAGTCTCATAGGCTTGGAGTTACATTCAGTTTCCGCAGTGTGACATGTGAGTTTTTGTGAGACTCGGTTTACCATCCACTCCCCAGAACACCTGCCCTCTACCAGTCAGTGCCTTACTGTGGGAAGTTGCCTGAAGCATGTCCTCAACAACTGGGGATTTTACAGGTCTTCCTCTCAGCCAGGGCTGGTCACTACTTTTGAATTAAATCATTATTTTCTTAATCTCAGACATGGATTTCTCTCTAAGAATTTCCCTTTTGATAAATTTGCATTACTTTCCCTAGTCCCAAAACACCCTTTTCACAATTCATCTAGTTATCAAGACATTTTGTGCCTAGGTAATGAGGTGTCTGTTTCTCTTATCAGACTGAGAATTCTTTGCCAGACAGTTTTATGTTTTCTTTTTTCTTTCTTTCCAAGTACCAGGACTAGAACTCAGGCCCTAGACATTGTCCTTTAGCTTTTTTTTCACTCAAGACTGGCAATCTACCACTTGAGCCACACCTCTACTTCCAGCTTTTTGCTGGTTAACTGGAGTTAAGACCCTCCTGCCTGGGCTGGCCTCAAACTACAATCTTTGGATCTCAGCCTTCTGAGTAGCTGGGATTACAGGTGTGAGCCTCTATCACCTGGTTTGCCCTGAGGTTTTGCCTTATTCATGTTTGTATCCCCTTAGCACAATGCCCAGAACAAGAAATTGGCTCTCTATAAATGTTTAAAACGATGTTCCGTAAGATGATTCCAATCTAGAAAATGCTTAATTATATTCCAAATGCCCCACTTAAAATGCCAGAAAGAATGACATGGATTTTGGAAAAGATTATGGTCCTAAAAAACAATCTTGTTGCTTTAACAGTTTCCTGTCTGATTGTCACAGCCTCTCTACAGGGTGAAGCCCTTAAGGGGACTTGGATGGATGGGCTGTGTTCCCCCAAGCTCAGCTGGGTGGCTTGGATGAATGGGACTCAGATGGGTCTTTCTTTCCTTGGTACTGACTTCTGGTTGCCTCTGGAGAGGACTGTATTGCTAAAGTTAATGAAATTAAGGCAGAAAAGGATAACGAAGCCAGGCTATTACTTTAAGATGTTATTTTATTGCCTTGCAAGGAAAGAGACCCTTGGAGAGAAGAATCAGGGCACATGAGCACAAGAGTTACACTTATTTTAGCTTCTGAGAAATCCTAAGGGAAAGCAGGCATCTGCTCTCCCCCACTTCCCTTCTCTCTCTGGCCTGGGAATAAAGGGCCTGACTCTTGAAAACCTTCTCTTTCTAATAACTCAGGGCTAGGGCGGTTTACTGACCAGCACTCTCATCTCACCTCTGAGGAATATCATAACATTGCTGTTGATTATTTTGAGGACACACATCAAACTTTTTAGTATCCTATTTGAGCAAAACACAAAGCATGAAGAAATAAAAGTGCCTGCTTCTTCCAAAAAGAAAGGTACTCTTTACCTGACTTACAAAACTGCAATTTTTCTGTACATCATCTTTATAATAACATTTAATTTTTTTTAAAAAAACTCTGTGTTCCATAGATTCTTTTACTATTTGGACTGGAAGAGTGGTAGTACATTCTGCTAACTTTACCCTAACTCTGCTTTAAAATGATGCCACATGGGTCACCTCAAATGCCTCCAAGAGAATTTAATTAGTCAACAAAGCTCCAGGTGATTTGTCTGAAAGCAATCTTTGCAAAAGTAATTTGAGCAAAGAGAAATTGGCCAATAAGATAATTTTGGTCAAAAATGAATGCTTTGTAGTCATTGATTTTTCATTTGTTAATCATCCTGGCAGACTGTTAGGAGGTTTTGCAACCTTTAATATATTTGTTTGGCATGTTTTGTCTCCCTTGCCTTTTAAAAATGTACTGAGTGTTTTTCTTATTCTTCTGATATTTTGATTTTTTGAAATTAAGTTTCAAAAACTCATTCCAGCTCTATGTCATATATGATAATAAAGGATTGGAAATAATATCTTAAATGCTTAGCAAAACAGAATTAGTTAAAATTTCTCTACATCCAACAATAGGTAGACCGCTTAAATTAATCATGGTATGTTTCAAAGAAGTAACCCTTGGCTATCTCCCTAAATTAGCTATTTTTTCTTGAGATGAGGTCTTGCTATGTAGCATGGGTTAACTTCAAACTCACTTAACTTCAATCCTCTTACGTTAATCTTACAAACGTGGGAATTACCATGATTACTGTGTACCATGTCTTGATCTCAAATTAGCTATTTATGAAGACTCAGACCTAAGATTTATCGATACTCATCTTAGAGAAAAGTCGTCTTTTCACATATAGAAAAGTATCTAGAGGACACATACCTGGAAGGTTTGTTCCCATGGATAGGTATGGGGAGCCCTTTGTGTTTGTCTTTGTTTCTCCTTCTTTAACAAGTATCCAGTGTTTTTATAGAGAAAAATAATATTAAAAACTTGTGTAGTACTCGAAAAGGAAATGATTTGGAATTATCACTCTCTCTGGACATGTTGGAGACTTTCAGTCTTCTCCATCACCAACTCACTGGACTCAGCCAACGGCTGCCTCTGTCAGTGGGCCTTGGGGCTGGATTCTGACCTCAGCAGAGGGGGATATGTGATCTTCCCAGAACATTCCCGAAAAGGTATCAGGGACTCATAGCTTTAGTTGCCTGCCAAGAACATGGATGTGATGGTTAACAGACCAACAACAAAATCTGGGGAGCTGCCTGGACATGAACTAAATGATAAAGAAACAAGCAACAAAACTGCCTCAACAAAACAAGAAAACATTTGAACAATGGACAACAACTCACAGAAGCTGCAAAGTCACCCCCAAAAGCATGAGTTGCTAAAGTAAAACAAAGCAGTAACTGATTAGAGAAATTGGAGTGACAGAATGAAGAGAGGCCCCAGTCAAAACTTGTTGTTTCTTTTTTCCTTCCTCCTCTTGTTGGAGTTGAAAACAAAAACCTCTATTTTTCTACATGGTAAGTTCAGAGAACAGCGGCCAGCTGACTGAGTATTGTCAATCATATCACATGCTGAAATGGAGTGACTTCTGGATTCTGGTAAGGATGGAAAGCTGAAGCTCACACCTTATGACACCCCTTATCTCCTTTCTTTTTTTTTGCTACCTTTTTTTTTTGCCAGTCCTGGGGCTTGAACTCAGGACCTAAGCACTGTATCTGGCTTCTATTCACTCAAGGATAGCACTCTGACACTTGAGCCACAGCACCACTTCTGGCCGTTTTCTGTATATGTGGTGCTGGGGAATTGAACTCGGGCTTCATGTATATGAGGCAAGCACTCTTGCCACTAGGCCATATTCCCAGCCCTTGGTACATTTTTAAATTTCTATTATAAAGGCCATGTATGGAGAGGTTACAGCTTCACAATGCATGTAATGAGTACATTTCTTTTTGGACAATGTCAGCCCTTCCCTGGCTCTCTCCCAGTTTTTCCCTCCCATTTCCACCCACAAGTTGTATAGTTCATTTTCAACCTAGTGTCTAGTGAGTACCACAGCTCCATTTGTTCACTCTTGAGGCTGACATCTTAACTTCTGGTTAGGGCTTGAGAGAGAATCTTGGGAAAGCAAATGATGAAGGGTGATCTGGGCAAGGAGAGGCCGAGGAGGGCTGTCCCTTCCGAGCTTCCATTCCTAGAGGTACAGAAAACAGAGTCCGGTCCTGCTGGCTGACTCCAGGGTTATGAGCCTTCTCAGTGAGAGCCACCACCAAGGAACAAAGAGCCAAAGCCTTGCAAAGAGAACAGCAGAAGCAAGGAGAAGTGTCAAGGAGAAGAGAGCAGGCCCCAGGAATGCTTCTGTGTGGCCAGGCTTGGTGAGAATGGTGAAATGAATAAGACTGAATCTTAAGTGTTGAAATGAGATGAACAGGATAACTCCAAGTGAACGAAGAGGTATGAGTGGAAGCTGAAATGTCACCAGGATAGCTCTAGTGTGCTCAACAAAGCCTGGTAGAGAGAAGGTACTGGAATCTCAGAACCCTTCCAGGTTTACATGTCCATGGGATTTTTCTCTTTGTAAATCCAACTCTCTCCCTGTAAGAAAAATTGTCCAGATGAAGGAAGATGCTCCCCAGAAGGCTTGGCAGGAAGTCACCTAGACAAGTATGGAAGAAAGTTCTAGAAAACCAGTTTGTGGTGTCTCCTTGTGTTAGACATGTGTCATGAGCCATCTGAATTCTCCTCACCTCACCTGTCCCCAGCACCTTCCACCCCTTGATCTACTACTACCTCAAACATTTTCTCAAGGATTCCTGGCAACTTGAGAAGCGCATGCTGCCCTAATGTACAGCCTCCCCCTCCTCCTCATTCTACTGTGAGATCAAGTGTGGGGCTCATGCCCTGTGGGGTGAACCTCCTACCAGTGAGAGAGGACACCTGTAGACACATGTGTTCTGGTTCCTGTGGGGACAGAGGCATCCCTGCCAAGGGAAGCCTTTGAAATTGAGAAGTCAGCATGCTTGACACCAGCTCTCTTTCTTCACCGCCTCTCTCCTCTTTTCCTTCCTAATAAGGCTTTGCCTGGGGCTCTGCTTCTGGGGAGCTCTGGCTGAGATAGGGATGAGAACTGGCAGGGCATTTGCAGAGTTCAGTCCTAAGGGTCTGTGCCAGATTTGCCTTTAAAATCAACTTAAATGTTGTAAATGTTAGCTCTGAAGATTCCAGACCCAGGGAGAGGGAAGGGGAAGAAGAGAGGAGGGGGAGGAGAAGGGGAAGGAAAGGAAAAGGGGAGGGGCAGGGAGACTGAGGGGGAAGGAGACTGGGGGGAGAGGAGAAGAGGGGAGAGAGGAGAGGAGGTTGGAGAGGAAAGGACAGAGGATGGGAGGGGAGGGGAAGGGAGAGGGAGCTCCCTTCTTCCTAAGTTCTATCTACAAGTGCTCCCTTGTGTGCCAGGAGAAAGTGGAAGAAGTTCTTTCCAGTCCCGCCCCAGCACACCCCTAAGGCTGTGGTTGCAGGCCTCCTTTCCCAGGTGGAGGTGGGGAGATTTCTCTCTCCTTCGCTTTGTGGTGGGAATAATGTGAGAGCCACAGCAATCGGGGAAAAGAAAGGATGCTCAAGACATGATTACTACAGTCACTGTGGAGACCAAATCTGAACCTAGCAAGCTTTTTCAACAAAGGAAGCTGACTTGTCTTTCAATGGACTGACTGATGGCCAAGTGAAGTATCTACAGATATGTCGTTCATAGAAGCCAAAACAACCTCTCAAAGACCCTGAAATCCATCTATTGCTGTGGCCTGAGTCATTCCCATGTTCTAATTCTTTTTCTTTTCTTTTTTTTTTTTGAAGTTGTGGAGTTTGAACTCAGGGCCTGGCCCTGTCCCTAAACTGCTATTGTTTCCCTCTCTACCACTCTACCACTTTGAGCCACAGCTCCACTTCTGTTTTTTTCTTTTTGTGTGTGTGTGTGGTTAATTGGAGGTACATCTCATGGACTTTCCTGCCTGGGCTGGCTTTGAACTTCGATTCTGAGATCTCAGTCTCCTGGGTAGCTAGGATTGCAGGTGTGAGCCACCAGTGCCCAGCTCTTTCTTGTTTTTGATGACTCTTCTCCCTCTTTCTACCATCCTTCATGGAATTCCAAGGGTGCAGTCTTCAGCTTGTTGCTCTGATTTTGTTTTCTTCTTGAAATAATTCCCAAGGCCTTTATTCCCCAGATAATACTTCTGGGCTTTTCCCCTATGGCTGTTCCTGTTAGCCATGTCACCAGCAGGCTCAGGACCAAGTCATCTTCCATGAATCCTCTCTTCACCACACCCCCACACCCACCACATTAGTGTGGCCATAGATTTGAGGTGGCTTTCTTCCCCTGTGACATTCCCATTTCTTCTATCACCTCGCCTGAGACTTTGGCTTGTTTATTTTGTGCTTGATGTTACAGAATACCACAGACTGAGTCACTTGCCAGCCGTACACATCTCTTTGTGTTACAGGTCTGGAGACTGACCAGTCTAATATTGGGGGCTGCATCCCAATATCTGAGACCCTCTTGCTGCATTGGCTGAAGGTTTTGGGATGGCGGGTGGGGCAAGAGCCCTTTAATAGTTAGCATTGGTCCATTCATTCTGACCTGGGAAGAATTAAGGATAGAGTTTTCAATACCTACGATGGAAAGAACACCTTCCAACTACAGTCTCACGCATGGCTCCTAAGTGAATGCATCAGGGACCCAATGACACACTCTTTTTCTCTAGCTCATCCTGCACTTTTCCTCTTAGACCAGTCTTCCCAGAGCATCTTTCATTGTGTCCTGTCACCCACCCACACCCCAGACCACCAACACTATTTCCTAGAGCACCAAACCCGAGTTCCACCTGCCTGGGGGTGGCAGGGGTGGGAAAGACAGGAGGGGAGGGGAGGGAGGAGCAACGCCAGCCTCCTCTCCTTGACAGTTCCCAAGGAGCAGGCCGTGGGCAGCCACCCAGCAGGGCTTGTGCTCTAGTTTAGATGGAATTTTTATTTGGTTCTAATTACAAGCGAACACCATGTCACCCCCACTCCTTAGCCACTAAATCCTGCTACTCTCACCAAGAGAAGCTGACAAATGAGCAGTTTCCCACACTTCCACCCACAAGATGGGATAAAAGAAGGATCGATTGAGTGACTCAGGGCCTCCTCCTGCTGCCAGGCCCATCGTCTTGCGGGGGGCACACTTCCTGAGGTGCCCATTGTCCAGTGCCTGTGTACATGGCCTGGCTGGGTTCTCTGATCATGATGGGGAGGGGGAGCCTTGGGAGCTGTTTAAAGTCTCCACTCAAGGCCTATTACCTGGTTTATGGGAATCTTACAAGCTGCAGTAGAGTATGTATATGTGTGTTGATACTGGGGCTTGAACTCAGGACCTTATGGTCTTGATTGGCTTTCCCAGTCGTGACAGGTGCTTTACCTCTTGAGCCAGTTCCTCTTTGGGGTTTGTGATGGTTAATTGGAAATAAAAGTCTTGCAGGTTTATCTGGCCAGACTAGCTCTGATTTCAATACTTAGGGTTACAAGCAGAAGCCAGCAGGGCAGGACTTTGCATATGCCTCTTGATGCTTTGGGGTAAGATACTGCTATGTAGCTCAGGCTGACTGCAACCTCATGATCCTCCAGTCTCAGCTTCCCAGGTGCTAGGATTACAGGCATGCATAAGCACTCCCAGCCATTGCTTCCTTTCTTTGCAGATATAGAGATCTATCACCAAGCCTTCCTTCTGGGTCTGATTTTCTGCCATTTAACCAGGCATCCTGGGCACATGCCTTTGTTCTCTCAGATGTCCTCCACTTCCTCATGCATTTTCTTCTTTGGTGTGCACAGGCAGCTGTCTGAGTTCCCAGCGCTGCAGCAAACCGAGCCTGAGGTTGCCAGAAAGGAAGGGCAAGCTCACTAAGTCTGGAGGGGCTAAGCTGAAAGATCTCCAGGGAAAAAACTCAGCATGGATTTATGGAAGAAAGTTCTTTTCATTTGAAAGCACCAAGTAAAAGAGCCTGAAGACAAAAGAGGGGAGAAATGACAGATTTGTCTGGCAGAAAGAAAAGGCCCCTTAGAGGTGAGTGGTTACAAACTCTAAACAAAGATAGAACTGGCTCTGCTGTGTGACTTGAAGGAGTTGACTTTACCTCTCTGAACCTCTGTAAGATACGCAGAGTAATTAATCACAGTGCTGTGGAGATTAAATGTCAAGGATTTAATGAAGAGCCTGGACCATAGCAACATACAAAAATAACAAAGGCCCCAGACTAAAAAGGCGAGTCTGAGTACTGGTCCTTTCCTTTCTTCCCTCTTTCTAGTTTCCTCTTTCCTTTCTTTCTTTTCTTCCTTCCTCCCTCTGCCATCTATCTCTTCTACCCTTCTCTTCTTTCCTCCTTTTCTTCCTTCCCCTTCCTTCCTCCCTCCCTCCTTCCCTCCCTTCCTTTACTTTTGAGATAAAATGGATATGACATACAGCCTACCATTTTAACCATTTTAAAGTGGAGTCATTCATTACATCCTCATCATTAGCCCTCCATCACCACCAGCTATCTCCAGAGCTTCTTTTTTTGGTCATTGCAAACTGAACTCTATCTTCATTAAGCAGTAACTTTTCCCCCCTCCACCCCAACCCAGGCTCAACTTTCAGACTGGCCTTTTCCATGAGGGGCTGGGTGCTAGGAATTTACCAGCCCACCTGCACAGATATGAGCTCATTTTCTAGGATGTGAAATATTGTTCCATTTCCAGTTTTTGGTCGAGTCAGTTATTTTACAGTCAGTTAAAGGTAGAGGTTAGTGCCTAGAAAACTAATAGAGTTACCATAGATTCTGTCCAATAGCAATGCAAATGATTTCTGTCCAGGAGAAAAGAAAGTTAACTCAAGGTCTGAGTTAAAGCCCACAGGGTATTTTAACAGCATCAGGGAAAGAAAGAAAAAATCTATATAATTTTAATAAGGATGATTTTTGCTTCTAGTTTCATCATGCTCTGCTTTTCAGAAAGCCCACTGTCGTATTTGCACGCATTTGTTATCCCTTCGGTTCCCAAGTATTTCTCCAACGTTGCCCTTCCTTAGGATAAGCTTGGCTCTGGAGAAACAGCCACTTGCCCTTGTTTGGATGTTAATGATGGAGCTCAACTTCTCCTAGTGCCAGACTCTTATCTAAACCTTTATTTCCCAGGGGGTCAAGTTTAATTGTGGCCCCTCTTTCTGAAGCATCATGAACGAAATGGCTCTGATAAGGGAATTCCAGGCTTTGTACATCATTGAAATAATCGGGGAAATATTTATGATTAGACTGCCTTTGTCTCCATTTTCAATTGGGTCCCCTTCACCCAGTTTTGATTTCCAGCCAGGAGACCAACCATCACTTCTCCCTGTTGAGCCACTGATTATGTCCATACCACCAAACTCTTCCTCCCTCCCACTGTCAGGCTCCAGGCCAGTACTGCTCACCCTAATCTTCCTGACATCACGCATCAGACAATTTCACACCCAGCCTCCATGTGGTGGAGTCTGCCAGGCAGGCACATGGGCATCAGGAGCCCTGATGGATCCCTGGAGACTTCCCTCCCTCAGCTGCCACTAACGTGTGTGTGTGTGTGTGTGTGTGTGTGTGTGTGTGTGTGACCTTGTTCTCAGCCCTCCCACCCCATCCCCACCCCTGGTGTGGCTCTGCCTATGCCATGAGTTCTACTTTCCATCAATTCCAGTGTCATTGCACTGTGTCCCACATTAACACAACCTACTTCTTCTGTGTCGTGATGGAAGGCAGGAAAAGGAGAGATGACCTCTGTCCTCAAGGAGGTGACAGACCTATGAGGAAACAGATCCATATACAGAGAGGGCAAAGGAGAGGAGGAAGTGTCTGGAACCTCAGAACTTGTGGCTGGGCTTGGGGGAAGGAGTGAGCACTCTATCTGGGCAGCTCATTGGGTGGGTGGATAGAGGTATTAGGTGGATAGAGGTGTTTTCTAGCCACTTACTCAGCCTTTTAGACAACACTTGAATTTTGGGGTTGAAGTAATTCTTGTGGAGAATCTTGCTTTCTCCTTAACCTTTGGCTTTCTATCAGATGATGATGATGATGATGATGATGATGATGATGATGATGATGATGATTGATTGACTGATTGCTGTGCTGGGGATAGAACCCAGGACCTTCAGCATGTTAGGAAAGTGTACCACTGAGCCATACTGTAGCCCTTCTGTTTGTTATTTTAGCCTGGTGATTAGTAAGAGTGTGGAACAGGAAGAAGAACAGGAAACAATAGGAGAAGGGTGAGTGGGACAGGCTGGGATTTTATATCCAGTTCTTCTTGCTCTTCTGAGCTGATAGGATGAGGTGTCTTTCTTCTGAGTAGTAAGTAGCCGGCCACTCTTCACCACTCCTGTTTTCTACCTTTGCTTTCCCATTGGTTAGGACTAAGAGCCTTTCTGTCTTTTCCATTCTCCTTCTGCAGTCCTACTAGAATTCAGTTACTCAACACCAGATGATGAACTAGGGTGCTGTGAGTAGTTCTCTCTGTCCTTATCTTCCTGAGTGCCTACTCCCTTGCTTTTGGGGTGGGGTGGGTTCTTGAACTCAGTACCTCATGTACTTTCTTAGATTTTTTTAGTTGTTTAAGGTTGTTTAGTGACCGCCTCATATCCACTTCTAGCTTTTTGCTGATTAGTTGGATATGAGTCTCCAGGAGGCTGTGGCTGCCTCAATCCTGATATCTCGGACTCCTGAGTATTTAGGATTACAAGCACAAGCCTTCTCCCTTGGTTTTGTACCCCAGTTGCTCCTCTAGCTCATGCTGTTCCTAGATCTCATTCTCCCCATCGTTGAGGAACAGATAGAACTGCTAATGTAGAAGCTAGTTGTCCTTCCTCAATGGAGTCTTCATCAGGGCACTGTCAGCTTCCACCCATCCCTCTTTCACTCGCCTGATATAGCCTCTGCCTTTCTTTAACTCATCCATTGAAAGACAACTACATTCAAGTTGTAAACAGATCCTATTTAACCAACACTAAAAGTAAACTAAAAGCTAACAGAAGCCCCAACATTTTTGCTCTACTAACATTAAGCAAGTTTTATATATTTTTTCTTCTTCAAAGAGTTGTTAAGTTAACACAGGATATAAAGACATATGATATTAATTTCTAGAATGTCTCTGGACTTGAAGAATTCAAAGTAGCCATCACTTCCATTCTGATGCAAGCCAGTTCTAAAGGGACGGTCTGATGTTCTGGAGTTCCCGTGGTGGAGGGAGGATAGAGTGTGGGAAAGTCACCATGGTTTTCCTAGGATGTCAGGGGGCTCAGTTTAACAATCCCATCAAAGAATCCCAGGTGGATTTCAGGAAGAGCAGTGGTTGAGAATGTTGGACCTGGAAACAAACAAGGGCAGCCAAATGAATAATTTAGCACATTTTTTTTGAACATAAAAGACTTGGAAGGCTGTCCTTGTGGGATGTAGTGCAATTCTTTCCAGTGCTGTCTCCTTTTAGACAAGACCCTGCCTTTGACCTTCTCTTTAACACACATAATATGTATCTTTGGCCTCAGAAGTGGAAGGCTATTTAATCTTGGGATGAAATTCTTTCCTCCCCTCCACCCCTCTTCTTTCCTTGACTTCTTCAGAAAGGCATGTGATCCTAAATTCAAGCAAGGGAAATTGATAATACCTGTCCTCACCAGCTAGCAATACAATGATTTCTCAGGACTTATATCATTTAGATAAGTGACTAGGCCTTAAGTAATGTTGATAGGATCCTAGTGATTTATGCTTGAGTGATATCTTCCCTGGCCACTCTAGGTAAAAGTCTCATACAAAAGATCATACATACCATTATCTGAAACTCACATTTCTAGTTAGAAGATGATTGTGTCTCTACTAGAACATATATAAACTCTTCAAGGGTTGTGGCTTTGCCTTATTCATGAGCACATCATCAATTAATATCATGGTGTACCTCCTCACAGAGCGGGCAACCAATTTATCTTGGCTGAATGGATACAAATGTATGAATGAGTCGCCTTGTGCTAATGAGTAATCCATGGAAATAGATAATAGTGTGTTTCAGTTCTTTCATGGAGTAGTCCTTGTACTCAAGATATATTTGGTTACACTTGGCAGGGAGCACATTAACCATGGCAGATAAGACAGTAAGCAAGACAAACATTGTTCCTTCATCTATGGAGCTTAGCATGTTGGAAGAAATGTAGGCAAAAATCAAGTGCTTTCAGTGAATGTTAATGGTACATCTTTTATTTGTTCTGGAGAAAAATAACTTGCAGGCTATTGAGTGTACCTTGGTAACTTTTTAAAAGAAACATAGATCTTTTGGGGGAGCATGTCAATTACAACTCGTTTTTTCCTGCAAATATTTACTTTCCCTGATAGCACAAGCAGCCTGGCAGGAGGCTTTGGAAGGCTGGTATGGGGCCCTATGTTTCAGGGTCATTCTATTTCCATTCACTTATAAAAGAGGAAGTAATGAGAGAAATCAAAATCTTCCTGGAAGTCCCCATGACATGTTGCCCAAAACTGTGACATGTGTTTATTTTCAGATGCACAAAGGCTGGGAACAAAAAGCTTAAGAACAAACAAACATGGACTATATTGGTGTGCGTGTGTGCATGCGTGCGTGTATGCTATCCTAGCACAAAGTCAAGCATTCCTTTGTAGGCAAAGGGAAGTTCTGAGTTGTTTACCATTGGGTAACTTGCAGTCTTCCCTAGAGGACCTACACCTTCATAAACTTGTTCAGATAGACTGAATTGGCTTGAACTTGGCTTAGAGATTTAAAATAAGTCTTCAGAAGTCTTCAGCTTAAATGTGGGCAAATAATTTGAATAAATATTTCTCAAAGATGATATACAAATGGCCAACAAGAATATGGTTGCAGGATGGGGGGAAGATGGCGCCATCACAATAGGGAGGCACCGCAACTTGCTCCAACCGAATAGAGCTGGGAACTCCAACACCCAACACCCCATCAAGAGACCAGCAAACCCAACAACCAGAACCAACAGAGAAACACAGGAAATGAAAAAGAACAAAGAAAGAAGAGCCTATAACCTTCACGGAGCCAGAAAATCTCCAGTGTACACCCCCCTCCCCGCCCCGGCTGACCCCGGCTCGAACAGGGCCAGGCTGGGAAAGGGGAACTGGCACAGGTAAACAGGACCGCAGACCATCAGCGACCAGAGAAGCAACAGCCGAAAAGTCATGCCACAAGTGCAGAGTCCAGACAGCAGGAGCTCCAAGGGCCCCAGACGGAGCGCAGACCAACCGAGACAGATGGCAGTGCGGGACTGGAGGCGCGGGACCAAAGGGCCGGGAACAGACGACAACAGCTGGGGAACCGGGTGGCGCAGATGGGGAGAGCTGGACGGGGAGAGCCAGGACCACCACCACCAAATGACCTATCACCACACCCCAGCACCCCAGCCCTGAAAAGCCCACAGCAGTGCGGGACACACACACAATCCAGGACCAGTAAGTTCCCCATTGCCCCCCACCCCAGGAGACCAGCTCTAGCAGAGACCCAAACCCTACAAAGAAGCTAGAGCTCCCTCCCTCCCCCTTCCTCCCCCGAGGGAACAAAAGAGCCCCATATCTTGCAGCTCTACCCTACAGCTTCTGGGAGCTAGCAGAGGTGGAGCAGCGCTCAACAAAGTGACCGGGAAACACCTTAGACAGGCATCCCCCAAAGCCCCAGCTGGGGAGCCTGAACCTGTCTGCACCAGCCCCCCCTTCCCACCCCCAACAGGGACCCGGGGTATGGTAGACATTGGAACGCCACCTGAGGTGCCCTGGTCCACATGGACTTTTTGAACAACAGTCACAGGCTTGCTGGTGTGCAATACCAGCCCAGCAGGGTCACCTGGGCCCGAGTACATGCCCCCCCCCCACAGCGGAGGCGTAGAGTCTGTGGGCACCAACCCACACCCAGACACTTGAACCTGCTGGGGTCCACGCATACTGCCCCCACAGTAGACTCACGAGAGGGCACAAGTACCCTCCAACAACTTGGGGCAGCATGCCCTCAAAGAAAGCACTAGAGCGCACATGCACGTGCCCCCTGGGGGACCAGCGTGGGTCAGCGAGCTAGCCCTCCCAGCTCCAGGAGATGCTCCTGCCCAACCCCCTGCGCACAAGTGGGCAAGCTGCCCCCTCAGCAGCAACACCTGCTTTGATAGGCGCACTCCGCACAGGTGGGCAGGGCCCCCCAGCAGCAGCACCCGCTCTGATAGGCGCACTCCACACTGGTGGGCGGGCCACCCCTCAACAGCAACACCTGCTCCGACAGGAGCAATTCACACAGGTGGGTGAGCCACCTCTCAGTGGCAATTCTCAATCTGAGAGGTGAGCTCTTTTGACCACAGAAGCTAGTGGGAAAAGAATCAAAGAAGCGAAAAGTCTCCACGCCACGCTGAATCAGCAACCCGCAAACTCCCATCAGGGACACACAAGGGTCAGCACAACATAGCGGCAGAGCACAGTCCTGCAGGGAAAAACACAGAAACTACCCACCCCCAAGTGCAGTGAGGGTGACCACCTGGCAACAACCGAGATGGTCATGCTCACCCATTGGGCAGTAAGGTTCAACAGCCAAACTCAAACCCAGAGCCAGAACACAAACAAGTCTCCACTGACGGGCCACCGGGAACCAGCACAAAGCCAAGCCAAGGTCGCCACCTACAGGTGCAGATCTCCAGATGTGCAAATCACAAAGAGATATTACAAATTTCATGAAAGGTCAAGCCAACTCGCCAGCTCCAAAAAGTAGTACGACTGAAGAGGAGATGGAGAATAAAAAAACAAATGAGACTAAGATAGAAGAAATGATCGAAAGCCTCAGGACCAAATTCAGAAAACAGATACAGGAGCTTAGAATGGAAGTCTCAAAAAATCTACAGGAAATCAAGAAAGAAATGGAAGCAAAAATGGATACAGTGTACTCCTCCGCTAAAGAAGACCTTAACATCCTAAGAAAGGAAATGCATGAAAAAATAGATACAAAACACAAATCTTTAAAAGAGGAAATCACCATGATGAGAGCTGATCTGGCAACCATAAACAGCTCACTGGCATCTATAAACACCACACTCAAAGCCACATCACAAAGAATTGATCATATCGAATCCCGAATCTCTCTTCTGGATGACGATGCAGCTGATAAGTACCAGAAGATTACCACAGTCCAAGAAACTGTCGAACTCCAGGGCAGACTAATCCAGGAGCTAGTGAACAAGGACAAGAGATATAATCTGCGTATAATTGGAATAGATGAAGGAGTGGAGTACCAGAGCAGAGGGCTACAACATATTTTCAATAGAGTTATTGCAGAAAACTTCCCCAATCTCGCAAGCGACCTCACCCAAGTAAAGGAAGCCTATAGGACGCCTGGCAGACCAGATCCTAGAAAATCCTTGCCAAGGCACATAATTATCAAGACCTCAGATCTCAAAAATAAAGAGCAAATTCTGAACGCAGCCAAAATGAAGAAATAGCTATATTACAATGGGAAAAAGATCAGAATCACAGCAGACCTCTCCACACAAACCTACAACGCATGAAAAGCATGGAAGAACACAATCCAAGCCCTCCAGGCCAACAATTGCCAACCCAGAATTAGATGTCCAGCAAAACTAGAATTCACCTTTGAGGGAAAAACCAGATCTTTCCATATCAAAGAGGATTTAAAGGAGTATGTGAATAAAAAACCAGCCTTACAGCAAATTCTAAGAGGGGAACCCCACTCAACAGAAAATGTACAGGACACGCAGACAAAAACAGAAAGAAACTACAATAGCAGAGCCCAACAGGAAGAGCAGCTCAATAAAGACAAGAAAAAAGGGAGAGGAAAAACAGCTTAACAGGAAAATGGAAGGAGAAAAAAACACACTTAACCATGATCTCTGTGACTATAAATGGTATAAACTCTCCGATAAAGAGGAGCAGACTAACAGAGTGGATCCGTAAACAAAAAGTTGATATCTGTTGTCTTCAAGAGACCCATCTTATAGCAAGGGACAAAAACAGGCTCCGAATGAAAGGATGGAGCAAGATCTTCCAAGCAAACGGACCTACCAAAATGGCAGGAGTAGCCATCCTGATTTCAGACAAGCTGGACTTCTCATTAAAATCAACTCAAAAAGACAAAGAAGGGCACTACATTTTAATACAAGGAAAAATCCAGAATCAAGACATCACAGCGATAAATTTATACTCACCAAACAAAAGAGGCTCTACATATGTCAAGCAAATTTTCATGGAACTACAGAACAAGATAGACCCAAACACAATCATAGTGGGAGACTTTAATACTCCACTCTCTCCAAGAGACAGATCCAACACCCAGAGGATTAGCAAGGGAGCTGAAGACCTAAGTAACACCCTATCCCAAATGGATCTGATAGATCTGTACAGAGTCTTTCACCCTACAGAGACCCAATACACATTCTTCTCAGCAGCCCATGGAACATACTCCAAAATAGATCATGTCATAGCCCATACAAAGAACCTCAGCAAATACAAAAGTATTGATGTCATCCCATGTATTATATCTGACCACAGTGGAATAAAGGTAACCCTCAATAACAAAGGATACGACAGAGGCTATACAAATACTTGGAGACTGAACCCCTCACTGTTATCGAACACTTGGGTCACAGACCAAATTAAGGATGAAATTAACAAATTAATAAGCCACAACAACAATGAAAATACATCACAAAGAAACCTATGGGACACTGCTAAGGCAGTGCTGAGGGGCAAGATCATTGCCCTCAGCACTCACATTAAAAGAATGGAAACAGAGCAGGTGAGTAACCTCACGATAAAACTAAAACATCTGGAGAAACATGAAGTGATTGAATCTAAAATGACTAGGAGGAGAGAGATCACAAAGATTAAAGAAGAGATAAATCTGATTGAAAATAGAAAGACCATTCAACAAATAAATAATACTAAAAGCTGGTTCTTTGAGAAAATGAATAAAATTGACAGACACCTCGCAAGACTTTCAAAAAAAAAGAAGAGACTCATATCCGTAAAATCAGGGACTCCACCGGAAAAATTACAACAAATACACACTATATTCAAACAATCATAAGGAACTATTTCCAGAACCTATACTCACTAAAAAACAATAATTTTACAGAAATGGATCAATTTTTAGAGAAGTATAAACTGCCCAAACTGAATCTAGAAGAAATAAATCAACTAAATAAACCAACAACTTACAGCCAGATACAAGGGGTAATCAAGAGTCTCCCAACAAAGGAAAGCCCAGGCCCAGATGGATTCACCAGTGAATTCTATAAAACCTTTAGTGAGGAGCTAATACCAATACTCCTCAAACTCTTCCGTGAAATAGAAACAGCTTTATAGAATGAGTCTGGGATTTCTCCCTCTAATATTATACTCATCCCTAAACCAGGCAAAGACCTAACCAAAAAAGAGAACTACAGACCAATATCACTAATGAACACAGACGCAAAACTCCTCAATAAAATATTAGCTAACAGGATCCAGAAACTGATCAAGAAAATTATGCATCATGACCAAATAGGCTTCATCCCACAGACACGAGGATGGTTCAACATCCGTAAATCAATCAACGTAATTCACCACATAAACAGAACTAAAATCAAGAATCACATTGTTATCTCAGTCGATGCCCATAAAGCCTTTGACAAAATACAACATCCATACTTATTAAAAGCTCTGGAGAGAACAGGAATAGATGGAACATTCCTTAAAACAATAAAAGCCATATACAACAGACCAACTGCTAATATCATATTAAATGGGAAGAAACTAAAATCATTCCCCCTAAACTCAGGAACAAGACAAGGATGCTCACTCTTCCTACTTCTTTTCAACATAGTGCTGGAATCCCTAGCCATAGCAATAAGGCAAGAGGAGGACATCAAAGGGATCCACATCGGCAAAGAAGAAATCAAACTATCCCTATTTGTAGATGACATGATCTTATATCTGAAGGACCCAAAAAACTCAGTCCCCAAACTCCTACACCTAATAAACCATTTTGGCAAAGTAGCAGGATACAAAATCAATCCACAAAAGTCAGCAGCTTTTCTGTACACCAGCAATGTACAAGCAGAAAAGGAAATTATGGAAATAATACCATTTACAATAGCTAAAAAAAGAATAAATTACCTAGGGATCAACCTAACTAAAGACGTGAAGGACCTATTTAATGAGAACTATAAAAATCTAATAAGGGAAATCAAAGAAGACACAAGGAGATGGAAAGACCTCCCATGCTCATGGGTAGGCAGAATCAATATAGTGAAAATGGCCATATTGCCCAAATTGTTAAACAAATTCAATGCAATCCCCATCAAGATCCCAGCTACATTCTTCACTGAAATAGAGAAAGCAACCCATAAATTTATATGGAACAGCAAAAGACGTAGAATAGCCAAAACAATTCTAGGCTATAAAAGCAGTGCAGGAGGTATCACAATACCAGATTTCAAGCTCTGTTATAGAGCCATCATAACAAAAACAGCCTGGTATTGGTATAAAAACAGACCTAAGACCAATGGAACAGAATTGAAGACCCAGAAATAAAACCGCACTCTTACAGTCAGCTGATATTCGACAAAGGAGCTAAAGACATACAAAGGAAAAAACATAGCCTCTTCAACTACTGGTTCTGGGAAAACTGGGTAGCCATATGTAGAAAACTCAAAGTAGACCCTAGCCTATCACCATGCACCAAGATCAACTCAATAATTCTATGCTCCTGCCATCCTCTTAGGCCAAGTAACAGAAATTTGTGATGATCATGGACTTCTTCTCTAGCCCGCTCCTTACAAAGCTTATTTTCCAGCTTATTTCATCTCTGTCTACCTGCTGCTGACCCTCACCCCCGTTCATTCCAGAGTTGCCTGTGGACTGAACCCTGGCTCACTTTTGTAACTGTGCCAATGTGTGTTCCCCAAATCCCTGGGGATGTTTCTCCTGTAGTAAGTTACTCTTCTAGAAAGTCTTCAGCTGCTACCCACACCCTACATGAGTCACAACAGAATCTGATTCACAGCTAGTGAAACCCTGAGGAGTAAAACTGTTATTAGTGAGAAAAAAAAAAACACGATTTAGCTCAGGAGCAATTAAGGAGGATTTGATTCCCTTTGTAATAAAAACCACACAATGTTGTTTTTAGGTTTTTTTTTCCTTTACATCTCAAACCTATATGTTTTGAGAAAATATGTTGGTGCTCAATTCTGGGAATGCAAGATGTGAGGAAGTACAGTTAAGGGGTGACTTGAGTTTATTTGAATGTCTGGGGGATAAGATAGTTAACTATCTTGAGAAAGAAAAGAAGGTTCCACTGTTGTTAAGATAGTTTGTCAGAGCCTGCCAATACGTTCAGAGTCTTACATTTTTGAGGCTTCATTAAAGGAGCTCTTGAAGTTTGAAGGTTTGTAGAATTCTGTCTTAGCTCTCCTGTTAGTTAGTGAATTAGTCCTCATTCTGGGTTCCCTGGGCCAAAATTTCAGGAAGGCCTGGGCTGGGCGGTTCTCACTGGATATCAAACACGTCTTGTAGTCAGATGTCTGTTGAGGACACAATGAGCGGCAAGGTTTATTGGACAGAACATGCAAGCAGGCTCCATGCACGGCTGGCAGCTGATGGATGCTACAACAAGTACACAGAAAAGCACTGATTCTTCATTTGGGTTGCCACTGTCCAAGGGGTACCTGCAAGTAGGAGAAAAGTCAGCATCTCGGCCTCCACTTTGCTTCACTGCTCTGCTCTGAGCCATTCTCTCTTGCTGTCACTGAGGGTTCCAGGCACAACAGTAAAATTCCCGTGACCAGAGTCATATCTCCTCCCTAGGCACTGTGGGCTTTCTTACAGAAACAAGGCCCTGATGTACCTATCCTGAGATTGGAGCACCATGCATCTGGCCACACATCCCAATTAGGACTACTACATTTTTCAGACTTCTCACTAATTGCTCCAATTCTTTCTGTATTTAAACCCAAAGCTCAGATCAGTACCCTGGATGTGTGCCTAAAGGCATAGTCTCTTGTTCCCCCCTGGCAGCCCGGCCATGATAACGTCTCCTTTGTTTGACTTTCACCACTACTTATCTCTTTAATTGAAATAGTGGAGCAAGTGGCCTAACCTGACATGGGGGAACCTTTGAGCCCTCTGATTTCTTCTTATGTGGTAACTAGAATCCCCCTGAGCAAACATTCCAACCCAAGCCAGGTGGAATCCGACTGACATTTTCCAGCCCAGCTTCAGAAGTGAGACAGAGACAGTGATGGTATTAGCTGATGCAGTGACAGGCCCGCCCACAGTCAAAGAGGAGGCTGAGACACCTAACACACGAAAGAAAGAGGATGAGATAATTGCAGCGATTTCAAAGAAACCCAGACTACTACCATCCTAGATCACAAGCCTTCAGATTTCCTTGAGCCCTTCTCTGGGGATTTGTCCCAAGCTCATGTCTAATCAGCTAGCATGTGAGATCCGCTTGACCATAGGCTTCTTCACAGTACCTCTTTGGCTTTTCATCCTCTTCTATACTTGGGGAAAAAATCACCATAGGTTCCACTTCTCCCTCTTTATATACTTGCTAGCTGATTTTTTTTTCCAAGTCAGTTAATAGATCCTAACTTGCACGTAGAATGTCTGCAGTAATTTTTTTTAATGTTTTACAAAGTAAAGGTCTAAAAACAATTAAATTCCTCTTTGCAATATCTTTCACTAGAGGACAGTACACATGAATCTTACAATACACACCATTTCAATCAAGAGTTTCTTTGGTGTTTACAGGCATCTAATTGTCCTTTTCTTTCATACAATAGAATGAAATTCCTTCTCAACAAAACTCCAGGGATAGTCATTTGGAAATAATGGTAGTGGGTTGGACCAGCCTTAGAAAAGAAAATCTATAGGGAGCTGCTTTAGTACCTAAGAAATTGCATTCTATCTAGCATTTTCAAGCCATGGGCCACTAATAGGTAAGTATCTTGAAAACATACTCTTGCTTTCAAAACTGAATAACCACCAGTAACTCATCAGCCAGGTGAGTACAGCTTTCTACCTTTCTGGGCCTCTCAGGTCAGCTTCAGTGTTATGCTCCTATGAATTGCTTAATAATAAACAAATAGGAACAACACTGGACCCTTTGTACTTCTGCTTGAGTCAGGATGCAAGAGTATCACTTCTGTGTGAGGCAGTTCTGAAGATGGGCCTTCTCAGTAAAAAGCAAATGTTTCTGGATCACCTGAGCAATTCCACAAATTATTTAAACTGTTATCCCAACACAAAGAAATGGTAAATCAAGGAGAAATAGCATGCCACTGAGGTGACAACAGGAATACAGAATTTAATTATGAACAAGCCAGGTGTGATGGTTCAGGTCTGTAATCCCAGTACTCAGGAGGTAGTGGTAGGAAGATCACAAGTTCCACATCAGCCTGGGCTACATATTGAGACTCTGTCTCAACGAACCAGGGACTGGAGATATAGCTCAGTGCTAGAATATTTGTCTAACATATTCAAGGCCCTTGGGTTCAATCCCCAGTACTGCAGAAAGAAATAAACATGGATTATTTTTAGAATTTAAAAGAGTTTATAGAGTAATTGGAATTGTAGAGATTGTAAATGTAAAAGCCTTTCTGTAGTACAATGGTATTTTATAGTAACTTTATATTACTGTTTTATGTGAGTTTTCTCTTATAGGAGTAATATAACAAGACAATAATGTACTTTGTATACAAATGAAAAAGGAATGGAGCCAGCTTTATATCTGCTCAAGGATTTTATCTGTTATCTTGTCTATAATTTAGAAACACTTCTATATGTAAGCTAGGTGCCAGGGGCTCACACCTATACTCCCAGCTGCACAGGAGGCTGAGAGACAGAGGATCAGAGTTCAAAGGCAGTCCAGGTAGAAAATCCAAGAGATTCCATATCCTGCAAAAAGTTGGACTGGAGGAATAGCTTAAGTGGTGGAGCACCAGTCAAACAAGTGTAAGACCCTGAATTCAAACCTCAGTACTAGCAAAAACACAAAAACCTAATCTTCCTTTAAAAAATTTCCACAAAAAATCAGTATGGATTGTTCTTATCTATTATGTAGGTATTTAGTTAGTATCTGAGGTACAGTCATGAGAAATTATATGCTGAAGGATAGTTTTAGCATTTCAATTCTAAATAAAGTCTGTACTCTCGAGATAGCTCTTACCCAGGCAGGCTTTAGCATTCCTTACCTTTGATCTACCTTAGAGGAATTGATTAATATAGTGCATGGCTAGGTAGAATAGTTTTTCATTGATCAAATGAAGGTTGTTGAACATGTGGATTTTCTAGAACCATTGTTTGGTTGCTTCCACTGTTGTGTCAACACATTACAGCCATGTATCAGTATCTGAAGAGAATCAGGAGTTGCCACCCCGTGTTCCCCTCTCCTTTCAGGCATTCCAAAATCCGCCATGTTCAAGTCTCAGGTAAGATGATGTGTTTGCATGTAACTTCATGATCCTAAACAGCTCCAACAAGGCCAACACTCTTTGTGTAGATTCACATGCTGATTTCCACATGTGCTTTCAAGGAATGTTCACCAGGGAATCTCTCCCAGTATGTATGTATGTATGTATGTATGTATGTATGTATGTATGTATGTATTTATTTATTTTTCTCCCAGTATTTAAAAAGACTTCATTGAGTTTACATAAAAAGTGTACAACTTTCATTGTGTTCATTAAAGAAACTTCTTAGAAAATTAATTATCAGCATATACCAAAGATATTTCTCAAACTTGCTGTTAGAGAAGAGGTTTATGAGCAAACTAACTTAAATATTCCTTACTTGATGCAGACTCTTTTTTTTTAAGGAAAACCAAAAGGAAGGTAAATAAATTACTATAAGATTACATTTAGTAAATAAAGACAAGTAGACAGCCTGGGAGATGGCTCCATGGTTGATAAGCAACTGTCAAGGTGGATAATCAGTTAGTGGATGTGTGTCAAGATCTTGGTAGAAAGAAAAAGGCTCATTTTCTCGTTTTGTTTTTTGCATTTTTATTGCTATTGTAAAGGTGATGTATAAAGGGTTATAGTTAAATTTATAGTACATTTCTTTTTGAACAGTGTCACCCTTTGGTCTCTCCCAGTTTTTCCCTCCCATCCCTACCCACAAGTTATATAGTTAGTTTTCAACATAGTGTCTAGTGAGTACCACTGCTGCATTTGTTCACCCTTTGTCCCACCATTTTTTGTGTCCCACTTGACCCTGCCAAAGACAGATACACAAAATAAAAATAAACCAAAACAGCAACTAAAACCCTTCTTGTTTCCATTTCCTGTAGCTCATTTTGATAAATATTATTTTATATGATCAGATACACACAGATATTGTGTCTTTGTGTTCCCCTCCTAAGATTATTCTTTTTGGTCTCACCCTGTACCATTAGTAAGGAAATGGAAAGACTTGGAAACAATTATATTAAGCAAAATAAGACAGACCCAGAGAAACATGGGTTGCCTGTTTTCCCTCATTTGTGGTAGCTAGAATGTGTCTATAAATCTACAAGTAAACACAGGATGATAAAAAGAAACACAGTGGGACATGATAAATGATAAAGGGCTCATTTTCTTTGAGTAGTATGAAGACACAATTGAAGAGGGTGTGTGCAGTTTGGAAGTGTAGTTCTCAGGACTAGCCACAGGGGGAGCATTTCCTACTCTGAGAACCACAGGGTCATAGGAAAGGAGCTGGTGCTTAAACCCAAAGAAGGGAGTTACATGGAAGGTCCTCAGTGGCAGGATATGGCAGCATCTGTGCAAGGGAGAGAGTCAGTGGATGTGGTCCCAACTCCATTCCTTGCTATGTGCCCTCCAATCTCCTTTTGGCTAAATTCAACTTAAACTGGAAGACCAGGGAGCTCATATCTGCAGCCCATATAGCAGCTCTGGGACTCAGGGAGAAGGAGAGTGTAGGCTGTAAAACTGGGGAGGGGGCAATGATCTGGCATAGGAAATTTCCTAGAAAGAACTCTTGAACTCATTAAAGGCGATCACAAAATAGCTTATGCAATTGATCAGGAATGGTAATTACTTCTTGAATGGAGTAGCTTAATCACATTACACCATAACATTCTGCCTACATTCGGGGATAATTTTCTTTCACAGTATGTATAACAGAAACTCGTTTGATCTTGCTTTTATTGTAATTCACCACCTGGTACGAAATTTACTGTTTAATTTACTTCATGGTCATGGTGGCTACCAGGAAGAGGTTATCTTTTTTGGATATTTCATGGCTGGGAAGGGTTAAATTAGGGTAGGTAAACTTGCCTTGTCATTCTCCCTTGTCAAACTTATCATCATTCATAATTATATGTTTGTAAGTAATTATCTTCTAGCCACCCCACCCAGTGACTGAAATCTATGAGATTCAATGCATGTAACTCTCTAACCTGCCTAGCAGGAGGTCACACAAATAGTAGGTGCCCATTTCTTATTTGCCAAATGAAATGCATGAATGTTCTGGCTGTCTTCCAGAAATGCAACATTAGTGAAGCATGGCTTCTGGAATAAGAAATAATTAAGTTTGAATCTTGTTTATACTTAAAAGACTGTGGTCTTAGCAAATGACAATCTCTCGAAGCTTTAATTTTCTGCTTTATGCAATGCAGATCATAAAGCTTACTCATTGTCAGGTGCTAGTGGTTCATGACTGTAATCCTAGCTACTTAGGAGGCTGTGATCTGAGGATTGCAGTTTGAAGCTAGCTCAGGCAGGAAAGCCCATGAGACGCTTACCTTCTGGCAAAGAGAAGTAGAGATTTGGCTCAAGTGGTAGAGCACTAGCTTTGAGCAAAAGAGCTTAGGAACAGTGTGTAGGCCTTGAGTTCAAGTCCCAGGTCTGGCACAAAAAACCAACAACAACAAAATTTACTTATTGATTTGTTAAACTTTAAGTCCAATACATTGTCATGTGCCTAACAGGGTTGTTTATGAAGCATGCAGCCAGCTGGGAAGCAGAATGACACCTGCTGGTCCCCATTTGCCTATTGCTAAGTTACATAAAGGAATATTTACAGCAGAGGATGTGGGGAGATAATGTGTGACTCCTTTCAAATGAATAATGCTCATTTTAAAAAAGTCTCAAAGGAGCAACTAGGAGCTTTGCATGTGTTGTGGTTTGAATATGACTCAGGCTCATGTGTTAAAGGCTTGGTTCTGCTGGCACCATTTTGGAAGTTTCTGGAAATTTCAGGAGATGGGGGCCTTAGCTGGAAGAAATGATCTAGCACTGGGGTTATGTCCTTGTGGGTTGTGTTTTGCCCCAGAGGGGCTTTCTGGTGACCATGTGGTGAACAGCTCTGTTCTTTTTTTTTTTTTTTTTGGCCAGTCCTGGGCCTTGGACTCAGGGCCTGAGCACTGTCCCTGGCTTCCTTTTTGCTCAAGGCTAGCACTCTGCCACTTGAGCCACAGCGCCACTTCTGGCCATTTTCTGTATATGTGGTGCTGGGGAATCGAACCCAGGGCCTCATGTATACGAGGCAAGCTCTCTCGCCACTAGGCCATATCCCCAGCCTGAACAGCTCTGTTCTATCACACACTTCCACCATGAGGCTCTGCCTCACTACTGGCCTGGAGTCATGGACTGAAACTATGAGCCAAAACCCAAACCAAAACTTGTCTTCTTCTAAACTTCTTCTCTCTTGGATATTTTGCATCAGCCATGAACAGAACAGGAGGGTTTCTGAAGTTTTAAGGGATTTACTTGTATTTTTTCAATGAATAAGTTTTCCCCTCCCCCGCCTTTTATTTTTTCCATTGGATACAAAGTTTGATGTAGGTATACATTGGGGAATGATTAAAGCAATGAACACTTATTACCATATTATACATTATTTTTGTAATGAGAATAATTAAGATCTACTCTCCTAACAATTTTCAAGTATCCAATAAATTATTGGCTTTCATTATGCTGTAAATACATTTCTAGAACTTAATCCGCCCATCTAGCTGAAACTTTGTTCCTGGTGTCTGGCCATTCTTTCCTCCCACACCCTCAGTTACCACCAGATTCCAGTGAATTCAAGACTTTTGTTTCAGATGCCAGAAGAACCGTTTCAGTAGTGGAAATCCCAGGCCAATCACATTTTTAAAGGTCTCAAGAGTCCTTCAAAACCACTTTTTAGTTATTTGTCATCTGTGCTTTGGGGGATGGAATCTTGATTAATTCCAGTTTCCATGCCAGTTATTGGGTTAGAAATGGGTGTAGGACACATTTTGGGCCAATAAAAATGTGAGGATAGTCTCTTGCCAGCTCCCAGGAGAAGACAACCTTTTTCCTATTGTGAAAATCAGGATGGAACATCTCAACGTCCTGTCTTTGGGCTGAGAAATGGAGCTGTGATGTTTGAAGTTGCAGTCACTGTCTGTCTGCCATAATGTGTCAAGGCTGAGGGGGAAGTTGACATTCAAAGAATGTCAACTAAGACTCTGGAGAAAGACCCTGGTTCTTGATGACATTGTAGATAAACTACATCAGTGCCTTTTGCTCTGTTGTAGATCAAACCTCTTCATTATTTAAGACATTTAGAACTGACTTTTCTATTATTTTCATTAAGGAAATCATCAAAGTATAGGACATGTTAAGCCGAGAAAAAATAAATTTCTCCACTCATTTTGTACATATAAACGTCCAAATATAGCCAGGTGCTGGTGGCTGACACCTAGAATCCTAGCTAATCAGGAAGCTGAGATCTGAGGACTGAAGTCAGTAGCCAGCCTAGGCAGAAAAGTTCATGAGATTCTTTATCTTCAACTAACCACCAGAAAACCAGACGTGGAGCTGTGGTGCTAAGTGGTGGAGCACTAGCCTTGAGCACAAAAGCTCAGGGACAGTGCCCAGGCCGTGAGTTCAAGCCTTAGACTGACAAAAACAGAAAACAAAACTCAAAACTGCCAGAGATGTTTTTGTTAAATCACTATTTTTTATAGTCACCTAAGTGACAAAATCTTATTTGTTCCTGTCATATGTAGAGACCTCAAAGAGGTCCCTGGTATCTTGGGACATTCGATTTCATCAGTATAGGCTTTAGAAGTGAATGCTGATGTACAGAGGTTTTCCTTTGAGGTGTGTTCCTCCAAGAGGTGAATGGGAATGGAGAATTCAGAAAAACAATTTCCTTCTTAGGGACAGTCAGAAAAACTCTCAGTCGCACAGCTTCTGATATAGCTAGAAAAACAGAAGGAAGACTAGATTGTAGCTCCTGAGCCATATTATGATTAAAGAAGTACATCAAATGTATAAGTTTAGTTGACTTTTGAAAGTAACGGATCATGTGACTTACTTATAGGCATATGAATCCCTCTCCCAGACAATATGAGATAAGATTAGGCATTGACTATTTGTCCACAACTGTATAGATGGACAAATAATGTAGCTAGTCTGCAGACTTTACTGGATTGAGCACCCGGCAAGTGCTGTATCTGATTCCTAATCTGGGAACCAATCTTTCACCCTTAGTTTTTGTTGACAGACTATTTTCTGACTCACTGGATAAACCAAGTGTATTTCTGGTCCCTTTGTTACTGCCTAGAGAAGACATAATGACAGGTCATTATGTCTTGATAGGTTCAAGCCCCATGCTATGTTGAAAGGAAATCTGGGCAACTGGGATGCAGCAAGACCTGGTCCTGTCAAACGCAGTATTCTCCTTAGAACTGCAGAAGGGAAATGCCTTTCAAAGCTCCTACATTTCACTGCCATCTTCCTCCCTCCACTCAGCAGCCACCTCTGGAAACGTTACAAGGCTTCCTGTCTGTGCTTCTTGAGGGAGCCCCCTTTTCCTTTATGAATCTCTCTTCCTTCTTCCTAACATGGCAGTGTGATTTGTTTTCACTTGCACCAAAATTTGGTGCTCATTTACTACTTTGCAGTTATTTGCAATTACCGCTAAGCTCATTTTGGTCTTGTCTGACATTTGAATAAAACTCAGCATTCTAATAACCAGGATTTCCTCTAGATTTCTACTTTACTTGAAATTTGTCTTTTACCATGGGGTTTCTAGGAATGACAGCACAACTGAACTCCTTTATCTTTATCTTTTTTCTTTTTTTAAAGCTGTAGTTTCTAGTACTTTGTGATAGTTATTCTTATCATGGTGACAAGATTAAAGAGAGTTTTAAAAAGGAAATATTTGGCTGTGTGCAAGTGGCTCATTCTTATAATCCTAGTTATTTAGGAGGCTGAGATCTGAGCATCAAACTTTGAAACCAGCCCAAGGCAGTAAAGTCTGTGAGACACTTACCTCCAATTAATCACTAAAAAGCCATAACTAGAGCTGTGGCTCAAGTGCTAATGTGCCAGCCTTGAATAGAAAAGGCTAAGTAAGGGACATGCCCAGGCCCTGAGTTCAAGCCCCAGTACTGACACAAGAAAGAAGAAAAAAGAAGAGGAGGAGGAGGAAGAAATTGAAGAAGGAAGGAAGAAAACCTGATGTTGGTCCATGATTTTAGAGGCTTTGGTTCATGGTTGGCTGCTTCATTGTTTTGGGGTCATGGTGCAGTAGAGCATCATGGGAGGAGGGACATAGTACAATGGCAAATGGTATTCCAGGAAGAGTGGTATCCAGGAAGAAAAGTAAAGGACAAAGAAGGGACCTAGGCACATAATATAGTCTTCAAGAACATGTGCTGAGACTTAGCTCCTTCAACTAAGTTCCACCTCATCATTTCTACCAACTCCTAATATTATGAAATTATATTCACATTATGAATTTATCAAGGGGTTAATTCATTGATTACACCAGAATCCTTGGGATCCAATGACTTCCAAGTGTCCAAACCAAACCCCCAAACACAGGATATTTTAGGGGCCTCCAATTGAAATCATTAGGCAATCCAATTGAGTTTCCTCAGGCTTCATTGGAGTCTTATGAAATTTCCACAAAAAATGCAGACATCTGGGCATGTAACATGCAAGTCACATTCCCAGGAGGTTCTGTTATGCATTGCAGTTTGAAGAGTAGAGACCTAGCACTAGAGCTTCATCTGTGATTGCTTTCTGCTGTTCCCTCAAAGACCTTATGTCCCTCTGGATTGTTTTCTTTCTCTGTATAGATAGAAAATGTAGGAGAAATGATAAAGTTACATGAACTCCCATAGACCACAGGACCCTGATCTTCCTCATTCATTTACTTAGCAAGGGAAGAATTTAAAACTCAGCTCTTTACCCCTTGGAAATTAGCACACATGCATTCTAAGGCAGTTCAGTAACAAGTAGTTTTTCCTGTTTATTTTTGAAGCTGCATTTTTTATTTGTTTGTTTTTAAATTTACCTTACTGTTGTTTTAGAAATGACATACAGCATGGTTACCTTAACATATAACAGGTGATAAGTACATTTCCTTTCATATAGTGTCATTGGCTCCTTCAGTCTCTCGTTGCCTGGTATAGGATTACTAAAACCCAGGGCAAATGACACACTGAAAATATAGGCTCAAATAGAATGTCTTGAGAGGTTTCAACATTTCCATTTTTCCTCATCTTCCCACAGAGGCAGGAGAGGCTTGGCATTGTCTTCTATAAGGTAAGCACAATTGTCTGCAGGCTTGTAAGGTGAGTCACATCTGGGTCTTTAAAGATTTCAAAGGATTTCCTCACATTTGATGGGCTTTGTGGGTGGATCTGATGCACGAAGGAGAAGGAATAGTTATGGAATAGGCCCAAAAGCCAACTTTAAACTGTAAGCCTTTCCCATGACCTGTGCCCCCAAAATAGTAGCTCCTTGCTGGCGATCATCTGAAGCCTCAATCTGACCCTGCCCATGAATGTTTGGCATGTGGAAAATGGTCCAGCTGCCATAGCAAGGCAGATAAAGAAATATCCCAGTGTTCATGGACTTCTCTCAGACCTCTGTGTTTCTGTCCAGTAATCATAGTTTTGAAACACTTGATAAAATCCACAAACTTGCCAATAATAGCTCATTTCATCATAAGCTGGGCTGGATTTGCAGAGCAGCAGGGGGTGAAGGTTGTTCCTTCAGGGAACGTTCGTGGGGTGCTGGCTGTCCACTTAGGAGGACAGATTCCCCTTTCCCCAAACCAAAGGACTGGTCCTCACAGTGTGTGAGGCCTGGGCAAAGGAGGACTTCCCATTCTTTCCAGGAGTTTTCCTTTGCCTTCCTTTGCTTTGAAGGTCCTGTTGATCATCTCTGTCTGTCCTTCTGTCCTTGGATTTCTTAAAGCTTTCTGTTAAGTCACTGAGTTTCTTCCCTTGATGCCTTTAAATCTTCCTTCCTCTTCTTAAATCTCCTCCACAATGCAAAAGACTGCTCAAGACTTCTCCTGCATTGGAATGCTAAAAGACTTTAACTTAAGAAAGAAAATGATACCTGAGGTTTTCTCTTTGAATTGGGAAATTGAGAGAGGCAATGTGGAGTTTGTTTAGATGACCTGATCTCAGGAAATCAGACAGAAGCCAGACTAGTTCATGTTGAAAAACATAATACTGTTGTATTGCCAGAATCACAGGGAAATTCAAGGAAAAAATTTGCCTAGTGTAGTGTACACAGATATTTACTAACTGAAAAAAAATTAAAAGTCTATGGGAAGGTCCTAAGGATGGGAAGTGAGGGAAATGAGGGCCTTCACGGAGCCAGATTGGGGTGGAGAAAATGTTCAAGAGCCAAGTGTTCTACCACTGAGCAACATACTCAGTCCAAAATGCACTTAGATGTCATCAAGTTTTCTTTCTTGAAAAATGAGTTTGGGGGCTGGGTTCCCATGAGATGAAAGCTGTCCTTACACAAATATCAAATGCCCTATGTGGGTCAGGCAAGGTACTGGATTCTCAGGATACAATGATGTGGATTCTGTTTTCATGATGTCATTTGGAAGGGTAGTCCTATTCATGAATCATTAAATATGCAAATACAGCTGAGATCTGTGCTGTGGAGCAGAGGTCTATGGGACATGGAAGCCAATTGGGGAGCGGTGATGACATCATCATGGCTATTAGGTGACCACTGGACTGAGCTCAGAGTAACAAAAGAAGGAGGAAAAAGCATGTGCTAGGCCTTGTAGAGGTCTGGGGTACAGTGAGCAGAGGCACTGGAGTAAGGACTGGCGCTGGAACAAGGAAGAGAGGAGAAGCTCTAGGGTGAGCCTTGCCTGTAGATACTGTCAAGGATTTCAGTCTTCAACATACTGGCATCCAGGAACCATTGAACCATTTTAATTGTTGGTGATGCTGATGGAAATGATAGGTGACATTTTGAGATTTGTGTTGAAGATGGCTGTTCTGGCTACAATGCGATTGGAGGTGAGTGAGGAATACAGATTCTAGGTAGGAAAGAGCAGGCAGAAAGGTAAGAAATTATGGAAGCTTGGGCTGAATTGGTGGCAGTGATGGGATGAAGAATGTTCAAGTTGAAATCAGGTCCAAATGTGGTGATACATACCTGCAACCCCAGTACTTGAGAGGCTAATCATGAGTTCAAGGCTAGTCTAGTTGCCTACTGAGACCCTGTCTCTAAAAACAAACAGGGGCCAGTGGCTCAATGCTTGTAATCCTAGCTACTCAGCTGGTTAAGATCTGAGGTTGAGGTATGAGGCCAGCCCAGGTAGTAAGGACCTTGAAAATTTTTTCTCTAGTAATCCAGCAAAAAGCTGGAAATGGAGGTGTGGCTCACATGGTAGAATGCTAGACTTGAGTGGAAAAAGCTAAGGGCTCTGAGTTCAAGCCCTAGTACTGGCCCCCAAACAGACAACCAAACAAACAAGACAAACCAAAAGTTAAAATCAACAGAGCTTGATGTTTGCACATGCCTTATTACCTTCAAGTGTAAACCTGACTGAAGGTAGCAAGAGGGAGCAATAATTAGGCTCAGTAACATTTCTCTAAACAAACAACCTCAGTCCCAGATCCCAACAGCTTTTTCCCAGCCCTTGTGCATCTTTAGCATGGGCAGGCACTGAACATAAAGCATGAGGCACCCAGGTTATTTTTAGCGAGTTATAGGAAACAGCTAACACTCTCATTTCAGTTCTTCTCATTAAAACCCAGAGGCTAACCTCACACAGTTCTTGCTGCTAATGTCTGCAAACTTCTCTTTTACCAGATAATTGACAAGAGCCCCCACAAAAGTCTTCTCAGCGTTTCTGCCGAAATTGAGGAAACATTAGGTTTGACACTACCATCATGTTTGCCAAGGCAGCAAAAAATCCCAGCCGGCAAAGCTTCAAGTGTGATGAAGCAGAACAGGGAGGACAGCGCAGAATGACTGATCACTTCAGGGTCTTCTGGGGAGATTTCTCCGGGATGCATTTTTCCATGATCTCTGAAGCAAAAGTAGGAAATAGCTACTTTGGGAACCAGCCATAGTGATGAAGGTCAAGATTCCCTCCTCTTTTTTTTTCTTTTCTGTCTTCAATTGTTTTTTGGAGTTAAAATTGCTTTTTAATAATTTCTTTTTGTTACTAGAGTACTTTTAGATTCCATAAATTAAAATGAAGAGCTTGGGTGTGGTGGCATATGCCTGTAGTCTTAGCTACTTGGGATATGGAGATATGAGGTTCCTGGTATGAGGCTGGTCTGGGCAAAAGCACAAGACCCTGTCTGAAAAAATAACTAAGGCAAAAAGGGCTTGGAGATGTGGCTCAAGTGATACAGTGCGCACCTTGCAAACATGAGGCCCCAAGGTTACACACCACATACACACACGTGCATGTGTGCATAGCCAGTGTCTGACTTATCATTGAGCTAATGACATGACCTCTCCAGGACCTCCACCATTTCACCAGGAGAAAGTTATTTCAACTCCTCCAGCTCAACAAGTCTCTCACCTATCCCATTCTGGTACCTCTCACAGCACTGGGCCTATAGGTTTCTGTTGGGCTAAATTTCTACGTCTCCTTTGGGGAGATGCCAAGCCTTTAATTGTGGGGGACACTTGGACTCCCCGCCGGTGGGAGGGCAGAGCGTGTCCCGGTTGGGGCTAAGCTGAGATGAAGTAGGGTTGTGGAAACCACCCGTCCCAAGCCCCCCTTACGTTTAAGAGCAGACACTGGACATGGAGATTTCGGGGGAGCCGTCTGATGGACTACTGATTTCCAAAAGTTTATTCAGGGGAGGGGTTTATATAACAGTAATGACGAGGGAGGGGGAGGGACTGACCAGGTGCTAATGATAGGCTGATGAGCATGTCCATCACGGTGATGTCACGGAACTTCCCCAGAGGCGGAGACCACAGTCCTCCAAGGACTGTTCCCTGGCTCAGGTGGGTGCCATCAGAAGACATGTGCTCACAGAGGAGAGGCGGAGCTGGTTCCAGACCCAGGGAGAAGGTGGGAGTGGCTAGCAGCCAACAGTCCCAGGTCTTAAAGGTATAGCCATCCCCTACAGGTTTCCACTTATATTAGGAATGTCCTAATATCTTTTCCTTAAGTCGATTCATTTGCTTACCTAAGTTTTTTTTTTTTAATTTGCTTATGAAAAGTTGGCAATGTGAAGTCATGGAATTGATGTGCTAATGTATTTTGTAACACATGTAAATAAGCACATAATTAAAATACATCTGTTTCTTATGTCTATAATAAAATCATCCTGTATGCCATCATGATGCTATGTAGACCCAGCCCTCAGAAACTCAATGTGAGCGGATTCTAAACTCTCCTTGCTGTGCTAACAGCTGTTCTTCACATCTGGCCTTTTCTACCCAGGCTTATTTCCCAGATCTTCCTAAAATAAAACCTAAGGATTGGCCAAGTCAATCTTCTTGTGGCTCCATGTAGAGACTCTGTATGCTGTTGCTTCCATAATAAGGAAAGAGAAATTCTGACCTTCTCTGAGAAAGAACAAGTTGGGAAAGCACATGGTTGGGTGAACAAACTACCTTTGACCATTAGGACAAGATAACCATTAAGTTGAACAGCTGCTTAGTGAATATACATACACACACACACACACACACACACACACACACACACATATGAGACACAAAGAAGAAAAGGAGGAGGGGAAAGAGGAGAGAGGGCCTTGAGAGACATACTAAGAAGGATATGATGATGAAGGATGTAGGAAATGAGAGGGAGATGTATGTTTAGGCAGGTGCTAAGATTTCCAGCCTGGGTGTTTGAAAGGGTGCTATTCTCAGAGGTGGAAGTCAGGGAAAAGGATGCAATTTGGGGAAACATGAGATTCTTTTGGAACTGTATTTCTTGGTGTTGGTGTGCACAGTGACTGGGTATGAAACAGTGATATTTAAATTCTTTCCTGATCTTACTTGCTTACTTCTCTGAGTCTCTTCTCTGACTATAAGATGTATTTCCTGCTGTGGCTTGATTATCCATCAATAGAAGGTGGTGTCCATGAACACACTTTGTAAATGTCTTCTCAGATATAAATATTTATGTCCAGGAAAAAGCAATGTGTAAACAGCAGAGTCATCATTATGCTTAGCTTCCAAATAGGCAGAGAGTATAGCTCCTTTGCCTTACTACAGAGTACTCAGCAAAGATCTCTCTGCAGAATTGCCAGTATCACTGCCTGACCTCTGACAGGATTAATTTCTATTGCATTACTTTGCTACTCAACATCCCCAGTCAAGAACCACCACACATTTGTATTTTCTCAAAATCCTTGTAAATCTTTTATTCAATCCTACTTGTCAAGGTAGATATGACATACATTTTCAAGCAGAATTGGGAGGCCTATCAGGTCAGATATCTTGATATTCATTAGTGAAATGAGTGGGGCTCAAAACATGTAGGTAGATTATAAATCTCCCACTAACAGACAGCTGTGGTATGCTGTAAGTGGTATACCAGTTGTCCTACTTATGCTTAGGTAGACCTAAGGTAGACCTTATCAGTTCAGATGTGGGTCTTTGAAGGTCTTGAAATGTGTTTTTAGAATGGAATACACCCACCACTGTGAGCTAATCATTGGAGGTAAACATGAAGATTTGTCTTTTAGTGATTACATATTTATTTTAGTTATGACTAGTATCTTTGGCAACTCATTATGGTTTTCTGCTTAAGACACTGACACATTATTTTCTTTAAAAGCATGTTTATTTAGGCAAAAGTGAGTTGATTTAAAGAAAAAAAAGAGTATTTTAAAGTGTAACAGAATATGGGAAAAGAGAACACTAGTGTTAGAATGAATGTAGTTTGAGAAACCTCATAACTTGGACTCTACTTTGGTAAAGAAGTAGGAAGAAAAGATATAGTTATCATGGTTTGAGATTTCCTATAGACAAAGCCTTCCCAATAAAGTCATCCCATCATAGTAGCTTTCCTCTCAAGAAGGTTAGTCTCGGGGCTGGGGATCTGGCCTAGTGGCAAGAGTGCCTGCCTCATATACATGAGGCCCTGGGTTTGATTCCCCAGCACCACATATACAGAAAATGGCCAGAAGTGGCGCTGTGGCTCAAGTGGCAGAGTGCTAGCCTTGAGCAAAAAGAAGCCAGGGACAGTGCTCAGGCCCTGAGTCCAAGCCCCAGGACTGGCCAAAAAAAAAAAAAAAGGTTAGTCTCTAAAATGGCAAATAATCCTAGGAGACTGTGGTTTAATTTTATTTTTTGTTGGTTGTGAGATTTGAATTCAGGGTCTGAGCATGGTCACTGAGCTTTCCCCCCGCCCCCCTCAATGCTAGCACTCTATCACTTTGAGCCACAGCTCTCCTTCCAGGTTTTAGGTGGTTAATTGAAAATACTCTCATACTCTTTCCTGCCCGGGCTGGCTTTGAATCAAGATCCTCAGATCTCAGCTGCCTAAATATCTAGGATTACTGGCATGAGCCACTAGTGTCTGGCTGTTTTATTTTATTGTTTTATCTTTTTCTATTTGTTTTGGTGATGCAGAGTGAATCTTTGCACACATTAAGCCCATGCGTTATCCATTGAGTTGCATTATTGCCCAAGCAAATTTCTAAATGTTCCTTTAATACTCTGACCAGGAAGGAGAGAGTAACCTTAGAAGCTGCTGTGGGATGAAGAGTAATGGATGCCAAAATTGTTCACCAACCTCACTGTTTTGTTGAGGTCATAAGGCGAGACTTGGAGTTTAACACCTGGGTTACTAATATCTGACTGCTTCCTGAGAAGTGAACTGAACACACATGACTGGAAGGTTTAGTTTTAATGTGATGATAAAGACAACTTGTGACATTCTTTGCATATAGATTCTGTAAATCCTATCACAGTGCCATGTGCCTATACACAAGTGCTCCACAAATAGTTAAACAAAAGAATGAGTGGCTGTGAAAATTAGGCAATACTTTTTATTTGTAGTTATACATGAAGGGATAGAACTCAGGTTTGGAAATCTATACAACCGGGTTCATGTCCTATTTCTGCCACTGATTCATTGGGTAAATCACTCAATCTCTTGATTCTTATTAAATGGTGCTAGCCAGTGGTGTGCTGGTAAGCATTTTACCGCTGGTTGTACAGGCTAAGAAATAAAATCTTGCTTTTTAATGCTTGCTGATTTCCCTGGGATAGATACTCTCATCAAGTTAACAACTGCTTGAACAGCTAGCTTGAGAAATGATGACTGATTTGCAAATCCACTGTGATGAGCCCCCAGGTGCAGTTCTCCATAGGCAGTAATGATGCCAACTTTATTGGGGTTGGTTGTGATTCCTGGAGTACTTGCTGCCTGCTAAGCATTGAGCTCTTAGATTATCTCATTTTTTTTCTCATAACATTAATATAAAGTTGACATTGTTATCACTCCTATATCAGGGATAAAGAAATGTAATGGGTCTAAAATATGTAGGTAGATTAGAAATATCACACCTGTGTCATACCATAAGAGGTATAGCAATTGTCCTATTTATGCAGGTCTTTGAAAGTCTTGAAATTAGTTGCCCATAAGAGAGATTAAGGAATGGGTGTGCATGGATGGATGTACAGCTAGCCCCTGAACTGTTCACTAGGCTGTTTCCTTTATTCTTTTTTATGGTATATTTTAATTTTTACTTATTTTTATTAGTAGTACCTATAAAAAGGGTTTTTCTGGTGATTGTTCTTTGATCAAATTTGCTGCCTCTATTACTCTTTTTTCTTTTTAAAAGTTTGTTATTTTTAGGTAGCCATACAAAGGAGGTGCCATTTAACAAAGCAGTTTATGAATATAATGCATCATGATAAATGTCCCTACTTTCAACATTCTCATTCATCCCTCCCAATCTACCTCTTTCCTTACTTTTCTTAATTTTGTAGGATATACATTGAATTATTGACTGCATCCTCCACCCCTTTCTCCTCTTCATTTGTCTATCCTCCACCCCTTGACCCCACCCTACCTCTTTCAAATACTTATTTCCTGGTGTTTGAACTTTGACTTGGCCTTTCTAAGGAATGGTACTATTTGAGTTCTCCCCTGAATCTACCATCTGTCAGATAATACATTTGAGGAATAGGATAAGTCCACATACAGCATCTAGCATATATAGATGCTTAAAAAATACAAGTTTCCACTTCTGTCTTTCATTTCTTTAAAAAAGACATTAGCAGAAAAATGCCTTAAACCATATCCCAAATGTCCATGGAAGGGCCTACCTATGGAACAGAACAGCTCAGAAACATTTATTTTTGAAAACAAACCTTATGTTTTAGGGGAAGAAATACAAATGACACAAGAAATTTTGAATATATGAAAAAAACTCTCTGTAGTTCAAATATTTGAGAAATCCAATTGCCTTTTATTTTGACCAATTTAGCAAACCAATAGCTTCAAACATATATGGGAGTTCTCTCTTTGAGAGGACACACTCCACTCCAGCAAATGGCAAGCCAATGGGTATTCCCAATAATTTGACATCCAGTTCTTCATTAAGTATGGAAAATTGGTACTTGTACACTGTTATGTATTTTCTGTTCTGGGACTTCCATGGGCTTCCTCAGAGATAGGGACATAAGTTGGTGTGGAGGAAATTGGGTGTGGATGTTGTCTGAGCAAATGGGAAACCTTGTCCAGAACTATTCACCACCCACATGCTCCAGCCTGGAAAGTCAGGTGCTTGCTTGATGGGAAATGGCCATATTGAATCCACCTGTCTTGGCCAATGAGGCTTAAGAAGTAATGAGATGGAGACTGCTGGATTCCATTTTCATTCTTTCTCTTTTTGTGTTGGTGTAAATTAAATTGAACATAGTGAGAAAATGGAGATACAGGAAGAAAATATATCTTTCTTCCTGCTCTTTGATGTTGTCTCTCATCTGAGTACATAGCCCAGAAATACCTCCCTTCCAGCTTCATTTTAATCAAGGTAAACAATACCCTTATCGCTTAAAAGTCTTTTCTCTGTGGATATTGCTATTTGCAGTTGATAATTAAAATAAATTTCCTAATTCATGTGGAAGAGCATAACTGTTAGGAATTGTGGCTTTCAAAAATCCAATGGATGTGTAAGAAAGCTTTCTTTCTGATTGATGCAAGGAATTCAAAATTCTGATTTCAGCTGATGGAAGTCTTTAGCTTCAGGAAGTCTTTACCTACATAGCTGGAAGCACCTTGGTTCATGCTTGGTGGCAGGTGCACCTGACTTTGCTTCTCTAAGATTCTTTTATACTTCCTGTGAGAATGCATTTTGTCCTCAGACCAGCTGACTGCCAACTTCTAGGCATCATGTGTGAACAAGACAATGCCTGGTAGAAGAAGAGACATTGGCCTTTCCTGTGGGTCTTTAGAGAAGTGAGGAGAGATGATTTGGGAGGCAGGGAACAATATCTACTTCTATGTCCCTAGCCATGGAGACTGTTGCTGTGGTCATCATGGGCTATCTTTGGAGTGGGATGTGTTTAGGGAAACCTACTGCAACCAATGACCAGCCACTACTTACACTTTTCTCATGTTTCCTTTGCCTGGCAATGTTTCATGGACTCTGAGAAGCTTGTTTGGATCTGATTTTTTTTCTTTCCTTTCTCACTTGACTTAAGTCTTAAGGTCTCTTGTGGCTGTTGAGTGCTTATTTCATTCTACCAGTTGTATTTCGTTTTATTTTATTTTAAGGAAGCTGGCCCTTTGTTTTGGAGGGCTTATTCCTAACCCCATTTTAAAAGAAGAGTTTTCTCAAAAAAAACATGGCACCGATTTCTTCACAGGAAAAATAATGCTAGGCAAACATCCTGTTGTTTTCATCCATTTTACTTCTGTCTGTTCTGCTTGACCATACTTTGATGTTCACAAAGAAGACACACAATACTCCTATAGGAGTGTCTTCATCTATTTTCTTCTGCCATAACAGAATGCCACAGACAGGGCAATTTATAAATGATAAAAATGGATTTGGCTTGTAGTTCTGAAGGCCTGAAGAGTCCAAGAGCACACAACCAGCACCTAGCAGGGAGGGCCCTTCAAGCTGCTTCATAGCATAGTGGAAAGGCAAGTGAGTATGTATAAAGAGAGAGGGGGAGAGGGAGCAATGGAAAGAGGGAGAGATGGGGAGAGAGAGAGAGGGTGAGAGAGAGAAGAGGAGAGGAAAAGAGGTAAAGAGGAAGGGAGGGGGAGAGAGAGAAAGGGAGAGACAGAAGAGGGAGAGGGAAAAGAAGAAGATAAAGCAGGGAACAGGGAGAAGAGGAGACAGACACACAGACAGAGACAGTGAATCAGAGAGAGAAGGTAAGGGCTAACCCACTTCCAAGATAATAGCATTAATCCAATCCTGGGGCCAGAGCCTTACACTAAGCTCCCTTCAGACATTCTCCCTGTGTACCACCACAAAGCAAACCACGTTCCCCACGTTCCAACATGAGCTTTAGAGAGAACATTCAAACAACAGCAAGAAGATACCTGTAGTTTTTGTTGTTGCTTTTTGTTTTTTATTTTTTGTCTGTTGTGAGGCTTGAACTCAGAGCCTGGGTGCTGTCACTGAGCTTTTTTGCTTAAGGCGAGTACTCTACTGAGCCACCACACCTCTTCTGGTTTTCTGATGCTTAACTGGAGGCAAGAGTCTCATGAACTTTTCTGCCTGGACTGGCTTGAAACTGTGCTCCTCAGACCTCAGCCTCCTGAGTAGCTAGGATTACAGGCGTGAGCTACCAGCCTCTAGCTTTGATTTCAGACTTTTAACCTAGACCTATGAGAAATAAATGTATCTCATTTAAGCCACCCACTCTATGGTATTTTGTTATGGCAATTCTAGCAGATAACCCAGTGGTGAGACTAAAATGGAAGACCATTTTTGGAACTGGGGACTGTTTGCTTGGGTGCTACAGCTGACATGCGTCTCTTCTTGCATGCAGCACCCATGTAAATCTGTGTGTTGTCTATGGAAGGCAGAAGAGAAAGGCTGAAAACAAAACAAAAAGAGCAGCTGGGAAGGAACTGAATCAAACTCAGCTTGAGGGCTGGCCTGGTGCTGGCCCTTCCAGTTACTTGGGCCAAGAAATCTCTTTATTGCTGATTGAGTTTCCATTAGCACAATCCAAAGGCCCAACAGATAGAATGGTTTATGCTTTGTGTTTACAGACTGAGAAGAAGCTGTCCTTAAGATATTTTAGTAAATAGGTCTCTGTGTTTTATAAGTCTAGGTTCCTCAAGGCAAGTAAGTTTTATTGTCCCCTAAAGGAAGGGAAATGAATCCTTTGTGTTTTGAGGGTTGGAAAGAAAACTAGCCTAATTTCAAGCATTGATTTGCAGGGTGAAGTTGCAGGCCTGGCAGAAAGCAATGCTTTAGGAATTCTCTGGAGGCTGAGACTGTGCTTACTTGGAGACACAATCGAAGAGGTGTGGGGATGCTGAAGGACTGGACAAGTTATTGCATGAAAAGGATTGGATCATTAGGGTAACTGAGGCTGGGGCCAGTGTGCAGAGTGGCCCATCTAGATAACAGTTCAGTGAGCAAGTTTTTCTGGGTGTGGGTAAGCTGTATAGCGCATAGGGGGCAGGGTGAGTGGGTTTTGTTGATACACAGATTCCCAGCCCACACACCAAAGTCACTGAATCAGAATCCTTGGTTGCACCACCTAAAGACAAGCATTTCAAGAGGTTATTTGGTGTTGCTTAGGCGAGTACCACTTGAGAATGCATGATACATAGTGTGAGCAGGTTAAGACAGAGAGCAATTCCCTAGCCAGGTGGCTGAAAACAGGTAGCCAGATAGCCCAGGGTCAAGATTCTATTCCTTCCAGAAATAGCATGCCACCAGCCATCACTTTGAGTCTATACTCATGAGACAGGCTGGTTAAAGATCCTGGGTCAGGACAGATGTTAAAGTAGTTTAGTATCTGGTGTTAGGACCACCTTTCATGGTGACAAGTGACCCTAGTACTTCTCCTAACCCATTAGACTGTCCTGCCAGCTTTGATGGTGGGAGACATAGGGAAATGGTATATGGCCCCCAGTACCATGAGAGCTCCTTAGAACTGTGGGTGGGGGAGTCATATGGATCATGTGATAGTATCATCACAGAGAGTACCTGGCCATTGTCACATACACTCATCTCTTGTCACCAGGGCAGAGATCTTAACCACCATGTTTTATGCATAAAGCCAGGAGCACAGAGTAATCAAGACATCTCAAAGGTCAGGCAGCAGGGAGATGAGAAGCACCCAGTTTTTTCTCTGATCCTGAGAGGCCAAGATCAGTGCTCAGGGTCATCCTGGGCTGCAGACCCTCAGGTGACCCACCTGCTTCTAGCATTACTTAAATTTTGAGTGCTATTTTTTTTTAACCAGAAAGAGCAATGCAACCCCAACACTTGGAAAGGAGCCTTTAGCAAGAATACAGGCTGGAACTGGAGAACTGGGTCTGTTCTGCTGTCATCCACCTGGAAATCTTGGCTTGTTTCCTGATTTTCTGTGGGCCTCTTTCCTCATCTGGTTGATTCAGGGAGGGTTTCATTCATGCAAGCATTATCATCTAGGACTTCTAACTTTACTGTTGGTGTTTGCTTGCCAGTATAAGCATTTGTAATATAAGATCAGCTTGGAAAGGCCTTAATGTAATTGTCATACACTTTCATCTTGATGGCTCTTAGATCTTTTTGTCTAAGAGCATTTATCTCATGTGGTAAGCACTGCTTATATTTACCATCTCAGTGAAATTAAAGTCTACACTCACCATTTAGTTCGTGGATATATTAAATCAGGTGCTTATTGTACAAAGGGACTAGCCAATAAATTTCTTCTTTAGTAGTGGAATTGTAACTCAGAGCTTTGTGTCTGTTAGGCAGGTGCATTAGCAACTGAGCCACACCCCTAGACTGCCTTCTCATAGTTTTGTTTAGTTTGAGAGACCCCTTCAAGAGAATAGAAGTTTACAGTTTGTTGTGATTGGGATTTTGTGAAGAAATTCTGTACTTTTTTTTTTAAGGAAAGAGATACACACAGAGATGTATTTTACTCCAAAATAATTTTCTCTTCCTGTTGGAGTTGATATAGCAGCTAACAGAAAAGATGTACTACCTAAGAATACTCACTCAATGTAAGTATTTATATGTAAGTATTTATAATTTCCAAAGCCCCAATTATTTCTCCTTATATGGACTAGTTTTTATTCATGGCTTGCAATCCTGTGAAACATCTTGTCATCCTCAAACTGGACCACTCTAGTGATTTCCATAACGATTGGTTTAAAGTAATTTTAGTTCATTACTCTATTTTTATGGCTAATTTATCTGCATTCTAAGATATCCACTTACAAGGAAAGCAAATAAAAGGTATGGGAAACATTGGGAATGAGTTATTATGACAAAGGATTGTTTGGAACACATCGAATGGCACCAGTAACTGTTGTTTCTAGGCAGGGGAACTTAAAGCTGGGAAACTCTCCTCATCCTTACTCCTAAAGAATAACAATTGCATTCCCTAAGAAAAAAACATGACATTTCTAACGAAATCACATACATGTGCACCAGTGATGGGGTAAGCAGAAAAGAGACAGGGTCAGCTTCCTTCATGTCACGTGACTATAGAGGCTGGGGTCTACTGATGAGTAGATTGTTCTGTGTAGCTCCCAGCTGTCTGCCCCTGGCATCTGGCACAGACACAATCTTGGAATGGGAGAAGAATAATGGCTAGATCTTCCCTTGGCTGTCCATACTTTCCTAGGGGAAGTGCCTGTGGAGGCTCAGGGTAGGTCCGTCTGCCCCTGCTCTCCCTGGCAGCTGTCCTTACACGCTAGGGTGTCTCAGAAGGACTTGAGTTGCAGAGATTGTCGCAATGCTGAGTTTAGCTCCTATTTTCAGATGTTCTGATTCAGTAGATTTCTGGGAATGAAAAAAACAGAACCCAAACCTGTATGTCAACAAGATGTAGAGGCGTGCGCGTGTGTGTATGTGTGCTAAGTTTAATGGGTAGATAAGAAGGTATTCAGAGTACTTGCCTAAGAGTTTATGGAGACTCCTATCTAAAGCCCACACTTGTGGTGGGGATGGGAGGAGGGTCCTACACACAACTTCAATTGTATCACCAATCAACACTGGAAGATGTGTCCATAACTGCAAATGCATATTAGAAACCTTTTTCATTGGTGAAATGAGTTCCAAGGCAGATGGGTTGGAACTATCATACAAGCAGCCCATTCTGCATAAGCTCATAGACAAGCTTTAGGCTTAGGCTCAGCCATAACACCTGCTAATTCAGATGCACATCTTTGAGGTTCTTTGTACACAGAATAGAGATGATCCTGGAGTCCTGATTAATCTGTACTAACAGCGGGCATCTGCGAACCAGCTCAGTATCATTATCATGCTGGCCAAAGAATGTACAAAATTATCTACTTTGGTAGCTGTGGTTGCCTTCACAATTTGCTGTAGATTTATTACTTGTAAATAAAGAGTGCTATAGTCTCTATCTACAGTGGAGAGAATTCCCCCTCCTCCAAAACTAATAGGTGAGATGGGGGCTGCAGAACAGGGTGAACAGTGGATAATGTGAGGAAGTGAGGTCAACTGATGAGAAAGAGGCAGAAAACAAAGACTGTGCTTTAAAAAGAGGTAAAAAGGGAGAGAAATAGAAATAAAAATTGCATTCTGTGTTAATTGAAAAGAACCCAGACAACTTTCTTATAATTCTTTCTTGCAAAATAAAATCTAGTTGGTGAACTCCCCTAGAGAATAAGCATTTCTGGTTAGGGTATTTTAAATGCTAACGACCTGCTCATGTGCATATTAAACCTAATGGAATGACATCTTGCAGGAATTCAGGTCAAAATGCACCAGTTCTTAGGAAATTCTTTTTTTGGATATGCCCCCCAAGCACAGGCAACAAAAGCTAAAGTAGACACATTGGATTGCAACAAACTAAAAAGCTTCCATGTTGTAAAAGAACCATCAACAAAGGATTGAGAGAACTCTTAGAGTCAGAGAACGTATTTGCAAGCCATGTATTCAGTAGGTTAATATCCAAATGCATAATGATCTCAATACCATAATTCCCCATTTTAAAACTGGACAAAGGAGATATATATATGTATATATATATATATATATATATTCCCCCAAAACAGCATGTAACTGTTTAGCCTCACTAATTACCAAGAAAATGTAAGCTAAGCTGACAAGTTAAGATGTCATCTTACTCTAGTCTCCTTTCCCTATGTTTTTATCCTGAATTCAACCATTTCTCATTACTTTCACCTCTACTGATGAAATTCAAGACAAAATACTATCATCTCTTACATGCTGCATTTCTGCAATAACCCCACTCCTTAATCTCCTCTCTTTTACTGTATATTCTAAACACATTAGCACAATAGCTGGAATTGAATAGTAAGGTGACACCTTCATAGAATAAATCACATGAGCCCATGCCTTTGAAAAGACTTCATTGCCTTAAAACTTTTCTTTAAAAATTGGCATAATTTTCTGGGTGCCAGTGGCTCCTACCTAGAATCCTAGCTACTCCGGAGGCTGAGATCTGAGGATTGCTGTTTGAAGTTAGACCTGGCAGGAAAGCCTGTGAAACTCTTATCTCCAATTAACTATCAAAAAAGCTGGAGCTGTGACTCAAGTGATAGATAGCCGTGAGGACAAAAGCTTAGGGACAATACCCAGGCCCTGAGTTCAAGCCCCAGGACCAGCACCAAAAAAAAAAAATTGGCATAGTTTCAGGTTTACAGAAAAGTTGTGAAGATACTATATTGTTCCTACTGTCTTTCACCTAGCTTCCTCTAATGTTAATGCCCTATAAAACTAAAGTTGTTTCATATTTCTATAACAAAATACCTGAGGCTGGGTACCTTGTAAGTAGGGAGACTGATTTGACTCATGATTATGGTAGCTGGATGGTACAAACAGCATGGGGGTGCTGCAGAGGTCTCTCTTGACAACACAGGGAAAATGTAGAAAAGGGACAGCAGTTTGCAGAAGAGACCAAGTGTGTGTATGGCACCTTTTATATCAAGATGCTTTGATGAGAACTGACTCACTTCTAAAATGTTCCTATACTTTAATGTCATATAATATGTATTCACATGTATAAAATGTATAATGATCATATAAGGGAAAGTAGAATCATTTCCATGGGTTACAAACCTTCAAGCTTCTCTCTTCTGATTATTTTGAAGTCTATAACATTGCTGTAGATCATGGTCACCCCCTGTGCTGTAGAATTGTAGGACTTATTCTTCCTAATCAACTGGACAACCCAGGTTCCATTTGGTTGGCTTTCTATCACACAAATAAAAAAAGTAGAGTACATTCTATAGCACACCTAATCAATACTAATGAAAACTGTCACGATCATGAGAAGCCTAAATTAACCCATGAGCCATTCATCCAGCCAGCCAACCCAACCAACAAGCAAGCCAACACTCAAACAGCCAGCCAACCAACCAACAAACCAAAGACTGAGGAACTGACTGGAGAGGCTCAAGAGATGTGAAGACTAAATGTTCTGGTTTGGGGCTAGAGCAGAAAATGGATGTTAGGGAAAGCATTTGTAATATCCTAATAAGAGCTATGTTGAGTTCTTAGCTTTGATGAATGTGCTATGATTACTATTATGGTTTGTATATGGTTTGTCCCCCAATGGTTCATGTGTTCATCACCTTCCTGTTGCTGGGACAAAATATCTGGCATAAGCCAACTTAAAGGAGGACTTTGGCTCATAGTTTCAGAGGCTCAATCCATGTTTAGTTGGTTACATGGTTACCGGGTGACCTGCCTTTGATGTGTCTGGGCTACGGTTAGGTAGTACACCCTGGCCCAGAGCATGATGGTAAGAGAGCAAAGCTGCTCACCTCAGGGTGGTCAGGAAGCAGAAAGTGAGAGCTTTTATTTATTTATTTTTTTTTTTGCCTTAGTGATCTACCACTTATTATACAGCTCCATTTCAGCTTTTTAGTGGTTAATTGGGGTCTAGTTTTGAACTGCAATCTTCAGATCTCAGCCTCCTGAGTAGCTAGGATTATAGATATGAAGCACTGATGATGCCTAACTGAGAGTCTCATTTTTAAAGGCTTGATAATCTCCCCCCTCTCTTTTCTCTGTCTGTATGAATCATAGTTTATAAATGCATTTGTCCACTGATGGATATTAAGCTGCTTCCATTGTTCAACTGCTATGAATGATGGTACAGCAGACACAGGAGCACAGCTATCGCTACTGATTTCATATCTTCTGTTTTAGTACCAAGAAGATTACAGCGACATAGAAGGATAATGTTACTTTTTTTTTCATAGTCTCCATACTGTTTTCTACAATGGTGGTACTATTCGCATTCCCACCAACAATGTGTGAAGTTCCCTTTTCCCTGTATGCCAACATTTGTTATCTTTTGTTTTGATAACAACCATGCCAGTCATGCTAGTCCAACTGCCTTGTGGTGATATCTCATTGTGCTTTATAATTTTCATTTTCCTGATGATTGTTGAGGCTGATTAGTTGTGCATGTACCTGTTGGTCATTCAGATATTTTATTTTGAGAAATATCTATTCAGTTCTTTTGCCTATTTTGAGGTTAGGTTTTTATTTGCTTTTTGTTTAGCTGCTCTTATACCTTGAGTGTTAACCTTTCATAAAGGTATAATTTACAAATAGTTTCTCGCACTCCGAGGGTATCCCCTTACTTTGCCAATTGTTTCCATTACTGTGCAGAAGTTTTCTACTTCAATGTAGTTCCTACTTAATTATTTTGCTTTTGTTGCTTGACTTTTGGTGTGATATCATTAAAATAAATCCATTGCCTAGGATAATTTCAAGAAAAATTCCCTTTATAACTTCCTCTGGGAGTTTTATGGTTTCATGTCTTATAATTATAGTTTTCATTAATTTGAGTTGATACTTGTGTATGCTAAAAGAAAGGAGTAATCTTTAGCACATGTATAGCCAACTTTTCCATTTATTTATTTTGTTTTTCAAAAATTGTTATTATAAAGGTGATATACAGAGGGGGTATAGTTACCTAAATCAGGTAATAAGTACATTTCCTTTTGGCTAATATCACCCCTTCCCTCAGTCTCTTCCAGTTTTTCCCTTCTGTCCCCACTCACAGGTTGTACAGTTCATGTTCAATATAGTATCCAGGAAGAACCACTGCTGCATTTGTTCACCTTTTATCCCTCCATTTCTATAATTTTTCCATTTATTAAATTTTTATTTTTTCTTCATTGTGTTTTTTGATGTTCAAGTCAAAAGTTAGTTGGATAGCTATTGCTAGGTTTATATCTGTATTTCCCATTCTATTCCATTAGTTTGTGTGTCAGTCTTTATGCTGGTAACACACTGTTTGATAACTGTAGCTTACAAAATCAACATACAGAAGTCAGGCCCAGTTCTTTACACCAATGATGTGATCTGGCTAAGAAACAAGTTAGTAAATCAATCTAATTTGTGAGCATACAAAATTAACATACTTAGGAATAAACTTAATCCAGGGAGTAAAAGATCTACCTAGACACTGAAAATGATAAGATATCTTTTGTCCATAGTTAATATGGAATGGAAATATACCTTGTGTCTGTGGTTTGGAAGAATTTATTACCGTTAGTTCTCTACACTACCCAAAGGGTCCCACAAGCTCAGTGTCATTGCCACCAAAATTCCAATGGCATTTTTTTCATAGAAACAGAAAATGAAAATTCTAAAATTCATCTAGAATCACAGAAGACACTAAATAGTAATGTAATCTTGAGAGAGGAAACAAACCTGAAGCCTTATACTTCCTGATTTCATATTATACTGCGGATTTCATTTTTTATTAATGTTCTTGAAGAATACCAATGAGGAATTAGCAAACAAGACTCAGAAGAGAGCTGAGTTGAGCTCTGGTTCTTAAGTACCCACAAAAAGATATACGGAAATTAAAACATGGTTGTTTTTAAGAAGAAATTGTTGTCATGCTTTATGTGGGAGTGTTAAGCATTAGATTTTCAAGTTCTTGCGGGACCTGTGGTCATATATTTCAGAGTTTTTGGTAGAGTTTGTAGCTGACACATTTGACTCGACAAAGGGTCTTTTATTGGCTCTTCAATAAAGGATTCTTCTTGTGGAAGCATATTCTTGTCCTACTGTGGTTTGAATCAACCCTTTTAAAATTGACTCTGATGAATTGTGGGAATCCCAGAAATTGCAAGAGCGAGGCAGGAGCAGATGTTTCTGGCAAAGAACCTGTTTAGCCCTTAGGTCACACATGCAGGCATCTGTCTATTCTGTGTCCCTTCTGGAAGTCAGTGCTGGTTTCCTAGAAGGTACCTAAATGAAGCAAGTTGGTCCACACAACTGCTGTAAACAGCATTTGTGGTTCTTTGGGGCTTTGTGCAGCTTTTTAGCAAGTTTGTTACTGGTGATGTGAACTTTTGCAGATGTGTATTGGTTGGACATGAACATATGCTTGCATCTTGATATTAAGTTCCAGGACTTTGTAAACATGCATTCCACATTGACATAGCATGACTTCTGACTTGCAAACATGGCCATTCTGGCAGCAAGACAAAAACACATCTGCTCATAGATGCACAGCTTTTAAAGCCATAGATCCAGTGCTAACGTTGGAAAGAGGAAGTCTCCTGCTTCAGAGCATTGCCAGCGTGGTTGCTGTGGACTCCTCCTGAGACCGAGGAGAGAATGGGATTAACTACTAAAGATGTTCCCCCTTCTGAGAAGAAAGCATCCTGCAAGTTGGCTCACACATCCTTGGTTCAGTAGTAGAACCCCAGGTCTCACCACTGGAAATGTAGACTTAGGGGCTCTGAAGAGGACTCATAATCTTTTTTTTTTGGCCAGTCCTGGGCCTTGGACTCAGGGCCTGAGCACTGTCCCTGGCTTCTTTTTGCTCAAGGATAGCACTCTGCGACTTGAGCCACAGCGCCACTTCTGGCCGTTTTCTGTATATGTGGTGCTGGGGAATCGAACCCAGGGCCTCATGTATACGATGCAAGCGCTCTTGCCACTAGGCCATATCCCCAGCCCTCATAATCTTTATTAGTAGGTTTTAATAAGTATTTCCAACTCCCTACACCAGGTGATAGAGATGTTGTGATCTTCTAGCCATCTTTTTTTTTCTTTATTTCTTTTTTGTGCTTCTTTTTTTTTTTTTTTTTAACCTGTGGATTGAACTCAGGGTCTTGCACATCAAGTACTCTACCACTTGAATCATGTGCCCAGCTCTTTTGTCTGTTTTGTTTTTGTTGTTGCTGAGATAGGGTGTCATTGACTTCCTGGCTATCTGGCCTCAAACCTACAGTCTTCCTGCCTCTGCCTCCTCAACAGCTCGAATTAGGTGTGTGTTACCACAGGCAGCTTTAAAAGCTTGGAGAAGATCCTTTTCTAGTGTACCTATCAGAACACAAGGAAAAATGGAGCTGAAATCTTTTCTTCTTTTACTGCCCAAAACAGAAAGAATACTGTTCTTATTCTTAGCTCTCAGGAAAAGAAAAAGTCTGCACAAAATAGTGAAGGAAAAAAAAGTAGGGGTTTGAGGAAAAGTAGCAATAGCTGTCAAATTTCAAAAAACACAGTCCTGGGAATGGGTCATTATCTATCCAAATCCATTGTGTTGAGATGCTTGAAAGGCATTGTCTCCAATACCATTTTTCTAACTTCGTCTTTCAATGCAGTTATTAAACACTCAATTTCCAACTCATTTCTGCTCTTCTGTTCAATTTGTCACCTGATTCAAGAGCTATATGACAATCAATTTTGTCCCAATCTTTTCTGCAGCTCCTCACCTGGTAATGAAGTAATCAAAAGATTCAGGATTTTACCTTCAAGCATATTTCATTTTATATTTTAGATGAGTTTCAGGAAACTGTCTTGTATGCAGCATGACCTTAATAAATAATGGTTGGGTGGATGAGTGAACAGTTGGGCTGAATCTGATTATTGCATATATACACAAGGTGTTGGATACAGATCAAATCCTATTTGCAGCAGAGTGATTCTTAAAGGAAACTTAGGGTGGATGAATGCTTTTGAAAAGTGATGGGTTTTTGTTGCTGTTTGTTTGGTTCAGGAGAACAATTATTTCTTAATGTGTCCTCTTAAACCTCTCATTTTAAAATCATTTTAAATTATAAAATAAATTGCATACTTGGATCACAGAGTTCCCTCACACCTTACATCCAGGTATTTATGTTTCTGAACTCATGTGAGAAGAAGTTGCAAATGGCCACTTTTCCTTTGCTGTGACAATATATACCTGACACAAACAACTTAAAAAGAGGAAAGGTTTACTTTGGCTCATGGTTTTAGAGGTTTCATTCCATAGTTGCTTGGCCCATGCTTTGTATATCATGGTGGGGGCTACACAGAGGACTGACCACTCAAGGAAGCTGGAAGGAGAGAGGGAGGGGAAAAGAGAGAGAAAGAGAGGAGGAGGAGGAGGAAGGAAGAGAGAAGGAGACAAGGAGAGACAAAAAAGGAGGGAGAGAAATAAAAAGAGTTAGGGAGAAAATGAGGAGGGGGTTCCTAATATCCTTTCAGGACACACTTCCAATGACCTAACTTCCTCCCACTAGGCCTCACCTTCTAAAGGGTCACTACTCCCACGCGCCCCCCCCCCCCACCCCGGTGCCAGAGGCTAGAGATGAATCTTTACACACGTGGGCCCTTAGGAGATATTCCAGGTCCAAACTAGAGTACTTCCTACTTCCATGTATACTTGCTAAAAACAGAAAGTTCTTTGGGTAACTAGAATACAGCCTGCATGTTAAGAAGATAACATCAATCTAATTGGGTTCCCTGGTATCTATAGGATTTTTTGAAATTGCATGGTGGTGCCTGCCATTCCTGTCATTTACTGATGATCTTATATCTCATTCAAGATCACCTGCTGCATTGAGTTGTCTCTTTCAACCCAGAGCCATCTTCCATAGTCTGGACAATTTCAAAGAATACAGGCCAGTCACTTGAGTTTCTCTCTGTTGGCATCTGTCTGATGTTTCCTCATGACTTCTGTACTCATGCATTCTAAGTACTGACAAAGAAGATTTCAGCCTGTGGAACCACATGCATGGAGAGTCCATTTCCTTAAAGGCATAGACATTTAGGTAAACACAAACCTCCCTCAACCCCAATGACATAATACAATTCAAGAATAAATTTAGGATTTATTTATTTTTTTAAATTACATTTTTATTAAATAGCTGCTGTTAGGGATGACCTGAAAACTGGAGTAACTAAATGGAAGTTTTAGTGTTAAAATTATAACAGCTTCTAAACGCTGGTGATGACTCCATGCTAGAGGGCTGCACCCCCACCCGTGAGACTAGTTTCTTGTAGTTTGACATTTAAAAATGTAGGGAGCACTTGTTCATCTCTATACCTGGGTAAAAATCATGGTAACGGACAGTAAAAAATGATCATAGTCATAGACTATAGAAATAACCATAATAGTAGTAGAAATGCCATGGTAACTGTTGGGTTGGTTTACTTATGATTGAGTACTGGATTGTTTTAGCCCGCTCAAGCCAGCTTAGTGGTAATGGGGAAACATGGTCGCAATTGTTAAAATAAAGTTAGTACTAGGTCAGCCTGACCACAAGATTCTGCTTCTGTAAACGGTTTGCTTAACCCATTTGTGACTTGCTCTACCCCCTGCATTAACCCCCTGCATCAGTGCTTTGTGACCACCTGTTGTCAATTCCTGATATCGAGGCCAGTTCCTGATATCAAAGCCAAAATAGATAAGTGAAAGGGTAGATCGCCAATAGAAATAGGACAAGACTTGCTTGCTAAATGCCATCCAATCAAGTATCTGCAAGTTGGAAATACCCTGCCCCTGTTGTAATCACAATAAAAACCCTGCCTATCTGAGAGTCAGGACTCTTAATCCAGATCCACTGTGTCAGTGACGGTTGGGAGTCCAGGCTCCAGCTTACAATAAAGACTCTCCTGCGTTTGCATTGGTATAGGCTCCTTGGTGGTCTTTGGGGATAGGCATAACACTGCAACAAAGGGTTTCCATTCAACATGTCAATTTATGCTTACAATGTATCTTGGTTAGTGTCACCCCTTCCATTAATCTCCCTCCCCTTCCTCCCCACTGGTCCTCTCAAGTTGCGTATTAACAGGGTGGCTATCATCCAGCACCAACCATCTTGTCCTGTCTCCACCCACAGCTTTCGAAATCTTTTTTTTTTTTTTTGCCAGTCCTGGGCCTCGAACTCAGGTCCTGAGCACTGTTCCTGGCTTCTTTTTGCTCAAGGCTAGCACTCTGCCACTTGAGCCACAGCACCACTTGTGGCTTTTTCTATCTATGCGGTGCTGCGGAATCGACCCCAGGGCTTCATGTATCCAAGGCAGGCACTCTACCACTAGGCCATATTCCCAGCCCGGCTTCCGGAATCTTTAAACATCAGATTTCAAAACTCCCACATGAAAGTGGGTCCCTTCGGGTTTTGTCATTTTCTCTTTAAACTTCTTTTTTTTCTTTTTAATTCCCAAAGATATTTGCATACATTTTCTCCAAAGCTTTTTTTTTTTTTGGTCGGGTTTTAAGATAGGAACAATCACAAAGCACTCCAAATCCTGACTAAATAAACACGACGAGGTTCTAACAGTATCACTGAGGATCACTGTGGCCCATTTTTAATTCAGAAGGCGCCAACCTCACGCTGGAAGAGGAATCCCCAAACCAGGGGGCACAGCACCCAGAGAGTCCTTGGCACTCCTCGAGTTCCTGAACCGGCCCTGCTTAGAAGGGTCAGAAGGAGCCACCCGCGGGTCCAGCCAGCCTCTCGGTGGCTGCTGAAGGTGCAGAGACATTTCCCGTTTTCCCTTCCCCTGGGGAATCCCGATCCACACTTCCGGGGCCCCGGGATCAGGTGAGCCCGGCGGCGGTGCCCTTGGGACGCGCGCAGGTTGCCTCCACTTCGCCCTGGCCGCCGGCCCCGCCTCGCCCGGTGTGGGCGGGGACCCAGGTGCCGGCGCCCAGGTGCGCGGGGCGCGGGGCGCGGGGCTGCAGCTCCGCTCGGCACCCGACAGCGGGCGCCGCAGCCGCAGCTCGCGGGCCGCCGAGCGAGCGGAGCGCCTCGGTGAGTTGGGGCAGCTCCTGACGCTCGGCCCTGCTCGCTCGGCAGCGGCAGCTCCGCCCGTCCGCTCGCTCTCGGGGTTCCCCCAGTTCCGGGAGCCGACGGGCGCCGTGGGAGCGGACCCACCCTCCGGCGGGCGAGGAGCGTGGAAAGCCAAAACCGGCGGGGAGCGCACTGGAGACCCCCGCGCGCCGCGCGCCCGGGCACCATGCGACCCGCCGCGCCTCCCCGCGGGCCCGGGGCTGCGCTCTCGGCTCGCTGAGCCCCAGCGCTCGGGCTCCCAGGCGCACGCGGACAGTGGAGGCGACACGTCGTCCAGCCGCGGGGACACGGACTAGACTCCCCTCCTGCCCCCAAGAGGTGGCCGCTCCTCGGTTCCCGGGGCTTCTCCAAGCTCGGCCATGAATCTGGCGCAAGCTGGGCGGTAGGAGAAATTCCGGAGCTGGAGGGCGAGGGCGTCAAGCAATTTGGTTGCTAAGGTAATTGTAGTTGTGGCAAAATAAATAAAAATAAAATATATATTCCCCCGTAAGAAGCGATCGGGAGGGAGATGATGTGAGACAGCCCCGCACCCCTCGCGTCCCCCGCCCTTCGGAGGTGTTGATTTCATCTCGCGGGTGTGGGCGCGGGTCCGTTTCAGATGCGTGACAGGTGCGGGTGCTTGCCTGCAGCTGGGACCGCCGGTGGAGGGGATCTTACATAATAAGGCTTGGGGCAAGCTGGCGAGCGGACTTGTGTGGGATGGGCGCAGGTCTGCAGAGGGATCGCTCCTGGCTTGGGGTGTGACGCGCTCTCCGCCCGGGACACCCGAGCCCAGGTGCTTGGAAGCGCTTCCCAGGCGCCCGCCCGGCTTCGCCACTGCAGGTACGGCCCGCGCACCGCACCCGCAGACGTGCCCGGAACTTTTTCTCCGACAGCGAGGTTGGGTGGCGAGGCCCGGAAGGCAGGCGCGGGGTGGTGAGCTTTGATTTATTTTGGGGTGTGTGGGGTGTGCATCGTGCTTAGGAAAGGAAACCCAAAGCATCTTAGGAGAGGACGAGCGACGGACGGGTTAAGTGTGCAGACCGCGTTCCACAGTCGCTGTCAGGCTGGGTGGAAAGTGGCTCAGTGAGAGCCGGGAAGTGACCCAGAAAATTTAATTTTGTTCAGAATGAAAGCTGCTGTACTTAATTTAATGCAAAAAAAAAAAAAGGCTGATAGAGTGGGGACGTTACTTTCTCTCGTGGAAGAAAAGTGGCATTTTTCTAAGGCACACTGAGTTTACTTGGGGTCTTTTTCTTGGCTTGGAATTGTTCTCCCTGCATGTGTTATGCTTAGGAGTTGGAAAGACTGGAAACTTCTGATCAATATCTTGGTGCAGCCCCCAGGTAAAACTACAAAAACAAAAACAAAAAAATAATCAGGGTGAGGTGAAATCCAATAACAACCTTTTCTCACCCAAGAAATGGAAGGATAAGAATTGAGTTGGGAAAGAATGAGGAGGGTCATACACAATGGCCACAAGTTCGTGTGTGTGTCAGGTGTGGGGGGTGGGTTCTGTCCAAAATTGTCAGACTGGAGGAAAATCCTAAGTTTAGCTTGATATGTACACAACTAGGCTCTTGTAGAACCATTTGCACAGATGGGTAATTTTATGGCATCTGAACTGGGCTATTGGTGGGAAACTTTCTGTGAGTTGTATGTTCTTTATTCTAATTCTGAATTTATTGGTTTTGCAATGGGTATAGGTTTATCTTGTGGAAGAGTGTAGAGGAAACTGGAGACTTGGACAGACAGCCTTGTAAACTAAAGCATACGTGATTAAACTGGCAGAGCCAGTATAAATAAATACTTCCTGAGTTCTCTGATACTACTATTAAGCTAAAGTGTTGTGTAAATGTGGTGATCTCATGTACTATTAACTACTTCAAGACAGTCTTCCTAATAAGTCATCCTTTCCAGAAAGATCCTGCAGATTCTAGAAGTGTCAGGTCCTGGTAAAGGAGACAGTCAGTGTTTGGTGATGTTTCTTTTGCGGTCATTGGAGTGATTCTTGTTTCCCATAAAATTTTTTCAATTAATATTCACTGAATTTCTGCTGTTTTGATAAAGCAATGCTAGTTTCTCACGGAAGCAATCAAGGCCTTCTTCAATATAACATTATCACCAATGTTTTTGTAGCAGAAATATTATTTTCAGTGCGACCTGCTTCTGTACTTAGATTTTATTTGTGGAATAAGATCTCCAACATAAAGATTTTTAAGTGAGCAAATATTGGAGAAAAAAAAAAACAAAAAACAAACAAAATCAAAGTACTTTCGACAGTGGAATTTGCCAGTCATTTTGAATGTTTTATTATCCTGCAGGGAAAACATTTTATGTGAAGGTAGGATCATTCTGTCTTCTCATTCTGATCTTTCCCCATGCATTTTATCCTCTGAACTCCTGACTTTGCCAGGCATGGCTGAACATTCTGTTTCGTGCCAGGGGTTAAACACCAGGGAGCTTTGAGTAAAGAGCTGTGTGTCACATAAACATTTTTTTTTTAATTTTTGAAAGGGATGCTTCTTCAAAGATCTCAATACTGGGATTAATTTTTCCTTCAGCCTCACAGCTTGTCTGAATTCTTAGTGCTTTGAACTTAGGAATGCATTTAACCTCTTCAGTTTTCAAGGCCAGCTGGAAGGAATGTATTTACTGAATTTCATCTTCATTATAACATATGGCATGATATAAATAATTACTATACACACACTGTCCAGCTGTATGGAAAGAAATAGAAATACAAAATAAACCTCCATGCTGAGTGACATGGATATAACATTTCCAAAATCAGTTTTATGGTTTTTTTTTATTATAAAAGGTAACATTTATTTAGAACAATCTAGAAAAAAAACCTCATGAAGATTATCTGTAATCCTCTACAGCCGAGAGAACGTCTATTAACATTTCTTCAATTGACATCCCTCCAGATGTTTATTTGAATTCTATCTTCATTGTATTTTACCTTTCCCTGGTCTTCAGATCTTATAAATAGAACTTGGATATATGTTGAAGGCTTGAGAAATGATTGCTGCTTTACTAGATGATTTGATAGACCAGACTTAAATTTTAAACGTTGTTACTTTCAAAGAAGTAGGCTCGTCATTTCTCTACTTGTCAAAAATGAATATTTGTACTTTGGGCTGGAATATGGATGGTCTCCCATTAGACTTAGGCAGCGAAGTGCCAAGGAAGTAGAAAAACACTGGCCATTCTGGGTGGGAGACCTGAGTTCTGGTTGCAACCATCAACTACCCATGGGGCCTTTGGCCACTAGGCCTCTGTTTCCTCGAAGGAGAGATGACACTTTCAGGTTTATCTCAAAACCCTCTGACTTATATGTTGCCTTGACATTTGATGAGGATGATCCTTATTTGAAGAGGGATTATTCAAAGGGAGAGTTGGGGCTCACCCCCAGAATTTGATTCACCCTGCCTGCAGTTGGCTTGAGAATTTACATTTCTAATAATCCCCTAGGTGCAGCCCCCTCTGCTGCTCTGGTACCCACCTGAAAAGTACAGAGTAAGCTCCTTGGGGCCAAAAACTCTTTCACTTTTTTTGTTTTCTCATCCATCGACCTTGTTCCCAGCACTGTACCTGCCAATAGTTACTCAGGAACTGCTGGCTGGTTCGATCAATATCTGTTTTATCCATGGAGAGAAACTTTCTCAACTAGTCGAGATAGAAAGAACAATCATCCAGAATTTGGGCTCGTGAAGTTTGTAATAAGAGTCATCATTAGTCATGAAACCCAATTCTTCAAACTGCAAAGAAAGCCAAAATTCTTGCAATTAAGCAATTAAAAATAAACATTAGACCTAATGAGTACTATGGAATGATTAGGAATACCTGCATGAGACATTATACACCATGAAGCTTACTAACTGCTCCATAGTACCTTCCTGGGACTGTTAAGTGGCAACACATCTTCTGCCTCGTACAGTTAACCCTTCATAGTTCTGGCTTCTGTTTCTGCCCACTCAACTCAACCACTGAAATACTTAGAAAAAATTGTGTCTGTACTGGGTACCTGCAAATTGAATATCTATGAACATTTACTTCGTATTACATAAGCTACAGATGATTTAAAGTGTACAAAAGAATGTGCATAGGTTAGATGCAAAGGCTGTGTCATTTTGTTTTATTATCTTCAAGTAGTTGTACCGAGGAGTTGCCATTTCACAAAGTAGTTTGTGAATACAACACATCTTGATCAATGTCACCCCCTTTCAACATTCTCATCCAGCCCTGCAAATCCACCCCTTCCCTCACTTTCCTTAATTTTGTGGGGGTATACATTGAATTCTTCACTGCATTTTCCCCCTTCTTCTCTTCATTGGTCTACCTGTCTTCCTTTGATACCACCTTACCCCATTCAAGTACCCACTTCCTGGTGTTTAGTTTGTTGAACTTACACTATTTGAGTTCTCTCTGAATCTACCATATTTCATTTAATACATTTGTATACACTTACATACCACTCAACACACTTATATGTTTATAAACCAATTCTAGCTCCCACATAAGGGGAAATTTGCAACCTTTGTCTCTCTGGACCTGACTTACTTCACTTAATGTAATGTTTTTCCAGGTCCTTCCATTTCTTTGCAAATGATACAATATCATTCTTTCTAATGGATGAGTAAAATTCATTGTATATGTCACATTTCCTTGCTCTATAAGGGATGTCATTCTGTAGGAAAGACCGATTGGAGAGATGACTATATTCTATAAAAGGACAGTGGAAGTTTGCTAATAATCACTTCATTCACAAAACCAAAAGGTAAAAGAGGCAATGCTATCCCTTACCCGCCCAAGCTCACCCATCAAAAGGCAGACCAATGTTCATTAGAGCCTATGAGAGAAATCACCATTTTATGATTGAGGAAACTAAAACTCAGAGAAACAAATTAACTGGAGTAAGTACTCAGAGCTAGTATTAGCATCAGAATTCAGACCCAGACCCACCTGATCCTGAAGGGCAGTGCTCTTCATTTCCTTCCCTGAACCCCCTGTGAGTAATGGCGAGTCAGATGTTGGGAATTCCAGCTGGCTGTGGTAGCTCACTGAGAATTTTCACTTCTCTTTGGGTGGCTACTTATTGAACAGAAAATCAATCCTTTCCTTCTACTTAGGTGTTAGAAATATAGGGTACACCCATGTTTTATACATGGAACCACTAAAAATGGTAAATGTGAACAAATTAGGTGCACCTTTAACTGTGGCTATTAAAGTTAGCGGTGGCAGAAACTATCATGATTTCTCTAAAATGCTTTGGAAAAATCATCAAAGGAGGAATACGCTTTTCAGTTTGGGCATGGTCATGTTTCCTTATTCTCTAGTAACTTCCCTCCCCAGGAGGCTCTTCTTATCTAAGTGGAGCACGCTGAGATGGGTCTCTTGCGAGAATGTGAACTAGTCTGGAGTCTTTGGAAGTCCTCAAGATACCTATAGTACACTCACTGAGATCCTGCTAGCTCACAACCTTCATAGACTCCTATTATTCTTAAAGAAACACCTAAAAACCCTATTAATTGTATTTCTGAATCTCACATTCTCATCTCCAAAATAAGAATAAAAGTGAATTCTGAAGTATGTGAGATTGAAGACAGGAGATCAGCTGTAGCATAGAGGCAGAAGCAGCTTGAGGAGATGCAACAGTCCAGATGAGACTGTTTTCTAATAATTTGTTTCTGAAAAGAACATATTTAAAGGTAATGTTTCCTTGTGGTTTGTCTTGTTCCTGAAGACTTGCTATATCAGTCTAGCATGTGGGGGACTGACTCTCTAGTCTCTCTGACATTGAGATTTGAAGAAACATGTAGAGAACAAGTAGACCAGATGTCTTGGTAGGATAGGACACCATAGGGTAGACCTCTTTTGTGAAAGGCAAGGGTGCCATCTTTGCCTTGAGCCTAATGGCTGTTTATCACCAGTGAAAAGAGAAATGAAACATTGTTAGTGCTTTTATATTGGTACCTGTTAAGCCAGTTATGACCCACACCTGGAACTGGCCTATGTTTGTTTTTTCTCTAGAATTATAGGTATTTCTTACAGTGCCTGGCACTTAGTAGGAGGAGTCTGGTTAATGTGACTGAGTTTTTGACTAGCAGCGGTAGGTACATTCAGTGGGAAGAGGCATAGGTATGGATGCCTAGCTGGTTTGAGAAGCATGTGCAGATTAGCTCAGATGTAGGTGCAAGGTGGAAATGTTATAGCCCTCAGCTTCTTGCTTGCTAGACCTATTTTTGATCTATGACAAGGTGAGAGTCTAGTGTCTAAGTATATGTGTTTGTCTCCTTTGGTGGGCTATAGCTGTTTGTTTGCTTTGTTCTGGGCCTTGATTTTATCTCCATCTTCAGCATGAGGTCACTACATAGTGAATGCTTCATAAAAAGAGTTAACCAAACAGAATAGTGACCCCAAACTGTGGATCTGTCAGAGTGGTGTGCTCTTCTTACAAAGTAAGGATCAGCTTCAGTAAAGATTTCTGTAGATCAAAGCCTTTAACAGCTGAGAGGTTGTATTACTTCCATGAGAAAGTATTGAAACAGGAAAATAAGATTTGCAACTAATGGAGAAACTGAAAAAGAGATTTGCCACTTTCTCTTAATGTCAGAGAACTATCAAGTGGTGAAACCCAGAATTAAGCATATATGAACAAAATTCTCTCACACACATGCACACATACATGTGAGAAGTTTTGTTATGTTATGTTGCCCATGCTAGTCTTGAACTCTGGGATGCAAGTCTCACAGTATCAAGAAGTATAGACATTTGCTACTAGGCCTGGCTTAAACTCACACCTTATCTGCCTCCAAAGTCTTGAGTTGTTTGCCATACACCAGATGGGGAGTAACAGATACCCGACCCTTGAGATAGTTTTGATCCTCTTAGAATGATGATAAAGATAAGTAGAAAATCAATGATAAAGGATGTTAAATAAGTATCTGGAAAAATTTCCTGGAAGTTTATGTTATGTTAGATTTTGTAGCAAAGAATAATAAAGGCAAGAAACAATGTACAATTCAGTTAAGAATTAGAGCGATTGTCTTATCATGAGATGTGAAGAGACAGGCTTTGGGAAATGGGAAGAAATTTTATAGGTGAAGAGAGAAGTAACAGCAAGATTTCTTTCTTTTGATAGGAAGGGTTGACAGTGGTTGATATTAAATTCATTAATGTTTACTTTTAAAGTAAGTACTAATCTAATGGAATGAGGATGGAGCTCAGTGATAGGTTCTCATATTTACTTTGCACAAGATTCTGGGTTTAGTCCCCAGCAAACATACACAGACACACAGACAGGCAGGCAGGCAGGCAGACAGACAGACAGACACACACACACACACACACACACACACACACACACACAGAGAGAGAAAACCAAACAAAAGCAAAATAACTAAAGCCTTCATAATCAAAGTCATTCTAGACCAGTTTAGCAAAAATGGTGGCTCTGGGCTTGGAGCCATGGCTAGGTGGTAGAGTACCAGCCAATAGGGGAAGCATCAGATACCAAGTGTAAGTCCTAGAGTTACAAAAGAAAAATGGTAGCTGTAGCTCATGATTCTACTCATTGTCTTTTATTGTCCCCTGTTACTACTTTTCTTCATATGCTGTTGTACTGTATGTATTCATGTGGACACATTCAAGTGTCCCTTCCCTTAACATATATGTTTCAGGGAGCAAGGACTCTATCCTATCCCCTGTTCTAACATCAGCATCTGTGGCATTCTGGTTCATAGTACTTAACCATGACTTGCATTTACTGTGGAATAAACTCCATAAGGAGACAGCCTTAGTAAGTTAGTTGCAAACTCAAGCACTTAGAGGGACTGATTGGATAAAACAAAGGAAACAAGTTGTAGATGGTATCTGGTAGTGGCCTTTAGGTCTGGGAAGGTTGGGGAAAAGTGAGGACCAGGCTAAAGTTCAGGGTATGGGATGCTCTAAAAGTCCTGTCATTGTCCTTCTTGTAAACTATTTTAAATCACAAACTAATTCCAATTAAGAAGAAATCATATAGTTTCACATGGCACAATCCAAGAGAAACATTTGTCTGAATTGTTTCTTTTGTCTACCTGTGATGGCCAGTCTTACCTGTTTGTGATCTCTCTAGTAAAAAAGACAGCAACTTGAAAAAAACAACACCCAAAACATGCAGTGTATTTTCTCTTAAACTGCTATGTAAGTGCTACTGTGTTCAGATTCCAAACCAAGCAGGAAGATGGTCATTATTCTGCTGACCATACATCCTAATTCAAAGACTGATTCAGCAGCTACATCGAAATAGAAAGGACACATTCACAAAGAAGAAATATATTGATTGTATTTTAGACTTTTTAGGGGAAGGCATCTTCATTTTTAGTGCAACAGGTAGTTGTAGGGGAAGGCTGCTGGCTTTTGTCTATGTGCAGGAGTCTGGCTCACAGGACAAAGCAGATGAACACTGTTGGTCTGATTCTCGCCTCACCTCTGCAGAACAGGGCTGGGAAACCTTTGGTTTACAGGGAGTTACAGGATAGAGGGTGCTGGAAGCCTTCTTGGGAGCAGCAGTCATCTCTTTGCTAGGTGTACCAGTTCCCTTCTCTATTTCAGTTACACCCAGGTCTCTGCTGTTTCTCTTGACTTCTTGTTTGGACCAAGCTGTGAATCCCATAACCAGAGTTCCTTCTTGATTGATGATTAATCAGATATAGCTCCTAGGTTTAAGAAACGTAGAATTTTGTTGGAGAAAAAAAACAAACACCAGAATGTGATATGTAAGGGGTACAAAAGTGCAATGGGGAGAGCTACATCCAGGCAGAGAGCTTTCACTGAAAAGGTTGGACATGCATGTTGACTATCGAGGACTGGAGGGTTTGAGGCCTGGAGGGATGGGACCAACCACCCAGGTGGCAAGGCACAGGGGTGTGTGCCCGAGGCATTTCAGTATAAATAAAAGGATAGAAGAGATCAAGTATAAGGAGAGTGCAGGGAATATGTAATACCCTTTGCTGAGAGTTGGGTTGTTGAAAAGAAAATCTTTCTGGTAGAAGTCTGCATTGATGAACTTAAAAATGTGTGAAACAGGGACAAGGGAAACCTTAGTTGTTAGCAAAAGTGTTTCTGTGTGTGTGTGTACATATATATGTATATATATATATATATAACACCAAATAAATATATAAATGAATAAATATATTTATATATAAAACAAAACCCAAACATATAAATAAGTATTTATATATAAAAGCCCAAACATATAAATAAATTAAAAAATGGGTTTTTATTTTGTGTGGGGCTTGAACTCAGTGTCTGGGTGACGTCCTTGAGGGTTTTTTTTTTTTTTTTTTTTTTGCTCAAGGCTAGCAATCTACCTTGTGAGCCACAGCTCTACTTCTGACTTTTTAGTGGTTTACTGGAGATATGAGTCTCATGGACTTTCCTGACTAGGCTGGCTTTGAACCCTGATCCTCAGATGTCAGCCTTCTGAATAGCTAGGATTATAGGCGTGAGCCTCTAACACCCAGTCTACTTGTCATATTTTCTGCTAGTAAAACGAGAATATAGAAGTGTACAGTGAATGACATATTACTCACCTTATTTGATAACGGAAGTGTGCCAGTGAGTCTCCAGCTGCATCTTTCACTTTTCCAGCGTCTTCCTCCCCAGCAGCGAAATGCTGTCATGAAGTTTTGTTCTATTTCAGTCCACACCCAGGCACATGGGAGGGTCCCTCTCTGTGTCAGGCTCTGTCCCAGCATTTGATGCCTTTCACACTGTCTCCATGAGAAAGGTTGACCACTGATGAAGTTTATCAGAACTTAGTCTGCCTGGCTCATTAGGCAGTCCTCAGCATCATACCCCCATACGTTCAGCACCACACCAAAGCACCTTGCTGTCAGTTCTAGGTTCTGATTTTTTTTTTAAGGTGGGGAACAGTGGGTGATAGGCTTCCTTTAGCTTTCCAAAGCTCCTCTACAAAAGTCACTTCCCCTGCCTGCCATCTGCCAGCCACCCCTCCTCCACTTTCAGGCCTCAGTTTTTGATCTCCAGTTGCTTCTATTACAAATAATCCTTAACAGGAATGGCCAGTGGGCTATCAAAAATGTATTTAACAAGTCAGGCACTAGTGGCTCATGCCTGTAATCCTAGCTACTCAGTAGGCTGAGATCTGAGGATCATGGTTCAAAGCCAGCCCAGGCAGGAGTCTGTGAGATTCTTTATCTGCAATTAATCCCCCCAAAACTCCAGAAGTGGAGGTGCGGCTCAAGTGGTAGAGTGCTAATCTTGAGCAAAAAGAAGCTCAGAAACAGCACCTAGGTCCTGGGTTCAAGCCCCAAGACTGGTACACATGTCAATAGGGTGGTTTAAGTTGAACTTTGGAAATTCTTGGCTGGGGAAGTTTTCTATGATTGAACTGGCTGTGTTGTTGATACATGAAGATGACCAGTCATTGATCAGAATAGAAACACCAGTCCATGGGAGGAATTGAATATCACAAATAAATAAAAATGGTGGTCGTAGTGACAGTGATTCAGGGCTCATTTAGATACAAGCCCCTTACTTTCAGCTTCCCCAAATCCAACAATAACCCAATTGAACTGAAGCAATATTCAAACCTTTCAAACAATAAACAAATACATAAATACATCTATATGACCATATAGCTGAGAATTCAGGATAAGGCTAGATCCACGGACTTAAGCAATATCATCAGCACTCTCTTCCTTGACATCTAGGGCTTGAACTCAGGGCCTGGGCACTGTCCCTGAGTTTTTTTGCTCAGGGCTAGTGCTCTACCACTTGAGCCACAGCTCCACTTACAGCATTTTTGGTAGTGAATTGGATATGAGAGTTTCATAAACTTTCCTGTCTAGAGTTTGCTTTGAACAGTGATCCTCAAATCTCAGTAGCTAGGATTACTGGTGTGAGCCAATGGCCTAACTTATTATTCATTTTTAGCCTGATTTCTAACAGTTATGTTCTTATTTTGGAAATATATACATTTCATTTAAGAGCACGTATATACATATATATGTACTCATTTTTGTCCTCCTGGCTTCTTATACACAACATTGTTAAACTCTCAGCCATATTGTGATATGTAGCAATGTTCATTCATTTTTATTGCTATGTAGTATTCTCTGTGGTGCTATTTCACACACATTTATGTGTCTACTATTGGTGGAAATTTGGGGGCATTTATAATTCAGCCACATTATGAATTTTGCTGCTGCAGACATTTTTGAATGTGCTTTATGGCACACATGAATGCATTTGTGTTTGGTGTACACCTGACTGGATTCCTGAGATTTTCAATTACACATACGTTTAAGTGTAGTTGGCTTGTAGGAAGAGTTTTCCTAAGTGGTTGTACCAATATATAATATTATTGTTATCAATCAGGTAATTAGACATATTGGGATTTGTCTGTGTGTTTTCTAGTCTATTTTATTTCCTATTTGTCTATTTTAATGCTGATACTGTGCCTTAATTGCTTGCACTTTATAGTAGTCTTGTTGTCTTGTAGTGCATGTCCTTCAGCTTTGTTATAACGTAAGCATAGTTTGGTTATTCTTAGCCATTTGAATTACAGTATCAATTTTAAAATAATCATTTGAGGGGATTTGGTGTTTGCATTAAGTCTCTAGCCCAAATTGGAAGTAACTAAGTGTTATCAATAGTGGGAACTATTTCTATCCGTTAACATGCCACATCCCTCCATTTATTTAGACTCTTTATTTCTGTTGTATTTTCATGTCCCATGCTGTAAAGGTATTAATCATCTTTTAAGATATATTTATTACTATTATTTGAAGTCATTTATTGTTGTTAGAAATGAAACCTTTTTAACACCATACCATTTTTTTTATTGTAATATATTTCTATATATATTATATATAAACTATATTTCTATACAATTGAGGTTTTATATATTGACCTTATGTACATTGACTTTGTTAACTTCTTAATTGTGCATATATTAGTATGGATTTTCTATATACACAATTCAGTTACTGACAGATCAATTTTTACCCTTTTCTAATTGTGATTTCTATTTCTACTTAACTCTCTTCCTCCCTCCTTCCCTTCATCCCTCCCTTTGTTCCTTCCTTTCTCTCTTTCTCCAGTCCTGGGGCTTGAACTCAGGGTCTGAGTGCTATTCCTGAGCTCCTTTTGCTCAAGGCTAATGCTATACCACTTGAGCCACAACACCATTTCCAGCGTTTTCTTAAATTAATTGGAGATAAGAGTCTCACGAACGATCCTGCCCAGGCTGGCTTCAAACTGTGATTCTCAGCTCCCAGCTCCCCTGAATAGCTAGGATTATAGGTGTGAGCTGCTGGTACCCAGACCTATTTCTTATTCTTATATATTACATAGCCTAAGACTTCTAACATAAGGCTGAGTAGAAGTGGCAAAACCGTGCTTCCTTCTATATGTCTGGTCTGAATGGGAAACTTTGTTTTTGAGATTGTGTGTTGCTGTGTAGCTCAGGGTGGCCTACAGCTCCCAAGTGCTGGGATTCAGGTGTGCATCCCAGTGGCAAATTGTTAAAGTTTGGCTATGAGGTGTGATAGTTGCTTTAAGTATTTTTGTAAATGTCCTTTATCAGATTCAACACATCCAGGAAATTCTAAGGCCATTGCCATGAAGAGAGGTTGAATTTGACCAACTGCTTAAAGCAATAGCCAAATCCTGGAATTTCATATTCCCATTTTTCTGTTTTCTTTTGATTCTTGAACCATTATATCTTCACTGCTTCAGGAGTTTTTTTTCTTTTTATATTTTATCCAGATTTTGTAGATGTTCTTGTGGGTTGATCTGCTGTAGGTAGATCCTTATGGTCAGAAATGGTGCATTCTAATTGAACTATTTTTGTACATGGAATGGTGTAAAACAATCTCCCAGGAATTATTCAATTGTTATTTTCTTGACTGAGATTGCTTCTGGCTGGTGAACTTTATGAACAGATTTTTCTTTTGTTAAGTTTTGCATCTGAAGAAGAGGAAAAGCCTATTGCTTTCATGCCAAGTGTGGCATAGTAGTCATTGAAGGGATGTACTCTGAGTTGGGTGAAAGTGCTTAATTTTAAGGTATCTCCATACTGATTTTACCTGCTTCCCCAAAGAAAGAAAACAATGAAATCCCAAGGAATAAAGCTGACATTATATTTTTTTAAATCATAAGAAAAGAAAAAGCCAATGGTAATCTTTTTCTTCTTGGGTCCCCCGAGATCATGCCATCCTCTTCATCTCTTAGTCATCCCCTGTTGAGTATAAAAATTGGCAAGCCTCTCTGTCACTCCTTCTTCTTGAACAGCCACACAATCTTTTTCTCATGTGAAATGAGAGAAGAATAAAGTGTGACTTCAGCAGGCTCCACAGGCAGTTGCATTTGAAACTATAACCTTGATTCCATACTTAAAATTGTGAAGAGAAGCATTTGAGATCTCCAGCCCCAAGTTCTGAGGCAGACTCTGTTGCTGACCCTCAAAGAGAGATTAGAGTACAACTGGGCCTTCTCCGACCTCAGGATCATCTTCTGAAAAATAAAGTGCTTGTGCTTGCTCTAGAGGAATAAACTATTTTTAATGCAAAAGACTAAATAGTCAATACTTTGAGCTTGCAGTTATTCATTTCTGCTGTATTGCAAAAGCAAATTCATGACAAGGAAGTAAGTGAAAAGACATTGATTAAGTTTTATGGACACAAATTTGAATTTTGTACAGTTTTCCTGTGTCATAAAATATGATTCTTCTAATATTTCTCAACCATCCAAGAGCCATTTCTTTGACACAGGCCATAGGGAAACAAGCAACTTGCTAGTAGCCCATAGACTTGAGTTTGTTGACCTTTGAACTAGTTGAATATCAAGAGTTTTTCCAGAGTTCTATTTGGCTTTGATGTGGAAGTCTTTTAAAAGTATTTTTCTGGCTGGGTACTGATGGCTCATGCCTATTAGCTACTCAGGAGGCTGAGATCTGAGAATCACAGTTCAAAGCCAGACTAAGCAAGAAAGTCCAGTCCATGAGACTCTTATTTCCAATTAACCAGTAAAAACCCAGAAGTGGAGCTATGGCTCAAGTGGTAGAGCACTAACCTTGAGCACAAAAGCTCAGGGACAGTGCTCAGGCCCTGAGCTCAAGCTTCAGGACCATCACTCTCTCTCTTTCTCTCTCTCTCTCTCTCTCTCTCATATATATGCAATATGTTATACATAAATAATATATTATAAATATATATTTCTATCCGATGAACATTATTCAGAAGGGTCTATTTGTTTCTTTTAGATGGACTAACAATAAGAAAATATAATATTTTTTTTGAGGCACGGTTTCACTATTATAAAGCTCAGAGTTGTCTGTCCTAGCCTCCTATGGACTAAAATTAGAAACACACTGCCAACCCTCCTGGCTAAAGATCTTTGTTTTACCTTTATTTCTTTTTTTTTTTTTTTTTTTTTTTTGGCCAGTCCTGGGCCTTGGACTCAGGGCCTGAGCACTGTCCCTGGCTTCTTCCCGCTCAAGGCTAGCACTCTGCCACTTGAGCCACAGCGCCGCTTCTGGCCGTTTTCTGTATATGTGGTGCTGGGGAATCGAACCTAGGGCCTCGTGTATCCGAGGCAGGCACTCTTGCCACTAGGCTATATCCCCAGCCCCTTTATTTCTTTTTTGATACTTGCTCTTTCTTTTTGTATATACAAGTGTCTGATTTGTGCAATCTTCCTTTGCCTGAAGAATTCTTTTGGCATTTTTTTACCCCCATGACAAATCTGCTAGTGATGAACTTCCTTGTTTTTAGCAAAATCTTCTGAGAATGTCTATTTTTGCCATTTTTGAGTGAGAATTTCACTAGATGTGGAATTCTCAGCAAAGTGTTTTCCTTTTCTTTCAACATTTTTAGTATTTCAAGCTGCACTTTTGCTTGTGTGGTGTTTGATGGGAAAGCCTTCAATTCCTATCCTCGTTATCTAGGTAAGGACCTGGTTTCCTTCGGAATTTCTCTCTCTGTGTCTCTGTGTCTCTCTGTCTCTCTGTCTCTCTCTCTCTCTCTCTCTCTCTCTCTCTCTCTGTGTGTGTGTGTGTGTGTGTGTGTGTGTGTGTGTTTTCAATTTGAATACAATGTGCCTGTGTTATTTTTCCTTTTTTTCCCACTTAATCTGATTAGTGTTTCTTAATTTTGCTGGACTTCTGCTGTATATATTCTCTTCATATGTTTTGAAGTTTGAAAAGTTCCCAATCATTATTGATTCAAGTATTTTTCCCTCCTTTCTCTTTCATCTCTGGAACCCTGATTATACTTTTATTAAAATCTTTTTATATTGTTCCACATTTTTTAAACATTCTGTTTTGTTTCCCCCTTCTCTATCTCTCTCTCTCTCTCTCTCTCTCTCTCTCTCTCTCTCTCTCACACACACACACACACACACACACACACACATACACACATATCTGGGGATTTTCTTTTGACCTTGAAGCTCCCTGATTATTATTTTTTTTGACAATTTAGAGTGTGCAGAGCAGGTCAAGGGGAGTAGGCCTATGTGTTACAATGATTTTGAGTTTTAGCATTTCCTTTGTAAAGGAGCTATTGTGTTTTTTTTTAAATTTAGTGTCTTTGCTTTATTGCCACTTAGCTTTTTTAATTAAAATCTTTAACATTTTAAATAGAGTTCTTTAAAAATATTCTGTCTCTTAATGATACAGGTAATTCTAATATCTGTGGCATATCTGAGTCTCAGCTTGAGAAATGCTGATCTCAGAATGTGTATTTCCTGCCTGTTGTTTTCCATTCAAAGCCATTCATTATGTCCTGTGAAGTAGAAATTGGGGCAAATAGGCCTTTAGTAAGAGACTTTAGTCTGGTGAGGAGTTGGGCTGTGTTGAGTATTCTCTGGTGCTGCCTGCACAGGTCAAAGATTTTGAATTCTGCTAGTGTGTTTGTGCTTGGTCTCTGATTTTAGGTTTTCCTAAGTAGTCTTCCTTAAGGAGTTTGGTATTGGAGACCTTTTAGCTGTAATCTCCTGTTGGTGTGGTTATAGGGTCTAAGTGAGCAGGAATTTCCTGTAGCATCTTTAAGAGCAAAGACGCAATCCTTTCCTTTTAGTAATGCAGCACCACTTTCCTGTATAAGAGAACAGAAAAATCAAGAACATGGCAGCATAGCTGAGGCTGTCTGAAAATGAGGGATGAAGGATGCACTCTTTCCAGGCTTCCATTGCTTCAATCAGTTCCAAAATAAGCCACCAGCAAATACTAGGTACTAAGTAAGAAGAAAGTGATATTGCCAGTGCAGAAAGGACGAAAGGCAAGTTCTGGAGTGTTCATCTGCTTGGATGTGAACTTGGAGTTGGTGTGTGTTTGGGTTCCAGCAGTGATAGAGCTCTGCCAGAACAGCAAGACATGGGAAGGATTTGTGGGAGCAGAAGATCTTTGCAAAGGAGAGATTATGCCAGTGTGACTTTACAATGGAACCATGGAGGGAAGTAAGTGAAGGTGGTGGGAGAGGTGGCCACAGGTAGTAAAGGTGGTGGGAGAGGTGGCCACAGGTAGTAAAGGTGATTGGAGAGGTGGCCACAGGTTGTAGGGTCCATGGGTTGAATGTCTCACTGAGTTTGCAATGAATGCAAGTAAGCTGGAAAGCTAGTAGGTGGGCACGGCGGCGAGGGGGGGGGGTAGTTTGTGATGGAATTCAAGGTGAGAGAGTCAGATGACAGCTGAGGGGGAAATTGGTTCAGGCAGGGAAATCAAAGACCTGAGAAGCAACTTTTCCCATAAGTCTTTGACTCTGATGTTGAAGCCATGGAGACTAACGAAGGAGTTAGGGATGAAGAAGGAAACCTGAGAGCTGCTGTCTACTGGCAATGAAACCACTTCAGTAGGAGGGAGGGGGCCCACCACAGTGAGGGTAGGTGGAAAGATGATCTGTCACTAAAGCAGAGATTTGTGTAGGAAGAAGCGAGGGAGCAATGGAGAGCTGAGAGAATGTCTGTCTCATTTCCTGGTCTGGAAAGAAAGAAAGTTTGGATTTGAGGACCAGGGGGGTAGAATGTCTTAAAGGAGCATAGATTTCCACTGAAGTAGCAGGAGGTCTTGCTGAGATTGGAGGTGGAAGAACACAGCAGGCATGGTTATTTTGTCTACAGGAGAAGGACTCAAAGGTGGAGAGTGTAGGGAATTGGCCACAGGGCTGTGAGTGTGGATTTTGTGAATTCCGGTAAGAGGGTTCCTAGGTGAACCAGGACTTCCTGCAGCTATTATAGTGACTGAGAGTGCACAGCTTCCCGGGTCAAACAGGGGACCTGCTATATGGTGAACTTTCTGCTTCTCTCTCCTGCCTTAGTTTATAGGATCATTGTTTAACATAAAAGACATACACCAATTTTCTGTATACATAGCTTTGGGAGGCTAATTTGGTTAGGCTTTCAGGTAGCTGTGACAACCTGGGGTTGAATTTCTTTATGTGTTGCAAAGCATGTTGGTATGGAGAAGTCAACTTGGCTGATAAAAGTAGAATGAAGGAAACTCAGAATAGCTGAGACTCTACTATGCTCTGTGCCAAATACATTGTGTGGGCCATTTTGTAGAGATCAAGACTGACATGTTGGAAAGACTATAGCTGGGATTTTTAGTTCCTTACCTACTTTGGGTACGTGCCCTGTGTTCTCCAGCATTAATTTTCTCATCTGAAGGGTAGAAATATGATCAACCACCTGCTGTGGCTGATTCTGAAGCTGCCCAGGTGACTGTGATGAGCAGATAAAGCTGAGATCCACTTCCATGAGGTGAATAGTAGTATTTGTTCCATTTCGTCGATATAGCAAATGAAAACTACATGGGATGCTTATGATTATGTGGCATTTAGATGACATCACCAGGATGGGGAGCTAGTCTCTGACTGGAAGACCCTTGCTTTACGCATTTTGTTGAGTTGCTGGTTTAATACAGGGGAGCAAAGGGAGCCCGCCCTGGCTTGTTGGCCCACCACTTGACACATGGATGAGATGGAGGGATCAGGTGAGTGTAATCGAGGTCAGTGGTTTCCAAACCTGGCTATGTTTCCAGTTCACTGGAGAAGCATTCAGAGTCCCATCTCCAGGGACGGCCTGGGGCCAACTAGATCAGAATTTCTGGAGCATAGGAATCCAGAGTTTGTGTCTTGAGGTTTGTTCCCTAAGTGAGTCTGAGGCTGCTCATCAGACCAAGTCTTCATATCTGCTTCTGAGAACCATTAGCTTCTATCTTGAAGTCTTGATACACAAACAGTGAGACCCGGGGTGCCTGCCTGTGGCCCCCAAATGGGTCTTTGGGAGTTGAGTGTTTTGAGATCTTTGGTGAAGTACCTGAAGCAGACAGTCACTCAGTCTGTCACTGAGCATTTGAACTTTGAGGAGGTAGGAAATGTCAAGCAGGCAGGCTCTACTGTAACAGAAAGTTATTTGTTCTTTAGAACTGTTGTTTTTCCTTCTTTCCCCTTGAGGCTTCTGCCCACTCAGATTACAGCAAAATAAATAAGCTTGTACTACTGAACTAGCACACATACTGTAATTTTTTTTCCTGACTGTGTAACATCACTGATGTAAAAAATAAAATCCATTGGTTTTCATGGGCTGAGGCAAACAATGGAAATTTGATGTAATATAGAGGAGAGAAACATTACATCAATAGAAATGCTTGTTTGGCAGCATAAATATGCATCTGGAGTATGCTACAGTCTGGGTTTGATTTCCTCTCCTGGATGACATTTCCCTGAATGGGGTTTTGAGGGCTGGGCACTGGGGGTGGCAGGCTGATGTTTAGGGCATTTAGCAGTGTGTGATGATGATTCTGGTGACAGTGGGGTATAGTTGTAATTGTCTTCTCAGCTCTGCATCAGAATGTCCCGAGGAGGTCATTGCATCACCCTAGTGTGGTCTCAACCATCTGGAGTGGAGAGACCTGAGGATGGTGCTTCTCCCAGATTCTGACTCAGGTGGCCTGGGCATCCCACTCCCTCTAGTCAGTTACCCATGTTATGTGGCATTTACATAGCCTCCACCCCTTCTTTGGAAGTAGCTGGGCCACGTGCTCCCCACCTACCAGCTGAACAGTTGGAAATTGGAGGTCAGGGAGTCAACCAAAGGCTGCACTGAGATCTGGGTCTGACTTCTAAGCCTTTTCCTTCTGCATAGGTCATGTATGGCTCCTTCCTGCTCTGCCCAGTGCTGTTTGCTTCCTGACCCTAGGCTTTGCTTGCTCCAGAGGGCTGGTGCTATAAAGAAGACAGAAGGCATTTGTTGTAACTGCAAGTTACTAAATGCAATATTAAGTTTGGAGGCAATTTCAGGCCCGATCCTGACTTTGAAAAGCCTGGCTAATCCACTTGTGTCAAAAACACACACTTCTGCTGTCCACCCTCCTCATGTATCCCCTTTTACTCAAGTGGCTTGTGAACTGCAGACGAGGGGTTGCAGACCTGTGGGTCTGGCCCATGGCAGCCAGCCCCAGGACGTGTCCACATGGGGTTCTGTGCATGGGTCATGTCTGTTGGGAAGTTTTCACGATGTGTTATCCAGTTAAGAGTTCCAACGGTATAAGCTACATCTTAGTGGAATCTTACTTTGGGTGCCAAGCCTTGGTTTTGGTGCCTGGGAAAGAGAGGAGAACCCCATCACTAAGTGTCTTCCCGTGCAGAACTGACTTTCTGGTGGAGAGATTTCCTAATAAAGTCCTTGATGTGAACCTCTTTCACCCAATCTCTCTCTCCTTGGCTTGGATCTTCTTCGTCTTCTCGCTCTTGATGCCCAGCATAGGTAGGTAGTGTGTGTGTGTGTGTGTGTGTGTGTGTGTGTGTGTGTGTGTGTGTGTTTACTGTTGTTGTCACTTAGGCTGATGTGACAAACCCTACCTCCCTAGGTCCCAGTTGTCTTTCTATTGCAATCTCAGTTGTTACTTTGTCCTGCTCTGGATAAGTTAGAATCAAGTAGCCACACATTACCCTTGGTTTGGGTCATGTTTGCCACCCATTCTGGACTCTGGACCTTTAAATAAGAGCCCAGGTCTGCTTTCTGTGTATATCCCCAGGCCCAGTAGAGCACCTTGGAAAAAGATGCATTCCACATACTTGCACTTAGAGTACAGAGCGCCTTGGGGAAAGGACGTGGGGTATACTTGCACTTAAAGTACTAATCCCTGGAACAAGGTGGTGACTTATGGGAATTGCTTTATGGGAAGGAATGGTGCTGGGTTGGAAAGAGGATGCTCCACTCCTGCAATTTAGCCATCCTTGGTGAAAAACAACATGAATACTTCTGAATAGAGGTGCTGGGCTAGCATGGAAGTAGCAAGGATGAAAGAAAGGTGCCATGGCACATTCTAGAAAGAGTCTTTGAAGGGAGGAGACAATTATTTTATACCAGTGGTTCTGACAGGTAGTCACAGAGCAAGGGGAACATGGCCCTCCCTATTCATGGGGCTTTCTACTACGCTGGGACTGTGGATTGTGACAGGAAAGAGAACAAAGATGAAGAGGTGAGGTAAAGCACCTGATCACACAGCTCATGCAGCCACACAGTGGTTCAGGTGCAGCCTCCAAGCTATAAATACTGTGTCCACCTGTCTTCTTTCAATAGTGAAATGATGGTCATAGCACACTTTTTATTTTCCCTCTTTTGTCACTTGGAATCCTTACAGGAAAATATCATCAACATGCGTTCATTCTATAGAAGTGCAGTCATGTGTTTTTACAAAGGTTTTAATAAAAGTTTGTAGACTATTTATTATGGGTATTTACACGTAGCATACACATTTATAAAATGAACAAGGTTCTGTTATCTACCATTAAGCTTAAAACACTTCTATTTATTTCTACTGGGCTTCGTTTAAAAGAAATATTTTGGTACATGCCAGTGATCCCAGTACTTGGGAGACTGAGGCAGGAGAATTACAAGTTAGAGGTGAGCTTGGGATACAAAGGAGACTTTGTCTCAAAAAAAGTTAAGTAAAATAAAAAAGAGAAATAAATATTGTATAGCATACTATTATTGTTGTTGTTATTATTATTGCCAGCATTAGACCTGAACTCAGGCTCTGGGTGCTGTCTCTTAACTTTTTCACTCATGGTTGGAGCTCTGCTGCTTGAGCCATGGCTCTACATCTGGCTTTTGCTGGTTAGTTGAAGATAATAGTCTTACAGAGTTTACTGCCTGGTCTGGCTTTAAACCATGATCCTCAGATCTCAGCCTTCTGAGTAGCTAGGATTAAAGGTGTAAGCCACTGGAGCTTGTCAGTGTAGGATATTGTAATGACAGAACATCTGGTTATTCAATTTCGAGAGCTCCTGTATTACAGCCAGTGGGTTTAATTATATAGTGCTCACCCATAGAAGTGTCATGTGAAGTTCTCCCTAACATTTGTTGACTTATGGAATAGAAGGTAGCTATATTACTATATTGGAAAGGATTCTTTTTAGACACAGAAAAATTAAATGGCTTGTGTGGGTTTCCCAACCAGTTGATAGAGGAACCAAAAATAGAAATTTGTCTAGTGAATACAAACTCACCAAGATTCCTAACTAGAGCTCTGGGTGCTCCCTTAGCAACCTCCAGCTTAGGCTGTAGGACAAGCTGGTCATGCTAACCAGAAATGCTTCTGTGGGTGGGAGGGTCAGGTAGAGGTGGAGGGAGGGCTGAGATGGTCGCTTCTAGGTCATTTTCAGCCTGCCTCCATAGCAGTGGATTTAGGCAATGGAAGAGAGTATGTTTAGTAGAGTGAAAGTGTGTGCTTGAAAATAAAGCAAGGGAGACTCCAAAGGGCTCTGCTTCATAGATAAACCAGTGCGTGCGCGAAGGGACTCTTGGCTTTGTTCTTCCTGCTGTTGGGTTCTGGGATAGGGAAGTGAGTGGTCCTTAGAAATTGAAAAAGTTGTTCATTGAAACAATAGCCAGTGTTTCTCTGTTGTAATCTATTTATGGGCATACTGATGTAACCAAGTACGGGTAATAGAATAGCTCTCTTGATCTCTGCCTTTAACCTAACTTGAAATGCTCTCTAATTCATATATGCTAAGAAAAGCAGCAACATAACCCGAATGCAGTATTTTGGGGAACTGCATTCTCTCTCTCTCTCTCTCTCTCTCTCTCTCTCTCTCTCTCTCCCATCCCTCCCTCCCCCCTCCCTCCCTCCCTCCCTTCCTTTCTTCCTTCCTTCCTTCGTTTCTAACATGCTGGTCCTGGGGCTTAAACTCGAGGCCTGGACGCTATTCCTGAGCTTTTTTACTCCAGGCTAGTCCTCTACTATTTGAGCCATAGCTCCACTTTTGGCTATTTGGTATTAATTGGAGCTAATCACAATAGCTATGTGCATCTAACAGTAAAAAATAATATTCAGCAAAATAAACTCCAGGAAATGGACGCAAGAGGGTTTTGTTTTCCTTTGTTGTTAATTTTGTTTTCATGTTCTTTTGTCTTGTTTGTTTATCTGAATTTGAGAGGGAATGGGGATGCATAGAAATGGAGGGATAAAGGGTGAACAAAGGCAGCAATAATACTATTAGACACTATGTTGAAAATGAACTATACAACTAGTGGGTGGGGACAGGGACGGGAGGGAAAACTGGGAGAGAATGAAGGAAGGTGTGACATTGTTCAAAAAGAAATGTACTCTTTATCTGACTTACATAATTGTAGCTCCTCTGTATGTCACCTTTACAATAACAATAAATCAAATTTTTTTTAAAAGCATCTCACAGACTTTCCTGCTCAGGCTGACTTCAAACCATGATCCTCAGATTTCAGCCTCCTGACGAGCTAGAATTATGGGCATGAACCACCTGCATTCTTCTGGACATTGCATTCTAAGCATAACTTTGCAAATCCTTGTATTCCCCCCCCATTTCTATTCAAACTTGTTTCAGTGGACTGACCGTGGGTACAGCTTTTTGTAATTGAATGTTTTCTGTTTCTTCTTTTGAATGGAATGGCCTTTTTTGTCTAAGTACTTAATGTTATTTATGAAGGTTTCCTTGATGAAAAGCCTATGAAATTTGTGCAGCTAACTCAGAAAGGCTGTTAGATTAGTGATAACATTTGTAAAAGACTTTCATGGCTTTCTAGTGTACTTTCTTGCTCAGCTCAACCTGTTTGACCCTTACCTGGTGGGTTCTCTGTGGATCATGGGATGGAATAAAGAAGAGCAGGGTTCTTTGGCACGGTTCTGAGCATGCCTTCCCTAGGCTTCATTTTAAAGGGAAATTAGCCAAGAAAACCCACTGGGCTATTTAACTTTTCAAGGTCACACAGCAAGTACGGTGGGCACTCCCAAGAACTGAACTTGCTTCATTACTCAGAAATTCCATACACTTGAAATTTTCTTACTGTTGGTTCTGCCAATTTTTTTTTAAAAGGCCAGATTAATTATTCTCAATGTTCTTAACTGAGCTGAAATACACGTAACATCAAATTAACCATCTTCAATGGCCTTTAGTACATCCTTAGTATCCTAAAATAACTCTCATCTATTTAGTTTCAAAATCTTTTCGTCTTCCCCAAGGGAGACCCCGTTATCCATTAAGGCCACCCGGCCCATCCTCTGTGCTCCTCAGTGCCTGCGAATTTACCTGTCCTGGATTTTGACGTAAATGGACTCACAATATACAGCTTTTTCATCTGCTTTCTTAAACACAGTGTAATAGTTGTATGCAGTCTTGTGTCAGAAGTTTTTTTTTCTGTTTATTTTTTATTATTTTATTTTTAGCTCTGAGACTGGGACTCAAACTTGGTACCTGACACTTTCACTCATTGGCTAGTGCTCTACAACTGAGCTACACCTCCTACCTTGAAGTTTATTTCTTTGTATGGTGGACTAACAGTCCATTGTTTGGATAGACACATTTGGCTTATCCATTCATTAATCTGTAGACCTCTAGGTTGGCCTCCCTTTGGGCAATGGTGATTAGGAATGCTGTAAACATTTGAATGCATCTATTTGAATGTTTAGTTTCAGTTTTGGGGGGTATATACATTGCTAATAGAAATGTTAGGACATGTGGTAATTCAGTGCTTACCTTTTTGAGGAACCCTTGGACTGTGTTGTTGTGACTATACCACTTTATATTCCTACCAATAACGTACAAAGGATCTCATTTCCCCATGTCCTTGCCAGTTCTTGGTGTTTGAATGTTTTTTCTCGCTGCAATCATTTTCATGGATATACAGTATTATTTCTTTACATTCCATACTGAAATACTTGCATTTTAATTCATAGTGTTTTAATCAGAAAATGAATGTTGCTGAGACAAAATCAACACCAAAATGATGCCAATATCTGTCCTGAGGGGATTAAGATTGGCATAGACTCACTCCTAGGGTACCAAGAAGGGTTGTGTTGCTTTGGGATTAGGAGAATATATGCGAATGGTGAAACCAGTTATCTCCTGAGTTTCCTTTTTTGAAGTACTACCATTTGAACTCACACTTACTAGCTAGATGCTCTACCAGTCAATTTATAGTAACATATATGTAATTATATTCTGTTTTATTCTTATGGTATCTATCAGGAGATCCTTAGTTTTTGCTGGGCATGGTGGTACTAGCCAACAATCCCAGCTATGTGGGAGCCTTCGGTAGGAGAATTGAGGACTGAGCCATTTGGGGCAAAAACAAGGAACTACCTGACAAAGCGCTAAAGCAAAAAGGACTGGAGTTATAGATCAAATACTGAAGGTCCTGCCTAGCAAGTACCTAGCCTTGTATGGCCCAAACAACCCCAAAGGGGCTTAGATCTTTGTATTTCAAAGCTACATAAAAATACAATGCCTTTGTGACTTGATGATCTATGATGGTACATGCCTTTCTTTTTCAGAGTGAAGGAGGTGCTCAGGATGGCTCAGGGATCTGGGGATCAAAGAGCGGTGGGGATCGCTGATCCAGAAGATAGTTCTCCCAACATGATTGTCTACTGCAAGGTAAGAGTTCTCCTCAGATGCTGGATGCGCCGTGGGGAGATGTCCTCCGAGTCAGGCTAACTGATGCAGGACACCAGGCCCAGACATGTTTTCTCTTACACCTCCTAGATCAACACATTTTCTTGTATCATCTGGTTGGCTGATTATAAAATCCGAAGAACTTAAGCTTTGTTATACTAGAAAACTTGGTACTGAGAGCGTGAAACATTTTATGCCATTAAGTTCTATGTAAACCTGCAGCTTCCCTGAGCAGTGCAGTGGGGACTCCTTCTCCTTCAGTGTAAAGACTGTCACACCACAGTGCAAGGAAAGGTCCATTGACTCAGCAGATGCACAAGATACAGTCTAGAAGCTGGAGGAGAGACAGAGGCACTTCTGTATGCCATGCTTGTAGTTGGTTAGGTGGTAGAAGATGCTCAAACAGAGCTGCAATGAGCTTGAGTGTTGATTTCCAAACAGAGGCAGCACATAGCTTGAGAAGGAGAGGTGAAGTCTCTGGGTTCAGAAGTCTTGGTGACTTGGGCAGCAGTGGCCTTGAACTTGGTTTGGAAAGATGTATACAGAGAACAGAGGGAAAGACAGTGCCAAGTGATGAAATCAATCCAGCAAGAGCACCAAGCGAGGGATGCATGGGGAACAGCCCCCAGAGTCTGTTGGCAGGGGCACACAATGAGTTATGTGAAATTATTACTAGAGGTGAGACTATGGGAGGAGAAACTACATGGAGCCAGATGTTGAGAGTATTGAATCATAGGCATTTTCTTCATGAAAGACTTGTGTGTTAAGGCTTACAAAATCAGTACCTATTTGAGACTAGGAGACTTGGCTCAGAGTGCCAAATGGGTTGGTATATGATGGGACAGAACTACTGGGAGGGCATTGCTGCATCTGTAAAGTGGGGGAGGGGGCACTTGCTAAAGCAGTGCCCTTCAGGATGGAGAGGGACTGAGAGAAAGTGATAGGTCTGAATTAATAATGACTTGAAAACTGAATTATTATGGAATTAGGAGGCAAGTTGGGGGCCAAAAGATAACTAGAGTTTGACCTTGGGTGAAAAAAGATGTTATCATTGTAACTCAGATAGGATCATGTTGAAGAAGAATGTTTTAAAGGAAGGAAACAGAAACAGGGCACATGAATTTATTTTTGCACATATGGATATTGAGGTAGTAATTACATTGCATACTCATGAAAATTAACCTAATGATGTTACCTATTAATAAGGAATGGGGTTAATGTTTGTTCATTTCACTAAGTATTTGACTACTCTGCTGGTTTGGTACATTCTGCAACCCTGGGTTCAGTGTATTAAGTACAACAATGATATCCCTCTGCATTTTTGTAAATAATCAATGTGTGTTTTTTTTCTTTTCTTTGTAAATGTAGAATTCTTATGTTATTCTTGGTTTGTGTCTAAGACTCTGTAATTTTTTACTTTGCAAAAGAATGATGAGCTAGCCTATTACTAAGAGATGCTTATTAAATTGTAGCAAAGAAGCAATAGATTTAACAGGGCTAATAATTGGCGAATCATATAGAATAATAGAAAACACTTATTCATCACGGTTTCACCCCGCACTGGAAGACCCTGTGGTAGTCTAGCAGAACGTGAGATTTGGATGTGGACCTAGGTTAAGATTTCAACTACAGGTCAGGCGTAATTGAAGCTATTCAGTGAGCAAAGTTCAGGAGGATTGAGCTTAGGCAAAAAGTTAGTGAGATCCATTTTCAATAAACAGGCTGGGCATGGTGGCTCATTACCCAGCTATGAGGAAGGCAAGGATAGGAGGATCCCATTCCAAGAGTAGCCCAGGTGAAGACATGAGGGCCTGTCTGTGAAAGAACTAAAAGCAAAGGGGAACTGGTTCAGGCATGTAATCCTAGCCATTCAGGAGGCTGAGATCTGCAGGGAAGAAGTTTGAAGCCAGCCTGGGCTGAAAAGTTTGAAAGACTCAATTTCCAAAACAGCAAATAAACAAGGCTGGAGGCATGGTTCAACTGGTTGAGGACCAGCTAAGCAAGCAAAGAAGCTGAACAGGTCTCTGAATCCAAACCTCTCCACCTCAGAAAAATTGCAACTCTACCATGTGCTGTCAGTATGACTTTGCACTAATTAACTTGGATAAATGTCCATTTTTTTCATGTATCAGAAGAAAAATCTGACTTATTGAATGGAACCCCTTTGTACAGCTAACAAAAATCAAAATAAAAAGTATAAAAAGAAGAAAAGAAAAACCAGGGGGGAGGATTATTTAGTTAGATCAAATGAATGGGGCATCTGATCATGTAATCCACAATGAACACTATCTTTATCTTTATATTTGGTTCTTTCAGAGACAAGGACACTTGGAAAAGAAATAAATTACAAGATATAAATATCTTGGTACTGTTAATAAGTTGACCAAAGTAAATTTATATAGTGAGTTGTCTCTGTAAGGTAAAAGAGAATATATATGTTTTTTCCTCTGTACTATAAATGCATGGATTACTAAAGGTTAATAGGACATGTAAAGGTTAGTGCCATCTAAACACATTTCTACTAGACCATCTGCTGTTAGGTTGAAGAACACTGTCCAGTGGGGTTTGTGAGAACTTAAGTTTTATTTTTTGAGTGTTAAGAGGGAAATTTATTTTTCTCTCCTCCCCCCTTTTTCTTTTTCTCTTTCCTTTCTTTCTGTCTGTCTTTCTCTGCTTCTCTCTCTCTCCATTTAGAAACAAACTTTTCCATTGTGGTTTTTTAGAATAATAACATGGGTACAGAAATGTATTATGTTCCTGTGACACATTCACGTCAGTGTATATTCTTACAATTTACTATCTTAATGTCTCTAAAAGGAATTAATTAAATCTGTTTAGCCTATTAGAAAAAATGTACACTAACTGTACAGCATGGGCCTTGGGCCTTGGGTCATTTAAAACCAATGTTAACCTGACATAAAACCTACGTTAACCACAGGCATGCTTGAACTAGAGGACAATTAGTTTTCTCCTCTTTGTGCTCAGCCTTTGGCTATGCCAATAATTGAACCCTCATGGGATGTGGTCAGCAAATGGTGACCCTTGAAGGGAATGTCAGTTCAAAGTATTTCCTATGGATGTCCTTTTATGTAATTAGTTATTCAATTATTTATTCATTAGCCATAAGCCAAACCTTCTCCTCTATGTATGGCTAAAATGTACATTTTAGAAAATTACACTTTATTTTTGTTTTCTTTCTCTTGTTTTTGTTGTTTCTCTGGTCACAGGCATTTGCAGTGTGAAATTTTTGCTTGGGCTGTCTTATTTAGATAGAGATGCTTATGCTTGAACAGCCAAATTTAGAGAACTAAAGCATGGAGCCAACTCCTGAGTAATTAGTGGAATGGTTATGCTCATAATGTGACTTGCATTGTTCTTATTTTTGAATGTCACCTATATGGATGGGATGCACTGTAATGCTTTGATATATGTACACATTGCATATAATCAGATCAGAGCAATTATCATTGTTCTTTGTCTCATTTTGTCTCATTTTTCTGTGGTAAGACATTCAGCGACCTCCCTTTTTCAACAATGTCTGAAAAACATTGCTCTTAGGTCTTCCAACACAGGAAGAATGAAGGGTGTGTTTTACAAGCCCATACTTTCCAGAACATTCCTTTTTATGTCATTAACTGTAAAAAAATGTACTTTCCCAACGCATGATTTATTTATTGAGTTCAACATCCTTTCTAATTTAGCTTTCCAACCTTCATATTCACATTTTGGATTAGAGGTGTGTATGAAAACTGCACTGGTCACATTACAGATCTATTTAAAAGAGAACCTTAATTATTCATGAACGGAGTCAGACCTGTTAAACCTTCTTTATATTCTGGGATCCTCAGCATTCTGGATTATTGAATTGCCCAGTGTCATGCTGATATCCAAACCTGGCTATATGTAAGATCGTGCAGGGTGTGTTACCAAAATGCCAATCCTCAAAGGACACCTTCTCCAAGATACTTTTGTTTAATAGGTCTGGGCTGGGCCCTTGAATTCTGAATTTCAGGATGTTCTCACAACAACTTGGTACCTAATTAAACTGGAAGAGCTTTTACACTATCTAGACCTAGTAAAGTGATGGGGAAATTGGTGTTTTGAATTGGATCTTTCATTTCCTAACTGTGTGTTCATCTTTCATGATGTAGAAAAACCAAGCTCTGGTCCTAGTGCTGGAATGAAGGGATTCTGGTAACTTTCTCTTAGAGATTTTCTAGTCTAAACTCTTTAATTTGTAGATGAAAAATATGAGGTATGGAAAAGATACGTAGCTAGGTTAGCTAGGTTAGTATTTCTTAGTGAAGCTATGACTGTGTGCCTGGAGCTTCCTGGCCTCCAGTTGGTATTCAGCATCCAGGCAGGTAGGTCACCTTATTATCAGCCTCAGGATACTGTGGCCACAGTGTTGAAGCTCAACACCTACTGACTGAGCTAAGTCAATGCATGTATTAGGAAAGGAATTTGGCTCACGTGCCTATTCCTGAGGACTTGGTATAGATCTACTTATATTTGTCATGCTAAAGTTTCATTCTACCCTCCAGTGCTCTTTTATCTTTGGTAAAGCTTTTCTAAAATGTTTACTTTTTAAAATTGTCACCAAGGAGTTGCACCAAGGAGTTGCCATTAAGCAAAGCAGTTTATGAATACAGTGCAACTTGATCCTTGTCAACCCCTCTGAACTTCCTCACCCTTCCCTCCTAACTCCCCTTCCCTCACTTTTCTTAATTTTGTAGGATATGCCTTGGGTTTGTTTTACTGCATTTTATCCTCCTCCTTTTCTTCATTCATCTACCTCTCTCCCCTAGACCCCATGCTATCCCTTCCTAGTACCCATTTCCTACTGTTTATTTTGTTGACCTTTGATTTGGCCTTTCTAAGGAAGTTCACTGTGGTGTTCTCCCCTGAATCGACTGTATTTCTATTAATAAATTTTGAATTCACTTGCATACCTCCCAAAGTACTTACTTACATATTTGTAAATGAATTCAAGCTTCCACATAGGAGAGAAAACATGTTACCTTCTGCCTACTTTCTTTTAGAGCTACAATTTTCTGTTTTTAAAAGAAGAGTAGCATACACACATATTTATATACAAATACCTGAGAGAAACAATTTAAAGGAGGAACTATTTTTTACTAGCTTATGCTTTCAGAGGTTTGATAGTTGATGGCTCCATTACCTTTAGGCCCATAGCAAGGCAGAACGAGGGGGAAGGGCATGGAAGAGGAAACATGGCAGCCCGGAAACCAAGATGGGTAACAGGTAGGGGCCAGGCCAAGACATAGTCTTCAAAGGCACACCCCCCAGTGACCCACATCCTCCAACTACATCCTACCTTCCACTACCTCTCAATGGTTGACTCAGATTTTGAATCCACTAATAGATTAAGCCATTGATTAGGTCAAAGCCCTCAGGATCTAATCATCTCTGGAAATTTTCCTCATAGAACACATCTAGATGTCTTTTCCTAATTTCTTGGGGAGGGGTGTATCTCAATTAAGTTGATAATCAAGATCAGCCACCATACCAATGTTTCTAGACACATCCCAATTAGGCTAGTGACTTGACTTATTCGAACTCTGGGTAAATGAGAGCCAATGGAAAAAATGTAGCTTAATTTGACTTCATCTGGGGTCTGGAGGCAGTAGATTGGGATGGAAGATGCTACCAGAAGCTGAGGGCATTGGGGGCTGAGCCCAGCTTTGGTTCTTACTGTTTTGGGTTTCAGGATGGGAAACATCATCTTGTTGACTCTGACTCTTCTTTTGTCTTTCTCCCTCCTTCTTTCTTTCCTTCCTTACCTCCCAGTTACAAAGTACTTTTAAACATATCACACACACACACACACACACACACACACATACACACACACACACACACTGTGTCCATGTGAGGTGTGAAGAATAAAGTACACATTCTTTATACTGCCACCCCAACCCAAGAAATATCATATAATTTAGAATTTACTCTTTTGTAAAGTGAAGGAATTGACTGAAATATTGTGCAAAATAGCTGTGCAGTTATTTCCGTTTTTATTCCATAAAATTTCAAAGTTGATACCTGGTATCAAAGTAATATTGCCAGACTATATTCATGTTTAAGTTTCTCCTGAACCTTTATAAAAATATCTTAGACAACTGTAGATGATTATATTGGATTGAGACTAACTCAAATTTAGTCAGGCATCAGAAAAAAATCCATTTTAATTGTAATGACTTTAGCATTCAATAGTAAAATGTTAAATTAGATATTTCTTGGTGGTACCTTCTTTCTCTAGCTTACTAATAACATTCATGACATTTATTTTACAATTAAAGTTGTATGTACACATATGTATATATATATATATACGATTCATATATAAATATATGTGTATATGATATTATTTATTTTTACCAGTTTTGGGGCTTGAATTTAGGGTCCTTGCTCCTGCTTAGCTTTCTTGCTCATGACTGATGCTTTACTCAAGCCACACTTCCAGTCTGACTTTTTTTAATTTTTTAAATTTTTCTAGCTAATTGGCAATAGAATCTTATGGAGTTTTCTGCCTGGGCTGGCTTTGAACTATGATCCTCCAGAGCTCAGCTTTCTGTGTAGCTAGGATGACAAGCATGAGCCATGCATGCCTTCCTATAATTATGCGCTACACAGGCATCAGGAACAGTATTCAGATAACAGCACTGTACATTGTCAATAATACACACAGTCACCGAATAAATTAGAGATTGTACAGGAAGAAAATACCCAGTACTTTGTATGCACTTATTAATTACTGATTCCTTTTCTTCTGGGATTTGATTCTAGTCTTTATGTTACTGTGCTACCTCAAGTTCATTTTTCCTAAAGACCAAGGACCCTTGAAATTCTGGGCTGCAACTGACTTAGGCATACTTCCAAAAAGTAAGCATTGCTGTTTCAGTGTTGTATCCTGGGAGAGGCAGGTCTATAAAGAAAGATGGGAGATGATGTTCTGAAATTCATAAAAGACAGCACTAGGAACCTGTAAACCTGAACAAAGTATCATGAAGATTCAAAGCCACGCACCAGCAACTGTGTATTGATTGTCACGTGTGTGCCAGATGTGGTGAGATGAAGATTGAGTCCTCAGTGGGTCTGTAAGTCTACAGGGAGCCCAGGGTTATGGGACAGTTTGTTTTGATAGAGGCAAATGGATGAGTTCTGGGAGGAGGTAGACAGTCAGATAGTCCATACAAGGAGAGGACAAGGATTTGGTATCTTTTTTCATTCTTAAAAGATGAGCAGTAACTAATCTGGTGGAAAAAGGTGGGGGGGTGGGGGATATAGGAGAGACTGAGTTTTGCAAAGTCTGAGTGGCAGTTTTCATGGATCTAGGTTTCTGTGATGAAGAGTTGAGACAAAGATAGATGCTAGGTAGATTTGGGCCAGGCCACAAAAGACTTAATGCATCATGTCAAGGAATTTGACATGAATTTGGACATCTACAGGTATCTGCCTTTTGTGCCTCCATGGCCACTCTACCTCTGGACATCCCTCCATCCTTCCCCCTCCCCCCAAAGGTTGAGCCATTTGGGCACCATCTGTGGGACTCCTGTGATTTCTAGCTTCCTCATGAGCTTGGTCCACAGGATCCTGGGGAGGAAAGGGAGGGAAAGAGAATAGGAAACTCAGGTATTTTCTCTCTTGGCTGTCTCTACAAAGCCTCATACTGACACTGCTGTCAGTCATTGACTTTCCTCTTCAGAGTCCTGATGCCTCCCTTCACCTCTACACTTGCACTTGGATGTTTGGGATAGTTCCAGGCATTCTCATCTATTGCTCTGTAACAAATAAGTCAAAAGCCTAACCAGTACATGTATTATGTCACAGAGTCTCAGTCCTTTATAACAGGACAACGCATCTCTTTTGTTAGAAACAAGTCACTGTTACTCAGCTCTCACCCAACATGAAGGATTAACACAAAGGTCACCAATACTGGGAGAGGGCATCCAGGAAGCAATGTGGGCTATTGTGAAAGTTTAGCCCCGGTTCCTATTCCTTTACCGTCCTTGTCTGTTTTGCTACCTATTTATACTTAGCTCTTTTGGAAATAAATCTTCCTTGAATTATCTTGTACCCCATGTGCCATCTGTCTATTGGAAAAGCTCTTAACTTGTGCAAGTTATCTCACACACAAAGGGAAACCTCTGAAGCCCTGTTTTCCTTCCAAAGGAAAACTCTTGGTGAAAGGACTTAAGACAGAGAAACCCTCAGCTCAGTGGGGAGAATAGGATTGATTGGTGGTGGGGAAGCCAATGTGGTGATCAGAGGTGCTTCACACTGGAGAAGAGATTCAATAGGCACGTGGTACCAGAAATGGTAGGATCATAGACTGGAAAGCAATTTGGAGATGTATTAGAAATTTGATGTGGACAAACAATATGTACTTGGGTGGTAGTGGGAATCTAAGAGGGAGGTTATGCTTGAGAGATGGCAGGAGATAGGATCAATAGGATGTGTTGACTTAGAGAGCTCTAGAGAGAATTTGGGATGAGAGAAGAACAGGAGGTCTTTTTATTCGGTTATTATACTTTAGAGTTCTCAAAAAGTCTCCAGTGGGGCTGGGAATGTGGCTTAGTGGCAGAGTGCTTGTCTAGCATGCATGAAGCCCTGAGTTCGATTCTTCTGCACCACATAAACAGAAATAGCCAGAAGTGGTGCTGTGGCTCAAGTGGTAGAGTGCTAGCCTTGAGCAAAAAGAAGCCAGGGACAGTGCTCAGTCCCTGAGTCCAAGCGCCAGGACTGGCAAAAACAAACAAACAAAAAAAACTTCAGGGCTGGGGATATGGCCTAGTGGCAAGAGAGCTTGCCTCGTATACATTAGGCCCTGGGTTCAATTCCCCAGCACCACATATACAGAAAACACCCAGAAGTGGCGCTGTGGCTCAAGAGGCAGAGTGCTAGCCTTGAGCAAAAGGAAGCCAGGGACAGTGCTCAGGCCATGAGTCCAAGGCCCAGGTCTGGCCAAAAAAAAAAACTTCAGTGACAAAGTTTTGAATCATGTATGTGTAGCACTTCCTGGTGCTCTACTCCCTTCACGGAGGTTTTGGTGAAATGATTGTTCTATTAGCCTATCTGGCTATCTATATTGTTCATTAGGTTCAATTTTGTCACCAGCAAGGCTGGCTAGGCTGAGTGACCTCTAAAGTATTCTTCAGTTGACACATTTGAGGAATTTCATGATCAGAAAAAAAAATTGCCCAGTGCCCAGGCTGAGATCTGAGACTATGGTTCAAAACCAGCCCAGACAGTAAATCCATAAGACTCTTATCTCCAATTAACCACCGAAAAGCAGGAAGTGGAGCTGTGACTCAAGTGATAGAGTGCTAACCTTGAACACACAAGCGTAGGAACAGCACTCAAGCTCTGAGTTCAAGCCCCAGGACCTTCACAAGAAGAAATAAGTAAATAAATATTACGAGGATAAATAAATCTATTCTTTTATAGTCTCCTTTGCCTCTTTTTACTTTTCTTTACAAAGTTAACTGAGAGACAACTTCCAAAAAACAGTTAAGTCAGATGTTTAAAACAAATGCTTTTTTTAGGTCTTAAATATTTAGAGTTTATTTTCTTTCTTTCTTCTCTTTCTCCCTTTTTTCTTCACATTAAATAAAATTCCCAAGGACTAGCTTCAGAGAATGTTTGGAGTAGCTAGCTTAATTGTTCAGACTGCGTTTTAAGCTATTTTTTTTCATTACATCTTTTGAAGCTTTTTTTTCTTTTTAATTGCCTTGGGAGGAGGAAAAAATATGTTCTGTTTTCCCTTTCCTCCCAGGATTAGGCAGACTATGAGAGAAATTTCCCATCACATTTGCTTGGTTGGTATAAGACAAAGCACAGGCAAGCCCTATGGAATTGGTGTCCACGGATGAAAGGGATGCTAGTTTTAGCAATGAGGAAGAGCTCAGTGTGGCTTTTAGTATGCAATGCTTCAGAGTGTTGCCTTTTAATTGGAAAAGCCTTGGTGTGTTTACGACTTCACTTCATCTCCCCAGTTTTCCTCCTCTTTTCATTTAGAAGAGCATAAGATTTGCATTCTAGAAGATCATCTATATCACTATGGACAACTGCTTATAGTATTTTCATGCCGTAGAGCATATGAATGGCCATGGCTCCTAAGTACAGTTTGTATTCGTAAAAGGAAAACAAATAAGTTTTAAGATCATGAGAGAATAGGAATATAACTTAAAAAGATTGTTAGGTTGGGGCTGGGGATATGGCCTAGTGGCAAGAGTGCTTGCCTCATATACATGAGGCCCTGGGTTCGATTCCCCAGCACCACATATACAGAAAATGGCCAGAAGTGGCGCTGTGGCTCAAGTGGCAGAGTGCTAGCCTTGAGCAAGAAGAAGCCAGGGACAGTGCTCAGGCCCTGACCCAAGCCCCAGGACTGGCCAAAAAAAAAAAAAAAAAAAAAAGATTGTTAGGTCGCCCATACAAATTAAGTCTTTGTACAATTACTTAAAGGTAATAAAATATAATTTTAAAAAAGTATCAAGGCTTCTGATCAGTAATCTCAATTCTTAACATGCACTCCAGCGAAGGAATTGAAAACATCATATGCCAAGATACAGAAGTAGACAGAGGCCCTTTCGACTGGAATATTGACCACACTGTGATAATCATATCTGGAGACTAGAAATAAATCAAATGTCCCTTGAAAGAAAAGCAGTTACAGAATTACTGTGGAATAAGATTCTTATCTGGAATGGCATCACAGCTTTGTGTTCTGGTGGAGGTAATAATTCACTTGAAAAGGAAAATGGCTACAGATGTTCTGGGATATAGTTAGAGTGAATGTTGTCTCTTTAAAGCCCTATAAAATATATTTTTTGGTACTAGTGCTTAAACTCCGTGTTTAAACTCAGGGCCTTATTCTCTCGCTTAGTTTTCTTGCTCACAATTGGGGATATAGGGGGTAGGGACTCTACCCTTTGAACCATGTCTCCAGCCTGGCTTTTTGCTGGTTATCTTAGAGATGGAGTCTCACGAACTTTTTCTTCTTGGAGTTGGTTTTGATTCTCCAGATCTCTGACATCTAAGTAGCTAGTATGAGTCACTGGTACCCAGTGATTTGGGTTTTTTGTTTGTTTGATGTTTGTCATGGGACTTGAACTTTGGGCCTGGGCACTGTCACTGTGCTCTTCAGCTCAAGGCTAGCACTCTACCACTTGAGCCACAGTGCCACTTCCGGTTTTCTGGTGGTTAATTGGAGATAAAGAGTCTCATGGACTTTCCTTCCCAGGCTGGCTTTGAACCTCAATCCTCAGATCTCAGCCTCCTGAGTAGCTAGGATTACAGGCTTGAGCCACAGGTGCTTGATTTGGTCATTTAAAAATAACATTTTTGCTTTACTTGTTAAATAAACTGGTTATGGGGGTTCTCTCAAGTTGTCTTTCCCCCGATCATTCTTTTCCTGCATCTCTCTTGCATCTGAGATCATTTTTCTTTTGTCTGAAGATCCACCTTTAGAATTTTTTTTTAGTACAGATCTACTGAATATACATTTTCTCTGTTTTTGTTTGTCTAAAATGTCTTTGTTCCATCATCAAGTTTTGAAGAGTGTTTTCTCTGAACATGGAATTCTGGACTGTCACTGCTTCTTGACACACTTTGATGATGGTCCTTTTTCTTGGCACCAATTGTTTTGGGAGGAGGGGGCAGATAGGAGAGAGGTTAGCCATGAGTTTACTGTTGCTCTTTGAACTAGAAGCTCTTCTTTTGTCCTCTGGTTGAAAGGGAAAGTGAAGGCTTTCTTTTACTTTGGTATTTGGAATTTTACTATGAGTCATGGTTTTGTTTTTACATTTATTTCCCTTTGAGCTTAAAGCTCTTTTGATTTGGTTGGTACTTGAAAATGCCTCAGCCACTAGCTCCTAAATATTGTTTATACCTAGTTTCTTCAGTCTTCTTGGTGTTCTACTTTTATTATGATGTTTTCTTTTCTTTCTGGATTTCATATATTTCTTCTGTTTATTTTTGTGTTTTCAATCTATTTGTTATTTTGTGTTCCAGTGTAAATATCATCTATGGATTTATCCTCTGGTTCACTAATTCTTTGTACAGATTAGACGATCTGGTTAAATCTGGTCCCTTGGAATTTATAACCTTTATTATTGTTTTTTTTTAACTTGTAAAATTTCCATTTAATTCTTCTTTATGGCTTCCAGTTTCTTGTCAAGATTCTCTATTTTGTCATTTAATTTATTATCCACATAAATCATAAAGTCCATATACAATACTTCAAAATTCTTGTTTCTCTCAACTATTTCTTTCTTCTTTTATTCTGGGTTTCTAGTTTCCTGTTAATTTCTGGACATTGTTTATGAAACTATCCTTGGAGAGATAAGAGGAGCATAATCTTACTCCTCAAAAGGATTTAATTTTTTTTTTAAATGTCAGGCAGCTAAATAGAAGATTTCATTCATCAAACAAGATATTATGTAGAGCTGGAGCTTAGTTTTTATTAGGGATAAATCATCTTTCTTCCTTGTAGGAAGTTCTCTGGTTCCAACTAAAACCCCAGGTGTCTGCTCAGGCCTCTCCTTCCTCTATGGTGAATTCAGCTCTCCAATTTCCCATGCAGCTCCACAGAACTGCTGCAAACTCTTCAGCTCTTAGTTGTGCCTTTTGCTTAAGAAATTGATGTCAAGATTATAATTTTCCTACAAAGAAAGGAAGGAAACTGGAAATGTCCTTGGGAGGAAAAATAACTTAAGTTGATGAATTCAGACTTAGTTTTCTTTTCTCAGATCTTGAGAATTAATGTTTACTATGGTGATGTCTCTCCACTGCCTTCAAACCTACTTACCAAAGTGTTTTTTAGTCTTTCTAGTTGTTCTCAGCAGGGCGGTTATTCTAAACAATCTAGTTAGTATTGGCAACAGTGGAACCTCAAAACATTGGCTTTGAAAGAACAATTTGTCTATACAAGGTAGTTTGATTTGTAAATACTTTAAGAAAGATATTTCCTGGGTATCTTATTGGTCTGGGGTGGTAGTATTAGAGATGAAGAGGCAAAAGGGAAACTTCAGTACATTATAAAATACAGCATTCATGTGATTACCTTTCAACTGAGGATAAGAAAGCAGGCTCAAAGGCGAATCGCCAGGATTTGTAAATAAGGTAAGTAGCAGGAGAATGACATGGGAGTACAATGTCGCCATAGACACAGATGGCATTTATTTACTTGCTATTCCAAGAGGGACTACATCCAGGTAAACAGCCCTGATAGGAAAGGGACCTTACCAGAAGAAAGCTTACTGTGCTCCAGAGACCTTTCCCATCTCTAGTCATTCAGAAAGTAACTTTGATCTTTGGCCTGTTAGTATAATGTTTCAGAATACTTCTTGGATTAGTTTTATACAGTGCTGCCATGAGTCATTACAATCTGCCTTGCAATAATAGGAATTTATTCTCCCAGTCCTGAAAGCTTACTGTGTGAAGTGAAGGTGTGGGCAGGGCCACTCTCGGTCTCTCTCTCTCTCTCTCTCTCTCTGAAGGTTCTAGGTAAGATGCTTCCGTCTCTTCCTCCCCTTTTGTGGCTCTGGGGAATCCTCAGGGTTCTTCAGCTTTCAGGATCATTCCCTGGTCCAACTTTGCCTCAATTTTGTGTGACCTTCTTCCCCTGTGTCCACTTTGGTGTCTTCCCTTGACCTTCTTATTAGGGCACTGGCCAATGGGGTTAGTCCTCAACACCCCAAATCCACTATGACCCCATCTTAACTAATTCCATCTACCAAAAAGACCTCGTTTCCAAATAAGTTCATATGTGAAGGTACCAGGCATTAGTACTTTATCATAACTTTATGAGGAATACAATTCAACCCATAAGATTTTCTCATGTCTCAGATATTGTGGTGGGTGCTAAATATATACTGAGTTATTTAGTCATCAGAAAAGCTTGCTAGGTAGGTAGTGTTCCCTCTATGTTAGAGAGAAGGAAGCTGAGGAACAGAAAGAGCCAATCATTGGAACTAATGGTGGTATTGTGACTTGAATCCAGGTGTGCTTTACTCTAAAGCTTGTGGTTTGGCTGGGTTCTGGTGGCTTATATCTGTAATCCTAGCCACTCAGGAGGCTGAGATCTGAAGATCACAGTTCAAAGCCAGCCCGGACAGGAAAGTTTGTGTGACTCTTATCTCCAAATAACCACCAGAAAACCAGAAGTGGAACTGTGGCTCAAAGTAGTAGAGCAATATCCTTGAGCAAAAAGAGCTCAGGGGCTCTTCACCTTTTGTTGGCCATCGTGGTAACTGCCTATCTGTGCTTCTAACCATGTCTTCTCACAAGACTTTCAGAATCAAGTGGTTTCTGGCCAAGAAACAAAAGCAAAATCTCCCCATTCCCCAGTGGATTTGGATGAAAACTGGTAACAAAATCAGGTACAACTCCAAGAGAAGACACTGGAGGAGACCCAAGCTGGGTCTGTAAGGAATTGCACCAGATGCCCACATATTTATGTTCTTCCATGAACCAGTCAAGCTGAAACATCAATACTACCTGGACTGACAGTTGGGCATTTTAAACTGATTTTTCTTTGGTTACTTTAAGAATGAGCACAGTAATAAATATGTGCAATTTTACATTTGAAAAAAAAAAAAGAGCTCAGGGACAGAGCCCAGGCCCTAAGTTCAAGCCCCAAGCCCCATAAAAAAAGGCTTCAGGCTGGAGAAAAATGGATCCTTTTTATTTACCTATATTTTTTATCCTCAAGACTATTTGTAAGTCGAAAAGACTCGAGGGAACAAAGCATCTTACAGAGGAGGACAACTATCTGTAGAGAGTTGACTTGAATTGTGCCTTTAAGAAAAGAAAACATTTAACCAGGCATGGTGGCATATATGTATCATCCGAACATTCCATTCTGGAGGTTGAGAGAGGAAGATAGAATGTTTGAGGTCAGCATGAACTTCATAGTAAGACTCTCTCAAAAGAACAAAACAAACAAAAAGCATATTATAAGAAAAGAAGGAAAGAAGAAAGGATGGAAAGGAAGGAAAAAAGGAAGGAAGGAATAAAGGAAAAAAATAAACACAGGAAAGAAGGAAAGACAGAAAGGTAGGATTCAGAATAGTGGAAAAGAGCCAAGAAATGACTCCAGGTGATAGAGCCTATATGAGCAAAGGATTTCATAACACAGGTGCTCCTCAGCTTATGGTGGGGTTCTCTGACTATAACATGGGTTCCAACAACCCCATTGTAAGTTGGAAATATGGGAAATCAAAATCTACCCACCAACCATCATAGCTTAGCCACATGGTGCTCTGTAGAGACTTGGCTCTTGCATCTCGTGGAGTGGCTGACTGGGAGCTGTAGGCTGGCACCATGTACTAGGGCAGGTGTGATAGAACTACAGTGTAAACCCTCATTCTTCACATGAGGACACCACCACAGACAGAATAAAGCCTTTCAGATTTTACTAGCATGCGGTAAGGTATCAGTAAAGCAGAACTTTCTACCAACTAGTTTGACTTTTCCTTTGCTTAAAATATCTTTGTTTTCCTTTTTAAAATTAATAGTTCAACTCAAAAGAATGAAAGCATAAAATTGAGGGGGAAAATCTTGCTTATTCTTACTACATAATTATGATGGATATGAACATTTTGGTCCATTTCCCCTAGTCTTTGTGCTAGTGGTATATATAATACATTAACCTAGTGGATAATCATAGAGTAAGTAGGCTTTGTTGTTGTGTTTTTGTGCTGGTACTAAGGCTTGAACTCAGGGCCTGGGCATGGTCCCTTCAGTTTTGTGCTCAAGGTTGGCTCTCTATCACTTGAGCCACAGCTCCACTTCTGGCTTTTTGGTAATTAACTAGAGATAATAGTCTTATGGACTGTCTTACCCAGAGTCACTTCAAAACAACAATCCTCAGATCTCAGACTCCCGAGTAGCTAGGATTACAGGTGTGAGCCACTGGCACTTGATGAAGAGCATGTAGTAGTTTATGTTCTCTTGTCATCTGTCTTGTAAGTAGTGATCTGTACCAGATGATGCATTGTGATTATCATCAACTTAAAAGATTGCATGGCATTTTGTGAAGTGGATAATGTGCCCTCATTTAGTTATTGAGCTTCATGCTTGTTATTAATAGAAAGATTTAAGACCCTGAGGTCAAAAGGCATGCACGGACTGACAATGCTTTATCTCTCGTATTTCTGACAAGTTTGTTGTTGACTTCTCCATACCTGGACTGGTCTTCCCTGGCTTGTTGCACCAGTTATGCATCATCCAGGACAGAAGAAAAATGAGGGATTTCTAAGAGCGAGGCCAGTGTTCCCTTTTGCTTTCTGTCTTGAAACCATAGCCCCAAACTGGTGTCTGACCAGTTATGCAACGCGTCCACCCTTATCCTAAGAGCTTGGTTGGTGCCAGGGTACTCAGAAATTCTCAGCTTGGAACCTTCCCAAACTGTTTGCTATTTTATCCTCTATTTGTTGTTCTTAAGCAACTAACTAAACAAGAATAACATTTAAACCTCATTCCATGTCCCACAGCGTTTCGCCTGCCTGTAACCACCTCTGCCTACAATTTAACCATGGGGCTGCTGCTTATATTTTTAAGCGTAATACAAAAGCACAGCTCTGAGAAGCAGCCAAGTTCTGCAAGCCAAGTTCGAAGAATAAAACTTTAAAACAGCTCTTCTGTCACATACTTGAGAGGGGAGGCAGGCTTTGCTATAAATAAAGCCACATTCCATTTCTATCATCCTTTGCAGGCCTCTCGGGTAATGCTTTTTGTCTCTGACTACAGTGCTCTGTGACTGCCCACTCACCCCTTTCAACCTTCCATTTTATACCTCTCTCTCTGGTCGATGTGCAGTAGTTTCAGACTTTAGGGACCTTGCATGCAGGAAGAGTAAGATTTGCCTCACCTTCAGGGTTAGCAGTGATGATGGCCAATGGAGGCCTTAGACACTACTTGGTCTCCTTAACTGTCACAAGCGCAGCAGCTGCAGGTATGAGTTTCTTGGAGCTGCTGTAACAAATTACCAGTAACAAATGTAGAGTTCTGGAGGGCCAGAAGTCTGACCTGCTTTGGCAGCAGAGCATGCCCTCTACAGTCTCTGGGCGGTGCGGGGGGGTGGAAATACAGTTCTTTCTCTTTCCCGGCTTTTAGAAGCTGCCTGCATTCCCCGACACATGACCCCTTAGCCATCCATCCTTGGTGTCCATCATCACACCTCCCCTCACTCTGACCCTCTTGCCTCCTTCTTACAGGACCCCTGCAATTATATGGAGACTACCAGACACTCCAGGACTAAAGTCCCATTTGCAGCATCTCACAGAGTCTCAAGTGTCCACACTAGGAACTTTGGAAGGCAGTCATCTTTGAAGGGCTGTTATTCTACCAACCACATGGTGTGTCTTAGACTGAGAAAGGAAAAATAATTTGAAATAGTTATCTCTTTTTTTATATATAGAGAGGGAAGGGACATTTTAAGTTTCCTTCCTGTATCTGTCATGGAAGACATAGGACCAATTAAGTGTAGCACATTGGTTTGTTCTAGCTGAAGTCTCTGAGAGGGCAGGGAAAGGGAATCCTTTCAGAGACTGGAAATGAGGGCACAAACAAGCCCTTGACATCAAGGACAAATGACCAAGCTGATAAATTCACAGTGATTTCCTTACAGGACTAGGTCTTCAATCATTTTTTTTTTTACTAGTTAAAAAATGTATAAAATGAATGCTACTAAAATCTATCAGTGAGTTAGCAACCTTTCTCATGACTGGTTAGTCAGTGTGGTCAACACCACATGCTCTGCCAATAATGATCAGAACGCGTGCTGATGGCATGAGCCTTGGGTTGACAGGCATGTGCTAGGAGCTTATTGGTTCTGCAGAGTGGCCAATGAAACTGCATAAACCATAGTGACAGCACCAAGGGACAGAGAATGACATTGGCTTCTAATGTGACCCAAGGCAGATGGGCTCCCTTGAGGAGCTCACCAAGGAAACATGACAAATTCTCACTGTAAATAAACGAGTAGGGAACAGACTTTTCCTTCCTTAACTGAGTTATGGACATCATTAAATGGAGTTATGGATATCACTGCCTGCCTGGGAAGGAAGGCGAGGTCAGAAGTTGAAAATGAAAATGTGTGGACAACGACACGTGACCACTTTTAGACCATGGTTAGCACCTTCCTTGCCTGTCTCCAGGCCAGAATTGTAGCCCTCAAGCTCAGAATGCGTTCTCCATTTTGAAAGAGAGAGAGAGAGAGAGAGAGAGAGAGAATACTTCATGATGTGTAAAAATCCTGTGAAATTCAAATGTCCCTGTGTGTGCACCAAGTTTTCTTCAAACATAGCTGCACCATTTGTTTATGAATTATCTATGGGTTTTTGAGCTACCAAGGAGGAGTTGAGTAGTGATGACAGCGACTGTCCATATGATCAGCAGAGCCTAAAATATTTACTTGCTGGATTTTTTTTTTGCAGGGAACTTTGCAGCCTCTGTTTGGAGGGATTTGGAGGATACAGAAAGAGCATCTGCAAAAATGTCCATATTGGGACAGTATTTCCAGGTGCCAGATGACCCGGGTTATTCCGTGGGGTTGGTGCTGATTTATTTATTGCCAGGAAGCCATGGCGGGTTAACTGGTGGTCAAGTAGAGGAGTTCACTGAGAAGCAAGAGCGCATCTCATGGGCCATAAATAATATCCAAGTCCTGCCATTCACCCCCTGAACAGTATGTTTGTGTCCCTTACTGAAGGGTCACAGTATGTTATGGATGAGATTTTTTGCTTGTTTGCTTTTTATATTTAAAAAGAAAAGGAGTGAGGGAGCATAATGAGCCATGGAAATCGTTGGTTTGTGGGTCCTGAAGCATCTCAGGAAGACCTGCTACCGGCGGGCTGGCTGCCTTTGCTTGGAAGGGAGGCAGTGCCCTCACTTGGCAGCACCCGCACTATGCCAGGCATTTGTGCCAGGGCTCTGGGCATAGGGATTGCTCACAGGGACAGGACTGTCTCATGGTACCCGTTCTTCCCCATTCATGTGTGAGGAAGGGGACTGCTGGGTAGTGGACTCTGGGGCCCCACTGCAAGTGAGAAGCCAGGGTTGCTGCTCTGTCTCTTGTTCTCGGACCAGTCTCTTTTCTTAAGGCCCGTGAGGAGAAGGACAACCATGTTGGGTGCTGCTTACCTCTGCACGTTCCTGTGGGACAGCTAATACAACAACCTCACAAGCAAGATGCTCCCAGGTTGTTGATATGTTTAGGGAAAATATGGACTTTTTTTTTTTTTTTTGGAGACAGTGTTGTTCCTAGCCCAGGCTGATCTTGAACTTGTGACATTCCTGTCTCTGATGCTCAAATGCTGAGACTACAGTCATGTACTACCATGTTCTGCCACAAAATGTTGACTCTCATTTCATAGTTCCTACCAGCACTCTTCCCTCATATTATTGCCTTCTGTACCTGTAAGTTTCAAGTCTGCAGATTCAGCCAGTCTCAAATTCAAAGTATTCAGGAGAAAGAATGCATCTGCACTGAACATGGGCAGGCTCTTCTTGGTCATGATTCCCAAAAATAGACTATGATAGCTATTAACATGGCATCTACATGATATCATATATTATAGCTAATCTGGAGATGCCTGAAACAACTCGGGAGAACATATGTAGGTTATATGCCAATATGATGCCATTTTATAGAAGGGACTTGGGTATCAAGTTAGTTTGAGTCCAAAGAAGTCCTGGAAAGAATCCCGTGTGGGGAGCAATGGAAGACTCTATTAGACTTGTGCAAAAGAAGGTGTTATTTAGGCTGCTTTGGAAATGGTCAAGGCTCACATAGGTTAAGAGACATGGCAAAGGGAGCCAGCTCTGAGTGCAGTGCGTATCTGGCTTCCTGTGCCCTCCTTCCCAGGAGGCAGAACAGGATTTCAGCTCTAGAGCCCGGTACTCAAACCTACCTGAGCAGAACCCTGTGCTACAGATCAGGTATGGTGGTGGTAAAGCTCCTCCGCCTCAGAGGAGGTCACTTCCAGACTTTGAGTGTGACCAACTCCATGTCATAGGGTGTTCTTTAAACCCTTGACTGAGCTGAACCCTGAACCTCTCTTCAGATGTCACCCCATCTGTTGCTGGAGTCTCAGCCCAAACCAAACCAAAACCAAAGTGATAGCCCTTTCTCATACCCAGTTCCCTTCATTCCACACGGTTCCAAGCCAGGAAGGGCTGAATGCATGTGTTCTGCGGAGAGAAAGACTGGGAGCCTATGGAGAGATCCATCGTCTAAGAAGTGTTGTGCTCTGTGGGCTGCAGGAGCCCCGCAGTCATTAGGACTGCTGCACGGGGCATCTATTGAAATGGTTCATGTTACCCAAAATTGGAGTGTTGAAAAAGATGATTTCATGGCACCTTAGCGAGCACCAAGACTGGGTTTGGCCCCAGTTTCTGCGCAAGCTGTCTGGATCTTCATAGCTGGAATAGCATCATCCCTTCACCCCATGAGTCCTTGGCCTCTTTCTCTTCCATGTGCTGATTGGGGCAATCCTCTTTTCTCTCCTTGATGATTTGATGTCACCCCCACCCCCACATGCTTCCTTTCCTCCAATCTCCAAATGTCTGCACAGAGCTACAGGATCTCTCCCCACCCCTTAACTATAGACACAGCTCTGTTCACCCCTCTGAAACTGCCTTGCCCTTGGGGTCCAGTGAGCAGTGTAACCACATCTCCCAGTTTGTAGCTGAATTAAAAACCCATTGTGATTCCTCTTGATAAGAAAATAAAATATGATCCCTTGCTCCTTGATGCCATGTAAATACTTTTATTTTTTGCATCATGAATCACTTAACAGCAGGATACATTCTGCAAAATGGGTTGTTAGGTGATTTTGTTGCTGATGGGACATTCTAGGTTGTATGTAGGCAAATCTAGAGGTACCGAAGATCAGACACTTGCCATGGCTGATCTCTGTCTCTCTTTCTCTCTCTCCCTCCCTCCCTTCCCCCCTCCACTCCCCCCTCTCTCTTTTAAAATAGTATCAGGGCTTGTGCTTGCTAGGTAAGAACTCTACCACTTGAGCTACACCTCCAGTGCTTTTTTTCTTTTCACTTGATTTTCATTTTTCATATAGAGTCTTACGTTTTGTCTGAGGCCAGCTTTGGACTTGGATCCTGCAACCTTGCACCTTGCCTTCCTCATACTGGAGGTTACAGGCATGCACTACCATGCTTGGCTTTGCCATGGTTTCTTCTTGATGTTTTAAGAAGACACAGTAAACCCAGAAGCATGAAGTCACTACCAGCCAGCCAGTCTAACACTGTAAACTGTTTTTTTTTCTTTTTTCTTTTAACATGTAGGAGCACTTTCTAAAGTAATTATAAAAGGTAAAGGTAAATACATAAACCTGCAGCATAATGGCTTATTACTATTATCAAGGATTACATCCTGTATGTAATTATCCATGTTATGCTTCTGTATGATTGACAGCACAGGAGGTTTGTTTCCACCCTCATCACCACAAATATGAGAAGTGAACGTGTTGGGCTTAGACCTGAATGCAGTCAAAGCAATAGATGAGGAGGATTTTCACTTCTGCTAAAATTTCCATTATAATACATGCTGTGCGTATGTGGTCTGTGCTGAATGAGGCATTGTTATAGGGAACACGACCACATAACCTCATTTCCCAGTGGTATTTGTGCATACTTGGCACAAACCGGTAAGAAATAAGTGTTTGGTGGACATACTTGTTAATTAAGCATCCTGAAGTCATCTCCTGTTGCCTTTGAGGTGGATGTTGTGGCCCATGACTTCTGTTTATGTTGGCTAGATTGTGTAACTCCAGGGTTCACGGATGGGTTGGTGCCTCTAAGCTTCACCTGGCTACTTATCTCAGGAGTTACTGATCTTGGCTGCTCTCCACATCGTGGAACAATTCTGTTATCACTTTCCCTTCCTTGCTGTCTCCCTTCCCTTCTCCCCACCTTTCACATTCTTATCTGTGAGAAAAGATGAGAAAAAGCAAAGAGCAGAATGCCAATCCATATTCCTTTCCCCAATTATAATTGCCCTTTCATTTTGCTTTGCCTTTAATGTGTTGTCTCTTGTGTCTCAATGAGAAGAGCTCCTTTCTGTCTTAGTTTCTTTCTTCCATTTTTTTTTTTACTACAGAAATGGTTTTTTAAAATTCAGAAATTATAAACTCAGAGAAGAAAAATAAAAGGTGTAACTACCCTCACTCAGAATCATGTTGCCTTTTGACAAATGTACTTCCAGTTTTTCTGTGTCTGTAATTGAACAAAATAGAGTAATACTTAATTTTTGGGAAACCTCACTCGATAGGTGGAGAGTGTTTTTTCATGATAGTTATTATTCTTCTAGATCAAGATGGGAAAATGTTTTTTTTTTCTTTTTCTGCAAAGGACTAAAGAATAACTAATTTAGACTTTGTGAGATATAATGTCTTATTTCAAGTATGCAACGCTGCCATTGTGATGAAAAAGCAACTGCAAAAACCGAGGATGGTTGGTTAGGAATTAAGTTAAAAGTCAAGTTTAAGTTTTAGAAGCCATACCCTCAAGTGCTCATTACATTTTAGTGCCTGTGGGTGGTTATTTCTTTAGGGTAAATGCAGAGACAGAATAACAAGTACATTTTCAGGCTTTGACATGGGTTCCCTGTTGACAGTTACATCCACTTGAGAAGTAAGACTTGGCTATATCAGGGCTCCTATACCCTTATCTGTAATGAAGAGTCTTTGTGCTCTTTGCTAATTCAATAAATGCAACAAATGTTATCATTAAAAAATTATATTACTACTCAGGAGGCTGAGATAATGAGGATCAAGGTTTAAAGCCAGTCTAGGTAAGAATTCATATCTCCAGTTAACCACCAAAAAGCCAGATACAGAGCTGTGGCTCAAGGGGTAGAGTGCTAGCGTAGAATGTAAAATACTAAGAGACAGTGTCCAGGTCCTGACTTCAAGCCCCAGTAACAGAAAGAGAAAGGAGAGAAAGAAAAAGAGAGAAAGTCTTGGAAGCCTGCACTCTAACTCACACCTGTAATCTCAGCATTCAGAGAACAGAGGCAGAAAGATTGTGAGTAAGAGACCAGTCTGGCCTGCACACTAGAACCTGTGTCAAAATAAAAAAGTGAAATTAATTTTAAAAATAGGTGAGTGTATTTATCTTATGTGTATTTCTCATCTATGTTTCTGGATTTCTCATTCACATTTGTTCCCCATTATCCTGTATATATTCACATATTCATGTTCTATGGATTTGTTGAAGCCTTTCATATAAGGAAATTCCATGGGGTTTAAGTTGATGCTACATTTCTCGTTATAAAAATGGTCCCTTTCCTGTAAAGAGATGTTACCTTTGCCATCACAGAGAATTAAACAGAGGAGATTTGGGTTTTAACACAATGTTTTAGAAGTTCCAATACTGTAAGATAGTACTTAATTCTGTTGTGGAGCTTGCTATCTTAAGTCACTAGAATTTGTATTCCTGAATTGGAATCGTTAGTTCCCTGTGGCCATGGAAACACATCTTAGCTTCCATGAGGAGCACATATCTTGACAAACTATTCTTTTTAGAGAGTAGCTTAATGGTGAAATTTATTATCCAATGAATTCATGAAGTCTATATGAATCAAAGGATGGTAGACCCATAGTTTTATACCCTCAACAGCAACAAAAATGGGGAAATGAACAGTTACTATTGATCACTTACTATAACCCAGCCATCAGGCCAAAGTGCTTTATTATTTTATTTGGTCATCACAGTGATCCTGTGCTAGATATTGTGATTATATCTCTATTGTGTACATGAGGAAGCTATAACATAAAGAAGTTAAGTGGCTCCCAAAATGTGGAATGTGACCTTGATTTTCTCCTATCTGAATCTTGCAGGCTCATTATAGAATGGACTTTGTTACTCATGGTGGCAGCATGTAAAAAATCTTGATGATCAAAGCTGGAGTTAGGGCCACTGGAATCTAACATACCAGGATCAGTGGGTGCCAATGAGTTTGACCCCAAGAATCTGTCTATCTTAGTCACTTAAATCACCCTTGTTGCTTAAGAATTTACATTTCAATTCCTTATCCTGCCTGTTAAGGGTTCCTTTAAAAATGTTTATTCTCTTTTAAGTGTGTTGTACAAAGGGTTTTGATTCAACTTGGCAGTTTATGAGTATTTTGATCAGTGTTACCTCTTCCATCTTCCTCCCTTGTCTCTTCCAACCCCACCCATCCCCTCAGGTTCCTGCTTCCATGTACATATATGCTCATTGAATACTAGGATTGTATTTGCTCATCTTTCCCAGCTAACCATTCTATGCGCTGACCAAAAACTGCAGTTTGGCTTTCCCTCACAGGACTCCACAATACACATCAGGTTCTCTGGGTTAACCTACTTGATCCGGAAATACTTCATGCCTTTCCTTTTCTTGCTTGTGTTCAGCCTATTCTGTCTACTTAGAATGTCTTGATTGCTCTGTGTCACCTCTTCATCTGTCAGAATTCTTCATCCCCCTCATTATTGTGGTCAGATGTGACATGAGTATCAATTCCTTTTTCTTTTTTTACAGGCAAAAGTAAATTCTCTTCTTCATTTGATTCCTATATCATTTATAGTATTCACCAGTCAATGATAACCTATATATTTGTAGGATGTTTATATATTTTTTGCGGTATACACATATATTTCTTTTCTTTTTCTGGCTTCTTTAGATAATCCTGAGAGTTGGGGTCTAATTCATTTTTGTAGTCCCTGAAGGGTTTGTATGATTGCTTAACACAGCAGGTTGTCAAAGGAACATGGTAACACACCTCAATTCCATGTTTAGGTTTTCCTTCTTTGGATGAATTGAAAGCACTGTTTAGGGTCTTGTAGTGCTTGGACTGTTGTGCCCTCTTGATGGGGAATGTTTTCATATTGCTTGTGGTGGGTGTAAGGTCCATCCCCAAAGTCTCCAAGCAGATGCCACCACCTCATTAAGTCTCCACCCAGTTACCTGGGTAAGCAGCAGACCTGGAAGCAGTTACCTCCCCTTCCCTGAGGTCACATCCTAATCCACTTGGCCACACCCCCTACCCCTGACCTAGATAAGGCAGGGCTAGGTGGGGGTCACCCCCTCTCTCCCTTCTCTCTGGCCATGGATCATCTTGGCCACAGGCCAGCACTTTGGTAATAAACCTTCTCTCCTGCCTGAATACCACATGGCGTTCTCCTTTACCGGCTACCTACTTTAAAAACCTAACATATATGGTGCCTTGTGACTACTGGTAATAAACCTTCTCTCCTGCCTGAATACCACATGGCGTTCTCCTTTACCGGCTACCTACTTTAAAAACCTAACATATACGGTGCCTTGTGACTCGGGAAGGGCTTAAGAGTCAGGACAGGTGGAATTCCCCTCTATTTCTCTCCTTTTTCTGGGAGTATCCCCAGTCCTGATGGCCCTTTTTCCGAGAACCGAACTGCTGTGAGACGCCACATGGGACTGACGTTTCACCAATACCATTGCTGGCCTCCACATCCACATCCACACCACTTGTCTACCCTGGTGAGTGAAACTGCTGCTGCTCCGGTTCTCTGCAGCTCTGTCTGCAGCTTCTGCCCTGTGAGCTCATTCACTTACCAGGTGCCTCTCTCCCATGCTTTTTGGGTTTTTGCATCACAGTCACACCCAAGTAGGGAAATTGCTAGCAAGCCTCTTGACAGTGCAATGAGGCCTGCTCGAAATACTCAAACAGATACATTTTTTGCCACTGCAATGGTAAATGGTCAAAAGTCGCTTATATTCAGGCCCTCTCTTGGTCTTTTCTGCTCTTTCTCTTCCTTTATAAAAACTCCAAGGTCCCTCCCTGGAAGGCTCCAAGCAGATGCCCCCCGTCCCCCATTAAGTCTCCACCAGTTGCTGTAGTTCTGTTCAGTTCTACTCTCAGAAATTTTACAAATGAAGTCCAGGACAGTGGACCATGAGTGTGAAGAGCTTTATTCTGAAGAGCAATACCCTTCTTGAAACCTGCCGCCTCTCTTGATCATGGGTTTTCTCTGTACGTTGTCCAACCTCTTCCCCAGGTGGCTTTTTTTCTCAGTGGCTGTGTGTCTAGTTATTATACCCCATGATATTTAGATGTTTTGGAAGGTGTTTCTTTATTATTCAGGTATCACAACATTCCAGTTGGGTTAATTCCTAATCTGGTTCTTTCTGCAAAACCCTCTCTTCCAGGGTCATGGGAAGGTTATAGAAACTGGAAGGGGCTAGGGAGGAGCCAAGGCAAGATGCTCTAAAACAATGTCTCCTTTGCCTCTGGTTTCCACTCACTAGGCCAAGATGCTGTCCTGGGACCCTGGGGCCTAACTAATTGACTCTTTCACTCTTGCTCTTCAAACCCTAATATTGACACTCTAACTCTAGGAACTCAAGATGTGATCTTATTTGGAAATAATGTTGCTTATAGATATTATTGGTTGGGATGAAGTTATGCTGGTCTAGGACAGGATCCTACTCCAGGATGACTGGTGTCCTTATAAACAAAGAAATTTGTCAGGCACTGGTGGCTCATGCGTGTAATCCTGGATACTTAGGAATCTGAGATCTGAGGATTGCAGTTCAATGCCATCCCGGGTTGGGAAGTCTTAAGGCTCTTAACTCCAATTAACCTCTAAAAATCAGAAGTAGAGCTATCGATCAAAGTTGTAGAATGCTAGCCTTGAGCAAAAATACTCAGGGCCAATGTGCAGGCCCTAAGTTCAAACTTCACAACTAACATTAAAAAAAAAACAACAACCCACCCCATAACCAAAGGCATTTGGGCCCTGGTACATACCATGCAAAGACCAGAGTGATGCTACTAACAAGCCAAGAACTGACAGATGTCAGGACAGAGCCTACAGAGGCTATGTCATCCTGGAAGTGCCTTTATCTGAGACTTCTAGCCCCCAGCACAATGAGACAATGCATTTCTCTTGTGTGAGCCACTCGGTGTGTGATTCTTTGTTTGGTTGGTCCCAGGAAGTGAATACAAGTCTGTTATCATTCCCAACCTCAGCCCTGTCCTGGCAAGAATTGAGAGTGGAGGTGGGGTGGCCTGATCACAAAGGCACCCAGGAGCCTCATCTGTTATCTGTGCTCCCGGTGGAGGGCTCCAGCCCCACAGTGCTTTTGGGTTCTCTGAGCATCTTCACCAGAAACTCAGCACTGCACACCAAGCCCGTCTTTATCCCAAGTTCTTCTTCCTCTTGAGCCCACCTCAGCTATGGTTGCCTTGTTCTCTCTCGCACGATATCTCCCTTTTTTGCACCTCTAATTAAAAAACAGATTTGGATTTTACCTTCTTTTGGATGGCAATAAAAGCCTGACAGTACCAGGCCCTGGTTATTATACAGCAATGATTGGCCAGGAACATGGGCTTCCCCTAACCCAGAAAATGATTTCTTAGTTCTGTTTGACATTGGATGCCCAGGCCTAGTGAACACTGGAGTCTGGAACCCCCTTGGCAGTGTGGGGTGAGCCCACCACTCCTCAGACCCCAGGATCTAAATACAGATCATGGGCTCTGAGATGGACTGCTGGCCAGGTTCACACCCTGCCTTTCCGGCTGGGGCCCAGCTGTGGGAAGGCTTCTGATTCTCCCAGAGCCTCTATTTTCTAAACTATATATGGAGATAATGATGCTGCTCACCTCAGAGGGATGTTGAGAGAATTAAATGATTTCATGTGTGTCAGGAGATTTTAGAACCTGATGCATAGCAGTCGCTGATAAATGTCCATCTGTAGTGTTGTGTGTTCAGGAAAATCTCGTCACCCTTACCCCACACTGCCATATTTTTTTTTTTTTTTGTCATAAGGGAGCATCTATTTGCTGCTCCAGATTTTCTTTGCTTCTCTCTATCCATCTTCCATTCCATACACATACTAAGAAATAGGGCAGTAGTTTACACACACACACAGATTCAGGGCTGGCCCGAATGGGAAATTGGGAGCAAAGCTCAGGGGACGGAACTTGGATGAGCTCTTGGGCTTCTCCTGGCTGTTGAGTCCCCAGTGCTTGCCTGTCTTCTCTGTTGTTTAGGTTCCAGTGACCAAGGGCACAGCTTGGTGACTGGCCTCCTGGGGCCCTGACAGTGGCTGGAGTCTCTCTAATTAGTTACACCATTGAGCATGCAGGTATTTATCCTGCAGGCAAAGAAGGCATCTGGGAATAGCTATGCAACATAAAATCCAGGCACCAGTCAGGTGTTTGTTTAAAACATATTACCTCTGATTTGGGGCCACTGGCTAATCCCACACTGAGAGAACACCGAGGACCGCCCCCCTCCATGTTGTTTCCCCACCTCGCCACGACTGTGTCCCCTTATAGGTCATTCCTAAGCTGTGCTGGTTCACTCAGCTAACATTGTTGAAGTTTCATTAATTAACGTAGATTTATTCAACATATCCTGAGTGGCAGATCCATCGCAGTAAGAGACACTGTCCTGCCTGTAAGGCCTGATAGAGTCTTGTGGCCCAGAATGGGTAGAGTGGAGAGTCATGGGTATGGTTATGGGATCCTAGGACAGGGCGGGGACCTGAGGCCATTGGGAGAGGGCGATATTTGTCATCACTCATCTAATGTCCCTATCAGACTGAGTTTTGACAGGCAAAGGATTGTGACTGCCTTTTTATTGTTCCATGTCTCAGCTCAATGGACCTTTGATGGGCAAGGGAAGTGAGTTACATCTGAGCTCAGAACTGAAGGAGTTGGTGAAGAGGGAGATGTGTGTGTATGTTTGTGTGTAAGTGTAAGGGTGGGGGACAAGGGTCTAGGTGAGCATCAAGTGGGGATTAGGGAAGGCCAGAAGGGGAGGGAATAGCAGGTCCTCCTTGGGAAGTGGCAGGTGAGTTCTAGCAACTCCTATATTCACTCCATGGTGCAGTACTATCCAGCACTTCAAGGGGGAGTAGAGGAAAGCTAAAGAGTGATAATGACAGAGTTCATAATTCCTAAAACAAAGGATAATAAACTGTAACCTCTCTGTAAATCAGTTTGATAATAAAAATTTGAAAAAAAATAAAAAAGAACCAGCAAAAACAAACAAACCAAAGGATAATAGAATTAGATTTCATGTGCATGTTCTAAGTTGCAGGGAATGGATTGGAAAGGACAGAGTAGCTTGGTAGCTTGGGCAGCAATGGTGGCAGCAGCATCCAGTTACTGACACTGGAGATGGGGAAGTGACTAGGGGTATAGAATGGCCAGGATTTGATGATTAACTCTCCTTAGGGAAGGAAGGAGAGGCATTTGAATAATGCACAGTCCTCAGGAGAATGATATTTATCATGGTTGTGATAAATAACTGGGAACAAGGAGCAATAGAAAGATAAACTCCCCCATGGACACACTGAGTTCAAGTCACCTACATGGATTCCAGTGGGCAGCTTCATACATAAACCTTCACCTTGGGCAGATGAGTGGTTGTGGAAATAGAGATGGGCACTCATGGGCTCAGCAGATCAGGATTTTGTAACCTGGAAGTCCACAGATGAGATCAGGAATGCCATGAAGTTTTAAAATGATTGTAACACTGCCTTGTTCCATAGAGTTAGCTTTAGATCAGTGTGGAAGGGAGGGAGGGAGGGAGGGAGGGAGGGAGGGAGGGAGGGAGGGAGGGAGGGAGGGAGGGAAGGAGGGAGGGAAAGAGGAGAAGAAAGAAAGGAAAGGAGGGAGAGAGGGAGAAAGGACAAAGAAAGAAACAAAAGATTCCCTCAAACAAGCTCTTTTTATTTATTTACTAATTGAACACAAATTTTTTGACAAGGTGTTGTGCAGAAAGGTACAGTTACATAGTAGGGCAGTGTGTACATTTCTTGTGATATCTTACGCCCTGTTTTTCTATCTCCTCTAGGTCAGGTAGACATATATGCAATATACAATGTATCAAGAACATATACAGTAGCCACGTGGCCACGCCCAAGAAAGTTCGCCTAGGGCTTTAAATGTAATGTCGATATTAGACCATATGTTGACAGTAGTCTTATATGAACGTACATACATAGCTTTTGAGCTATTGTATTCCTCTGAGAGGTCAATTTTTGACCTTTATATGTTGAGTAATTGTTTGGTTTTAGTTACATACTTATGGGTCGCTGCCCCAATCCTGTGGGGAATACTATTTGACAAGCAGTTTTTGGTTTCACAGACTTGGTCTCTACTGTCTCTCCGTCTCCCTTTCTTAACAGTCATATATCAGGGAGATCATGCCCCTTTGTTTTCTGTGTTCTAGGCTTGTCTTGCTCAACATTATTTGTTCGAGTTCTGACCATTTCCCTGCGAATAACAATATTTCACCATTCCTAATCACTATGTAGTATTCCATTGTGTATAAGTACCATATTTTTTTGATCCATTCGTCTGTAGAGGGGCATCTGGGTTGTTTCCATATTTTGGCAATTGTGAATTGTGCCGCGATAAACATGGAAGTACAAATGTCTTTTTGATATCTTGGGTTTGCTGTTTAGGATAGATGCCTAGGAGTGGTATGGCTGGGTCACAGGGTAGGTCTATATTGAGCTTTTTGAGAAACCTCCATACTGTTCTCCAAAGTGGTTGTACTAATTTGCACTCCCACCAACAATGGAGAAGGGTTCCTCTTTCCCTGCACCCCCTCCAGCATTTGTTGTTGCCTGAGTTCAGAGTATAGGCCATTCTAACTAGAGTGAGGTGGTATCTCAGGGTTGTTTTTATTTGCATTTCCTTTACTACCAGGGATGTTGAGCATTTCCTCATGTGTTTCTTTGCCATTTTTATATCTTCTCTTGTGAAGTCTCTCTTTAGCTCCTTTGCCCATTTCCTAATAGGTTTATTGGGCTTGGAGGGGCTTAGTTTTTTGAGTTCTCTGTAGATGACAGATATCAGGCCTTTGTCTGTTGCTGTGCTGGTTAATATCCTTTCCCATATCGTTGACTGTCTTTCTGTTTTGGTGGCTATGACCTTAGCTGTGCAGAATCTTTTTAATTTGTAGTAGTCCCATTTGTCGAGTCTTTCCCCTATTTGTTGTGCCCCTGGGACTATATTCAGGAAGTTCCTTCCTGTGCCTATAAGTTCTAGCGTCTTTCCTACTCTGTCCTTCAGTAGTTTCAAGGATTCAGGTATGATATTGAGGTCCTTGATCCATTTTGAGTTGATCTTGGTGCATGGTGATAGGCTTGGGTCTACTTTGAGTTTTCTGCATATGGCTGCCCAGTTCTCCCAGCACCAGTAGTTGAAGAGGCTATGTTTATTCCATTGTATGTCTTTAGCTCCTTTGTCGAATATCAGTTGGCTGTAAGAGTGCGGTTTTATTTGTGGATCTTCAATTCTAATCCATTGGTCTTCCGATCTGTTTTTATACCAATACCATACTGTTTTCAAACAAGCTCTTTTATTGTTTCTTTTTTTTTTTAAATTCCCATAGTGGGCCTTGAACGCAGGGCTTCATATTCTTTGCTAAATGCAGATAAGTTTGGAAAATATTTTTAGTAATACCACCTCTCCCTCTATGTAAAAGGAATGTGGAAGCAAGCTAGAAAAGGGGTCTCTCTCTCTCTCCCTCCTTCCCTCTCTCTCTCCCTCTCTCTCTCATATGTGACAAGATAATAAATACAGATACAGTTGGCTTCTGTATCCATAAATCTTAAATCTTTGGATTATACCAATTGTGTATTAAAAATAGTGTTGGGCCTGTGACATTACATCTGTGTTGAACATGAACAGGCCCCCTTTTTTTTGGTCATTATTCCCTAAGCAATCCACTTGGAATTTACATTTCATGAAGTATTATTAATAACCCAGAGATGATTTAAAGTATAGGGGAGCATAGGCATGCTCTGCTTTAGGGCCTGATCATCCTTGGACTGGGTATCTGAAGGGTTTGGAATTATTTCCCTTTGGACACCAGGGGCCGACTGTACTTTAGCCTTAGTGAATCATGTGGTCTGTGTTGAAGCTCCCCAGCCTGATAATTGCTAGCATTACATGAGACATAAATGAATGAGCATAGTTGTGTTCCAATAAAACTTTATTTATAAAAATGGATTAAAGACCTTGAAATCAAAACAGGCACCCTGAAAACACTAAAGGAAGGAGTAGGAGAAACACTTGGGCTCCTTGGCACAGGACAGAACTTCCTTAACAAAGACCCTGAAAGGCTACAAATCAAAGAAAGGTTGGACAAATGGGACTGCATCAAACTGCAGAGCTTCTGCACGGCAAAGGACGTAGCTCTCAAGATAAACAGAAAGCCCACAGACTGGGAGAAGATCTTTACCGGCCATTCAACAGACAAAGGCCTCATCTCTAAAATATATGCAGAACTAAAAAAATTACCTTCCTCCAAAACAAAACCGCAAAGAACCAATAGCCCCCTCATCAAGTGGGCTAAAGACTTACAAAGAAACTTCTCTGATGAGGAAATGAGAATGGCCAATAGACATATGAAAAAATGCTCTACATCACTGGCTATAAAGGAAATGCAAATCAAAACAACATTGAGATTCCATCTCACCCCAGCAAGAATGTCATATATCAAGAAAACTAATAATAACAATTGTTGGAGGGGATGTGGCCAAAAGGGAACCCTACTTCATTGTTGGTGGGAATGTAAACTGGTTCAGCCACTCTGGCAAGCAGTATGGAGATTCCTCAGAAGGCTCAATATAGAACTCCCCTATGACCCAGCAGCCCTACTGTTGGGTATCTATCCAAAAGCCCACAAACAAAATCACAGTAATGCCACCAGCACAAGAATGTTCATCGCAGCACAATTTGTCATAGCGAGAATCTGGAACCAACCCAGATGCCCCTCCATAGATGAATGGATCAGGAAAATGTGGTACATATACACAATGGAATTTTATGCCTCTATCAGAAAGAATGACATTGTTCCATTTGTAAGGAAATGGAAGGACTTGGAAAAAGTTATACTAAGTGAAGTGAGCCAGACCCAAAGAAACATGGACTCTATGGCCTCCCTTATTGGGAATAATTAGTACAGGTTTAGGCAAGCCATAGCAGAGCATCACAAGGCCCAAACAATTGATATATCACAGTTGTAACTACTTTCAACGTCCTATGTGTATGTGTAGTTTCTATTATTGATGATGTTCTTATATCACCTTCCTATGGTTGTACCTACACTATCTCTGTAATCTTATCTGAGTATATTGGAAACCGTGTTTACTGGTATTGGAAGTAGGAAATTCAAAGGGAATACCAAATTTGAGAGACACAGGGTAAAAAAAGAGAAATAACTACAAAAGCAATACTTGCAAAACTGTTTGGTGTAAGTGAACTGAATACCTGGGGGGGGGGAGGGAAAGGGGGGAGGGAGGGGGGCATGAGGGACAAGGCAACAAACAGTACAAGAAATGTATCCAATGCCCAACGTATGATACTGTAACCTCTCTGTACATCAGTTTGATAATAAAAATTTGAGAAAAAAATAAATAAAAATGGCTAATGGGCTTGATTTGGCCTAACAGCCATAGTTTGCTGACCCCTGAGATAAACAATCAATTTACAATAATTACCACATGTGTCCATTTTATAGGCAAGGCAATAAAAAATAGGAGATTCAATTATTTGGTAGTGAAAACATATCCTGATTATTTTGGTTTCCAAGTTCATGTTCTTTGCAGCAAAGCACGATACCTGGGCTTCTCCCTCATAAGGCTTGTGACCTGAAAGAGGAACTCATATGAGTGCCTCATCCTTAAAGATGATAGTAAATGCAGCAAGAATTGCTTTTGAGAATAAGGCATGAAAGTTTGACAGGAGAAATCAGAGTAAGTTTCCTTGTGGAAATAGTTGGAGTTAGCTGTTGAAGGAAGGTATAACTTTTAAGGGGTAGAAATGGAAATCAAAAGATCCATTTAGATGAAGTGAGAACCTCCAGGCAAGTTTAGAAAAGCATCTGGGAATCGAACTTCATCTGAACTTCGTGACCTTCTAGGGTGTTAGTGGAGATAAAAATGGATTAGGAAGAATCTTAGGATTAAAAATCTGGACTTGAAAAGGAGAAGCACAGACAGTTTGGGGGCAGGATTTTGACACACACACACACACACACACACACACACACACACACACACTCACTCACTCACTCCATTCCAGGAATGATTATCTGGTATTGCTGTGCAGAATGTTTTGAGTCAGGAAATAATGGTCAAGGAGAATTCACTCAGCGAGTTATTGCAGTATCTTTGCATGATGAATGAAGCGGAGGAAGCAGGCTGTATGAAGGATGTGATAAACCATTCACAGGACTTGGAAACATGTAAGTGTGGGTGGAAAAGAAGTATGGCTTTGATAGGAAGAGACGGGATGAATAACAATACTTGGAAAGCTAGGAGTGGGACAGGTGGTGAGGTTCTATCTTGGATCAGAAGTGATGAGGAGAAATGTAAATATTGAAAAGGCAGTTGAAAATGTGGGTGTGGATGGAGTTGGTTGAAAGCCATCATTTATAGGTGCTTGAGCCAAAGAAGAGCTCAAAAGTCTGAGGATGTATAGATAGCTAAGGTTTCCCAGAGGAAGATCCAAGAGATGTAGATTATCAAGGACCAGGAGAGGGACAAGACAACAAAGTGGAATGTGTGCTTTTGTGGGGGATGGTGAAGTACCAGGATGGAATATTATAGTAGATGCATCAAGGGGTGGAGCTATTTCTAGGTAATTGGATGGCCAGGAAAATTACATGCTATTGGAGGGTAAGGACTACAGTCATTAGTTTCTATGAGGGGTTTCTTTAAATTACTTTTAATATCTAGTAAATATAAATAGAAGTGAAAAGCCTGTACATTATGGATATAATATTTTGGGGATTGTTTTTGATCTTTGACTCTAGATACAGAATGTAGCTAGTAGTGGAACAAAGAGAGAGCCGACTACTTCCCTGAAAGGCCTCTGCATGTGGCAATCACAGGGCCCCCAGGTAGCTCCTTATTGCTGATTAGTGTGTGGACCTTCAAGGAGTTTGATATTGAAGTCTAAGAAGGCCAAGAAGGGTCAGTTGAAATTTGTGTTGTTTTAAAGTTGATTAACTTTTCAGAGCCTAAGTAGCACAGATCACCTGGGTCTAGTACATCTTGATTTCTCCCCCAAAGCTTTCCTAAAGGACACTCAGGTTGCAATGTGTTAAGGTGAGATAATAGAGAAGCCACACTTTGAGGGGTCGAATCTTGGAGTCTTTACTAAAAGGCCGGCCACTGCATGGTGGACTCCTGTCTCAAAGACTTGTAGCCAGCAAATATACTTAACACAGGAAATAGGCCCAAGAGGAAAGAAATAACAAAAACAATACCAACAAACCAATTCAGCTCCAGTGGAGAGCGCAAGTGGGACGCCATGGTGACCGGAGATGAGCCAGGAGATAGGAGACAGGACAGGAACATGGAGACACGTGGCTGATCTTGGCCTTTATAGGGTCAGGTCAGGGGACAGAGTCACAGGAAAACTCCCAGCCCCACATACTGGACTGACAGGTTCAGTAACCTATCAGCCAATTGCCTATCCCTGTCTCCAGGGATTCAGGTATGCCCACCACTTTGGGTGGGAGTGGAGGGTGTGTTCACCTTCCCCCATATGAAGATAAGATACCATTCCTTATGTGGACATCAGGTATAAGCTCAAGTACCAGCAAAACTTTTCTGTCTAGGGAAGACAGGCCTCAACCTTCCATATTGAGGATACTTAGAGGCTACTCTGGCTGGTGAGTCTAGCCATTTAGGAAGTTAATCAAGGCAGAATCAGCGTTCTCCATGAAATGCCTTCCTAAAGCTACTGCATCTGCATTTCTCTGTGGCAAAGCCCTCCTAGCTGACCTTGAGCTAGACATCAGCATTCCATGAATGGTCTCTCTCACTTCTAGGCTTTACAGCCCTGGGTGGAGAATTCCCTCCAACCAGCAAGAGGCACCAACCAGTGTGGCTGTAAGAAGTTATTTAGACTCAGCCTCCTTACTTCACCAAGAGGAACATCCCTTCATTCTCTCTGGATTTTAGGATTCTTTGTTTGTTTCTCTGTGTACGTGGCCAGCTGTTTGCATCTGAATTGATTCTACTTTTGGCTCTGCTGGGGGCCTCCTCTGGCAGGTCAGGTGCCAGCAGGCACAGTTGTTAAGTAACTGCTTCTAGTCATCACAATCCTGCTAAATTTGGAACATATATGAGTCTCAATTGAACCTCTATTGTGTGGAGAAAAAAAGTACCTGATTCTGAAATTTCAAAAGTCACTCACTTGTAGGACTAGGAAGACTGTGTGTTGATTATTGACCCCTCTCATAGAATTCTTTAAAAATTCATCCAATTGTTGTGCAGTGCCGTGAAAACTTAATTCTCTCCTGAGCCTTTTCTAGAACACAAAACAAAAGCAAAGCGTGACTAAGCTCCACACGGAAGTAAATGTTTTACATGGTTACTTTCTAAGATATAAATAAATCCAAGCAGCAACATACACATCCCAACACCATAAACACAATAGTACAAGTCATCAAAACAACAAGCCTAACACTAGAGTTTCAGGTGGAAAAGGGTTTACCAATCTATGCTAAAGACTTATTGTAACTAGTATTTTTTTCACACCTTGATTTGTGGCTTCACTGGTATCAAGGTTTTGGTCTCCAATGAATTTTCAAATAATTACAAAAAGTATCTTGAATGATTTTTTCCCCCTAATGGAAATCTCTCCCTCACCCTCATGGTTAAATGGTTACATTGTACCTTAATGACCCTAAGGCAGATTCTCTGGAGCTCTTTGGAGATTCGATGTGTTGCTTGTACAGAGAGTACCAAAAATCTAACTAGCAAAAAAAGACTTCTTCAGGTGTGTCAGAGCTTCGGTCTTGACTCCAGGTGTGTCAGAGCTTCGGTCTTTGAAGTGTGTCCATGTATAGGAATCTCCTTTGATCTTACAATAGGCTGTAGGTAGCCCAGAATTTATCTTATAAATCCTTGTTGCAGATAAACAAATTAGGATTGAGACAGGCCAGTGAATTGGGCTTGGATCACTCAGGGTTGAAGGTCAGACTTTTCAGCTCCAAATGTATTAGCTTTTCAATTTGTCTTTGGGTGGCATTTTTTACATTAGTGTTGTTGCTGTTGTTTTGCTTTTCGTTTTATTTTATTGTTTTCATTCTTAAGCCCTGCAATGTATAGGCCTTGTATAACACTATGCTGGTTTTTTGAAGTGCATTGATTGTGGAGGGCCAAGAAGTAGAAACCACAGACCTTAAGTGACAGTTGCCCTTATCCGAGGTTTGACCTTTATTGAATGGAGGTCTCTTGTTAGAAGGGATGTGTGGAGGTAAAAGGCCTGCCAACTTTTCAGGAAAAAAAAAAAAAAAAAGGGAAACTCCTGGGGTCCCCACATGGAGAATGATAACAGTGACTTGTGGGAAAGAAGTGCTTGCCAATCCTGTGACTGTATGAGTCTGGGGAGGTGATTTTGCTTGGGGTCCTGTGGGCACGGCTGCCTTGGATGCAAGCTGCTGGCCCTCCATGCCTGTAGCTTTTGCATATGAGAAGTCAACCAACTTCTGATGAAGTCGCATCTGTATTATAGATGGATAGGCTTTCTTCCTTGTGTTCCTTCCTTCCAAACAATGTAGTATCAGAACTATATTCATTGCTTTGGCATTATATTGAATCTTACACATAATGAGATATTTAATATATTTGGAGCTCCTTCTGTGCAAATGCTATGCCATTTTGGTCTTTGGTAGGGGGTCCTGGTCCCCCATTCCTTCCATCCATTGATGCTAAGCGATGGCTGTGATTGTCTTTATAAACAACTTTGTTGGCTCTTTTTTTAGAAAAATTAGTCTGTTACCCAGTCATGGTGGCTTTCCGCACTTGTAAGCATGTACTTTAGTTACACTGAGCCCTTATATTCCTGCAAAATGGAACTTCATGACATTGCCAATATCTGAGTCCTCAAGTAGTCTTTAAATATTTTTCACCCTGGAAGCTGGCCCAACAAATAGCTTATTCCTTGCCCTGTACCACTCAGCATATAAATCCTGAGTTCCTGCTGACCAAAGATAACGTAAAGTACAAATCAATAAGCATTTTGTTTCTGTAATTTGGGAGAATGAGATGATGGGTGAAGGAGAATTCCTTGATGAGGGCTCAAAAAAACACTCTCATTATCCCGTGGATTAAGAGAGCTACACTACAGTTTGACTCATTTGCTGAGCACTGGGTCATTATACTGCACTTACAGGCTTTGTCAGACTGCTTTCTTGAGATAATAATTCACACACCAGACACCGTGTAAAGTGTATGATTTTTTGGGGGGGGAGCACATTATGGTTTTTTTGTGTATTTTTTTAAAATGAATGCAATATATTAAAAAGTACCATCCTGATCATTTTTAATGTACAGTGGTGTTAATTACACTCACAAGTTTTTGCATCCTCTATCACTTTTTATTTCTAAAACCTTTAATCATCCCACACTGAAACTCTGTCCATTAAACCACAGCTGAATGGTGGTTTCCATGTACTTTGATTAATTACCTTCAGGTGTATGTCAGAGCTTTGAGGGAGATTTCATCTTCTCTTCTAGGAGAGATGTCTTCTTTCAGGAGAAATTGACATGGTACCGAACATATAGCAGGTACCCTTAAGAACAGCCTCTGAGAATATTATTAGGGATGTGGGGACTCTTAAGATCCACATTTGTGGGAGAAGGGAAGGGGGCAGGACTGAGGAGAAGAAGGAGATCTGCTGGGTTGCTGTCATAAAGTTTCATCCTACTTGGTAGAACTATAAGCCTGAGATTCTGAGTCAAAGTGATGTGGTTTGAATGTTCCCTTCCAAAACTCATGTTGAGATTTAGTTATTATGGTATGAATAGGTAGGTAGAATCTTTTGTGGTATGTATGGTTTGATTTCACCTTCTTGGGAGTGGGTTGGTTCTGGGAGTTCCTGATGAAGGTGCACCTCTCCTTCTCTCTGACTCATACACACTGACCCTTCTGCCATGTTGTGCAGATGCTGGGGCAAAAATGCTGTCTATGGACAGGTCATTAAATGTTGCTGCTCATTAGCCCTGCCTTTTCACCTTCAAACATACTGTGGCTGACATAATCGGGACAGAGTAGGAAATGGGTGCTGGAAGTTTCCAAGGTTCTGCCAGGCAACACAGATTGAGAATAACAGCTCTCAGACTTGAAGGGGCATCAGCAGAGTGGTCTGCCATACCTACCATCTTCTCTAATCATCATAGGTGTTGAGTGGTTCTCCTCTTTACCAAATTAAGGACAATTATTCATCACCACAGTGGGAAATGCCCAAACCTCAGATTCAGGCTTGAACACAGCTCATCCGTCCACTGATGAAGTTCGTATCTATGTTCTTCTAAGCCTTTGCGATGGGTAATGAATGGACAGTGCATTTGGGGGAGGGGGGAAGGGGAGCATGTAACAAATCAGTAGGAAAATAGAGAGCATCTCCAAAAGATAAGTAATTCATAATGAAGGAATTCAATCTTTAAACATTTGAAAATATATTATCAAATGAGGACTCTGTTTGCTTAGTTTACTGGCAATAGAGATCAGTAATGATATTTTAGTACTCAGAAGAGATTTTAATACTCTGAGGAGAGGATAGACTGGTATGGTAGAGTATGTGGCAATATGCATAAGGATTCTTGAAAAGGAAATATCTTGAACTCAAGCCCTTGCATTCACTCTTGTTTGTTTTTCACTTAAGATGGGTAGGTACTCTTCCATTTGAGCCATGCCTCCACTTTGACTTTTTGGATTTGTCTTCCTGAGCTGCCATTAAATCGTAAAACTCAGATCCCAGTCTCCTGAGTAGTTAGGATTATAGGCATGAACTGCCAGTGTCAGGTTTAATATCTTCTTCGTCAGTCTTCTTTTTGGTAAGTACTGAGTAGAGATGGAACATAGGTTTATGCTAGGCAAGTGCTATGCCCTCTGACACACTAAATCTAACATTGATGCTGAGGAAACCATAGACAAATATGGAAACCTAATGCAGATGGTGTAATCACTGAGTCTTGCTGACAACAGTACATATGAGGAGTTGCATCAGTGTTTATGAACAGGGTATGGGCTAATTAGGTTCTGTTACGTACCTAAGTGCTTTAAACTCTGAGAAATACATAAAATCAGATTTGCATTTTAAATGCCTGGAAGAAAAACATCACATGGTAATAGTAGTAAGCAATGTTATTTCTCCTAAAAGAATCTAGATAATTCTAGATAAATTATATCTCTAACCTACACATTTTCATAATATACAGATTAAAACACTCCCACATATTCATTCAATTTGTGAATTTCATATGCACACCTACACACACACATACACACATATACACACATACACATAGCATAGAGCTTGCATAGTGCCATGTGCCAGTGGTTGATGCCTGTAATCCCAGCTACTCAAGAGGCTGAGACCTGAGGATTTCAATTCTAGGTTGGCTGGGAAAGGAGAGTCCATGAGACTCTCATCTCCAATTAACCAAAAAGCCAGACAGCACTTAGGCTCTGATTCAAGCCCCAGTTCATGCACACACACACACACACACACACACACACACACACACACACACACACACGCGTGCGCGCATACACACACACACAGAATGCATACAGGCAGTTCTAGAATTATATACTTCCAAAATTACACACACACACACACACACACACACACACACACACACACACACACACTTCTTTCTTCTCCCTTTCCCTCCCTCCACCTATTCATCTAGCAGTCTAGAAAAAGGAAAGAACTATAAGCAATTCGTGGTCATTCCCGGAATTTGGGAGTGATGGGTGATTTTTATTTTTTTAAGCACTTATACTTTACAAAGCTTTATACTGAGATTGTATCACCCTTACAATGACAAGGAAGTAATGGTTTCTAATATATCAGTGTTCTTGCCTGACCTAGTTTCCTTCCAGTCTTGCATTCATCTCCTAGGAAGGACCTTCTGGGTTGTATACCGCCCTCCATATTTGTCTTCCTTCCTTCTTATTAAAATAATCACTCGTGTGCTTTACCAGGTTAGGGGCAATCATTCTACTCATGCATTTGTGACACACTGTACACATTTACTCACTTTATTCGCTAATTCTTTTCCTATGTCCAACCTTTCAATAAGACATTTCCAGGCATTGCATGTCAATAATGTATCCCCCAAAATATTGATACTGCATTAAGTCATTCCATATTCACCCTTGGGAAAAGTCTTGGGGCTGTAAGACTTTCCAGACACATGGGATATTCATAACGAGCCATGCTGGCTACCACTTCAGCAGGCAGATGCTCTTCAGGTGAAAAAGCTCACAACCCTTAGGCTCTCCATCCTGCTCTTGCTTAGGCTACACTGGGATGCCCACCTTATATACTTATTGTGGATCTCATTACATTTTCTTGTAAGTGGTTGGCAGTGACCGTCATTTTTAGATCACTGATAGGAAATGTGGTCATATCTACCCAACCCATCTCCACCAGATATGGTCTTCGCCTCTGCATTCATGCCCTCCATAAATAGATGAAGCCAGAAGTGACCACATGTCATTTCCAAGACTAAATTACAAAAGATGGCAGTTTTCATCTTGGATACCTCCTCTTGGAAAGCGTGTAGTGAAGAAAGTCAAGCCATGTACTGGGAGAAGCGCCATCTTGCCATTGCTAATGAAATACAGAAGCTGGCCTGGCAGCCTCATGCATAGGACTGGCGGTAGACACGCCCCTCTGAGTCTTCAGATATTGTCAGCCCAGTTTGATTGAGAGCCCATAAGACCCCAGCCAGAAGTGTCCATATAATTGCCTTCTAATTCCTGACCCTCAGGAGCCATGCGAGACAATAAATGTACTACAAGTGGAGGGCCAGTGTACTAGAAATGAAAAGGTGAAATTGACTTTGAACACAGCATGGACAGTGAGCACTGAGGAATGTGTAGGTAAAAGCTCAACATGCTTTGAATTGGGTCTATTGAAGCTTGTACACTGAGGATGCTGACTGTGAAGCCTAAAGGAAAATGAGAAAGCTCCTCTTGGAAACTGGGAAAAGAATCCTTGCTATGTAGTGGCTATATATAGACACATATCTCACCTATGTATTTCCACTTTCATAGAAAAAATTTTAAAATGTACCTGATGAACGGGGTAATGTGGTTAGGATTTCTGACCACGGTGTTGAAAATAATTTCCAATTGCTTTTTTCTAATTGCTAAATAACAAGGAGGTAAAGCCAGGGGTGTGCTGTGCCTGTAATCCCAGCATTGCAGAGCTGAGTAGGAAGATAGAGATCTAAAGGCCACCTAGACTATATGGTAGGCTCAAGGACAGCCTTGTCCTGGATCCTTACTTACAATTGTGGAACCAGTGATAAGACAGAAAATGTGGTACATATATACACACAGTAGAATTCTCCACATATGTCAGAATGAATGATATTGTACCATTCATAAGGAAATAGACTTAGAAAAAATTATATCAAGTAAAATAATCCAAACCCAGAGAAACACAGGTTGCCTGGTTTCCCTCATTTGTGGTTGCTAGAATGTACCTATAAATTTACAAGTAAACACACTGGGTGGTTAAAAAAAGAAATAAATACTCTGGGATATGATAAATTATACAGATCTCTAGACATTCACACCGTGAGACCAAAGGAGGGTGTTCTTAGGACAGGAACACAAAGGTGCAATACCTAGGTACATATGATCATATGAAATAATATTTATCGAAATGAATTCCAGGAAATGGAAACAAGAGGTCTTTCTTTGTTGTTCTTTTTTGTTTTCTTTTGTCTTTATTTTTCTGTCTTTGGGAGAGCAAAGGGAAGCACAGAAATGGTGGGACAAAGGATGAACAAATGCAGCAGTGGTTCTCACTAGACACTATGTTGAAAAAGAACTACACAACTTGTGAGAGGGGCTGGGATGGGAAAACTGGGAGAGAGTGAGGGAAGGGGTGACACTGTCCAATGAGAAATATAGTCATAACCTAATCCATGTAATTGTAACCCCTCTGTACATTACTTTTATAATAATAATAATAATAATAATAATAATAATAATAATAATAATAGACAGAGTACCAACTGAAAACCGAGAGAGAGTTTTATTCTTGGCCAAGAGTAGAAGTAAGAGATAAACTTAAAAATTAGTTTTGCCACACTTCAGAATCAAGAGGTTCCAGACACAGTAACAGAACTGAGGAGTCAGGTTAGGTATAACATTTCCAAAAGTCATGTTGCCTTACTCATTTTATGGTTCTTTCTAGGCATCACCATGGCGATTGTGAATTGTCTTGGTACTTGAGGGTGTATCATTTAACATGCGATAGGGTTATAATGAAGTCAAAGATCCAACCTGTTCCAGGTAGTCCACCTGAAGAGAGGCTTCTGGTCTACAGGCATCCCATCCTGAAAGACAAACAAGGTTAGGGTGGGGTGGGAATGCAGCTAGGTCACCTAGGCAGTACCCAGGACAACACCAAGCCCTAACTTAGAGGTTGAAGCTCTGAACTTGTTGCTGATGCTGTAATGGAATGGGACTTTGGAACTGGTGTGTATTGTGTGTAGAATGAGATTCTTTTGGTGCACGAGAGTTAACTATGTAGTAGGCAATGATCCCCAGCCAGTGATCCCTGATGCCTGGAGATCACAGAGTGGCAAATCCCTTCCCTCTCCCCCACTCTACCAGTGTTGGTCTGTGTGCAGTAGCATATGGTAGAAACCATGGCATGCCACTGTGGGGATTAGCTTATTAAAGTCTGCAGCTTCCATTTTGGGCATGCTCTTCCTTGGATCACTCACTGTGGGGAAAGCCAGCTGTCATATGTTAAGGACACTCAGGCAGCCTTGTAAAGGCCCAGATGGTGAAAAACTTCCAGCCAATGGCCATGCAAGTGAGATTTCTTGTATGTGTGCCATCCAATCCCAAGCCAGGCTTTATATGGCACAGGGTGGACCCAATGCTGGTCTGGACCCAATACCTGGGAAGCCTAAGATACTATATAGCAAAGAACTGCCACTGGAGCTGCAGACTGCTATCCTTAGAAAGGCCTGCTTTGTAAGATGGGTTCTTGGCTGTCCTCTGGAAATTTGGGTTTAAGGGGAGAGGTCCTTATTTTTCCCTAACAAATAAGAGTAGCTCAGTGTGTATAAACAGTAAACCAAGTTATTGATGCTCTGGGTGTCTGGAGTTGAATATGTTCTAGGCACAGGGTGTATGCATGAGCAGCCCCCAGCCTCTCTTCAGGGCACCAAGTTTGTAGAGAGGCCTTCGGGAGATGACATGTCCCACAGGTTGTCAGAGTGCGATACTAGGGGCACTGAGCCCAGGCTGTGTGATTTCAAGGAGGAAGGAGCTTGCAGTCGGGTACTCTGTTCCTTATCCAGCAAAGCAAAAGCTGCTGATTTCACTTTGTACCATTTGTTGTAATACATCATGGCTATGAGAACTACTCTTGGAGTCTGAGAATCTTCCTGGCCATCCACAGACCTGAGTGGTTTAGTGCAGCCTTTGCCTACAGAGAATCCCTGAACTAGATCACTGATATTCTCCCAGATTACTGATCCTCAGGAATCAGCCAGTGATAAATATTTGTTATTTTCTCACTGCATTTTTTTTTTTTTTTTTTTTTTGGCCAGTCCTGGGCCTTGGACTCAGGGCCTGAGCACTGTCCCTGGCTTCTTTTTGCTCAAGGCTAGCACTCTGCCACTTGGGCCACAGCGCCACTTCTGGCCGTTTTCTGTATATGTGGTGCTGGGAAATCGAACCCAGGGCTTCATGTATAAGAGGCAAAGCACTCTTGCCACTAGGCCATATCCCCAGCCCCTTCTCACTGCATTTTAGGATAGGTTATTATGCAGCAAAAGATAACCACTCTAAACAAAGGAATTCTTCCCTTCTTCTTAGCATGTGGCTATGTTTTGGGAAGGATTTGAGTGGGTCTCCTGAAGATTCATTTGCTGGAAGCTGGGGCCCACAGGATGTGTTGTGAATGTAGAACCTTTAAGAGGTGGAGCCTATGAGAAGGTAATTGCACTGGTGGGTTCTCAGGAGAGCTGGTTGTTATAAATCAAGGACATTTGTTATATGATGTGTGGACTGACCTTCCTATTTCCTTTCTCCTCTGTCAAGTTGTGAAGTGGCCATTGGGCCTTTGTCAAGAGCTGGAACCATGCTGTTTGGGGTTGTGAGCCAAATGAACCTTTTTCTATTTTTATGCAGCCTCGAGTATTTTCTTACAGCAACACCAAGTGAGCAATGTCATTTATTGAATGGGTTGAGAGTGTTTTCTTGCCTGTGAAGAATTTTGTAGTCTTTCTGGTTCCTCTGGTTCCTTGGCTGAAGAAATCTATATCTTCGCTTGGTGTTGTGAAGAGGGCTTGCCATCCTTTTCTTTCTTTTGGTCTGGAAGAACCAGTCCCAGAAGCAGCAACCTGCCCCAAAGCTACCATTTCCACTACATTCTTAACTGAATGAGATCCATGGTTGTAAGGATCAGGGTATGTCTGTGCCTCTTATCTGTCACTTTCTTCTCAGTTCTCCTGATTTTTTCCCCTCCTCTCTTCTACTGGTGGTGATACCTACTCATCTCATTGAGATACAGACTTCTTCCTGATGAAAAATTGATTACCAAGTGTTTCAGGGCCTTATAAGATATTTATATTTCCTCATTGACTCCCGCTGCTTAGTTTATCATGTGAGTACCTTGAGGAAAGTTCGGACAAACAAACTTTCTTCTTTACATTGCACCCTACATTCCCCACTTCTGCAAATTATCTTATATACAAAGATAGGGACCTTTCAGGTGAAGATGACTTTATTGTGACTTGACATATTATTGTTGTTGTTAGTTGCAGCACTGGGTTTGAAACCAGGGCCTTGTGTTTAAAGGTTGGTACTTTACCATCTGAGCCATTCTCCCATACCTTTTTGCTTCAGTTCCTCTTTTTTTTGTCCTGTTGATACTGGGGTTTAGATCAGGACCTAGCACTCATGATCAGCTTTGTCACTCATAGCTGGTGCTCTACCACTTGAGATAACCATCCTGACATCAGGAAAAGGGTTGCTTTGAATCACAGTTTCAGAAGGTCTAGTCTATAGTTGCTTGGCCTTGTTGCTTTGGGCCTGTGGCAGCACAGAACCTCATGGTCAGAGTGCATTATGGAGGCCTGTTTACTTGATGGCAGTTGGGGAACCAAAGGAAGAAAGAAGAGGGGCCAGGGTCATGAAATCCCCTGCATAGGCCTGCCACCAATGACCTAACTTCCTTCCCATAGGCCTCACCTCTTAAAGCTTCTACCCTTTTCACTGGGTAGAACAAGTTTTTGTAGTGAGGAAGAGTTCTCACTGGAACTTTACTGTTCCTCAACCCTTTACTAGCTGGTTTGTTGAGAAGAGTAAATGAGTTAAGAAGCTGAAAGCACTCAGTAATCCATAGGGTCATGTAAGCAAACATTGCAATAGCAATCACTCCGAAGCCATTTTCCCTGTCCAGTAAACTTGTTAATCATTACATCACACATGTAAGATAACATGCACATTATATATTGTTTTTATCAGTCCTTGCATCAGTGAACCACAAACACAGCAATCTCAGTATGTGGTCATTCCTGCAGAGAATATGTAATCTTACAGATTTCAAAGGCAAAAAAGACTAATTCTGTAGAAAGAGTTATGTGATCAACAATGAAGAAATGACAGTCTATTAGAACCTCATCTTTCATATATATATACATACACATATATATGAATACATACATATATGAATACACACACACACACACACACACACACTCAATGTACATAATGCTTGATGCAGGCCCTGATGTGCTGTTTCAGCTATTTCCTGGTCCAACTCTTCACCACAGTAGGTACTCAATAAATAATCACCAATAAATGTTCATGAGAACACATGCCTATGCTTTGTGGAATACACCGCATTGTATGTTGTAAGTAGAATGATGGCTTTGTTTGCTGGACTCACAAGGAGCAATAGAATTTTGGGCTGCAAGGTGGGCTGCAGCCTTTCAGGCTCCTCTCCCGATTTATGGCTTCTGAGGGTGAGCAGATTCTGGAGCGAGGCTGAGGCTGTACTCAACCAGAGCCCACACCGTGACCTCAGGGTCTTTAATTCCTTCGTTCGTCCCTGGTGTATATTCTGTCCTGATTGTAGCTGCTGGATCTCATCTCACTGTGAAAAATGTTTCCTCTCTGCTGACCCATGGGGCTCAGTGTTTGATTAACAAGTTTCCCTTTTTCTGTGCAAAATACCTAGGTAAGTCCCCCTTGGTTGAGGCGAGGATCTGCAATAATTCACAACCACCCCATGGGGCCTTTCACTGAGTGACATACTCTTTGTAAGGATGCGGTGTCATTTAGAATACAGGTGGCCGCATCCATTCCCAGGCTTCTCAGCACAGTGTGTGGGCTCTGATAAAAGATAACATGACTGTCATGACAGGAGAGACTCTTGGCACTGATGAACCACTATAAAATCAGACTTGGAATAAATAGATTTATTCTTTTCAAAGTAGTGACCTTGAAGTGGATGATATTCTTTGACTCTTCTATTGATAGGGCTATGACCCAAAATGTTTCTGGGATCCAAGTTTTTGAGTTGCCCTCAGAGTCTGGAGCACAGTTCTGTAAAGGGTTTTTTTTTTTTTTTTTTGCCAGTCCTGGGCCTTGGACTCAGGACCTGAGCACTGTCCCTGGCTTCTTTTTGTTCAAGGCTAGCACTCTACCACTTGAGCCACGGCACCACTTATGGCCATTTTCTATATATGTGGTGCTGAGGAATCGAACCCAGGGCTTCATGTATGTAAGGCAAGCACTCTTGCCACTAAGCCATATTCCCAGCCCTCTGTGAAGGTTCTTGAGTCTGACAAAGGTAGTGTTTGTAGAAGGCTTGGGTCTGAGGAAGGAATGAAGAAGGACTCATACCTTTCCAGCCCTGGGGTAAGCCAACAGGGCTTGGCTTGGTCCCAGGGCTGCATCCTTCTAGAAGACTTCATTGAGTTATGAGAATGGTGCATTTTTCTTCCAAGCATGATCTCTTTTTAAAAGAATGGGGTTGATGAGGGCATCCTACAGAACATGGTCCTATAATGACTGTCAGGCCTCTGTCCAGCATCAACATGAAGCAGGTGCTGGTATTCCTTTATCTATACATTTGTGTTTCTCATCTTCCTGTTTTTTCTTTAGAAGAAAGCATTTTAGATACTACTAAAGCTCTACTCCACTTCCATGCTCATCTCTGTGTTTATACCTTAGCCTTAGGAAGTTTTTGAACAATCGATATGAGTTGTATTATCTTGTATCCTATGCTTCCTTCCTAAGCTGTTGTATGCTTCTTTCCTATCCTTGTCGATTCGCTTTCATTGTTCTATAATATTCCACTGTACGAATAAATCTGTTTATTCACCTCTTCACCTAAGAGGTTATGATGCCTACTTCTTCCCCCCTGCTATAACAGAGAGTGGTACAGTTAAGGTGTGTGTGGATGGGTGTCCAGCAGCCCCTTGTACCTCAAGGAGAAATTGCTGTGTTCTAACAATATGCGCGTCTTCCATTCAGTGGGTGTTTCCAAGCTACTCTCCAAAGCTTTATCACTATGTTGCCACCAGCAATTACTGTGTCTCCACAGTCTCTTGGTGTAGCCAGTTTTTCATTTGATTAATCTGACTGCTCTGGAAGTGCACCTCCTCACCTTCATTAGTTCTTCTCGCTCACTAGTGTGGTATCGCATCTCTTCATACTCACTGGCTGCCGAAAGCCTGTCCATGTCTACCTCTTTTCTGTGCTCATCGAACTTTTATTAACAATGTACAAGAATCATCTATAATATGCACATTATCATTACATTATACTAGGCATTTTAATTTGTTGTCAGTGTCTTGCCACTGTCTGGGGGTACATTGCTAGTGGGCTGTGGTGTCGCTTGTGGAGAGGCAGTGCTAATTCTCATAGATTCATATTCACCCTCTCCATGATGTAGACTTTGGGGTATGTAGTGTGGAAATTGGGCTTCACCTCAATGTCATAAAATATGGTCACCTGCCTGGCTCCCATGTCTCAGCACCTGGAATCCTAGCTACTCAGAAGGCTGAGATCTGAGGATTCCATTTTGAACCCAGCCCAGGTAGGAAAGTCTGAGAGTCCTATTTCCACTTAACAAGCAAAAAGCCAGAAGGGGAGTTATGGCTCAAATGTTAGAGTGCTAGCCTTAAGTCAAAAAGCTCAAGGATAGTGCTCATGCCCTGAGTTCAAGCCCCAAGACTAGCACATGTGTGTGCATACACAAATACACACATACAAGTTACCTATACATTCTTTTAAAAGTTTTGAATTGTAAGCTGGGTGCTATTGGCTCCCACCTGTAACCCTAGCTATTCAGGAGGCTGATATCTAAAGATTCCAGTTTGAAGCCAGCCCAGGCAGGAAAGTCCATGAGACTCTAATCTTCAATTAACCATCAGAATTATGGAAGTGTTGCTGTGGCTCAAAGTAGTAGAGCACTAGCCTCAAATGCAAAAGCTTAGGGACAGCATCCAGGTCCTGAGTTCCAGCCCCATGACTGACAAGAAAATGTTTGAAATGTAAAATGTTTCACAGTTACCTAGGACTGATTTTGTATACAAGTAATGCTGGAACTCTTTTTCAAATAAATTTCCAGTTGGATTATATGTCAAGTCTTTCCTGCACTGCTATATTCCATATGCTCACATGTGTGGATATTCTGTCTCTGCAGTCAGAATTTTGCTATGTTCCCAGATTGACCTTCAATTTACCATCCTCCTGCTTCAGCTTCTTGCATGCTGGGATTGCAGACTTGTGCTACCATGGTTGAGTCAGTTATGTGCTTGTTAATGGTGTGTTTCTGGCTTGGTCTAGTTTTCATCCATTTTAACTACTTTTGGCTTATGGTTTGGGTATTGGAATTGCAACTTATTTTTCTCCTTCAGATTTGTTGTGGCTATTCCAGTCTTGATGAACTTCCAAATGTGTTTCTGGAGCATGGAAGCCCTCGGGCATTTATTGGGATCATGGGGATGCTTTTAGGTGCATTCTTTCTTTTTTTTTTTTTTTTTTTTTTTTTTTTTTTTTTGGCCAGTCCTGGGCCTTGGACTCAGGGCCTGAGCACTGTCCCTGGCTTCTTCCCGCTCAAGGCTAGCACTCTGCCACTTGAGCCACAGCGCCACTTCTAGCCATTTTCTGTATATGTGGTGCTGGGGAATCGAACCTAGGGCCTCGTGTATCCGAGGCAGGCACTCTTGCCACTAGGCTATATCCCCAGCCCTTTAGGTGCATTCTTTCTTCAAATCTATCAGAAAGATTTCATGTGTTTTTTTCACTACACTTTTCTTGTATAGTTTTGTTAAAGTTATCGTTATTCCTCATGGATCCTTTTATTGTGTCTTTTCTGTTTCTCTTGTTGGTGAAGAGCGACTTCATTTGTCTTTATATATTTTACTCAGCTGTCATTCATTCTTATGGTTTATCTGTAGATACTCTTACAAATTATGCACTTGTATACATATATATGTACATCTATATCTGTTCCTCTAAAAATGAGAGGCCTTTTTGCTCTTTTTTTCTTTTGTTGCTGGTCCTGGGGCTTGAGCTCAGGGCCTGGGCACTGTTCTGGAGCTTTTGTGGTGGAGGCTAGCACTCCATCACTTGTGCTACAGCTCCACTTCTGACTTTTTGTGATTAATGGGAAATAAGAGTCTCATGGACATTATTGCTTGGTCTGGCTTTGAACCTCAGATCTCAGCCTCCTGAGTAGCTGGGATTATAGGCATGTGCCACTGGCACCTGGATTTTTCCTTTTGTTTATTTTTTGTTAGGTCCAAACCAGGACTTGAACTTAGTATCTGATGTGCTTATTGGGTAGCACTCTACTAACTGAGCCATGCCTCCAGTCCTGAGAGGCCTTTTTAAAAGTCATATGTCTTATTTTTCTTGTCTTCATGTATTAATATAGACTTACATTATACCCTTTGGGATTTTTTTTTGTCAGTCACGGAACTTGAACTCAGAGCCTGGATTGCTGTCCCTGAGCTCTTTTGCTCAAGGTTAGTGCTCTACCACCATTTCCTGATTTCTGGTGGTTAATTCGAGATGAGAGTCTTAAGAACCTTCCTGCCCAGGCTGGCTTCGAGCCATGATCCTCATATCTCAGCCTCCTGAGTAGCTAGGATTATAGGCATGAGCCACTAGCATTTGACTGGCCCTTTGTTTTGTTTTATTGAGGCATATCAACTCCCATACTGTCCATAGCTCCTTTTGCATTACAGTGGCAGAGTTGTATAGACTTACATAGTAAGCAAAGTTTAAAGGATTTGCCATTAAGCCCTTTACAAAATGTTTCCTTCAACCATCCACATAATGAGATTGAGCAGAGTCACTGTTGGTAACTCTTCTTGGTTTACTCCTGGCATTAAAATGAGTTTATCAAAGTGCATCATCAAGACCAATGCTATCATATTAATTAGGTTAAGAAAATGTCCTTTTAGTCCTAGATTTATAAGACATAGTTTTTGTTTTACTATTTAAAAAATAGGGAATAATTGTTGGCTCCTAGCAATTTTGGCACCTTAAGGAGATTAGCTTTAGTCTCATTTCAAACATATTTCATTAAATTCTCTTCTAAATTGTTCTATCATTTCCAGTTCTTGGTAGCAGCATCCCGCTGTTCACCTCAGTGCCTTTGTAGTATGAGGTTGTAATGGGTCTGACTTTTCCAGGGGACTTGTCCACAGCGGGGGTTGTGGGAATTCTGTTCCAGCTTTTCCCATGCCCCTCATTGACGTGGGACCAGTTTTTATGTTAATTCATCAAACTTGGCATTTCTGGGCCGTGAAAACAGCCTAAGTTGATAACCCTCAAATGTTCCAAAGTTAACGGTCCAGAGTTTAAATTGTGTAGGGAAACTTTGTTTTCTTTCCTTGAAGACAGACAGACAGACAACAGACTGATAGGCAGATGACAGACAGGCCCATGACCTGAGCTGCTGGGAGACATTTCTGAACCTGTTTTTCCTGGGGCTGCTGCTTTTTGAGAGGCTTCACTTGGGACAGCAGCCTTTGGCCTTGGGTAGGCTGCATAAGCTTTGCCTCTCTTGCCTACCTACTGGGAGATGCTTACTTCCGGTCCTGTATTCATCCTGGCTCCCTCCTTTCCCTTCTCATGGCTCACTCCCTAAGGACAGAATTCATAGGCAATTCCATGCTTACTTCTAGTTTTTAGTTGTTCCTGTGCTTCCTGCGCCTGTTAATATCGCCTTTACTTGCAAGTTGTGAATTTAAAAAGATGTTATATGGCTAGGTGCTAGTGGCTCACATCTGTTATCCTAGCTGCTCAGGAGGCTGAGATCTGAGGATCACAGTTTGAAACTAGCCCAGGCAGGAAAGTTCTTGAGACGCTCATCTCTAATTAACCACACAAAAACTAGAGGTGGAGCTGTGACTTCAGTGATAGAACATTAGTCTTAAGCAAAAAAAAAAATCAGAGACAGTGTCCAGGCCCTGAGTTCAAGCCCCAGGACTAGCACACAAAAAAAGAGATAGGTTCAGGGACTTGTAGCAAGTGTGTGGTTTGTGTCTTCTGAGCTCACTGTTTTGCAGCAAGGAGAGGATGTCCTCTAAATGTAGTTTTGATATTCAAAACAGATGCAAACTTATTAGTCTCACCTGGTAATTCTGAAATATGGTAATGGTAATGATTATGCTTCTCTGGGAGAATTTACAATTTTGCATGGTTTTCAATTCAAGAAGAAGCTGAAAGCGGTGTTTAAGGGGCATTCAATGCTTGAAAATAAAATGCAGATACATAGCAGGGTGCCAGTGACTCATGCCTAGCATCCTTGCTACTCATGAAGCTCAGATGGGAGGATCATGGTTTGACACCAGCTTGGGCAGGAAAGTCCATGAGACTCTTATCTCCACTCAACACCGAAAAAGCCTGATGTGGAGCTACGGCTCAAGTAATAGAGTGCTGGCTTTGAGCGGAAACAGCTAAGGGACGGCATCCAGGCCCTGAGTTCAAGCCCTAGTACAGACACAAAACAAATACCCACAGGTACACCACTAGCATTTTCTTCTGAGCAAGTAGAGCTGCAAGGAATTCCTAGGGGCCCATTGCTTCCTGGGCTGGCAAGGTGTGCGGGATGGGTCTGTCCGTCCTGTCTATTGCCTGTGTTCAGAATACATGGGCAGGCCTGGGGCTGGCGGAGGCTTGCAGGGAGCTGAACTTTCATGTCTTCTCTTGATTATTTTGCTCATACTCTGAAATCAAGGCAACTCTTCCATGAAAATACAGCCAGGGGTCATTATAGTTTTTGATTAGTGCCGGAATGGCTGCCATTTTAATCTCTGTTAATGGTTGAGAGGAGGCTCTACGGGACTTTGCCATGGCTCATGCTTGTTTACAATCTAATTTAGCAGCATCTTAATTTGGATTGAAAGACAGCCTTGGGAATTTTTGCTCAGTGCTTTTCAGAGTGTTCTGGAATGACACGTTACCTGATGCTACCTGAGGGAGGGTACTTGGGCAGTCATGGCTTCTTGGAGTCCTGATCTACCCATGAGAGTGCCAGAAGTGCCAGGCTGTGATTCTACCACAGACCTGTGTGACTATGGAGCTGTGCACATGACTGCAGAGAGCCTTCTTGGTATACAGTAGGCACATTTGCAGAGGAGCTGATCCAGCTAACCAGTCTATCTGGAGCACAAATTACAAGCCTGCTAATTAGAGTGATGTTCAGCTTTCAGCTAAGCGCTAGGCACTTGTGGACTTTGCCAGAATCTGGACTTCTGAATGGTTTGACAAGAGGAAAGGAAAGGAATAGGCCAAAGAGGCCATCTCAGGGCAATTGCTTACAATAAGAACCTGACGTAGCCCAAAGACCTGCTTCTTCCTTTGCCAGAAAAATGCTCATTCTTCCCCTTTCATGACTGCACCCTTGTTCCAGTATTGACTATTTTCATTTTTCTTTTGTTTTCTGGCCTAGTACTCTGCACAAACCCAGGGCTCCATAGTCTGAGATATGCCCTCCCCAGTTGGCACAGTTTTCTAACCTCTATGACCCAGCTGCTCTGTTAATTCTCCTTCCTCTTTCCATGCAGTTCTGTGACTATTCTCCAGTGTTCAATAATCCTTTGCTGTCTAGTGTTCTCTCTCTTTCTCTCTTTTTACTAATTGTAAAGAGATATTCACTAATAAATGTTAATATTTATTGAACATATGTCATCATCATGTGCCAGGCCCATTTAAAGCATTTTAATAACAGTAGCTGATATTTATTAAGCACCCACTGTGTGCCAAGTACTGTTTTTGGTACAGGGAATGTGAAGTAGTTGACACAGTGACTGCTTCTCTCCAATCATGTTTTTCTAAGGGACCGGTGGAATCCATCAGTAGACAAACCCCAGGCGGTGGCAAGAAGGGACGTGTGGAAGGCTTGTGGAAAGAGGGGCTGGCTGTCTGCTGTGTGACTCCGCAGGCCTCCCTATCATTCACTCACAGTTCCACTTTTGTCCAGAGCCCAGCTCAAGTCCTGCACCTGCACTATGACCCTTCTCTCCTTTGTTTTACATTCTTTTGAGATATTGGTGATAGCCAGCCATTCCTGTCCATTGCCTTTGTGGAAGGGAAATGCATACGTTGTAGGGCACTTCACCATTGCATTCTAGGACCCACAGTTGGAGCATTTGACACTGACTCCTCACAAGAGCTTAACTCTTTCCACTTAAAGAGGAGGAAACAGACTTTCTGAAGGTTACATCTGGTAAGTGACTGAGCCAGGATTTGAACTCAGGTCCTGTAGAATCCACAAGCTTCTCTTTGCCCCTAGCCCAATCCTCTCCAGTATGATCAGGACCCTGCTTTGATCTTTCAATCCTGCTTCTTGTTCCCTGTAGGGAAAAGGCAACATGTCTTAGAGACATGGGTCATACTTCACGTAGCTTCTGGTTTTGTAAATCTGGGTTTTCTCCTTTGACTACTCTTGCAGGTGTTGTGTAGGTGAACAAAGCTATGCCTATGCACACATGGTAAGCATTTTTTTTTTTTTACATTCCCTCTCCTTAAGTACTCTTGCTGAATGCCCCAGGTTGGACCAGTCCTGAGCACATGAAGCCTCTACTCTTCAGTAGAGGGGTGTCTTGGTGTAGAGGCCAATCCTCACATCGGAGCACAGCCCTGGCCACCCTCTGAGCACCCATGGCTCCTCTAGTCCTTCCTACCATCTTGCCGGCCTCATGAGTTCCCTTAGTGCATGCGGTCCTAGCTGCTGAGAAAACCTACACATCTAAAAATAGACCCAACTTTTTATAAGTGATGGTCTTGAGAGACATAAAACTTATTTCACTAGATCTTTCCAGGGCTCGGAACACATTTGATAGAGCTCCTTTTTCTAAATTGCCTTCCGGCTACCCGAGAAAGTCAATTTTCTTTTTTAATAGCTGCACGTCATTTCTGGACTCACAATGGCCTGAACCCAGTCCAGTTGCCCATCAGAGTCATCAATAGGGACTCCATTTAAAATTCATCTCTTTTCCTAGTCTGTCTATCCTCGGGGGATTAAAACTAGAGAGTCACTAAGGTGCGCACAGGAAATTGTGGAGGAAGAAATCTGAAATGTTCAGAATGTCACAGTTGATCCTGGGAGCCCAGTGGGCTAGCATGCTCCCCTTTGAACTTAATCTGCTGCCCCTCAGCTCTCTGCATCTTAGCAGAAAGAAGGGAATTTCATGAGAATAAAAAAGGAAGTATTTGGAGACAGAGAAGGAAATGAGTACCATGCCCTCCCTAATGATTGAGTGGGAACATTTCATTTTAGAAATGGAAGGAGGCTGGTCTACTACAGTTGGGAAGATGGATGATAGAAGCGAGAGGGAGAAGGTGTAAAGGAAGGCCATTTGTTCCCAAATAGCGTCCTTCTGGTGAGGGAGAGAGTCTACAGACAGGGAAGGTGAGTTGCTAAGGGCATGGTCTAAGCTAGAACAAGAACTTGGTCTTTATTTTTCTCTCATCAGCTTTGCTCAAACATTCAGTTGACAGTGGTACGTGGAGAACTGTCACTGAGTTTTCTTCTGCTTTGTATATCTAGCATGGAGTTCTAGCTCTGCCACATAAGGATTAGGTGAATGTTGAATACATTAAATATGGGTGCCAGGAGAGGTTGGGAAGCCGGCTTGTTAATGACTGTCATTCCCATAGTGACCACCAGGTGGTGCCCTCTTAGAGCAGGAGCAAATGTCTTCAGAGATGGAGAATGGCGGGACCCAGGGTAGCAGAAAATTCAGAAGCGTGGTTGCTGCTGACTTTCTTTATTTAGGTCAGGTTCACAAGAGACCCAAAGGAGTCCTTCTGGGTGGTTTTCATTCTTAATTAAAGTGTTAGGCTTGAAAGTTCTAGCCCAGGCCAGTGGTGTTTAAAGGGGTTCCTATGTGTCTTTTTTGCTCACGTTCTGTCTTCCACTAGAATGTACCTCTTATAGTTTCTCCATTTCCTCTGTAGTTCCTCTCTGTAGCGCCATGTATAGATTGGTACATTACCTTGTGTGGATCCCAGTATTGGGTCCCTCTGTATAGATTTGTGCTCTGTGCCTATGGTTTCTAAGTTGAATGCTCATAATCTCACAAGATGGGAATAGTTAAAGAAAACATTTCAGTGGGCTTAGGAAACTTCTCCACAGCAACACAGATAGCTGAGTGGCAGGGAGAGAGAGGGGGGAAGATATACAGGCAGATAGGCAGGCAGGCAGGCAGGCAGAGACAGAGAGGAAGAAGAAAGAGGAGGAGGAAGAGAGGGAAGAGGGAGAAGAAAAGACAGCACTCATACCCAGGCCTACCACATCCACAGGTCATGCTGTTTTGATTTATGCAGTATATAGTTGAATGCGTCTGTGTTGATGAGATCCAGGGACAGTAGTAAAGCAAAATCCAGGTAACCAAAGCCACATCATATAGAGGGAGTACAATCATCTCTGGGAAGTTCACAGCCATTTGCAAAGGTATACTCAGCCCAAGGCTTCTTGGTGTCCATAACCCTAATTTAAAGGTAGTAGAGATTCTGATTGCTCCAAGCTGAGGATGGAGATGCTGGATGAAACTGTGTGATGGTGTGTGTGTGTGTGTGGGGGGGGTGATGGTGTGTGTGTGTGTGCACATGTGCTTACGTGTGTGTTTGAGAGAAAGTGAGTTAAACCTACATAGGCCTGGGATACTGTCATTCTTGCCAAGACTGGACTTTGGAAACAGAGCAGATGAACTTTATCCTGAACCTCAGAAACCTCTTTCCACACAGGCCTAATCGGCATCCCAGTCTCTTCTTCAAAATGTCTTTTATCCTGTGTCTTTGTGTTTCAGGTTTCAGTTATTTGATAGGTCACAATGAATTGTACGGGGTTAATAAAATAAATAGATCGACACACTGATTTAATAAATAGCATTTCTTTGGGGAGAAAATGACTTAGCTTAGTTAACATCTGCAGAAGACCTTGATGTTGAGGTATCAGGAATGATTAGCAGCTGGGAAGTTGAAGGAGGCAGCAGTTTGGATTGTGATGGGAGCTATCGCTAAAGGTAAGTTGGAGGGAAGGGGATCAAGGGAACTTAGGGTTAAAAAAAATACCTTGTAATGATGATACAGATCAAGATGCATTGTACACATAAACTGATTTGTTATATGGTAAAATAAACCTAAAATTAAGGTAAGTAAGGGAAGAAGTGGGTTGGGAGGGGTTGAATGAGGCTATTGAAAAGGGTGACATTGATTAAAATGCCCTGTATTCATAAACTGCTTTGGTGAATGGTAATGGCACTGTACAACTACTTACTGAGAGTAAGAATATCTTTAGGGGCTGGGGATGTGGCTTAGCGGTAGAGTACCTGCCTAACATGCATGAAGTGTTGGGTTCAATTTCTCAGTATTACATAAACAGAAAAAGCTGGAAGTGGTGCTGTAACTCAAGTGGTAAGAGTGCTAGCCTTGAGCAAAAGAAGTTCAGGCACAGTGCCCAGGTCCTAAGTTCAAGCCCCAGGCCTGGCAAAAATAAGAATACACTTTTTAAAACACCTCATAAATACTTTCATTTCAGGCCTTACTTGATACTTTTTCATAGAGCCACATCTTATCCTCCTGTTTTTATGTTCAAAAATCTTATTGGAGTCCATCAGAAATGCTCAGTGATAAAACACATGATAAATGTGGTGAGAGACTTAGGTGCTAGAAGTTGGGTACTATTTTAGTAATCCTCAGAGTAGATATTGTTATTCTTTGCTCCCTTTCTTTTAAATAATGAAATGGAGGTAGAGGTGACCACAAACTAGCTCATGACAAAAACCAGAATTCGAAGCCAGGACTGTGTGGTCATAAAGCTATCCTCAACCACTATGTTATGCTATGAGAATTAAGTAGCAAACCATAAAGTAAAAGCTCTCGCTATCCATAATGTAGCAAAGGAATTCCCTTAGTCATTTGACAGTGAGTGTACCAGTGCTGTGGTGAGTCCTAGGTTAGGGTGAATAAAATGGTGGACCCCATCACATAGGATTTGACCTCAGAGAAGAGTAGGGAAGGCTTAGTGGCTTGGGAGGCTTGGTTACAAGTTGACATTGAAGCTTGTTTTAGATCTGTTCATTTAGTCTACAACTTGCCTTAATGAAAGTTGGTTTTAAAACTGACCAGAGTTGTATCCTTTCTTTAGAAAGACAGCCATTCAGGGATAGTTATGATGTAAGGAGGCCAAGTCTGAGTAACTTCTCACAGCCATCTTGGTACCTCTTGCTGAGTACCCAGTACTGAAAGGGAGAGAGGCCATACATTAAATGTAGATGCCTAGCTCAAGGTGAGCTAGGAAAACTGCTTCAGAGAAATGCAAATGTTATAGCCTTATAGAGAATGCTATGATTCTGCATTGATTACCTCCTTAAATGGCTTGAATCACCACCCTCAGAGTAGTCTCTTAAGATTCCCCTATGTGGAAAGGCTCAGGCGTATTTCCTAGATGGAAGGTTGAGGCCTGTCTTCCCTAGATGGAAAAGTTCTGCTGGTACCTGAGCTTATACCTGAGTATGTCCATGGAAGGTCTGCTTTTGTTGGGCTTGCGTGCCTCCACCCCAAGCATGTGGTTTTTGTCTTTAAAAGCTTTGTGTAAGCTCTGTTCCGGGCTGCAGATCTTTGAGACAGGAGTCCATCTGTAGACCACCAAAGCTCTAATAAAGGCTCCCAATTCGACCTCTCAAAATGTGGCTTCTCTTTTTTCTCACCGTACAGCAGTGGCTCTCTAGTACTTGTGTCTTAAATGGCAACCAATTAACGACAGCTTTCCTTACTTGATAACCTATTTGACACCATACACATGTCTTAGAAATCTGCCAATCATAGATCCTCATACTTTTCAAAATTCTCTGTTTCACAATTCCCTCTCATCTGTTCTATTTGGAGGTACTCTTCATCCACTGTAGGTCTCTTTCACCATAGTGAGCAATAAACTAATCTCTTTGCTTCTGTTTCAGCTACTAAATGGAGTTTTCATAGCCCTACAGGTGAGATCTTGTTGGACTGCAGAGAAGAAGTGTGGATAAGAGGTTGGAGCAGGATGGGTAGTGATGATGGTGGGCGCTGTAAACATGAAGCTCAAGAGGGCCTCTTGATGCAGCAGTGTGTGTTGAGAGACTTGAGGGACTTGAGAAGAATCCAAAAAGCCCCAGATCTGGACAGAGAGCTTCTAGAAGGAAGGGCTTTGGGGTAGGAGAGGATGTTTCAATGTCTGGGGAAGAGGCAGATGAGGCAGGTGGGGAAATAGGAAGAGTTTGATTGCAAGATTAGGCCCTAAACTGTTGTGAAAGCCAAGTCAGATCCTGGAGTAGTCTACTCCTGAATATGTTACCTAGTTATCTTTCTCAGTCATGATTTACTATCTTTTCTATTGATGGAGAGAGATGCCTGTCAGAGAAGAGAAACTTATCTGGCTGCCTGTGACTCGGGCCTGTAATCCTAGATATTCAGGAAGTTGAGATTTGAGGATCATGGTTGAAAGCTAGCTGGGCAGGAAAGTCTGTGAGACTCTTATTTCTGATTAACCACTAAAAAGCTAGAAGTGAATAGAAGTGGAGCTGTGGCTCGAATAGTAGAGTGCTAGCATTGACAAAAAGAAACAAACAAAAACAGTTCCAGGACAGTGCTCGGCCCCTGAGTTCAAGCCTTTGGACCGACAGCAAACAAACATAAGTGAAGCCTACAACAATTTATTTCTTGTCGATACCTTGTTTCTTAGTGAAATCATCTGTCTTCTGCTGGAATTGTTGTTGGAACATGATGGCCCCCGGGTACCTGTTATTTTAGTTTGGGGATTATGGCTGCGCTGAATGAGGGTGGTGGTGTTGGGGCTGCTTGGTCTTGCTAGCATTGATATGGGGTTTGCTCTGTGAGATGACAAGGCCAGCTCCACAGTTTCTTGTGTTACGTAAGAGGCTTTTTTATTTCCTGACCCCTTTGCTCCTCCAAATGCGTTCTCCCATAGCCGGCTGGAAGTGAATCTCTTTTCTTATGACTCCCAACGATGGGACATATTTCCTCAACCATACCTCACACTGCCTTGGATGCGCAGTGAATGCATCTTGCTTGTTCACACTTGAATTACACCTGGTTTACTGACACTCTCCCTGTGTGGGTTGCTAGCTGCAGAATTTATGAGTTACATCAAGTAGCAGAAAGTTTAAAGACAAAGCAAGGGGCTTACAAGGAGCATGCTGCCACATAATAAAGGCTTGTGCACTACACACACACAGACACACACACACAGTGTTCATAGCACACTGGGTTAGGAAAAATGAAAAGCTGTAAAAAATTAGTTTGTCACTGTCACCACCTCCATTCACTTTCAGGCTGAGACTATGGCCAGAGCTCAGGCCAGAGAAAAAATGATCCAGATTGGGAAAGAGAAAGTCAGATGGTCATTACTGTATCTAGTAAATGAATTCAGCAGAGCTGCTGGACACAAGATCAATGGACAGCATGGCAGCATGACTATGATCCAATCATGAGTTACCTGGACAAGGAGTCTCATTTGTAATAGCTAGTGAAACAATGAAATACAAATGGATAAATTTAACATTCACTACAAACTGGGAAAGAATCCTAGAACACATACACACACAGATACACACACACTATGCAGAGTAATTTTAAGCAAAAAGAACAATACAGGATGCATCATATTACCTGACTTCATAATATACTACAATGCTATGATCACCAGAAAAACACGGTAATATTGAAAATGTTGCTGGGAAAGTTAGATATTTACCTGCTGAAGGATGGAGCTAAACAGTAAGTGAAAGAGAGAATGGACAAATAGTACTGAATCAAACTAGGAAGTTTCTGCCCAGTGAATGACATAGTTGATAAGCTAAAATAGACAGCCTAGAGACTCAGAGAAGACCTGTGTCAGCTACACATCAGAGGGTTCAAGAAACTAAACTCTCAAAGAATCAATGACCCAAATAATAAATGGGCAAATGAGCTAAATAGAGACTTCTCAGAAGAAGTAAAAACTGCCAATAGACACATGAAAATGCTTTTATTGCTGGCCATAAAGGAAATGCACATCAAAACAGCACTGAGATTCCATCTCATCTCAGTTAAAATGTGTACATGATCAAGAATACAAACAACAGTAGAGGCTGTCATGGATGCGGGGGGGGTGGGGATCCCTAATAACACACTGATGGTGGGAATGTAAACTACCTCAACCACCCCAGGAAGCAAAGTTTATTTAAATAAACCCAATAAAGTAAACCTAGAACTACCCTGTGATCCAGCAATCCCACTGGAACATATATCCAAAAGATTACAAACCATCACATGCTAAAGCCTCTTGTATAACCATGCTTATTGCTGCACTATTCACTATAGCTAAGGGGTGGAAACAGCTCTTATGCCCCTTAATGTACAAATAGATCAAGAAAATGTGATACATATATATATATGCGATGGAATTTTATTCATTCATTAGAAGGAATGAGATTACATATTTCTAAAGAAATGGAAGGCCCTGGAAAAAAATCATATTAAGTGGAATGAGTTAGACCCAGAGAGACAAAGGATGCATGTTTTCTCTCATATGTGGAAGCTGGACCTAATTTATACATATGCAAATAAACACATACAGAGTTGTATGCAAGGGTACATGGACATATTAACTGTATTTGCAAAGAATAATTCAAATGGTATAATTTCTTAGAAAAACAAACTCACAATACAACAACGTGAATACCAGGAAAAGTATTTGAAAGGTGGGGAGAGGTTCAGGAATGGGGAAGACTAATCAAGAAAAGAGGGTAGGGAGAATGCAGTCATAACATCCAACATGTATCCTATGAAACTGGGAAAATTGAGAGTAGGGATTAGGTTGGGAGAGATGGGGGAGAATGATGAAAGAAAGGGGTGATGTGGGTCCAGATACACTGCACTTATAAGTAGATTTAAATAGATTTGTTGAATGGTGACTCCTGTGCACTACTACTTAAAGATAATAAAAAGATAACTGAATAGTGGATGCAGATTCTTCTCTTCCCATATACAACAACCAACTTAAAATGAATGAATGACTTAAATATAAGAACTGAAACTATGCAACTGCAAAAAAGAAAACAGGTAAAATACTTCAGGACATGGAAATAGGCAAAGATTATTTTTTTTAGAAGAATAAGAATCCAGAAGCTCAGACTGTGGCTCATACCTATAACCCCAGCAACTTGGGAGGGAGAAGGAGATCTGAAGAAGACCAAGAGCAAGGAGATCATGGGTTGAAGCCAGCATAGGCAAAAAGATATTGAGTCACTATCTTAACAAGCAAGTCAGACATGGAGATGCATTCCTGTAATCCAAGCTACACGGGAGCATTGGTAGGAGTATGCTAGAGGATCTCAGAGTCCACGGCTGGTCCCAAAATGGGAGAACCTCTCTGAAAAATAAAGCACAAAGGACGAGGCATGGCACCCCTGCCTCACAAGTGCAAGGCCATGAGTTCAAACCTTGACACCACAAAAACGTCTATAAATTCTTTTAAATTCTTTTACTTCTGAGTTGGGAAGTTTCTGGCTAATAGTTATTCCAATACATTTTCTGCTGATTTTTTTCCCTCCCCATCTATATCTATCTATCTATCTATCTATCTATCTATCTATCTATCTATCTATCTACATACACACACACAAAATGAATGTTGATTTGCTTGATGGTATTTTGTTCCTCTGACTATATAAAACTTAGCAACTTGTGTTTAAGTTCATAGACTTGTTTTTGTGAAGTCAGCTATTGTGCCCCTTCAATGAGTTTTTAATTCAGTTATTAAATTCTTTTAGCTCCAGAGTCAAGTCTGTTATTTTTGTTTGCTAATATTCTTGTTCTGTTCAGTTTTCATTTCTTCCTGATTTTATTTGTATACCTATAGCTTATTGTGTTTCTCTTCTCTTTTTTCTTTTTCTTGTTGTGCCATTATGCGGCTTGAACTCGGGTCCTGGGTGCTGTCCCTGAGTTCTTTTTGCTCAAAACTAGTGCTCTACCACTTTGGTCCAAAGAACCACTTCTGGTTTTCTGGTAGTTAATTGGAAATAAGAGTTTTGGGAATTTTTGTTCCTTTGATGAGGCCATATTTCCTTGTTTCTTTATAGACCTTGGTGCTGATGTACAATTTGTCTGTTTACTATAATTTTGGCATTTGTAAGAACACTCAATTCTCACAATCTTTATAGACTGGCTAACAAACCATCTAGTCAGATCAGGACCCTCCCCTTGTGACCCATCTAACCCTAATTATACCTCCTCCCACCCCTCCACCCCACAACCCAACTCTCTAATTCAATTGCACCTAAGTTTGAGAATTTATTACCTTCATACATGGAAAGACCTTTGCCCACCAGTCTGGAGAGCAATTTGGAGGGGCTTTTCTGGATCCGTGTTTTCTCTCTGCTTGTACATCTTCATTTCCCAGAGATTTGCCGTATTTTTTTTTTTTTTTTTTTTTTTTGCCAGTCCTGGGCCTTGGACTCAGGGCCTGAGCACTGTCCCTGGCTTCTTCCCACTCAAGGCTAGCACTCCGCCACTTGAGCCACAGCGCCGCTTCTGGCCGTTTTCTGTATATGTGGTGCTGGGGAATCGAACCTAGGGCCTCGTGTATCCGAGGCAGGCACTCTTGCCACTAGGCTATACCCCCAGCCCTGCCGTATTTTTTTAAAAAAACAGTTTGTCATCTCCGGCTCCATCTGCTGTTGCTTTGGTTTTTGCCAGTCCTGGGCCTTGGACTAGCTTCTTTTTGCTCAAGGCTAGCACTCTGTCACTTGAGCCACATCACCACTTCTGGCCTTTTCTGTATGTGTGGTGCTAGGGAATTGAACCCAGGGCTTTATGTATATGAGGCAAACACTCTTGCCACTAGGCCATATCCCCAGCCCCTGCTGTTGCTTTGCAGTACTGCAGATTCTCTGGTAGGGCAACAAGCAACCCCTGGGCATCCAAACTTTGGATGGGGCAGGAGAGAAGCCAGTCCTGCAGGTATCACCCTGAAAACCAGGAATGTTTGGCTCATGCCTGTTTCCTTGCCAAGGGAGAAGCCATGAGTAAGACATTTTCTCCCAAGTCCATTCAGCCGTGCTGAGTGTGGGTAAGGGTAACATGGAAGAACTGCAATGAGTTTTCTTACCTGATATAGTTCTACTGTTGTTGACTTCCACTCATCTAGGGGAGCTGTCTAGGGTCTCATCAAAACTTTCTGGATAGTCAGAAGCTCTGTGAGAATGAGTTCAGATCTTCCTATCCCACCATCTTGTTTATGTCACCACCCAGGAAGACAAGATTTGATACCTATCAGGATAGGGCAATGGAAAGGCTGTCTGGGGATAAGTTCCATGTCTTCTTCTGTGACTATCAGTAGAGCTATTGATACATTGTTTTTTTTTTTAAAGGATAATGGTGCTAAAATAGAGATTACAAAAGTATATTTGAAACTATAACATCTAAAACAATGTATTTGCTTACCCTCTTCATGATCTCAGAACTTTAATGGTAAAACAATTTCCTTTAATATTTTCCTAATTATGAGCCCAATAAATGTTTATAGGAGAATGGATATGTAAGTCAGCTATAATCTGTTCAGAATGTTTAATGACTGTGAGCATTTTGGAGTATTTTTGTTATATTTTGTATGCATCTGTGTAATATATTCCTAGTTATGTTGAATACATTACATAAATATTGTCTGTACACAGATTACATTTACATTTGTATCATGTTTCCTCCGTGATCACCAGGTTTTATATAATGAATTTTTTTCCATGTTAAGCCTTCAGTGATTTTTCAGTACTACACATTTTCCTAACATATGGCTTTGCCATATCCTATTTAACCATCTAACCACATCTCATATTTCTATATAAAAGGTCATGACAAATATGGGGATGTGAACACCTTTGTAAAAATATTGTACATGTGATTTCTTTCCAATAGATTCCTGGAAATGGAATTACTAGGTCAAAGAAGGCTTGGACATGAATCCTTTTAGAATTTTTCTCTCCCCTTTGGCCAATCGCTTTTGGATAATGTGTGACAGTATCTGTTATATTGCTTTTGTTACATAGGGGTATTATCTTTTTTTCGTTAGTTTGATAGGTAATGATGATGCTACATTTTATTTATATTTACTCAGTTATTACCAAGGTGGAGTACTATTTCATTTGTAGTCATTGTTCTGCATCTGTGCTTTGTTTATTCTTATTCCCCTTGCTCTTTTTCATATTGGGAGACTAGAAATTTTGCTTTCTAATTAGCTTTTAACTACTCCTATATTGAGGCCATCCGTACGTTCTTAGTTCTGTGGTACTAAATTTTCCCTGATTTATGATATATAGTTTTAATTTGATCTTCTGTTCTGGCATACTGAATCTTTTGTTTTAAAGGGTTTGTATAATTTCTTAGCAATTTCCTTTTTTATTGGCCCAGTAGTTAAGTTCCATCAAACATTAGGTAAATCTGGATTTTCGCATATGTCTATGTAAGGTCTCTCTGTTTTAGTCTCCCCTGCCATCTTTGGGGTTCCCCAGGATTTCCTTCGGTGAAGTCTGTATCTTTTAGCTCTCTTAGCTATATAAAGCTTAATTAGTGTTGATTGTACCAATAAGGTGAGATGTTTAGTTGTGGGGATAGAGAAACATTTCACAATTTTGTGTTTATATATCAGTCCGGTATTGAGTCTGAGTTCCTGAGCTGTGGCCTTCACAGAGCAGGCTTTCTATGTACCCTTAGATGAGCGAGGAAGGTGACAGGAGATGGGAAGAGGAGACACATCCTTCCAGAGCATTGAGGCTTTGGTAAAGTCTATTTGTTACTGAAATCCTCTGGGCATGTTTCACAGTGGGTACTGAATGACCGTGTCCTAACATTCAGGATGAAGCCTGAGCTGCCACTGAGAGTGGGGAGTTGGGAGGACTTGGGGGGCTCAGATGAGGTCCTGGAGGGAGGACCCTGATCTGAAATGAAGGTAAGACTCATTGAAGTGTGAAAGTCTCCCAAAGACTGTAGCTCCAAGAATATCTCATGCCTGAGATATTGTTTGTTTGACTCTGCCATGTTGTTGACTCCAAGGGCTTCCTATTCTTGTGGAAACTCTGTTGCATTCTTTCTCCCTTCTCTACCCTTGCCATGGATCCTCCATTTGTCCTCTGAGTTCTTGTCTTGTGTTGGTAATGTTGGCTACATGAATCGTCTTCCCCTTCCCCCTGCCCTGGTCATAGTTTATCTCTGGTTGCTTTTCAGTGTCTGCATGTTCCAGACATGGCAAGACATTTACTGCCCTCTGTTGAAGTCATAATTGTCTGCTGTACTAAGTAATCATGAGATTCCATTATCAACATGTGATAAAACTGGACCTGGTAGCCCCTTTATTTATCTGACCTTATGGCCCTCTTGCTTTGTTAGATGATCTCAAGGCTGAAGAGCACCCCAGGACTTAATGCTCATACAAGCGCTCTAGCTCTGTTTTCTTTCTACACAAAAATGCCAGTGATCTGAGAGGCAGTTCTTCCCATGAGATGGTAATATCATGGACCCCATGAGTTGTTCCAACTCCAGGTAGTACTCTGCTCCCGCAAATATGGTATCTAGAAACCCTTCTTAGCTGTTTTGAGTTGATAAAACTAAAGAAATCCATGATTAAGTGATTCAAAAGGTGTGATGAGTACTGACTGGGCAGCAGCCCTGCATTAGGCTATATGTGTATTACTTTGCTTAATTAGCACAGCAAACCTGGGAGGTATTAGCCTAACATTACACGGGAACTCACTGAACATCACACAGCTTGTCAGTGGAGCTGGTCATGTGCCCAGTTCTAGCCACTACCACTTATGAATTGCATCATTAAGACATACTTTGCCCAGTTAGTTAGCTAGCCAAGGGCTCGCTGAGAGAATGGGGCAAGGAGAGGTGAGTGATGACTGACTGAATGGAATAAGATTCACTTGTCATGGGACAGTGAGTGTGGAGTTAGTGATTCGAGACGATGCTGACAGATGTGGCATTAGACACGATGAGTAGGCTTTCCAGATGCCATGTGTGACCTTTGCCTTTGTTTCCATCCCAGTCTGGACTTGGAAACTTTTAAGCTGAGCATTGCCTTGTGTGCATAATACCCATCCTTGAGGCCAGGTGTCACATAGCACCTGGATCAAGATCCCAGTTTCTACCCAACCAGGATTCCCAGGCATCATCAACCAAGCCAGAGAGAAAGTGGATGCAGGGATTTCCTGTATAGTCACACTTCTGCACAGGTGGCTACATGTGTCCTAAGTTAAATGGCAGCTACATTCATCATCATTCATCTGAAAATGCTTTCATTTTAACACCATTTCCAAATGATGCTTTAACCTTGATTTTCCACCAAGCCTCAGAAGCATACTTTTTATTTCATAGCATTTTTTGTAGGATTACCTAAATTAGTTAGGCCCTTAACTCAGTTCTCCGAGTACCAAAACCCTTTGAAGTCCTTTGTGTGACAAAGCTGGAAGAGTCTGTGCTACCTTCTGCTCACTTCCTTTTTAGTGGAGAGTACCTATTTTTCCTTCTCATTGTCCTGGATACCCTACAGCTTTGTCTTCCTTTGCAATTCATCAGAAAGAGACAAATCATATCTCGGCAGGAAACCAGGGACTTTTGAGGGCTGATTTTCCTTTTGAATCAAAGTAGAGATTTATGGTCCCCCCTGCTTTCCTTCAGGTGTTTAGAAGCTTCCAGGCAATCAGTGCTCTTATCAGTGGGAAGTAGTGGGCTAGCCTTCTCTCAGTATTGATTGCTTTCTTTTACAGGGATTCTTTTCCTATAATGCATTTTTTCCCCTTAAGCAGAGGCTCTTGAGATTTTTAAATAAATCTCACAAATAACAGACTATGCCATAATTGCTCTTATTCTACTTGTTAGCTTTTTTTAATTGGATGAACAACACATGCCAATTGCAGTAATTAAAAATAGTGGCTAGCTAAAGTTATAATTTAAAAACAACTGCTATCATCCTACTACCCAGAGATAAGTTCTAACCTTATCCATCTTATAAGTTCTATGCAACTATTATACTTCATGCTGTTTACTCATCACATACTGAGAGACTAATTACTTTTATGATGATGGTGATTTATAAATAATTGCCCACAATTGAGGCATGGAGATTTGAAATTGCAGCCATCATAGGAAAATCAGGCTTTTCTTCTTTCATTTGGAGAGAGAAGTAAAAGATGTATCCGTGAAGAATTTGCTTCTAAGTGTATATTTATGTTGGGCCTACTTTCAAGATATGGAAAGTTTCTTTAACTCCTGATTTCATGACTTGTTCCTAAAAGTAAATACAATTGTCCCTCCCACTTTCCCTCCTCCAAAATAATCCTAGCTTTGGCAAAAACTTCTTAGTTAAGTAGGGCACTGGTGGCTCTTGCCTGTAATGCTAGCTACTTAAGAGGCTGAGATCTGAGGATTGCAGTTTGAAGCACGCCCAGTGGGAAAGTCTGTGAGACTCTTATCTCCAGTTAACCACCAAAAAGCTGGAAGTGGAGCTGTAACTCAAGTGGCAGAGTACTAGCATTGAGTGAAAAGAAAGCTAAAGGACACTACCTAGGCCCTGACTTTAAGCCCCAGTATTGGCAAAACAAACAAAAACAATCCCAACAAAACAAACCTCCAAATCCCAATGGAAAACAAAGTGGAAGCAGGAAAGGTCAAGCTGTAGGATTTTAATTTGGAAACTGCCATGCTTTGGAGCACAGAAGAACTGAACATGGCCTTGGCTCTAGCTACCATGGACAATGGGTTCAAAATGAAGGAGGGGTTTCAAAGCATAGGTTGGATAATTGGGAAAACTCAGAAGAATAGTTTGATACTTACCTTCATGCTTACTTTATTCTTGTCATGTAAACAGAGCTAATGTTGTACAAATGCATTGAGATCCTTCTAGTAGAAAGCAAAAGAGTGGGTGAGTCAGAAGAAAACAAATGGGTTTGGACATGTCATCTCCCACAGTGCCACTCAATGTGGCTGGCTGTGGAATTTGCCCTATGATCCCTTTGGTGGGCAAGATTAAATATAGTTGAAGCTTTGCATTTGACATTCTATTGCAGATTTTCCATATTTGATGATGGAATTCTATTGGTGACATTGTGACATCTTCTGGTGACTCATCCTACATTTCAGACAAAAAAGGATTAATGCTTTGTCTGTTAGGATAGTCTCTACATTTATTTTTGAAGATTTACTGTATTAAAAAGACAAGTTTAGAAAGAAGAAAATGTGACAAATGAAACGAACACAGTAACACTAAAAAGTAAACAGAAAAACTAGTAGATTTTCCGCAAAAGGATCACTAGATTACTTTAATGCTACAGGGACACTTTATTTGTCAATAAATAAAAACAAAGGCAATTAAAAGTTCTTGGAACACCCCCCCCCAATTGCAAAGGAAATCCCACATCAACATAAGTAAAATAAAATGTACCTAAATGCTGAGTAATGATAGGTAATGAAAATGAATCCACTGGAACTTATGCTTGGAACTAGAAAGGTGACCAAAGAACATATCTCCTTTTGCTGAGCAAATGTCACTATCTAGATCTTCACTGAATAAAAATATTTACCTAATAATAAATTGGAAATATCTTATTTTCATGTTCATAATTAATTTATAAAATATGGAGGACATAGAATATTTACTGAACAAAATGAAAAGGCACTTAAACTTTACCTTGCAAGATAAGGCAGAGATCATTAAACATGAGAGAAAGAGCTCAAAAGTGGAGTCTATATTTTCTCTTACATCATGATGGATAGTTGAGTATTACCCTTTAATATTGATAATTGGAGAAATAGAAATTTGAAAATATAATCATAGAATTAGCTAACAAATAAAGATAATATGCCCAAAGGAGACAGTGCATTTTACAATCTTTCTTTGATAACGAGGCATTAATATAAATTGTTCAAGTTCATATGAGGATAAGGTATGCTTGCACTGTCACTTTATGTCCTTGTTATATTTCTTTTAAAATAATCTATATGCATGTTCTGAAATTTAAAAAAACCCACAGTGGGGGCATATGATCTGTAAGAAACTATAATAAGCAATCACACCATGAAAATTTTGCTAACTTTCCCTGTTAGAAGACATAGTCTCAAATACAGAAAAGAAGGCAAAAAAATCTACCTTCATATACTATTCAGAAAAAGTACCTGAGTGAGCCAGGTGAAGTGGCTCAAGCCAATATTCCTTCTAATTGGCAGGTGGATAGTGAGGCCAGCCTGGGCATAAAAGTTTGAGATTCCATTGCAACCAATGGCTGGATGCACTGGTGAATGCCTGTCATCGCAGTGGCAAAGGAAAGCACAAAGAGAAGGACCACAGTCCATACTGGCCTTGGACTAAAGCGTGGCCTTATCTTGAGTAAAATTTTTTAAAAAAGAGTCTGGGGTCATCGTTCAAGAGCCAACTGCCTTATAAGCTCAAGGCTTTGAGTTCAAATCCTACTATAGCCAGAAGAAAAAAAATGGCACTAAGTTGGACAATAAAAAGAAAGGCAGAAATTCTAGGCAATTGCAAGCAGAAAGAAAATAGGGCTGGCAAAATTATCATGAGGCAACTTTAAGACAAAACCTACTGGGTAGGAGGAGCTCATAATGGTAAAAAGTGAAACTTCACAGGAAATTACCAGTGGGTTATCAAAAGAAAGCTGAAAGTTGGAAAAACTTATTAGGAAATAAAATAAAGACTGAAGGAAGAAAATGTCAGTATCTATAAAATTAGAATAGCAATTAAATGGCCTAATTTAATGTACCAAAATAAAATATGCTTTAAACCAGGCTGCATTTATGAAGGAAATCTGAAAAAGAAAACTAGGCTCCTGGGTGAGGTAAGTAGGAAGTACACATAGTTCATTCTAATCACAAATTTCAGACATTTCCTAGTAGAAGGAAGGGCAAGTTTTACTGGTGACATTTTCTCATGGTAAAATCCCATAAAATTGAAAACTTTGAGATAAAGGTATTACCAAGAGGTGCTGTCACAATTGTTAGCATGTGAGCTATAAACTCTCTTCTTATCACTCAATCACAGGAAAGGAAGATTGTTGATTTTTCTTTACTCAATGACACCAAATGGCCTGACCAAAATAAACCCCGTTCTCCTGACCTTCCATCTTCTCCATGCAACCCTTCTTGCCTCTGTAGAGTCTGCTCTGTAGAGGAGAAAAGTTGGGTGGGATGCCTCCCTTCCTCTAAGGGAGGATAAGGCAAGGGTGCAAAGGCTGGGTAGGGTGGGAGGCAGGGGCTGGCAAAGATGTGCTCTGAGTTTTGGGACCTTTCTAGCACTGGGGATTTGAAAGCAAAATCTACATTTAAGCCAGAACATATTTTGTCTTTGAATCTCTTAAGATACACCTTTTGAAATATAAATATATATGTATTTATTTACTATCTTTAAGTAGCTGTACAAAGGAGTTACCATTCAACATGTCACTTTATGCATTTTGATCACTATTAATCCTTTATCATTCTCCACCATCCCTATACCTCCCTTCAGTTTCCCTGGTTTCATATGCATTAAATATGATGACTGAATGCAATGGTGAATTGACTGTAATCTATGTGCAATAGATTCCTTAGTAAACTTGATACCCTAAAACTTGTTTGTCTTAATGATTTTTATCTTTAATTGTAGCCAAAATCCTGACAAAACAACTTAAAAGAAGGACTAATTGCTGGGTGCTGGTGGCTCATGCCTGTAATCCCAGGTACTCAGGACACTGAGATCTGAGGATCAAGGTTCAAAGCCACCATAAGCAGAGAAGTCTGTGAGACTCTTTTTTTTAAAGTTTTTATTATAAAACTGATGTACAGAGAGGTTACAGTTTCACACGTTAGGCATTGGTTACATTTCTTGTACTGTGAGACTCTTTTTTTTTTTTTTTTGGCCAGTCCTGGGCCTTGGACTCAGGGCCTGAGCACTGTCCCTGGCTTCTTCCCGCTCAAGGCTAGCACTCTGCCACTTGAGCCACAGCGCCGCTTCTGGCCGTTTTCTGTATATGTGGTGCTGGGGAATCGAACCTAGGGCCTCATGTATCCGAGGCAGGCACTCTTGCCACTAGGCTATATCCCCAGCCCGACTGTGAGACTCTTATCTCCACTAAACTACAAAAAAAAAAAAAAAAAAGCAAGAAATGAAGCTGTGGTTCAAGTGGCCAAGCACTAGCCTTGGGCAAAATAAACTCAGGGAGAGAACCCATGCCCTGAGTTCAAGCACCAGGAATTGCACACAAAATAAAAGGGACTTATTGTGCTGATGATTTTGGAGATTTCTGTCTGTAATAGTGGATGATGGTGTGCTGAAACCGGACAGCTCACATCATGGCATCTGGGAGGCAGAGAAAAGGGTAGGGAGTTGGGGACACAGTATTATCTTCAAAAGCATATCCCTTACTGAGCTACTTCCTCTAGCTAGGCTCCTCTTCTCAAAGTTTCCTCCAAATATCACCACCAGATGGTGGTGGACTAAGGACTCAACACTGAGCTGTGGGGATGGATTGTAGTCAGTGAAGTGAGAGTTAGGGGAGTTGTCCTATGCTTCCTCCCTGCTCCCACTTTCTACAACTTACCCCATGAAGAAATCTGTGAAGCCTATAGAGGCAGAGTAACGTCATGAGCGGCTTCTGCCTCATCTCTTGCTGCTTCTTGTGAGGAGAAGATGGTTCTGCATGGCGCTCAGTTCTCTAGATGGGGGCGACAAAGCTTCTACTAACCTGTGGGCTGAAGACAGGGCCCTGAGTGGTGGGTGAAGGGTTACCCGTTCAGCTCTCCTAAGATTGCAAAGAACTCAATTCCCCAATGTGGGAAACTTCTTACTCGATTTTGAAAACTGTCATTACTTAGTAGTGATTTTTTAAAATTCAAACATGAAGAGCTTTAAAAAATAAGAATGGATATTGGTGAAGTTGTTGGAAGAGTGCAGTGGTTACTATTTCAGACCTTCCCATGTCCAGTAAGAACTGAAGAACTTCTGTCCCCTGCCTCCCTCCCTCCCTCCCTCCTTCCCTCCTTCCCTCCTTCCCTCCTTCCCTCCTTCCCTCCTTCCCTCCTTCCCTCCTTCCCTCCTTCCCTTCTTCCCTCCTTCCCTCCTTCCCTTCCTCCCTTCCTTTTTCTTTTTCATGGTAGGCTGCAGGTCAGGGGGTCCTGCCCAGAGTGGTTGAGGCCTCTGCTATGTCAGAGTGGCCCAAGTTGTTTGTGAATAATGCACTCTTGTGGCCCAAGCTACAGCTTCTAAATGAGCCTACATGTTATTTCTCAGCATTTCCAAGGGGGTCTTAGGTCCCCTAAAATGTGAGCACCCACCACTAATGGCCAGGATGATTCTACAAGCAGGCCTATTTTCTGTTTTCACTTTATGTCACCCAAAGTAGAAGTCTCAGAACATATTTTTGGTAAAGCTGGAACACTGCCTTCAAATTATTAAGAACTTGGTTGTGTAAGGAGAAAGACTCTCTTCAAAATTCTCTCAAAAATTGATCTTAAAAAGATCTCCTGACTCCAATGCTAAACAAATCTGTTCCCTATCTAGCGGCTGCCTGTCGAATTTGCTGACCGGAGGCTTATGTATTCAAATGCTTCCTGAAAGTCAAAACATATTTGCAGAAATTTCTAATGGAAAAGAACTAAACCTGTCACTTGGTTTTCAAGGGAGGAAATGGAAATGAGACAAAAATGGTTCAGACAAATTTCACATCACAAGATCAGAGACATGAAGAAGAGAATAAAACTTTCCCTATTTCCTATCAACTATCTTTTGGATGGGGAGGTGTCTACACTAAATAACCCTGCCAAATCCCAACCTCCAATCTTTATCACTGATAGCACCATTCTGCATGACAAATCCTACTACATCAAGACTCAGTTAATATGTTACAGAAATATAAAGAATGTAACTCTCAAAGACAAAAACCCTGCCCTGAGCATTGTTGAATTAGAAATTAGAGCCTTTTGGGTATGACCTGGGAATTGTTCTCCTTTCATGATCTTTCACCCTCAATTAGCTGCAATAGAGGTGGTGGTGGTTAAAAACCTGAAAGAGCCACCGGGCCCTGAGATGACACTTGTCTACCTTGTCTGTACCCTTCGGCAATTCTTGTTTCTAAACAGAGATAGAATCGGGAAGATGGAAGGATTCTAGCGAACTTAAGCATTTGACTTTAACTAGAATCCCTTAACCTCCCTTGACCTTCCTTCTTAATGCTATTGGAGGCTGTTATCCTGACTACTCTTATTTTCTTCCCGAGCCCCCATCTTTGCAACTCGAGTGCACACTATTAGAGCAGTCCCAATTCTTGGTTTGTGATAGATCTCCACCTGTCCATTCACAGCCTGCTTTTGTTGTACTTAGGGCTCAGTGAAGACCTATGAACATATCAACCCCTCTAGAATCAGGACATTCCTGGTTTTATTTTATTGTTTTCACATCTGCCTCTGTGCCTCTCCTTGTCTATTCCTGTGCTGTCTCTTTCTCCTCTCTGCAAAGGAAATCCTGAAGAATTTGTCCTTCTCCTGCATCCTCCCTCTCTAACTGTGTGCTCAAATGATTGGTGTGCCATTTTGCCTGTTCTTGAACTTTATGGAAGGTAACACTCTTGACTTGTGTAACAGTCCCCTTTCTCCTAGGGAGGTGGGGATAAGGAACCTTCCAGAACTTTTCACCTATGTCTCAAACTACATATGATACTGAACTCCACACTGTTCTCCCTCCAGATGATAAAGTTTAATTTATTAACTAGGTGCAGTCACAGATTAACAACAATAGCTGATACTAATCTAACAGGGCAATGATCATAATATACTGTAAAAAAAACACCATTATTTTAAACTTAGGATTTGTTGATTTCTAGAAATGTCCATGTAAGATTTTTAGATCATGTGTCACTGTTGGTATCTGAAACTATAAAAAAGTAGGGGTGAGGGAAGGCAGCTTTAGGGTCTTAGGATTGCTTTTGCACTTGGCCTTCCATTACTAAGTCATCTGTGTGGCTGTTACTAATTTGTGATTATACTAAAACGAATCCATGGAATGTAGAATCATTTATGCTGTGATATATTTGGATTGCAGCTTGTGAATCCATACCTTTGTCAAACCTGCACTTACAGATATGAATTTATCAATTCACATCTATAAGTGCAAGTATGGGTATAAATATTCCAATAGATTTTAAGGGATTGTTTCTATCTCTTAGACGAGAATGGTAGGAAATAAAATTTGATTTTAATTATGTATAGGCTAGGGAACAATTAGATTATCCTACTTGCTTAGTTTAATGGCACCCAGTGTTTTCTCCCTATTCCTTCACAGTGTGTAGTTGACAATCCTTCCCCACACTTGCTAGCAATGTTAAAAAAAAAAAAAACACAACTTTCTGCATAATGAATCACTGGGAGAAATTTTTTTTTTCAAATACAAATGTCTGGATCCCACCTCCAGAGACTGTGATTCATTTGTCTGGGGTGCAGCCTTGAACACAGGGATTTTTAAAAAGCTTTCCAGGTGGTAGGACTGTAAAGTCCTTGCTGTACTTGGTAGAAATCTTGATAAGCAAGCAGAAGCTTAAGCTCCAGTGGGTTGATACTGATGATTATTCCTTTTCTTTTTTTTTTTTTTTTTTTTGGCCAGTCCTGGGCCTTGGACTCAGGGCCTGAGCACTGTCCCTGGCTTCTTCCCGCTCAAGGCTAGCACTCTGCCACTTGAGCCACAGCGCCGCTTCTGGCCGTTTTCTGTATATGTGGTGCTGGGGAACCGAACCTAGGGCCTCGTGTATCCGAGGCAGGCACTCTTGCCACTAGGCTATATCCCCAGCCCAACCCTTTTCTCATTTCTATGGTGTAAGGTTTGTGTTGTTCCAAAGCGGGCCTATCCTGGAATTACAAGTTCAGCAGCCTGAAGTTTAGGATTTTTTTTTTTTGAGAGGAGGGGCAGGGTTTGTTGATTAAAGTAGATGGTAGCTATCCCATTAAAGTGTGGCTAGCCATTTATAATGGCAGATCTCAAATTTCAGTGTACTTAAACACCTGGGGAGTGTTTGGTTGGTTTGTTTACTACAATGTAGATTTTGTTCTAAGAGTTCTGAGGATGAGCATTTCACGAGGTTCAAGGATCACCTTGGGAGAAAAGTACCTCATTGTAATGTACAATATAGGTAGTATTCTCATTGAATAAGGGGTTGTGAAAATCAGAGATAGATGTGAGCCTCTGCCAAATCACCCAGCTCTGTAAGAGTCAGGCCTCTGCTCCGCTAACCCTCAGGCCCGTGCATACTGTACCACCACCCATCATGGAGCTGGGAAAGGCTGCTTATGTTTGGAACATGGTATTATCTCTATGGTGGCATTCTTTCCTGATCCTGGAGCACTACCTCTCCTTGTCAAGAAATAGCCTTACTCCTGTGTGGCTTCACGTGGGTTTCACTGAATGTGGTCCTAGGCCACTTAATGTTTTATATGGCATGTCTCAGTCATAGATTTGGCAGGTGTATGTTTCATTTGCCTCTGGGTTTTGACTACTTGAGACATTTTGGGTTGCCGGGAGCAGAAGAGTAACCCTAGGAAGTAAAGGGGGAACATATGAATTATGTAACAAAGAGCAGGACAGGGTGCACCCAGGGCTCAGGGACCACTTGGCAGCCAGGATGCTGAGCCTGGATCTCCCTCTACCTAACACATCCCTTGCCTGCCATCTCCCATTGAATAGCTGATGTGGCCTTTGGCGGGAGGACTGGGTTGTCCTTCATGTCTCACCACTGGGAAGAGCGTGTTGTCTGTTCCAGGTCAGAGCCTACCTTGCTTTCAGCTGCATGCTGGACTCAGAATCAGTTAACTGTGCCCAGAAGGTAGGCCTTGGTTTTCTTGTAAAAGGAAGAACGTATTCCAGATAAAGGGGAGACTAAGAAATAAGTGTCTAAATCAATGTGTCTGTATTCGGAGGCACATAGCACCTCTGTGTTTGAGCTGTACTTCTTGTAAAAGTAACTTTCTTTGGCATACTTGTTGCTAATGAACATGAAGGCTAAAAATATTTACTTGCCTGTCAGTGACTCAGTACTCATTTTGTTTTTAAGATGGATTGATTTTGTTTTTCTGAGAAAACTGAATATAGATAATTTCTTATTAAACACTGAGCTTGCAAAAAAAAAGAGTCAAGTGTGTAATATTTTGCTTCTTATTTGGTCTGAAAAAAATAGCTTTAGTTGGCATCACTTCCATGCCAACTAAGAATTCTTTCTAAACTTCGTGTACAAGTGGGTGGAAATATTTCTCTACATAATTTAAAAAACTTATACTCAGTATATGTTTCTCCCATACCCAGATCAGGATTTTATCATGAAATCTGGGCCTTTGGCCTCTGTGTTTTTAATGATGTTCCTATTGTGATGTATCTACAGCCATCTGTGATACAGCTGTGCATGACGCCAGGAAACACAATATGTTCCTAAGTTTTATCTCTGTTTGGAAGCAGATGGAAGCTTGTTAGGAAACATCACAGTGATGTTTGTGTCTCTATTTTGTCGCAAAAGCCTCATAATCCCTGTCAATAATCATATACCCTTCTCTTCTTACCTGTAGCAAAAACAGTGTTGTTGCACATGTTGGCACTGTGATATATATCGTTGGTCTGTGTTATTATTTGAATCTCAAATGTCCCTCCAAAGCCTATATACTACCAGCTGAGACACCATCTTATGGCATCACTGGGGCCTAGTGAGAGGAAGTTAGGTCATTGGGTGTATGTCCTTGAAATATTGCAACCCCAGCTTGTTCCTCTCTCTCTTTCCTTCCCTCTCCCCTCCTCTCATTTTTTCTTCCTGGCTTCCATGAGATAAGCGTGTTCCTCTGCCATACACTTCTGCCATGACATTCTGCCTTGCCAAGTTCTCAGAAAATGTCACTCTTTGTAGAACTTCCATCTGGCTTGGCAGTTAATGCTAGATTAGCTCCACACTGTCTTGCCAAGTCTTTTGAAGAATGAACTCTCTAGCCCTTGTATGCAGTTCTACCCTGGGATCCCACCACTTCTACATGTCATGACCCAAGCTTGGCATAAATGAGTGAAGCCACTAACTCTCCCTTGGTGTACATATATGTGTGTGTCCTTTGCAATGGTGGCTGCCATGTTATTAGTTCATGATTTCTTTTGTGTTCATGTAAGTGTTTCTAGTTGGCAGGTGTTGACATGTGGAGATGTGACTGTAATCCTTCCAGTTTCCACAGATGTGCTAAGGCTTTATAACTAAGGCTAAGATTCTTGAAGATTTGGGTCAGAATAATCAACTTCAGAAAAATTTTCTTTAAGGTGATACGATAAAATAGCCTGTTGGGCATACATGCTGGGGTGGTTCTCTCTTAATGAGAGTATATACAATCACACACTCCAATGAGACGTATTTTCAGAGAACTGCTTACAGTTGACAGATTCCTCTTTGGGCATGAAATGATGACAAAATTCTAAAGTCAACCATTGTTATATCTATGATCTCAATGATTCTTTATAAAACAGCCTCTATAGAGTAGATATACCGCTTAGTTTTAAACTAAGGTTTTACTGGGGCTTGAACTCAAGGACTCTTGTTCTCTACTTGAGCCACACCCTCACTTCTGGCACTTTGCTGGTTAATTGGAGATGAGTCTCTCAGTCTCATGTGCTCAGGCTGGCTTCAAAAGCAAAAAGCAATCTTCAGATCTCAGTTTCTTGAGTAACTAAGATTACAGGCACGAGCCACTGATGTGCTTCCTATTGAGAAGTGCCATCATACTTGAGAGAAGAGAAAGCATAACTAATGATGAGCTCCTTGAATTCTTGCACTGTACGTATGAAGATATTGAATTTCAGGAAGATGAAATCACTTTTTCATGGTTCTGTAGCAGTTAGTGGCCCAACAAACCATTCTCAGCCTTACAATGTTCCCATGGTTAAAAGCACTGCTTTACTTGAGACCTGAACCTTTGCCTGAGATGTTATGCCAATTATCTGTCATTTCTGGACATCACTTTCCTTATTTGTACAATGTGTTGTGAATATTTTCTTTGTATTAAAAATGATATTAACCCAATGTCTTCTGGCAAACACTTAACATATAAGCCAGTTCACACAGGTGCTTTTATTTTTAACACATTTTTTTGTGTGTATGCTGATACTGGGGCTCCTTGCTCTTTTTTTTTTTTTTCTTTCTTTCTTTTGGTGAGTTGTGGGACTTGAAACTCAGGGCCTGAGTGCTGTCCCTGAGCCTCTTTGTGTTCAAGGCTAGTGTGTAACGCTCGAGCCACATCACCACTTCTGGTTTTTGAGCACTCTATTGGAGAGAAGAATCTCACAGGTACTTATCTGCCTGGGCTGGCTTCAAATCACAATTCTCAGCTCTCAGCCTCCTGAGTAGCTAGGATTACAGGTGTGAGCCACTGGCACCCAATGGCCTCTTTATCTTCCTTGCCTTTCCCACTCAAGACTGATGCTCTACCACTTTAGCCACAGCTTCCCTCTGGCTTTTTGCTGGTTAATTGGAGATAAGAGTCTCATAGACTTTTCTGTCTGGACTGTCTTTGAAGTGTGATCCTCAGCTCTCAGTTTCTGAGTGGCTACAATTACATGTGTGAGCCCCTGGTGCCCAGCATATTTTCAGTGCTTTTTCTCTCAGGGACCTTGGAAACCAGAACAGGTTGCTGGGGTTTCAGCTTTTCTTCCAATGCTTTTGTTTGGAAGCAAGACATAGATAGATAGATAGATAGATAGATAGATAGATAGATAGAGTCATTGATTGTGTGTGTGTGTGTGTGTGTGTGTGTGTCCGTGTCCGTGTGTGTGTCCGTGTCCCATTATTTCAAGTTCTCCTCATGCGACTTAGAAATACTTAACTGGGAAGAAGAACAGGGCCCTTGTTTGGGAGATAGAGTAGTGATAACTTGCCATGTGCTGGTTAAAAGCAGTCATTTTACTGTGAAATACTCTGGCATGAAGACAGGGGACATATTGAGCTTTAAATGTGGCAATGCTATGCTTTAGACAGGAGTTTCAGAGAGGGGTCTGTTCCATGATCACTCCCATCATGCCATGGGTTTCCTCTTAGTATGAGCTGAATACTTGTGTTCTCTCTGTCTGTCTCTGTCTCTGTCTCTGTCTCTGTCTCTGTCTCTCTCTCTCCCCTCTCTCCCTCCCTCCTCTCGTTCCTATGTATTCATATGAACACATGAGTTAGGGCATGTGAAGTGGCTATCTCCAAGCTAGGAAGAGTGACCTCACTAGAATTAAACTCTGTTGGACTTTGATCTTGGACTGTCCACGTGGTAGCCCTGTGAGAACATTCATTTCTGTTCTTTAATTCATGCAGTGCAAGGTATTTTGTTACAGCAGTCAGACACCACTGCTGTGGTATGTGTTTATGTAGCCATCTACTTCCTGGTTTGCTTAAAGTGCAGACTTGACTATGTCTTCATGAAGGAAGAGGCGCAGCTGTTCAGATGCTTCCAGGATCTTCTCTTCTCTGTCCCCTGGGCTCTGGGCCATGAGAAGATGGAAGGCCAGAGCTCAAGCAGAAGTGGTCAGCAAAGCCTACCAGGAGACCTTGGCAATGTAGACTCCTCTTCCAGGAATCAAGAGTCAGTGGAGTGCTGATGTCTACAGAATCTCTGTGGAATGTGAAAGTTTAATGCTATTTTTTATGATATTTAAAGAATTTCCCTGCAAGTACTCATTAACTCTTCATTTCTAAAATTACTTATCTTTTTTTTTTATTCCTGTCTCTCGAGCCCATCTCCACTATGTATATAGATTGTGGTCCATTTGCTTTACAAAATCTGATCTATAAAACTGGGATACAGAGATATTTTATTTTTCACTTTTGTCTAACCTGTTGTGCCTTTCAGTCTCTTATGAAGACTACTGAATCTATCAAGTAGAAATCTATCTAGTACACCCACCAACTATTTTTTTAAGCTATTCATTAATCTTATCTTGTTCTTCTGGCTGTGAGGTTACTTTCATGAAGCTGCAATCACCTGAGGTCATGGCATGTTTTTATCCAAATAGATTAAGTGGGCTATAGCCACGAAAGAGCTTGCATCAAGTGCCCACAAAGTTGGGAAGCAAATGCCAAGGAAGCGCCAAGATACTATTTTGTTTACTGGAGTTTTATTATCTGGTAAATTTTATGTGTTGGTGATGGAAACTTTTGGTCACTATTAGAATGATGAGGAAACTTACCATCATTTAGTTTTGTCTTTGTTTTTGAACATGAAATCTTGGGATTTTGAGGCTCTCTATTGGTGGTCATCTCTGTTCAAATGTATGACATAGTAGAACAGAAGTAAATAGGAGCATTTGCCTAGGATGAATGAGAATGTGTTTTCCTTTCATGTAAAAGGTATCGTTCAAGACTCAAGGCTCTGTAAGGGGCTTGAGACAGTCACTAGGGCCCCAAGTAGTCTGGCAAGACTATAATCCCTTTTCCTTCTCCTTTCAAGGTAGGTAGAAGTCACGTGACTGGCCAATGAAATGTGGGCAAATAGACATGCCTGCTCTAAGAGCTAGAGGCTAGTCTACCACATCCCCATCCCTTTGCCCTAAGTATTGTGAAGGTTACCTGAGCTCCTGATGGACTGACTATGATGGGCCAAACTGTGAACAACCAGACCACAGATTTTTTTTTTCTTCTTTATGAGGCACTAAGGATTAAACTAGGGCTTCAAACTTGCTAGGAAGCATCCTACTACTTGAGCCATACTTCTAGCTCCTTCTCCCAACTTTTTCTTTAAAACATTGCTATTGAGAGAAGATCTCACCCAAATTTTCCCAGGCTCTCCTTAAACTCGAGATCTTCCTGTCTCTGCCTCCTACTGAGTGGCTATGATTACATGTACGCACCTGTGTGTCTGGCCTAGAGAAGTACCTTAAACAACATTCTCGTATTGGGATTTTATTGGGATGTGATTTTGGCATAGGCAGTGCAGTTTAATCTATTCTGATGAAATTGAAGAAATATCTTTATACTCAGCTTATGATGTAAGTGGACAGAAGATGCATTTACATAATGAAGAATCAGCCATAGTTCTTTACCCCTATGTTGCCACATTTATTTCTGAGCAAGATGGAAGCTGATTAAGTTGTAAAGACTGCTTGTAAGTATATTCTTGAGTCAATAGTTTCAACTGGGAAAAACAACTTTTTAAAATATTTTTTTTTTCCTCTGAGACCCCTGGATCACCATGGCTCAACATACCTACGCAAGGATTTAAGATTTTGCTATTCACTAGCCACTGGATATAATTAATCTGAAATGAGAAATTAGAAGGCTCCATTCATATGACTGGAACTCTTAATCTTTCTTTATTATCTATATAGGAAGCAGAGGGAAAGTCTTTACCACAGTACAGATTTGCTGTGATGGCATCTATTAGCCAAAATTGCTTTTATCTTTCTAGTCTATAGGAACAGATTGCTTGGCTACACATACTCTGCTAATATTGTTTAGATTGGGAGTTCATTTGTTCCTTAATTAGTAATTCATTCAACTGCAAGTTGTGCTCTAGATCCTGCAGATAGAGCAAGAAGTAAACAAGATTCTCTGACTTCATGAGTCTTACTTTTAAGTAGGGAGCTGGATTAAGGAACAAGCAAACAAAGACACAAGGTGACATCAGTGCTGAGGTGCTAGGAATCAGTGACAACAAGGCAGAGAAAAGACAGAGTCAGGAAAGGCCTCTTTGAGAAAGTGGCATGTGAATAAGAAGTGACAAGAAAGCTGGTACCAGTGGTTCATGCCTGCTATACAAGCTGCATAAGAGGATCATAGTTCTAGGCCTTCCCAGGCCAAGAAGTCCAAGAGACTCCATCCTTTGAGCAAAGCTGGACACGATGGCAAGTGTGCCCATCATCCCAGCAACAATTGAAAGCCAAAAATAGGCAGACTGTGGTTCAGGCATGTACTTAGAGGGAAATGAGACCCTATCCTAAATATAAGCAGTGAGAAATAGTTTGAGAGAGAGAGACAGAAAGAGAGAGACAGACAGACAGAGAGATAGAGAGAGAGAGGGCTCAAGTGGTAAAGCCCCAGACTACCAAGTGTGAGGCCCTGAGTTCAAACCCTAGTAATGGAAAAAAAAAAAGGAAGAAAAAACCAGCAAAGAAAGAATCGAAGGAAGTTGCCATGAGACCTAGAGGGAGCTGGACATAGCAGGAAGGGACTTTGGACATAGAACATTCTAGAATTACGCAGCTTGATATGAGTGGGCAAGGATATGTGGTTGTTGGGCATGCTGTAATTGTCTTGGGTTTGCTGCAGTTTTCTATGAAAACCTCAAGGTTGTCAGATGAATACAAGGAAGGGGCAAAAGTGTGAGGTTGTTTTCCAGCAGGAATAGCAAAGGCCGCCAAGGAATTCCGTGAAGACTGCTGAGCAGAGCTGGAAGCCCTTTGACATTGGTGCCATACAGCCCATGTCCTTGTGTATTGTTCTCTAGACTGGGTAGGGAGAATGCAGGGAGAAGTCTATTTCATCCTCATAGTTGTTTTGCCAGTCCAGTCATGTGAAGGTAGATATAGGCAGAGATGGACTGAGGACAGATCTAAGTGGGGAGATTATCACGCGAAAACACAGGCCAGCATTGGGGAGGAGGAAGATGGTCCATGAAGAGGGAGGTGATGAAATGGGCTTTATAGAATATAGATGTCGAGTTGTTGAAGTTGGGGCCCTAGAGGGAATGAGCTGGAAATATCTTTGAAAGGAGAAGTCGGCAGCTTTTCTTAAGCTTGATTCCAAAAGAGACATTCAAAAATGACTTGCTCTTGCTGCATGGTTGGGGGAAGATGTTATTTTTCAATGTTCAGTTTGACTCAGTTTGTATCAGGATATTCCCACTGATACTCTGGGGTAGTCATTAAAATTAGTCAACGATTTCTGAGTCTTCAACCATAAAAGGAAACAGTGAGAAAGCAGAGCTGAGTACTTTGTGAGTGTTAGATAGCATTGCCTCTCACTCCTTCCTGGCTGTGTCTCTGGCAGGCGAGAGTGCTGGGCTGTCATTTCGCTTTGGCCAGTAGGCTTCATCTAAGGAGATAAAACTGGTGGATGAGGTCTTGGTTGGCACAATAAAAAGAGCTCTGTCATGTTGTACACACGAGCAAGCGATCATTACCTAGATGTCATGTATCCGGTTGTTAAATAATAGCCACACAAACCTCTCCATGAGAGATTTCTCATTTTTTATTTTGATTTTTGTTTGTTTGTTTTTTGTTTTTTGGCCAGCCCTGGGGCTTGGACTCAGGGCCTGAGCACTGTCCCTGGCTTCTTTTTTGCTCAAGGCTAGCACTCTGCCACTTGAGCCACAGCGCCACTTCTGGCCGTTTTCTGTATATGTGGTGCTGGGGAATCGAACCCAGGGCCTCATGTATATGAGGCAGGCACTCTTGCCACTAGGCCATATCCCCAGCCTTTATTTTGATTTTTGGAGAAGCAACGGTGAATGAAAATAAACCAAATGCATTGCATTGGAAATGGAACACAACAAAAAATATCCTTATTAAAGACATAGCAGAGTTAGCCAAGAGACAGTGATTTATAGCTTTCGTCCCAGCAACTCCAGATGTCTACATCAGGAACTTTTTGGTTCCAGGACAGCTGGGCCAACTGGGCCTAGAGATTCTGTTGAGATTCTGTTTTAACAAAAAAGCTGAATGTGGTACTCCAAACCTGTCATTCCAGCAACAATAGGAAGCATAAATACGAGGATTGAGGTCCAGGTTTGCCCAAGCAACAAGGAAAATGATCTCTAAAATAACCAGAGCAATAAAGGCTAGGGGTATGACCAAGTGATAGAGTAGCAGCCTAGCAAGTATGAAGGCATGAGTTCAAATCCCAGTGCTACCAGAAAGCTCTCTCTCTCTCTGTATATACACAAATATATACCATATATATTCATATATCTCTGTATACATGTAACATATATTACATACAACAGAGGTAAAGTATGCATCTATAGCTTCTATAAAAGTATGTTTCATATCACAAATAAATCTTGTTAATTGTACTTTGTAACATGATACCTATTTCTCACCAGTGCTACTACAGCAGTAAGATTGATTTCATATTTATTGTGTTTTCATGGGAAATTCTTTTTACCAATGATTAATATATATTGTCTAGAAACAGAACTATCTGAATTGAAACTAAGATAAGATAATTACCACTTTTATTAAGTATCTAGCTGGCACACATTGAAGATGTTCTAGATGCATTAGTTTTATTTTGGTTTCTACCCCTTCCTCCTTCCCTCCCTCCCTCCCTCTCTCCTTTCCTTCCTTCTTTCCTTCCTTTCATACTGGAGTTTGAACTCAGGGCTTTTCTACCACTTGAACAAACCCCCAAATCTTTCTGGTTTAGTGATTGTCAGATAGTCTTAACACTTTTTTCCTATGTTGGCTTTGGACAATGATCTCCCTGTTTATGCTGGTTACAAGCGTGAGCCACCACTTACGGGTTGGTTTGTAGAGCTGAAGTCTTGCTAGCATTTTGCTCAAGCTGCCTTCAAATCATAATGCTCCCTAGTGGCTGGAATTATAGGAGTGATCTACTACACCTCGCCTCTAACCTAGTCCCCAAATTGCTGACAAAACCTGTTTCTTGAAATAATTTTGAATTGACTTTTTAAATCAATACATATTTGAGGACAGATAACACCACCTTCCTTCACTCTTAATATGACTGTTGGCATAACTTAGCATAGTTAGAATTAGGTGTACTTGTTTTATAACTTTATCCATCCTTGTCTACCCAATAAAATGTCTTTCTTATAAAAATTCTCCCTTCCCTTTGGCATATTCCTCTTGTCCAAGTGACAATGAATACTCAAAACATGGGTATCTTTGGGCTGTATATTTTCATACCTTTGACAAAGCCAGTCTCCAGTATGAAGGC